>NC_138775.1:122768764-123368764 GCF_965119305.1 Pelophylax lessonae
ATTTAATATCGGAGTGCACTGCTCCTTCATTACATGCGATCGGATGTGCAGTGCGAATTCAGCCATACACTTTGTATGGTTAATTCGCACTGCACCCACACATAAGTCGCACATGAGGCATTTTTTCAGCCGCATCAGGATCGGATCGCACAGTGGTTCACACTTGTGCGATCCGATCCTGTGCGAACTGTCAGATCGCACTGCGATATGCGATCAAACTGGGGGTGTCGTTAACATTTCATTGACACCCCCAGCGTATCGCATATGGCAGTGTGAACTGCCAGATGTGCGTTTGCGATGCGGGAACAGGCTGCAAATTCGCAGCCTTCCCGCATCGCACAAGTGTGACCCGGCACTGACAGTCCCTGTTCCTATAAGCCAAGCCTGGTGCATTGTGCCTCCCCCAAGAAATGCTAGAGGCTGAACAAAAGTGAACAAGAGAGTTCCCGTGGTTTTTGTGTATTGCTAAGTGTGATGTTTCAAGAAAATATAAAGAGAGATAAAAAAAGAAAAAAAAAAAGTTTGTATCTAATTTAATGTCTCTTCAGCTTTAGGGTGGAGACAGTTCTCAGTTGTGGGACACAGTATGGGTAAGAAAAAAGTTTTATTTACTTGACTTCCTGTTTATCTTGATTTCAGTGAAATGTAGAATGCATAGTACAACTTGTATGCTTTTTTTTTCTTTCTTTTACCTATAGGTGGTGTTGTTGGTGGACTGGTAAGAAAGAATAATTTTTTTTTCTATATATGTTAAGAGAGCACTATCTATATTTTGAAATTAACCACTTCTGGACCGGAAGGATTTGCCCCTTTAACCACCTCAATACAGGGCACTTAAACCCCTTCCTTCCCAGACCAATTTTCAGCTTTTAGCGCTGTTGCAATTTGAATGACAATTGCGCGGTCATGCAACGCTGTACCCAAACCAAATTTGTGTCATTTTTTCCCCACAAATAGAGCTTTCTTTTGGTGGTATTTGATCACCGTCAGGTTTTTTCTTTTTTGGTGCACAAATAAAAAAAGACTGAAAAGTTTGAAAAAAAAAAATAAAGTTTTTTTGTTTAGGTTATAAAATTTTGTAAATAGATATGTTTTTTCCTGCACTGATGAGCACTGATGATGCCGCACTGACAGGCACTGATAAGGAGACACTGATGGGGTGGCACTGATGGGGTGGCACTGATATGCAGCACTGATGGGCACTGATAGGTAGCACTGATATGCAGCAGTGATGGGCACTGATTGGCGGCACTGATGGGCACTGATAGGTGGCACTGTTGGGCGGCAATGATCGGCACTGATGGGTGGCACTGATCGGCACTGATGGGGGGCACTGATGGGCACTGATAGGCAGCACTGGTGGGCAATAATGGGCACTGGTGGGCGGCACTGATAGATGGCAATAACGGCACTGGTGGGCAGCACTGATAGATGGCATTGGTGGGCAACACTGATAGGGAGGGCACTGGGGGGCTCTCTGAGCCCTGCTTGCCATCCCTGGTGGCCATAGTGGGCATCCCTGGTGGTCATGGGTGGGCATCCCTGGTGGCTTAGTGGCACCCCTCCCCCCCCCCCCCCAGGGCTGCACTGGTAATCAATGTTCTGATTACCAGCACAGACCCCCCCTGTGATCAGTGAGTAATTAGAAATACTCACTGATCTCCCCCGCAGCAGCACCGATCATCCCTCTTCTCCTCACTGACAGGATCTGTCAGGAGGAGAAGAGATCGAAGCCGTTACATCGGCTCTATTTACATTACATGACGGCTGTGATTGGACACAGCCGTCATGTGATCAGGAGGGCCAATCACAGGGCCCTCCTGCCGAATGATGTTGCTCTGTGTCCGAGGGACACAGGCACATCGAGATCGCGCCGCTGCGCGTGCCCACGGCGGCGCGATCTCTCTCCTTCTGAAGGACGTTCCCGGAACGTCCATTCAGAAGGACGGGACTCCCGCCCGGCCGTATATCTACAATGGCCCGGGTGGGCCAGGCCATTTTTTGCGGTTCGGCACTGCGTTACTTTAACAGACAATTGCGCGGTCGTGCAACACTATACCCAAATGAAATTGATGTCCTTTTTTCCCAACAAATAGAGCTTTCTTTTGGTGCTCTTTGATCACCTGTGCGATTTTTATTTTTTGCATTATAAACAGAAAAAGAGCGACAATTCTGAAAAAAAAAAACATTTTTTTACATTCTGCTATATAACATTAAAAAAAAATAATTAAAAAACGTATTTTGATTTGATAGTTTGCGCAAAAGCTATGGGTTCTACAAACTAGGGGAACGATTTGTCATTTTTATTTATTTATTTTTACTAGTAATGGTAGCGATCTGCGATTTTTAGTGGGACTGTGACATTGCGGTGGACAGATCAGACCCCTAACTGACATTTTTGACACTTTTTGGGGGACCAGAGACATTACTACAGTAATCGGTGATAAAAATATGCACTGTTACTGTAATAATGACATTGGCAGGGAAGGGGTTAACCTAGTGGGTGATCAAGGGATTAAATGTAAGCCTAGGGGAGTGTTTCTAACTGTGGGGGGAATAGGCTCTTGAAATGATCATTGAGATCTGTGATCCTATATAGAAGGATCACAGGCGCTCTGTGATCATTCCAGAGAAAAGAATGGTCAGCTGTGTTTACAACAGATGCCCGTCCTTCTCTCTGAGCGGGGAGCGATCCCGGATGGCCGGCGGCAAACGTGGCTGCCGGCCCCATGCATCGGCATCCCCGCTGCCAAGTAGCATCAGGCGCGCGACCGACATAGTACTACATCGGTTCGCGCAGGAGGGGCTGTCTGCTGCAGTAAAACTGCAGTGGGCGGTCCTTAAGAGGGTAAAAAATACACAAATAATTTGAGTTGGAACAAATAACAAGAAAACAGGGGAGCAGGATCCCTATTAGCATGATAGTAATAATTTAGTAAAAGAAAAAAAATAGCACACTTACAGTTAAAATTCAGCAATCAGCATGGGTGGTAGGAGTCGCCAAAGTGGAGACAAAGCAAGGCTTTGTACAGGAAACTACAACTCCAAATCCCCTGGTGGACATCACAAGTGTGCTATTTTTAACAACTTGACCTCCACAAATAGTGCTTTCATGGCTCTGCGTCATGCTATCAAGACTACGGGTCAACCCAGCCCCCTTGACCCCTATAGGACGTCCCTGAATATAGCACAAAATGCAGGCAGTACCTGGTGTAGGTGTTTTTATTTTGCCCTCGCTCTGGATATTCCTGTTTTTTCCTGTGTTCCTGCCGGAGGTCCCATGGTGGAAAGTCCTCTTGTTGGGGGTAAACCCCCCCTGATTTTGGACGCTCCTGGGACCGGAGCATGGCATCCATATAACATGTTGCAGCCTTTTGTGTGTAGGAGCGGCTATCCTGGGCTCTCTATCTCCCTTCTTCCCTTGTTCCTGGATGGAGTCAATAGGGCATGCATTTCACGCTGGTTCAGGCCTCGGTTTCCCTCTTAGCTTGGCGAGCTCTCATTGGAGGAGGGATGGGCACTTCCTTTAAAAGCTTTTCTGCTTCTTCCTATGCTGCTGCTGCCCTGGCTGCCTGCCATCTATTCTCGGATAAGTGTGCCTGGTTTTCCCTTGAACAAAATATAGTCTCTGTCTCACCTCGTCTCCTCCTTCCTTCCAGCTTGCTAGGTGATCTTTTGCCTGCTTATCCTCTGGGAGTGTATCTCCATCCGCCTTGTGCTGTCTGGGAATTTTTTCTGCCTGTACTCTGATGAGTGCAGGACATTTTTTTATTTTTTCTCCTAGGCTTTCTTTCTATCTACTTTTCCAACATTTTAGGCAGTTTGCCGCGTTCCTTGAACCCCCTAGAACTGAGGGCAGCCAGGGAGGCTCTGAAGTTGTTTCTGCCTGTAATCCAGGACAAGAGAGTCAAACTTCTTATGGACAAGATGGCGAATGTCTCGTACATTGTGAAGCAGGGGCAACAAGTCTGCGGCTTCTCCAGAATACTGCGGAAATCTTCTCTTTTGGCGAAGCCCACCTGCTGGACCTATCTGCTTTGTATCTCCCGGGCCCTCAGAATACTCTGGCAGACCAACTGAGCAGGAAGTTCTCCAGCCACATGGAATGGATGCTGAATCTGAAATATCTAGCAAGAATTATTGCTCAGTGGGGGTTCCCGAAATAGATTTAATGGGGATACCGTTCAGTTGTCAGGTGCCCTCGTTTTTCTCCAGCTTCTTTTACCCGCAAGCTCTGGCTCAGGATGCTCTCTCTCAGAAATGGTGCTTCTATCTAGTCCACCTATTTCAGCCAATTGCTCTGATCCTCAAGTCATTACTAAAGATCATGGAGGAAGAAGTTTTTGTGATAGCGCCTTCTGGCCAGGGAGGCCATGGTTTCTCCTTCTTTGTCACCTGGCGGCATGTCCTACAATCAGGTTGCCTCAAGCCAGAGACCTTCTCATTTGCAACGGACTCACTCACCCCAACCCGGCCCGTTTGGCCTTGACTGTGTGGAATTTGAGAAGAGCAAGCTCCAAAGCCTAAAATATCTCTGACTCGGTAATGTCCACCATTCTATCAGCCAGGAAGCATTCTACCAAGGCCACTTATTACACGGTGTGGCAAAGGTTTGAAACGTTCTCGGTTCAATGGGGGTTTTCTTTCCGTTTCCCCTCGGTGGCTAATATATTGGACTTCTGCAGTCTGGCCTTGACACAGGACTAAGCTACAACACCCTTAAAGTTCAGGTGTCAGCACTTCCGGCCCTTACTGATACCCCATGGTCAAAGGAGCCTCTGGTAGTCCGATTCCTCCGAGCAGCAATCAAAATATTCCCTCTTTTTCATCCATTCTTTCCAAAATGAGATTTACTATTAGTTTTGAGCAGGTTGCTGAAGACCCCCTTTTTCCCGGATTCAGACAGTCCTTTATGGTATCTCACTTTGAAAAAGTTTTTTTTGACAGCCTTTGTCTCGGCTAGACTGGTCTCGGACATTGCAGCTTTCTCCTGCAAAGAGCCATTCTGCACCTTCTTTCCGGACAGCGTGGCCTTCCCCGAAGTTCCTTCCTAAAGTCTCGTCAGATTTCTATTTTAATTGGGAGTCCGTTCTCCCGGCCTTTTCACCTTCTCATTCAAACTTGGAAGAGCCATGATGGCATAATCTAGATATGAAGTCTCTCCTGCAAACATATTTGGCCAGAATGATCTCCTTCCGAAAGACAGATGCTCTTTTTGCATTTCCAAAGGGCCCAGCATGGGTATGCTGACCCCCCCCCCCCAAAGTCCTCTCTACATGGATAGTTAAGGCGATCCATGTATCCAAGCGATTCTACTCCCTGGAAGGCCCCGCTTTGGAGATCCGGGCACACTCCACAAGGGCAATCTCATCCTCATGGGCAGCTTCGTCCAAGGTATCGGCGGACATAGGAGATCTCCAACTTGTTGCCTTACAGAATAATACCTTCATTAAGCACTATAAGCTGGACGTGGTTTTGTCCCAGTACGCTCAGATGGGTGCTTCAGTATTGTCTTCTGCTCTGTCAAGATATAAAAAAAAAATTCTCTGCAGCAGCACTTTGGATTTGGCTAGCCAAGTCCCGTAGACTTGATGGCATGATGCAGAGCCAGGAAAACCGAAAATTTTTACCAATACTTACTGTAATTTTGATTTCCTGGCTCTATGTCATGCCAGCACAAGACCTCCTTGGTCCATCGCAAGCTTTTTATAGAACCCCTTCACCAGGTACTGCCTGCCTTTTTGCCTTTTATGCTGTATTCAAGGATGTCCTATAGGGGTCAAGGGGATGGGGTTGACCCGTAGTCTTGATGGCATGACACAGAGCTAGGAAAGGAAAATTATGGTAAGTATTGGTAACAATTTTCCGTTTTCTTTTGGTGGTATTTGATCATCTCCGTGTTTCTTATTTTTTGCGATATCAACAAAAAAAAAAACCCTGATAATTAAAAAAAATTAAAAATTTTTCTTTCTGCTATAAAACATATCCAATAACAAAATTATAAAACAATCTATTTTTTCATACATTTAAGCCAATATGTATTCTTCTACATATTTTTGTTAAAAATATCCCAATAAGCGTATAGTTATGGGTTTGCACAAAAGTTATAGCATCTACAACAGGGGTGCTCAACCTGTGACCCTCCAACTGTTGCGGAACTGCAAGGCCCGTGAGGCTGACCATTACAAGCATGACTCCCAAAACCAGAAGGATGATTGGACTTCCTCAACAGCTGGAGGGCCACAGGTTGAGCACCCATGGTCTACAAACTATGGGATATTGTTATTTATTTCATTTATTTATTTATTTTACTAGTAATCTTGGTGATCAACGACTTATAGCAGAACTATGATATTGCAGTGGACATTCTGACACTGACACTTTTTGGGAACTAGTGACACTAATACAGCGATCAGTGCTTAAAATATACACTGTCATTGTACTAAAGACACTGGCTGGGAAGGGGGTTAACAGGGGTGATCAAAGGGTTAACTATGTGCCTAACTAGTGTTTATGTGAGCTGTGTGAGGTGCTTTTACTAGAGGAAGAGGTGGAATTGATTTGCTGTTTTGCAGGGACACAAACTCCATCCCTCCCCCCCCCCCCCCCGTTAGAACAGCAGTCTGCCTTGTTTACATAGGCAGTATCAGAATAGAGGTACTCACTGAGGCCGAGATGCCGAGAGCAGTTCGCTGTTGCGACTAATCGCAATTCGCCCCTCCTGGAGGTGATTCAGAGGGTGGATGGCACAAAGAGGCAAAAGCTACCAGCAGGCAGGGTACAGCTTGCGTGGAGGTCCTGTAGAACTGGAGCAGACTGATCAGGATCCAGCAGAATAAGTAGGTAGAAAGTACGGAGCAAGCTGAGGGTCAAACACATGTAAGCAGACAATCCGGGTCACAGGCTGGGGGTCAAGGCATTGAAGACAGGAGGCAAGACTGGGTCACAAGCAGAAGGTCGAGGCACAGGGGACTGAAGGTGAATCCGGGTCGCAGGCAGAGGGTCAAACACAGGAGGCAGGAACAAAGTCTGTGAAACAAGCCAAGGTCGGGTCCAGGAGAAGATCAGAGTAGGTCAGGGTCGATCCGGGTCACACAGGTAAACGATCAAACAGGAAATCAGGTACAGGAAGCTGAAGACAAACCAGCAATTCTTCTAAACACTTGCTCAGCTTTTATAGGCAGCCAGAAAGTCATGTGGTGTGTGTGTCATGTGGCGGCCAGTCTGCAGCTGAAGGTTTCTCGGATAGGCAGATTGCAATTCTGTGTGTCTGCCTGACAATCGGCGGATGCTGGAGGACATTGAGTACCTGGCACCCGCAGATCGGCTTTATCTGTGTTAATCACAGTGAAAGCGAGCCACAGCGGCGGCTCGCATTCGTGTGCTCCCTACCCGATCCAGCGCACAGCTGCTGACCTGTAGCAGTAAAACTGCTATAGGGCAGACAGAAAGCTGTTAATTTTTTTTTTTTTTTTTTTTTTAATTTATATCTTTATTTGTTTTTTTTTTATACATATATTTCCATACACATACAGAAAGATCATCCAACACAACTGGCTTCTTCAATAATTTCAAAATCATACCCATATATCATAAACTCTACTGCATTTCATCAGTTCCCATCAGAACGCCAAACAAAACATAAAACAAAACCAAACAAAACAAAACAACAACAAAAAAAAAAAAAAAGAAAAAAAGAATCCCTTAATACATCCGAGAGGGGGTGAGAGAGATCAATCTCCACAATGGAATACACCTATACAATTCCTTATACTTCCTTAAACCCGTTTTGAGCTGTCTACCAACTTATAATATTATAATTACAACTCGACATATCCGTTTCTACTTCCTATCCATAGCCCCCTCTGCATAATTGGTCTCCAGATAATGAACCCAGGGCCTCCATCTGCTCCTAACCTGTTCCTCCGTATTTCCCAGCGTGGCTGAAAGCTATTCCATTTTAAAAATCTCATTGACTTTCGCAGTCCACACCTCAATTCTTGGCGTCACTTCCTGTTTCCAGAAAATGGGTATGCATGCTTTTGCCGCGTTGAGTAATCGCAGGACCAGGGATTTTCTATAGCTCCTCACAGAGCTCTTTGTCAAATGTAACAAGGCATGCGCAGGGTCATCTTGTATATCCACGCTAGTCATTTGCTTAATGACTGCTGCTACCTTTTTCCAGAAAGGACGTACAGCTTTGCACTCCCAGAATATGTGCAGCATATTTCCTTCTTCCACTCCGCATCGCCAACATTTATCCGATATGGTTTCGTCTATTTTATGCAATACTGATGGAACTCTATACCATCTAGTCAATATTTTGTATCCTGTTTCTTGAATTTTGCTGTCCATCGAGGATTTATGAACTAATCCTAGAATTTTGTTAACTTGTTCTCTAGTCCATGACTCATTTAATTCCTGTTCCCATTTTTGTATAAACCGTAAATGCTGTTCTTCTATTTCTTCTGTTAATTGTGCATAAAATACCGAAATCAGATGGCCAGTGGTATCACCTGTTCTGCACATATTCTCGAAGTACGTCAGCTCTCGCGGAACATACCCCCTTTGCTGCACCGCCTTAGGGAAATGGTATATTTGATAAACACTAAAATAATCTAATGAACCACTTGTTGCCTCACTGATCTCCTCATGAGAGGGTATAGGGCCACTTTTCCATGTCTCATAGATGCGCGATCTTCCCTCCTGTGCCAACTTCCTTACTCTGCCATTTATACACCCCGGGGGGAAATCTGGGTTGCCTACTAATGATATCATTGGTGACGGGTCTGGAGCTATCTTCCAGTGCATCTGGATTCTTCTTGTCTCTTTTAACGTTGCGCCCACTGTCGGTTGTTTGAAAATCTTGTTCTTTACTTCATACACTGACCAGGGGGCCAGGGGGGACATCTGTCCTGCTTCCTCTATCTACATTCACCCATCGTTTAGACCAGGGGTGGGGAACCTTTTTTCTGCCAAGGGCCATTTGGGTATTTATAAAACCATTCGGGGGCCGTACAAAATTATTACCTTAAAAATTAGCCTGTTATATTTGGTCAAACATTTAATTAACTCACCCCTAATGTGATGGCTGCAACTGCTTCTCTTTGGTGAGGTGTGTGATGTTAGCTGGTATTGATGATGTTGCTACTCACAACAGGTTTTCCAGGTTTGCGTCGGTCAGTCTGGAGCGCAGTTGACTTTTTTGCGGTGGTAAGTTTTGAAAAGAACTGCTGGTGGGTATAGCTGGCTGGTACTGCTGGTGGGTACAGCTGGCTGGTACTGCTGTGGGTACTGCTGGCTCAGGCTGGCACTGCTGGCTTGTACTGTGCTGTAAGTACTGCTGGATGGTACTGCTGGCTCAGGCTGATACTGCTGTGGGTACTGCTGGCTGGTACTGCTGTGGGTACTGCTGGCTCAGGCTGGTACTGATGGCTGGTACTGTGCTGTGGGTACTGCTGGCTGGTACTGCTGGCTCAGGCGGGTAATGCTGTGGGTATTGCTTGCTCAGGCTGGTACTGCTGGCAAGTACTGATGGCTGGTATTGCTGTGGGTACTGCTGGCTGGTACTGTTGTAGGTACTGCTGACTCTGGCTGGCACTGCTGACTCTGACTGGTACTGCTGGTTATGGCTGGTACTGCTGTGTGTACTGCTGGTACTGCTGTGAGTACTGCTGGTTCTGGCTGGTACTGCTGGCTCTGGCTGGTACTGCTGTGTGTGCTGCTGGCGGGAAATGCTGGCTAGGAGAAGTGTAGCAGCACCACGCTGGAGGAAGATGTGATGTTTCAGGTATTGGTCACAGGCGGAGTGCATAACGGAGACTGTCATAACGGAGCAGGAACTATACAGGAAGCATCGGCTCCATTCTGACAGATCAGCTGAGAGACACAGACTCAGCTGCATGGGGGGCCGGACCAGATGATTTCAGGGGCCGCATACGGCCCCCGAACAGTAGGTTCCCCACCCCTGGTTTAGACGATCTGCAGCACTGCCAATCTGTTACCCTTCCCAAATGTATAGCTCTATAGTATTTTAGAATATCTGGCAACCCGATGCCCCCTCTTGCTTCTGCATCTTAATTCGGGGTGACTTATTTCCCCAAATATATGAACGGAGAAGTCCCTTTATTGTTTGAAAAAATGCTAATGGGACCTTGATCGGGATTGCCTGCATAATATACAAGATTCGGGGTAACACATTCATCTTGAGTACGCTGCATCGACCGAACCAGGTCAATGCTAGTACCTGCCATGCTCTAAGATCTGTACTAATCTTTTCTATCAGGGGGAGATAGTTCTTTCTGTACAGTTCTAAGGGATCCAACTTTATCTGTATCCCTAGATACTTCAATGTACCTGTGGCCCACTGAAACGGAAATGATAATCATAAGATGTTCTCTTCTTGGGTAGATAACGAGATATTAAGTGCCTCTGATTTAGTTAAATTTATCTTATAATTTGAAAGATTGCTATATACTTGCAGAGCTTCTAAAATACTCGGAAGCGTTATGGATGGATTAGTTGCGAAAAATAACAAGTCATCCGCAAATGCGGCTACTTTGTGCTGTTCGCCGCCAATGTGTATTCCTGCTATGTCCAGGGAACTCCGCAAACAGCATAGCAATGGTTCCAAACACAGGATAAAAATAAGTGGAGACAGTGGGCACCCTTGCTGGGTACCATTATTTATTGTAAAATAATCTGACCTCCACTCATTTACTCGAACCGCTGCTGTGGGTGAGTTATACAGTGCCATGATATACTGTCGCATTTGAGGACCTAGCCCTATATATGACAGGGTGGCGCGTATAAAATCCCACGCCACCCTGTCAAAAGCTTTTTCTGCATCTGCAGCTAAGAGAACTAGTTTCCTCTGTGTTATTCGTGCCCGATGTATCAAATCAATTGCTCGGATTGTATTGTCCCCGGCCTCCCGGGACGGTACAAATCCCACTTGGTCATAGTGTACCAGTTTCTTTATGTATGGTAAGATACGATTTGCCAGAATTCTCGAGTACAGCTTAGTGTCCACATTTATCAAAGATATTGGGTGATAATTACAACATACAAGGGGATCTTTCCCCCCTTTATGAATTAGGACTATATGTGCCCTCAACGAATCCGGGGGGAACTTTTCCCCACTTCCAATTTCATTAAAATGTAATAGTAGGGGCTTCTGTAACCGCTCCCAGAATTTCTGGTAGTAAGTTAAAGTAAGGCCATCCGGGCCAGGAGCTTTATGTAATCTAGATTGTGCGAATGCGATCGATATCTCTTCTCCCGAGACCTTATCTTCTAATGTGAGTGCTTGTTCCTCTGATAGTGTATTCATACCTGATTCTCGTAGGTACTTATCTATCTGTTCCCTTTTTTTAACATTAGATCTCCCTCCCCCCACTTCCGGCAGGTTATACAGAGACTGAAAATAGGAACAGAACTCGTCTGCTATGTCTGCAGATGTATTTACCTCTCCTCCTTTTGTGTCCCTCATACGCGTTATTTGGGTTCTTCTATTCGGTCCCCTAATCGCTCTCACTAATAGTGCCCCTGGTTTGTTGGAATATTCGTAGAAATGCCTTTTTACCCACAGCATACTCCGCACAGTCTTTTGGAACAGCATACGATTTAATTCCTCCCTTGCCTGGGTAAGGGGCGTCAAATGTACCTCTGCGAGTGTTTTTTTATGTAACCTACTCAGCTGTTCTATCTTACTCAAATATTCCCTAATTTTAGCTTCTCTTTCTCTTTTCCGTTGTGTGCCCAACTGAATTAATACCCCCCTTATTACACACTTATGTGCTTCCCAGATAACGGAGGGTGAAATGGGCTCCGAAGTATTTTCCTTAAAGTAATGGTCTAATGCCTCATCTATCACTCCTACATCTTCTGCGGATTGTAACACTGCCTCATTTATTCGCCAAGACTTTGGTCTCGGTGTCTTGGGTCCCCATTCTATAGACACAAATGCTGGAAAATGGTCTGAGATTGAGAAATCCCCTATATCTGAAGCTGTCACCAATGGCAAATCTGCTTGTGTCACCATGATTCTGTCAATCCGACTATATGTGTCGTGTATTGACGAATAGTACGTGTAATTTCTCTCTGCTGGGTGCATTGTTCTCCAAGGGTCTATCAGCCCCAGAAGAGATATTTCTCGTTGCATCTTTCGTAGTTTTGCATATGAAATGCTTGAACTTTTCTTTGAGGTGTCTATCAACGGTTCTGCAGCATAGTTAAAATCACCTCCCATTACAAGATGTCCCTCTCGGAATTTAATCACAATTGGTAGTAGTTTCTGTAGAAATACTAAATGATCAGAATTAGGAAAATAAACGTTCAGAAGGGTTACCTCTACTCGTCCTATATTCCCTTTTACCAACAGGTATCTGCCTAGCGGGTCTGCTATTTCTTCTTTCATACTCCAAGTCAAAGAGCTGGATATTAATATACTCACCCCCTTTGACTTGGATATGGGTGATGTGGCGTGGTACGACCACGGATAGTCCCTATTGCCAAACTTCGGTAGTGCATCTTTTTTTTCTTAAAAAGTATGTAGAAATGTCCGAGCTTTTGGCCCCGGCTCGCTTTGTTTCAGAGCTGGGTGTAGTACTCATTTATGCGGCGGAATCCGATCTAGGTCGCCCGCTCACCCGGTCACTTCATCCACATGTTTCCTCCAACTCTGCTGCTTTCAATCGCCCGGCATTCCTGTGCGCCTCCGCTAACTATTTGTCCACCTCCCGAGCTCTCGTGCTCCTACAGCATCCGGGTATTGATGTTTCTTCGGAGCAGAGCACAGCCCGCAGGTTTGGCGTGGGGTATGGGGATGTTCGTCCAATACGAGGCTACTACCTCCACTCGGATCACGGAGCTCCGGCTACTCGCGTCCTCACGTCTCCATTGTTAGACCACGCCCCTCCTCGGGCCAGGGGAGGAGATGCGGTGATCACCACCGCTCTTCCCCCAGCAGTTAATAATTTAATTTACTATTACTATATTATTTATTATTTAATTTACTATACTATGGGCATCCTTTTATATATATTTCCTTTTGAGCTTTAACCCTTGAGAGATGAGTTAACCACTTCACAATACAGGGCACTTTTACCCCCTTCCTGCCCGACCAATTTTCAGCTTTCAGCGCTTTCATACCTTGAAAGACAATGTCATGCTACACTGTACCAAAACAAAAAATGTAATCATTTTTTTTTTCACACAAATAGAGCTTTCTTTTGGTGGTATTTAATCACCATTGTGTTTTTTATTTTTTTGTGATACAAGTGAAAAAAAGAGCAAAAATTTTGAAGAAAAATTTTATTATAAAATTTTTTTATAACATTTTGCAAATAAGTAATTTTTCATCATACTTTTTGGGCCAAAATTTATACCACCACATATCTTTGGTAAAAATAAACCAAATTAATGTATATTATTTAGTATGCGTAAAAGTTAGAGTCTACAAGCTATGGTACCAATCATTGAAAATTGATCACACCTGATGTACTGACTGTCTATCTCATTTCTTGAGGCCCTGAAATGTCAGGACAGTACAAATACCCCCCAAATTACCACTTTTTAGAAAGTAGACAGTCCAAGATATTTAGTAAGAGGCATGGTGAGTTTTTTTTAAGTTGTAATTTTTTCCACAATTAAGTTATTTCTCACACACAGCAATTACACCCCAAAACAGATTTTGCCACTCGTCCTGAGTATGGCGATACCACATGTGTGAGACATACAAAGGCTCAACATCCAAAAAGCACCTCCGGGCTTTCTAGGGACATAAATTACGCACATACAGTGCATCCAAAAAGTATTCACAGCGCTTAATTTTCTCTATCGCTCATTGACAGACGTAGTCTTCTTGATTCTCAAGAGCTGGGTTATGTTGTCTCCGCAGGAGTAGGACTAGGCAGAATGACAAAACGTTCTGGCTCCACCCTAGGGGGCAGTCCCTGAGGGTATATCCTCCCTCTCTCTGCTACAGGGAATCAGTTTTTTTCTGTCTAGTCAGGAGTAAGGACCTAAGTTCCTTGCTGGGATCTTTTGGTCCTGGCAAGACTTTTTTTCTTTAAGAAAAAGACATTTTTTAGGTAGTTTTCTCCAGTGTTTTTTTCCTGTGAGATCTTCAAGCAAAAATGCCGGACTGGGCGACACTTGTGGTCACCCCAGCCGGCCTACGAGCGCGTGCAGACCATGGCATTGCGCTTGGTCGGCCGCGACATATTCAAGTAAGTATGCGGGGCCGGGCGACGGGCTGGATGTTGAGATCCAGTGGTCACCCCGGTTTCTGCCTAAAAGCGCGTGCAGACCAGTGCGCTGAGTCGGCCGCGACGGAGTCCCAGTAAAGGGACTGACTTTGCGAGTTAAAAGCTCGCTTGGACGCCAGGACCAGAGAGTCGAGGCGTCCACAAACCCCCACCCCGGTGGAGAGGGTATTGTGAAGAGAGGGTGCCTGTCGGTTCGGTATGGTGAGTAAACGTTCCCTTTTTTTCCTCATTTATGAGGCAGTATATATTATGGGCCCCTCCATATATGGTCAGTATATATCTGATACTTACAAGTCCCCCTTGTAATACAGCATGTGTTTGTGGGAAGTGGACTTGGTTCAAGAGCTAACACTCTACCCAGGTGCAGGTGGATGTGCTGGGAAGACGATATCGGCGGTCCGCCGCCATTTTGCCGTAGACCGAATGCATATATGTCCTCAGGTCACGCCGGCCGCCATGTTTTTGGAGTCTTATGTCTCTTCTATGGGGGCGGCCATGTTTTGTGAGCCCAGCTTCCTCGTGGAGGGCTGGGAACGCCGGAAGGCGTACACAGGGGGCGGAGCCACGCCTTCTGCCCGGGAAAAAGCAAACAGCTCCTTCCAGTCTGTGTAAGACAGACGCTGGCTGCAGTTTGTTGGAAACTGCACTGCATCGGTTGGTGAGCCTTGGGGGTCCCTCTCTCTCTCTCTGGGATCGAGAAGCAGGTACTCTGAGGGGCGCTATTGCGCTAGGGGGAGACACACAAAAAAAAAAGAAAAAGTTTTTTTTGTTTTTGCTGGCAAAAGTGTCCTGTATTAACATGGACCCTGCCACTCATGTATCTCCTCCGGATCCCCTCGAGGGGTCTGCGGGATCCTCCAGCACCCCATTGACAATTGAATCTTTGTCAGCTATTATGGAAACTTTTGTGTCCCGGGTGGAAGTGGCTTGTCAGGGACAGGGCGCAAGAAAGCGACCCCCGCCTAACCCCTTATTATCTGAAACCTCGGATTCAGACTCTGAGCCTATTTCTGCAGTTGCAGGTACTTCATCTGGTATTGGTGTCTCGGGTCCTGTCTCTTCAGACAGTGAGGAGGATGTTTCGGCATCCGCCATAGCCCGAGAGGAAGCGTTGGTAAACGCACTCATTGTATCTGTTCAAGAGACTTTAAGGTTACAGGGTATTCCATCAGAAATAGCTGAAACTGAGATCCCTTTTGGGACTAAAAAGCGCATCAAAGTAGCAAAGGTTTTTCCATTGCCCAAATGTTTTGGCAATCCAATCGATGAAGAATGGCGTCTGCCAAAACGCACCTTTAATATTTCTAAACGCATTGACAGGCGTTATCCGTTTGAGGAAACCCTTATTAAAAAATGGACAGAACCACCTGTGGTGGATTCACCTATTGCTAGATTGAATAAAGCCACGGTTATTCCTTTAGAAGACGCTCCGTCTTTTAAAGATCCAGTGGATCGCAAGATAGAAGCTATGTCTCGCACCATGTTTTCCTTGATTGGATCAGCTTTCAGGCCAATAATTGCTATTGGTCTGGTTTCGCAGGCTGTAACTGAATGGACCAAGTGGTTACGCCGGGACTTAGAAGAAGTCCCTCAGGCGGTATCAGATTTGTTGGAACAAATGATACAGGGGTTACAGTTTGTATGTGATGCGGCGTTAGACGCCACTCCATTAATGGCGCGAGCATCAGTCTCAGCAGTGGTTCTCAGGCGTACACTGTGGCTAAAAGGTTGGTTAGCCGACCAAGGTTCCAAAAAAGCATTGGCTAATATCCCCTTTTCAGGAGAGCGTCTATTTGGAGCCAACTTAGATGAGATCATTAAGGATCTCACTGGTGGAAAAAGCACCTTTTTACCGCAAAATTTTAAAGGTAGAGGAACTCGTCAAAGACGAGGGCCTTCTTTTTCTGCTCACAAGAGGTTTTTTCTTCCAGCGGGTGAAAAAACTAAGTCCTCCAAAGCTCCTGCAGGAGGCGTCAGGGGTCGTTGGTCGGGCAAGCAAAAGCCCGCCCCCTCCAGACCTGAAGATAAACCATCCAAAGCCTGAAGGTGCGCCCCCACCCATAACTGGGGTGGGGGGACGTCTTCGCCGGTTCCCGGATCCATGGCTTTCCAGAATCCCGGACAAATGGGTTTGCGAAGTCATAAAGTCAGGGTACAAGATCGAGTTTCGATCTCTCCCACCGGCGCGATTCTTCCCTTCCAATATCCGACTATCTCCGGATCGTCTAGAAGATCTGCGGAGAGCAGTCACAGATCTACTACAACAAGGAGTGGTAGTCCACGTTCCATGGACAGAACGGTTTCAAGGGTTTTATTCAAACCTGTTTACAATACCCAGGAAAGAGGGCAAAGTGCGTCCAATTCTGGACTTAAGAGCGCTCAATTCTTTCGTCAACATAAGAAGATTCAGAATGGAGTCCATTCGCACGGTAGCAGCCTTCCTGCATCCAGAGGATGTCCTAGCGTCCATAGACATCAAGGACGCCTATCTTCACATTCCCATTTTCGCAGGACATCAGCGTTTTCTACGCTTTTCCGTAGAGGAGAACCACTATCAGTTTGTGGCGTTACCTTTCGGTCTCGCCACGGCTCCGCGGGTCTTCACAAAGGTGTTGGCCCCAATGTTGGCACTTCTGCGCCAAAGAGGTATATCGATTCTAGGTTACCTAGACGATCTTCTGCTTCATGCAGAGTCTCCTCAGACCTTGCTACAAAACATAGAAATTACTATGATTTCTTTACAGGAATTCGGGTGGCTGGTGAACCAGCAAAAGTCATTTCTGGTTCCCACCCAGAGGCTCGAATATCTGGGTCTAATTCTAGACACAGTCAGGACAAGAGTTTTCCTTCCGGTAGGGAAACTCCGAAAGATTCAATCAGCAGTCCAGTTGTTACTGTCCAACAGCTGGTCTTCCCTTCGGACTTGCATGAGGGTTCTGGGGTTGATGGTGGCTTCATTCGAAGCAGTCCCATTTGCCCAGTCCCATACCCGAATTCTTCAGCAAGAGATTCTTCTCAGATGGAATCGGAATCCGGAATCCCTGGACAATCAGATCCGATTGAGCAAACAGACCAGAGAGTCTCTGGTTTGGTGGCTTCGGTCTCCAATGCTCATCCAGGGAAAGTCATTTCTGCCAATATATTGGACGATAGTGACCACGGATGCCAGTCTATCCGGATGGGGAGGAATTCTCGGTCAGTTATCTGTCCAGGGACTTTGGTCCCCGGAAGAATCCAGATTACCGATAAATGTATTGGAACTGAGAGCGATCAGACTTTGTCTGATTCACTGGACCGAGCAGCTCCAGGGCAGCCCGGTTCGGATCCAGTCGGACAATGCCACGGCCGTGGCTTATGTCAATCATCAGGGGGGCACCAAGAGTGTCCGAGCGGCCAAAGAAGTGGCTTGCATTCTTCGCTGGGCGGAACGATTTGTTCCAGCAATCTCTGCGATGTTCATTCCGGGGGTGGAGAATTGGCAGGCAGATTATCTCAGCCGTCAGACCCTGGATCAGGGGGAATGGTCCCTCCATCCAGACGTTTTCCACCAGTTGTGCCTACGGTGGGGCACCCCGGATGTGGATCTGTTGGCATCACGATTCAACAGGAAAGTTCAGAGATTCGTGGCTCGCTCCCGCGATCCTCTAGCAGAAACCGCAGACGCACTGATCGCCCCGTGGGGGCAATACCAGCTAATATATGCCTTCCCTCCTCTCGCGTTACTGCCAAGACTTCTTCACAGGGTAGAGGAGGAAGGAATCCCAGTAATCCTGGTAGCTCCGGACTGGCCTCGTCGAGCTTGGTACGCCGACATGGTCAGACTGGTGGCGGACGTCCCATGGAGACTTCCTCTCAGGGAGGATCTACTGTCTCAGGGACCGATCTTCCATCCTGCTTTACGATCGCTGGCTTTAACGGCCTGGCTATTGAGACCCAGGTGCTGAAGGACAAAGGTTTGTCAGCTTCAGTTATTCCTACTCTAGTTGAAGCAAGGAAAGCGACTTCCAGAAAGATTTATCATCGCACATGGAAGTCCTACATTGCATGGTGTGAACCTTTGGGGTTCCGTCCTCGGTCTTATTCGATTAGTCGAATATTGGCTTTTCTGCAACAAGGGGTTGAGCAGAAACTGGCCTTGAGTACTATCAAGGGTCAGGTCTCAGCATTAGCTATCTTCTTTCAGAAGCCTTTGGCTACTCATTCCTTGGTGCGGAATTTCATCCAGGGGGTGCGACATCTGGCTCCGCCAGTGCACGCGCCGTTACCCCCCTGGGATCTTAATTTAGTGTTGTCGGTTCTTCAGAAACCTCCCTTTGAAGATATTAGGGAGATTCCTCTACCCACGTTGTCCCAGAAGGTGGCCTTCTTGGTGGCTATTACTTCTGCACGCAGGGTGTCAGAACTGGCCGCATTATCTTGTCGTTCACCATATCTGGTGGTTCATAGAGATAAGGTGGTTCTTCGTCCGAATCCATCCTTCCTACCAAAAGTGGTTTCAGAATTTCATCTGAATGAAGAGATTGTATTACCTTCCCTGTGTCCTAAGCCCAGTCATCCTCGGGAGTTTGCGTTACACTCCTTGGATGTGGTCCAGGCGATCAGGGTATACTTGAAAACGACAGACTCGTTTCGCAAGACGGATTCACTTTTTGTGATCCCAGATGGACCCAAAAAGGGGTTGCCTGCATCTGCCGCGACCATTTCCAGATGGATCAGACAGACGGTAGTACAGGCTTATTCTATTAAGGGTCGGGAGCCCCTGTTCCCTGTTAAGGCGCACTCCACTCGGGCACTTAGTGCGTCATGGGCCTTTCGCCATCAGGCGTCAGTGGTCCAGGTGTGCAAGGCGGCTACCTGGTCGTCGGTGCATACCTTCTCTAAACATTATAAAGTTGATGTAATGGCATCGTCTGATGCCTCTTTTGGCCGCAAGGTTTTGCAGGCCGCAATTTGAGGAGACCAGTGGTCTACCTCGAGGGTTTTTTTCCGTTGGAAAATTTTTTCTTTTAGTCTCATTCTTTGTTTATAATGAGCCTTTAAAACTTCTAGTTTGGCACCGGTTGGGCCTACTAGATTGGATTTGATTTTGTCAATCCCACCCCTCATTTGTGGCACTGCTTCTGGATGTCCCAGCTCTTGAGAATCAAGAAGACTACGTCTGTCAATGAGCGATAGAGAAAAATGGATTTTTGTAAGAACTTACCGTAAAATCCTTTTCTCTTAAGCTCATTGACAGACGTAGTACCCGCCCCTCTATCATTGAGTTGGGTTGGGTTAAATTCTCTGTACTGCTTTAAACAGAACTGATTCCCTGTAGCAGAGAGAGGGAGGATATACCCTCAGGGACTGCCCCCTAGGGTGGAGCCAGAACGTTTTGTCATTCTGCCTAGTCCTACTCCTGCGGAGACAACATAACCCAGCTCTTGAGAATCAAGAAGACTACGTCTGTCAATGAGCTTAAGAGAAAAGGATTTTACGGTAAGTTCTTACAAAAATCCATTTATTTCCACTCTTTATGTTACGGCTTCCAAATTTTCCTCAGAATTCTACAAACAATACCCCATATTGACAACGTGAAAGGATTCTGTTTAAAATGTTTGCAAATTTATTAAAAATAAAAACCTAAAAAAATCCCATGTAAATAAGTATTTGCAGCCTTTACCATGACACTCAAAATTAAGCTCAGGTGCATCCTGTTTCCACTGATCATCCCTGATGTTCCTACAACTTGATTGGAGTCCACCTGTGGTAGATTCAGTTGATTGGACATGATTTGGAAAGGCACACACCTGTTTATATAAGGTCCCACAGTTAACAGTGCATGTCCGAGCACAATCCAAGCCATTGAAGTCCAAGAAATTGTCTGTAGGCCTTCGAGAAAGGATTGTATGGTGGCACAGATCTGGGGAAGGGTACAGAAACATTTCTGCAGCATTGAATGTTCTAAAGAGCACAGTGTCCTCCATCATCCGTAAATGGAAGATGGGGGGAAGAAGGGGAGAAGGGCCTTACTCAGGAAGGTGATCAGGAACACGATGGACACTCACACGAGCTCCAGCATTTCTCTGTGGAAAGAGGAGAACCTTCCAGAAGAACAGAATGGTAGAATGGCCAGACGGAAGCCACTTCTCAGTAAAAGGCACATGACCGCCCACCTGGAGTTTGCCAAAAGGCACCTGAAGGACTCTGACCATGAGAAACAAAATTCTCTGGTCAGATGAAACAAAGGTTGAACTTTTTGGCCTGAATGACAAGCGTCCTGTCTGGAGAAAACCAGGCACCGCTCATAACCTGGCCAATTATTTTTAATACATTTGCAAATATTTCAAACTTCTTTCATGTTGTCATTATGGGGTATTGTTTGTAGAATTTTGAATAAAACAATTAATTTCATCCATTTAGGAATAAAGCAGTACCATGAGAAAATGTGGAAAAAGTGAAGCAATGTGAATACTTTCCTGATGCATTATAATTTCCTGACTACCTATCACACCTTTGAAGGCTCTAGAGCACCAAGAGAATGGAAACGCCCACAAAAATGACCTCATTGTGGAAAGCAAACACCCCAACGTATATTCTGAGGCAGTATGAATGTTTTGAAAATATTTTGGAAAGGAAATGAAAACATATTTCTTTCTTTTTTTTTTTTTTAACACAAAGTTCTCAATTTATAAGATAATTCTAACACATACAGTGCCTTGCGAAAGTATTCGGCCCCCTTGAACATTGTGACCTTTTGCCACATTTCAGGCTTCAAACATAAAGATATAAAACTGTAATTTTTTGTGAAGAATCAACAACAAGTGGGAGACAATCATGAAGTGGAACGAAATTTATTGGATATTTCAAACTTTTTTAAGTAAAAAACTGAAAAATTGGGCGCGTGCAAAATTAATCAGCCCCCTTAAGTTAATACTTTGTAGCGCCACCTTTTGCTGCGATTACAGCTGTAAGTCGCTTGGGGTATGTCTCTATCAGTTTTGCACATCGAGAGACTGAAATTTTTGCCCATTCCTCCTTGCAAAACAGCTCGAGCTCAGTGAGGTTGGATGGGGAGCGTTTGTGAACAGCGGTTTTCAGTTCTTTCCACAAATTCTCGATTGGATTCAGGTCTGGACTTCGACTTGGCCATTCTAACACCTGGATATGTTTATTTGTGAACCATTCCATTGTAGATTTTGCTTTATGTTTTGGATCATTGTCTTGTTGGAAGACAAATCTCCATCCCAGTCTCAGGTCTTTTTCAGACTCCATCAGGTTTTCTTCCAGAATGGTCCTGTATTTGGCTCCATCCTTCTTCCCATCAATTTTAACCATCTTCCCTGTCCCTGCTGAAGAAAAGCAGGCCCAAACCATGATGCTGCCACCACCATGTTTGACAGTGGGGATGGTGTGTTCAGGGTGATGAGCTGTGTTGCTTTTACGCCAAACATAACGTTTTGCATTGTTGCCAAAAAGTTCGATTTTGGTTTCATCTGACCAGAGCACCTTCTTCCACATGTTTGGTGTGTCTCCCAGGTGGCTTGTGGCAAACTTTAAATGACACTTTTTATGGATATCTTTAAGAAATGGCTTTCTTCTTGCCACTCTTCCATAAAGGCAAGATTTGTGTAGTATACGACTGATTGTTGTCCTATGGACAGAGTCCCCCACCTCAGCTGTAGATCTCTGCAGTTCATCCAGAGTGATCATGGGCCTCTTTGCTGCATCTCTGATCAGTCTTCTCCTTGTATGAGCTGAAAGTTTAGAGGGAAGGCCAGGTCTTTGTAGATTTGCAGTGGTCTGATACTCTTTCCATTTCAATATTATCGCTTGCACAGTGCTCCTTGGGATGTTTAAAGCTTAGGAAATCTTTTTGTATCCAAATCCAGCTTTAAACTTCTCCACAACAGTATCTTGGACCTGCCTGGTGTGTTCCTTGTTCTTCATGATGCTCTCTGCACTTTAAACGGACCTCTGAGACTATCACAGTGCAGGTGCATTTATACCGAGACTTGATTACACACAGGTGGATTCTATTTATCATCATTAGTCATTTAGGTCAACATTGGATCATTCAGAGATCCTCACTGAACTTCTGGAGAGAGTTTGCTGCACTGAAAGTAAAGGGGCTAAATAATTTTGCACGCCCAATTTTTCAGTTTTTTATTTGTTAACAAAGTTTGAAATATCCAATAAATTTTGTTACACTTCACGATTGTGTCCCACTTGTTGATTCTTCACAAAAAATTACAGTTTTATATCTTTATGTTTGAAGCCTAAAATGTGGCAAAAGGTCACAAAGGTCAAGGGGGCCGAATACTTTCGCAAGGCACTGTAGCTTGTACATAACAAAAATGACACCCCAAAATATATTCTGCTGCTCCTCCTGAGTGTGGTGATACCACACGTGTGAGACTTTTTCATATCCTAGCCACAGAGGCAGGCCCAACATCCAAGGAGCACCATCAGGTGTTCTAGGGACATAAATTACATACACAAATTCCCGACAACCTATCACATTGTTGAAGGCCCTTCATATTTTTAGCAAATCGCATGTACATACCAATTTACCTGTGGTTTTAGTAGTGTAGTGGTTCACAGAGGAGAGCATGGGTCCAGGCAGCAGGCAGGAACATTGACATTGAAAGGATCGTTCAGGCAGCAGGCAGAAATATGATGAAGCACTGGAGACAGGTACTCGGATACTCTGATGAGGCGCTGGAGACAGGTACTCGGGTACTCTGATGAGACGCTGGAGACAGGTACTCGGGTACTCTGAGTCGCTGGAGACAGGTACTCGGATGAGGCACTGGAGACAGGTACTCGGATGAGGCACTGGAGACAGGTACTCGGATGAGGCACTGGAGACAGGTACTTGGGTGAAGCACTGGAGACAGGTACTCGGGTACTCTGATGAAGCACTGGAGGCAGGTACTCAGGTAATCTGAGGAGCTGGAGGCAGGTACTCGAGTACTCTCATGAGGCGCTGGAGACAGGTACTCGGGTACTCTGATGAGGCGCTGGAGACAGGTAATCGGGTACTCTGATGAGGCGCTGGAGACAGGTAATCAGGTACTCTGATGAGGTGCTGGAGACAGGTACTCGGGTACTCTGCTGAAGCGCTGGAGACAGGTACTTGGGTACTCTGATGAGGTGCTGGAGACAGGTACTCAAGTACTTTAATGATGCGCTGGAGACAGGTACTCTGGTACTCTGATGAGGCGCTGAAGACAGGTACTCTAGTACTTTGATGAGACGCTGGAGACAGGTACTCGGATGAGGCGCTAGAGACAGGTACTCGGATGAGGCGCTAGAGACAGGTACTCGGATGAGGCGCTGGAGACAGGTACTCGGATGAGGCACTGGAGACAGGTACTCGGATGAGGCACTGGAGACAGGTACTCGGATGAGGCACTGGAGACAGGTACTCGGATGAGGCACTGGAGACAGGTACTTGGGTGAAGCACTGGAGACAGGTACTCGGGTACTCTGATGAAGCACTGGAGGCAGGTACTCAGGTAATCTGAGGAGCTGGAGGCAGGTACTCGAGTACTCTCATGAGGCGCTGGAGACAGGTACTCGGGTACTCTGATGAGGCGCTGGAGACAGGTAATCGGGTACTCTGATGAGGCGCTGGAGACAGGTAATCAGGTACTCTGATGAGGTGCTGGAGACAGGTACTCGGGTACTCTGCTGAAGCGCTGGAGACAGGTACTTGGGTACTCTGATGAGGTGCTGGAGACAGGTACTCAAGTACTTTAATGATGCGCTGGAGACAGGTACTCTGGTACTCTGATGAGGCGCTGAAGACAGGTACTCTAGTACTTTGATGAGACGCTGGAGACAGGTACTCGGATGAGGCGCTAGAGACAGGTACTCGGATGAGGCGCTGGAGACAGGTACTCGGATGAGGCGCTGGAGACAGGTACTCGGATGAGGCACTGGAGACAGGTACTCGGGTACTCTGATGAAGCGCTGGAGGCAGGTAGTCGGGTAATCTGATGAGGCGCTGGAGACAGATACTCGGGTACTCTGATGAGGGGCTGGAGACAGTTACTCGGGTACTCTGAGGCGCTGGAGACAGTTACTCGGGTACTCTGATGAGGTGCTGGAGACAGGTACTCAGGTACTCTGATGAAAAGCATACAAGTGGAAAAATCCCCCTAATTTGGGACTGTAACGGGTAACGACACAGATCTTGTAATGAAGAAATAGTTTATTAAATATGTATAAAGTATACAAAAATTGGCAAGAGGGCAGTTATTTACACAGTTGCACAATTATAAAAAATCATTAAAAGTTTGGGCGACTCTTTTTTGTTGGATCAAATGATCATTTTGGACATGGAGGAACCTGAAGTATGGTTTTGGGAGACCCTACGCGTTTCGATGTCGCTCTTCTTCAGGGGTCTTTTGACCGTGGTCCCAATTAAATTGTAATATTAAATTGTCACATTCTAAGACAGGATAAAGACAAAAATATTAGTTTTTACTTTCTGGAACAATTTGTGTTACCTTTTGTATCATTCAATATATCTCACCATACACATACCATGTCTTTTTTGGCATTCGATCTGAAAGAGTCGTCTTTTGTTAAAAATTCAATCGCTTTGGCATTACCCAGGGTGGCATGCTAGGAGGATCCTGGGGTCATACACTGAAGATACTGATCAATCCCACTCAGTCCGGTGAGGGAGAAGGTGGGTAGGTCAGTGCTGGAATTGGAGCCGAATAGTAAGGACAGAGCGGCAGGAGACGTCACTATGACACTACACGGGGTCCATATCCCAAAGCACACCAAGTTTTCCAATATGCAACTTCTAAAGAGAATAAATTAGAATATATGTAATCCTCTCTCTTTATTGTCCAAAAAATAAGGAATTTATATGTAATATATATAATCCAGCAAGGACGATGAATATTATTCGTCCACCGTCTTTGCGGGGGTATGAATGCTAAATAATCACATCAGATTGTAATGGCCATGGGCCTGATATTATGCACAGATGTGAATTTAAAATATAATATAAAGAGAAATTTTCTTTTTTCCTTTATTTCTAGGGGGACTAAATATATTCTAAGTGTTCAAACAAATATACCCACCTTTTTATGCTATATTTGCATGGAAGGAGAGTGGAAAAAGGAGGACGGGGGAATCACATATGCAGTCTGATTTCTTCAAAAGTCATAAGATGTCCCAAAAGACACGAGAACATCTATTATAAATAAGAAAATGTATATATGTAAATCAATTTGTATTAAATAAAAATGACTAAGCAAAAGAGGGAAAGAAATTGCTGGCCTATGTTTCAAAAAATGAAAAGCCACGTTTAAAAGTTAGCTGCATATGGATCTTGTTACATAGTTACATAGTTACATAGTAGGTGAGGTTGAATAAAGACAATAGTCCATCCAGTTCAACCTGTGTAGGTGTGTGTGGCTGTACTCATCTCACATACCCCTGGATGTTCTGATCCTTGAGATGTAAGTCTAAGAGTCTTTTGAAAGCCACCATACTACCCGCAGAAACCACCTCTTGTGGTAGAGAATTCCACAATCTTGTAGCCCTAACAGTAAAGAACCCCCCACGTTGCCTGTGGTTAAAACGCTTCTCCTCTAATCGCATTGTATGCCCTCGAGTCCTCATGCAATCCCTTTGAATGAACAGCTTTTTTTCTAAGCTGGGATCCCCATTAAGATATTTATAAATTGCTATCATGTCCCCTCTCAGACGTCTCTTCTCCAGGGAGAATAAATCGAGCGATTGTAGACGCTCTTCATAGTCAAGGTCCTCCAATCCCCTAATTAGTTTAGTTGCCCTTCTCTGGACTCTCTCCAGCTCCAACACATCCCTCCTGAGGACTGGCGACCAGAACTGGACAGAATACTCCAGATGCGGTCGGACCAGAGTTTTATAAAGTGGAAGGATTATAGTCTTATCTCTGGAATACATCCCTTTCTTTATGCATGCTAATATTCTGCTGGCTTTGGCAGCTGCCGCTTGACATTGCATGCTGTTGCCTAATCTATCATCAACCAAGACTCCCGGATCCTTCTCCATTTTTGATTCCCCCAAGGGTTCCCCTCCTAACGTTTATTGTGTTTTTATGTTTTTAGTCCCCAAGTGCAAAACCTTACACTTCTCCACGTTAAACCTCATTTGCCATGTCGTTGCCCACTCTGTAATTTTGTCCAGGTCATTCTGTAGGATATCTGCTTCATGCTGTGCAGTTATTGCCCTGGCCAATTTTGTGTCATCTGCAAAAACTAACGCACTACTGATCCCGTCCTCAATGCTGTTTATGAATAAATTGAACAAGGTTGGTCCCAGGACTGAGCCCTGGGGCACCCCGCTTACAACCTCAGACCAGTCTGAGTATGCGCTGTTTATTACCACCCTTTGGACACGCCCTTTTAGCCAATTCCGTATCCAAGAGCAAACTCGGCTGTCGATACCTGCAGACCTTATTTTATAAATTAAGCGCTTGTGGGGAACTGTATCAAACGCCTTAGCGAAATCCAAGTACACCACATCCACTGGTCTCCCCCTATCTAGCTCACAGCTTACCTCCTCGTAGAATGCTAAGAGATTGGTTTGACAAGAACGCCCATTTGTAAACCCGTGCTGATTACTGCTGATGATGTTGTTGTCTTTAGCAAACTCTACGATATAGTCCCTTATCATCCCCTCCAGAAGTTTACATACTATTGATGTCAAACTGACAGGCCTATAATTTCCCGGGATATGCCTCTGGCCCTTTTTGAATATCGGAATCACGTTAGCTTTCTTCCAATCCCCTGGTACATCTCCTGTCCTAATACTGTCAGCAAAGATCAGGAACAGTGGTCTGGATATAAGCTTACTGAGTTCCTTGAGTACTCTCGGATGTACGCCATCTTGGCCTGGTGATTTGTTTGTGTTAAGTTTATCCAGCCTTTCCCTGATTTCACCCTCTGTTAGCCATAGTGGCAAGTCCTGTGTATTACTACTAACCATACAGTCATGGTCAGTGTACCCCTCCGTTTCCTGTGTAAAGACTGACGAGAAAAAAGCATTCAGCACGGTTGCTTTTTCAGTGTCCTCTGTAACCATCCCCCCATCATCGCTAATTATGTGTGCAATATGCTCTGCCCTAGTTTTTTTGCTGTTGATATATTTAAAGAATTTCTTTGGGTTTTTTTTACTATCCTCCGCTATTTGTCTCTCAAAGTTGATTTTAGCCATTTTGATTTCGTGTTTACATTTCTTATTTGCCTCCTTGTATTGCTCGAAAGCCAATACAGTGCCCTCTGATTTATATTTCTTGAAGGCCAATTTTTTTCCCCTAATAAGTTTTTTAACGCTACGGTTTAGCCAGCCAGGTTTGCTTTTGTCTCTTTTAAATGTATTTCCCATAGGAATACACTGCAAGATGCATTTGCTTAATGTGGTCCTAAAGCATTCCCATTTTTCCTCTGTGGTCAGGGATCCCAGGGTTTGGTCCCAGTTTACCCTTTCCATCAATGAGTACAATTTTGGAAAGTCTGCCCTTCTGAAGTTTAGGGTTCTTATGTTCCCCACTTGCCGTGTTATATTGTTATTTATACTAAATGTGATCATCCTGTGATCGCTAGTGCCCAGGTTGTCCTGGACTCCTACCTCCGAGATTAGGTCTGGGTCATTAGTGATCAATAGATCCAGGATTGCGTTTTCTCTAGTCGGAGAATCCACCAACTGTGACATGTAATTATCCAGTAAGGTTTCTGTGACTAGGCGGGCCTTCTGTGAGTGTGCAGTCCCCTCATCCCAGTCAATGTTGGGATAATTGAAGTCCCCCAATATGATGACTGATCCCAATTTTGCCACTTTACTCATTAGTGCTAAGGATTCCAGCTCTACCTCCTCCCCTTGGTTAGGTGGCCTATAGCAAACCCCCACAATTACTTTCCCCTTTTCTCCTTCCCTATGGAGTTCAACCCACACAGATTCTAACTCCATACTCATCCCTTCCGTAATGTCACTCCTTTCTATCACCTTTATATTGTTCTTGACATAGAGACATACCCCTCCCCCTCTTTTTCCTACCCTGTCCTTCCGGTACACCGAATACCCTTGGATATTGGCCAGCCAGTCATGTGAGCGGTCGAACCAAGTCTCTGTTATTCCCACAAGGTCTATGTCCTCCTCATGTACTAATATTTCCAACTCATCCATTTTATTAGCTAGGCTCCTGGCATTAGCATATACCCCTCTTAGTTTTACGGAAGTTGAGCGCAATTGGTGGTTATGTTTATTCCTGTTTGGTCTGAGGTTTTCCCGCACAGACCTACCGATTGACGTTGTGGACCTACTGTCGCTGCTGACCCTACAACTGCCTTCAGTCTTCTGCTCCCTCCTGACTGATTCTACTTCTGAGCCCTCCCCCCCGTCTCCTAGTTTAAAACCCCCTCCAACTTGGTGGCCATCTTTCTCCCCAAAAGAGCTGTACCGTCCCCATTAAGGTGCAGCCCATCCTTACTAAAGAGCCGGTAGCCGACTGAGAAGTCAGCCCAGTTCTCCAGGAACCCAAACCCCTCCTTCCTACACCAATTCCTCAGCCACTTGTTAACTTCCCTAATCTCCTTCTGCCTCTCCTGTGTGGCTCGAGGTACAGGCAGTATTTCAGAGAAAACCACCTTGGAGGTCCTTTTCCTCAATCTATTACCTAAGTCCCTGAAATCGTTCTTAAGGATCCTCCACCTACCTTTAACTTTGTCATTAGTGCCCACATGCACCATGACCGCTGGGTCATCCCCAGCCCCCCACATCAATCTGTCTGCCAGATCTGCGATGTGCCGAACGCGGGCGCCCGGTAAACAACAAACTGTTCGGTTCACGAGATCTTTTTTACAGATTGCCCTCTCTGTCCTCTTGATAATTGAGTCCCCAACTACCACAACCTTTCTAACCTTTCCTGAGTTACGGCCCCCCTTCTTCCTGGAGCCGTCCCTCCCCTGGCAGCTGGGGGAGGGTGCATGCTCCAGCTCTGCCACCCCTGAGTTGATATCCCCCTCAACCTGCAACTCGGCAAATTTGTTAGGGTCTATCAACTCAGGACTGGCCTCCCTGGCACTCCTCCCTCTACCCTTCCTAACAGTCACCCAGCTGCGTACCTCTGCTGCTTGCGTCTCCTCCATTCCTCCCTCCTCTATGCTGGCCCCTGCCAGCGCCTGATAGGTAATGTCCAAGCTCCTTTCCAGGTTGTTGATGCCACGCAGTGTTGCCACTGTGTTCTGTAGGTCCAGAATCTGGTCTACCAGAGCAACAAGTCGCTCACATCTTGCACAGCAGTATTCGCCCTCGATTGGTTCATCAAGGAACGCATACATGCAGCAAGAAGTGCACTGAGTGGCATCCGCAATCCTGTCGGACATTATTACCCACTACTCTATGGGGATATATTAACGACCTGCTCTTCCTTACCTACACTACCGCTGTCTCCCCTGGTACTAAACCTGGGGTCCTCACCAGTCGCTAAGATACTCACCAGTCACTAAGATACTCACCAGTCGCAAAGATCCAACAGACGGTAAGATACTCACCAGTCGCAAAGATCCAACAGACACAAAGATACTCACCAGTCGCAAGATACTCACCAGTCGCAAGATACTCACCAGTCGCAAAGATACTCACCAGTCGCAAGGATACTCACCAGTCGCAAGGATACTCACCAGTCGCAAGGATACTCACCAGTCGCAAGGATACTCACCAGTCGCAAAGATACTCACCAGTCGCAAAGATACTCACCAGTCGCAAGATACTTACCAGTCACAAAGATACTCACCAGTCGCAAGATACTTACCAGTCTCAAAGATACTTACCAGTCGCAAAGATACTCACCAGTCGCAAGATACTTACCAGTCGCAAAGATACTCACCAGTCGCAAGATACTTACCAGTCGCAAGATACTTACCAGTCGCAAGATACTTACCAGTCGCAAGATACTTACCAGTCGCAAAGATACTTACCAGTCGCAAAGATGCTCACCAGTCGCAAAGATGCTCACCACCAGTCGCAAGATACTTACCAGTCACAAAGATCCACACCAGTCGCAAGATACTCACCAGTCGCAAGTCGCAGAGCACCTCTCAGTCTATAGTACCCTCTTAGTAACCTGTATTGCTTGTAGTGTTTGTACTTGTATGTAGTTTGTACTTGTAGTCCCCCCACCAGCCCGCCCCCCTACCAGGAGATCAGATCCGATTGTTTCCAACTTACGTCCCTCGGTCTCAGTCTGGTCCTTGTCTCCCGTGCACTGGTTCCCTGGTCCGAGGCTCCGAGCTCCTGCTTCCTAGTGCGGCTTCCCCTGCTCTCCTCCGCACGTGCGTCTCCTGCCCCCGGCTGTCCCCCGCACTGGTTCCCTGGTCCGAGGCTCCGAGCTCCTGCCCCCTGGCTTCCTAGTGCGGCTTCCCCCGCTCTCCTCCGCACGTGCGGCTCCTCCTCTACACACACACACACACAGCTCTCAGCTCTCCTCGCTGTGTGTCGTTTCCGGTTTCCGGTTTGCAGTTAGTTTCATTACCTTTTTTCCTTTGATTATCAGATTGACTGCAAAATGTGATCCTCTCCTCCTAAGGGAATCAGCCTAAATGAATGTCTGAGGGCTGTCTTTTTATGGGTGTCATATCTCTTTAATTTGGAGCCTTGGAACAGGTGTGTATGGGAGGGCCCCCTGAGCGGGCAGGTGCGGAGGGCGGCCCCACGGAATGTCGTCCAATTGGGGACGGATGCCATGACAGGTCTGCATGATTAGCAGACTATTGCCACGGCGACCCCGCTGTATACATCCGCGGGGTCCCGATCCGCATCGCTCCCCCACCGACGCACGAAAGAGGGAAGGGGCGGTCAGAACGATCGTCCCGACCCACATAGCCATCCATCTTTAATGGCATCAGATTGCCAGAGATCGGATGGCTTACGTGCGCCGGGCAGTGCCAGCAGAAGACGCCCACTCCGGAAATGTCCACCGTCGGCTCCCCCCAGCGGAAGTGATGTAATGAGTCAGTGTGGGAGATGGATCTCCGCGCATACAACTCCCAGAATGCCTCTGGGTTGCCTAGCGATTTATCATTATTCTAAAATACAAACAGAAAGGAAAATGAGAGAAAAAGAAGATACATATATCGCATATCGGCACAATGTATTGTAAAGCATATTTAACAGGGATATATCTAGATGTTGTATGATTTTAATACAGCTATCGATGGCAGAGCATAGCAATATCTTATCATGTATTTGCATGAATATATTTATGATTTTGCATTAAAACCTATTAATAACAAATATACAACACCCAATTTGAATATATCTGTTGCAATTTTGTTTTAGATTATACATTTTGGTGTATTTTTGAATACATTTCTGTATATTTTTTACCTGTTGGACTCCAGCAACAATGTTATTGGTATTTATTGCTTTTTTATTTACCGCTTTCTTGAAAAAATTACATATGTATGTATATGTATATATATATATATACATGGTCAACTAGAAAGGGGAAATGGAACGAGGAAAAGGGGATGGGGGGGGGGGGGGAATTTTTTGTCCACTGTATATTTCAATATAATGTATAGTTTTTTGTGAAAGAATGATTTAGACAGTTAAGAATACTGATGATCTCTAATAAAATAAAATATACAGTTATCATTTTTCAGAATTATAGCGGTAAAGCGTGTTTAGACCTCAACATTGCATCTCAGACCTACAGGTATTACAAACTTTGGTTATTCACCCATAGATGTTTATACAATAAAATACATACAAAGGAGAAACGAGAGGAACAGAAATGAAAAAGTTTTTGATAAATTTTACGTCATTTTCCATTCGGATTTTCCAGATACAAACCCTTCTAGGAAGGGCTTGTAGGAAATCATTTCATTTAGGCCTGGGGGGGTGGTGGCTCGAAGTCTAAAGATCCATCCTTGTTCTTTTTGAAGAAGGATTTTATTCCAATCCCCCCCTCGAATCCCTATGTGAACCCTGTCTAAGATGATAAAAGAAAGTTTGGGGAATCTACCATTATGCATTTGAATAACATGTCTGCCTAGGGTCAGATCTGGATTTTTTGTTTTCATGGAGAGAATATGTTTATAAGCTCTTTGCCAAAATTCAAGTTTGGTCTTCCCTATATAAAAAGAGGGGCATTCACATTGAAGCATGTAGATTACCCCTTGGGTCTTGCAGTTTGCAAAGTGATGTGGACGATACAGCTCTCCATTCGGAAGTCTAATTCCCTTCCTCACATTCATGAACTGACAATATTGGCACCCCCCACATTTGAAGGTACCATGATATTTACAGGGGTCCTTTGAGGGCCCAGTTTTAAATTCACTGGCAACCAGTTTGTCCTTCAATGAAGTTGCCCGTTTGAAAGTAAAACGTGGTTTGTCAGAGACAAACTGATTTATATTTGGGTCCATTTGGAGGAGATGCCAGTATTTGTCTATAATCCGTTAAATGTCCCTTTGCTGATTGGAGACACGTGTGATGATGCGAGGAGCGTCGTCTATTTCTTTTTTAGTCCGTGTTTTGAAAAGTAGTTCCTGCCTATTCTTTCCATTAGCTTTATGGAAGGCCTTTTTCAGGCATGACTTGGAATAGCCCCGATCTAGTAATCTTTTCCTCAGATTATCTGCTTCTTTTTGATAGTCTAGTTCATTTGAGCAATTTCTCTTGATTCTTAAATACTGACTAAAGGGTATAGAGTTTATAAGTGGTTTTAGATGGAAACTGCTAGCATGTAATATGCAGTTTCCTGCAGTTGGCTTTCTGTATAGGTTTGTATAGTTGGATATCCAAAAAGGTGATTACATTTGGATCCCAAGTAGCAGTGAATTTGAGATTAAACGTGTTATTGTTTAGTTTTTTGAGAAAATTATCAAGTTCAGGCAGACTATCATCCCAAATCATTAGGACATCATCAATAAATCTTAGCCATATAATGGCATGTTCCATACCTTCACTTCCAATATCTCCCATGTGAAGGGAGCGTTCCCACTCCCCCAGGTACAGGTTTGCGTACGATGGGGCACAGCCTGTCCCCATCGCAACGCCCTGCACCTGGAGGTAGTGGGAACCATTGAAAGTGAAGAAGTTATGATGTAAAATGAAACTTAGAGAGTCTAAAAGAAAATTGTTTAGGGGCCAGTCATATCGACAATTCTGTGATAATATATGTTGGATACAGGCCAGACCTTTGTCGTGGGGGATAGAGCTGTAAAGGGCTTCGACATCGATAGCCACCAAATATGCTTGCAGGGGAACTTGAATCCCCTCTACATTTTGTAACAAATGGATAGTGTCTTTTACATAACTTGGTAAACTTATAACATATGGACGCAAAAAACTATCTAGGAACTGGCTCAGGTTTTCGGTAAGTGAGCCGTTACCAGATATTATTGGGCGTCCTGTCGGTTGCGATAAACTTTTATGCAATTTCGGAAGGGCATAAAAGGTGGGAGTGCGTGGGATTTTGGTACGTACAGACTCCCAATCACTTTTGTTTAGAACGTTATTTGCTCGGGCAGTGTCGACTAGATGGTAGAATTGTGTGTAGAAGTTTTTTATTTTTGATGCTGTTATTGGTTTATACCATTCTGTGTTTAAAATTCTCATACACATATTAGTGTATACTTCTTTGTCCATTAAAACAATATTACCGCCCTTGTCGGACTGTTTTATGACCAGGTCGGTATTGTCTGACAAATCCCGTAGCGCTTTTGATTCTTCACGTGATAAATTGCCCGTTGATTTTTTGGTTTGATTTTTTTTATTTCATTAGTGGTAAAATTAATAAAGGCTTGAACATTAGGATTGGTGTTTAATGCTGGAAAAAAATCTGATTTCTTTTTGTTTTTGTTGGTGGCCATCGATGTCGAAGGACCCCTATTTGCAATACCCTTACCCACTAAAAGGTCTTCTAGATTAACTTGATCAATTAAATCTGGAGGATCATTTTCCTCCAGCAGGCTTACCAAGGTGTTTACTGCCTCCTCTTCCTTTTTATCCAACTGTGTATTCGAATCTGAGCTTTTTTTACTGTATATTTGTTTTAAGATCAATTTTATAGCAAAAAGCTGGAGGTCCTTTATGACCTCGAAATTGTCCAGGTCTTCGTTTGGGCAGAAACTAAGACCTCGCATCAAAACACGTCTCTCCATATCATTCAGGGAATGGCTGGATAAATTCACAATATTTAAAGTCGAAACTGTGTCTTTTATCTTTTTTATCATCAGCTTGTGTTAACTGGGTACTAGAGGGTCCATGACAGGACGAGAAAAACTAGAGGAAGAGATAGAAGTTGAATCGAGTGTGTTGCCTTCATAAGTAGAGGGCGTGTTCGGATTGTGAGTGATAGGTGTGTCGCTCCGAGAAGGAGCTGGTAAGGAAGGTAGAGAAGAAGCCAAACCACCTGTAGTATTACCTACCACCAGTGAAGTCTTTGAAGGTACGGGTGCGTGTGTCGCTTTTTCGGTGACTCGTTTTTATATGAGTTTTCATAAGTGCCCTCTTCCTGAGAGTTGCGTTTCTATTCTCCTCCGTGTTTTATACGTGTAGGAAGATCAAATCTGTTAGGAAAAGAAGAATTTGAAGAAGCGTCAAATAGAGAAGAATAGTCCTCCTGTTTTTGGGGGCCTCTATTTCTTTGAAACTGCCTTTTGGTTGGATTCTTTATTGTGTTCCATGTGTATGCTCTTTCTTCGTTAAAGGCCTTTATGTCTCTATGTAATTTTTTGTCTTTTTTAATGATGATATCTTTATTAAATTTGTCTAGATGTTCATCAAGTTCCTTTTCCAATCTTAGGAATGCGGGGTGGGTCTTAAACTTCGAGAGTTGTTCATATACACTTTCTAGTTCTTTTTCAATCTCTTTCAACTTTTTTTGATATTGCCCTGTCAATAATGCCATCATATCCTGAGAGCACTTTAACAGAATCGTTTCCCATTCTCTTTTAAACGAAGAGTCGGGGTTTTCTAGGGTGGGAAAAATTTGTACTCTTAAACCAAAAGGTGCTATATTATTGAGATTATATTGTTCAAAAGAATGCGTATGCCAATAATATGATGACTTTTTCTCTAATAACTTTCTGAGATTAAAAAATATTGTATTGATTTCAGAATCTTTTTTCTCTTTGTTTGAGAAATCCAGGTAAGCCTGGGAGACAAAGGTCTCCCAGCCCTTACCTCTATATCTCATCATTATTGTATAATAATTTTTTCACAAATAGCTATATCATTTTTTAAGAGTTTTTTTCTCTCTAGAGCCAACAACCACAATTTTGAAAGAAAGGGGGTTTGGGTGTCTTCCACCCGATTAATTAGATAAAAAGAGGGGGTGTGGGAGTTGGATGATTTTATTGGTGTGTACTGAGTCGTTTTAACCCCTCATCCCTTAAGCTAATGAAAAGCATACAAGTGGAAAAATCCCCCTAATTTGGGACTGTAACGGGTAACGACACAGATCTTGTAATGAAGAAATAGTTTAGTTTATTAAATATGTATAAAGTATACAAAAATTGGCAAGAGGGCAGTTATTTACACAGTTGCACAATTATAAAAAATCATTAAAAGTTTGGGCGACTCTTTTTTTGTTGGATCAAATGATCATTTTTGACATGGAGGAACCTGAAGTATGGTTTTGGGAGACCCTACGCGTTTCGATGTTGCTCTTCTTCAGGGGTCTTTTGACCGTGGTCCCAATTAAATTGTAATATTAAATTGTCACATTCTAAGACAGGATAAAGACAAAAATATTAGTTTTTTCTTTCTGGAACAATTTGTGTTACCTTTTGTATCATTCAATATATCTCACCATACACATACCATGTCTTTTTTGGCATTCGATCTGAAAGAGTCGTCTTTTGTTAAAAATTCAATCGCTTTGGCATTACCCAGGGTGGCATGCTAGGAGGATCCTGGGGTCATACACTGAAGATACTGATCAATCCCACTCAATCCGGTGAGGGAGAAGTTGGGTAGGTCAGTGCTGGAATTGGAGCCGAACAGTAAGGACAGAGCGGCAGGAGACGTCACTATGACACTACACGGGGTCCATATCCCAAAGCACACCAAGTTTTCCAATCTGCAACTTCTAAAGAGAATAAATTAGAATATATGTAATCCTCTCTCTTTATTGTCCAAAAAATAAGGAATTTATATGTAATATATATAATCCAGCAAGGACGATGAATATTATTCGTCTACCGTCTTTGCGGGGGTATGAATGCTAAATAATCACATCAGATTGTAATGGCCATGGGCCTGATATTATGCACAGATGTGAATTTAAAATATAATATAAAGAGAAATTTTCTTTTTTCCTTTATTTCTAGGGGGACTAAATATATTCTAAGTGTTCAAACAAATATACCCACCTTTTTATGCTATATTTGCATGGAAGGAGAGTGGAAAAAGGAGGACGGGGGAATCACATATGCAGTCTGATTTCTTCAAAAGTCATAAGATGTCCCAAAAGACACGAGAACATCTATTATAAATAAGAAAATGTATATATGTAAATCAATTTGTATTAAATAAAAATGACTAGGCAAAAAAGGGAAAGAAATTGCTGGCCTATGTTTCAAAAAATGAAAAGCCGCCTTTAAAATTTAGCTGCATATGGATCTTGTTTAGTTTCATTACCTTTTTTCCTTTGATTATCAGATTGACTGCAAAATGTGATCCTCTCCTCCTAAGGGAATCAGCCTAAATGAATGTCTGAGGGCTGTCTTTTTATGGGTGTCATATCTCTTTAATTTGGAGCCTTGGAACAGGTGTGCTTGTATGGGAGGGCCCCCTGAGCGGGCGGTGCGGAGGGCGGCCCCACGGAATGTCGTCCAATCGGGGACGGATGCCATGACAGGTCTGCATGATTAGCAGACTATTGCCATGGCGACCCCGCTGTATACATCCGCGGGGTCCCGATCCGCATCGCTCCCCCACCGACGCACGAAAGAGGGAAGGGGCGGTCAGAACGATCGTCCCGACCCGCATAGCCATCCATCTCTAACGGCATCAGATTGCCAGAGATCGGATGGCTTACGTGCGCCGGGCAGTGCCAGCAGAAGACGCCCACTGCGGAAATGTCCACCGTCGGCTCCCCCCAGCGGAAGTGATGTAATGAGTCAGTGTGGGAGATGGATCTCCCCGCATACAACTCCCAAAATGCCTCTGGGTTGCCTAGCGATTTATCATTATTCTAAAATACAAACAGAAAGGAAAATGAGAGAAAAAGATACATATATCGCATATCGGCACAATGTATTGTAAAGCATATTACTTTAACAGGGATATATCTAGATGTTGTATGATTTTAATACAGCTATCGATGGCAGAGCATAGCAATATCTTATGTATTTGCATGAATATATTTATGATTTTGCATTAAAACCTATTAATAACAAATATACAACACCCAATTTGAATATATCTGTTGCAATTTTGTTTTAGATTATACATTTTGGTGTATTTTTGAATACATTTCTGTATATTTTTTACCTGTTGGACTCCAGCAACAATGTTATTGGTATTTATTGCTTTTTTATTTACTGCTTTCTTGAAAAAATTACATATGTATATATATATACATGGTCAACTAGAAAGGGGAAATGGAACGAGGAAAAGGGGATGGGGGGATTTTTTTTTGTGATATGTGACAATTTAATATTACAATTTTTAATTGGGACCACGGTCAAAAGACCCCTGAAGAAGAGCGACATCGAAACGCGTAGGGTCTCCCAAAACCATACTTCAGGTTCCTCCATGTCCAAAATGATCATTTGATCCAACAAAAAAGTCGCCCAAACTTTTAATGATTTTTTATAATTGTGCAACTGTGTAAATAACTGCCCTCTTGCCAATTTTTGTATACTTTATACATATTTAATAAACTATTTCTTCATTACAAGATCTGTGTCGTTACCCATTACAGTCCCAAATTAGGGGGATTTTTCCACTTGTATGCTTTTCATTAGCTTAAGGGATGAGGGTTTAAAACGACTCAGTACACACCAATAAAATCATCCAACTCCCACACCCCCTCTTTTTATCAGGTACTCTGATGAGGTGCTGGAGACAGGTACTCGGGTACTCTGATGAGACACTGGAGACAGGTACTCGGGTACTCTGATGAGGCGCTGGAGACAGGTACTCGGATGAGGCACTGGAGACAGGTACTCGGATGAGGCACTGGAGACAGGTACTCGGATACTCTGATGAAGCGCTGGAGGCAGGTACTCGGGTACTCTGATAAGGCGCTGGAGACAGGCACTGGGGTACTCTGATGAGGCACTGGAGACAGGTACTCGGGTACTCTGATGAGGTGCTGGAGACAGGTACTCGGGTGAGGCACTGAAGACAGGTACTCGGGTACTCTGATGAAGCGCTGGAGGTAGGTACTCAGGTAATCTGAGGAGCTGGAGGCAGCTACTCGGGTATTCTGATGAGGCGCTGGAGACAGGTACTCAGGTACTCTGATGAGGTGCTGGAGACAGGTACTCGGGTACTCTGATGAGACACTGGAGACAGGTACTCGAGTACTTTGATGAGACGCTGGAGACAGGTACTCGGATGAGGCGCTAGAGACAGGTACTCGGATGAGGCGCTGGAGACAGGTACTCGGATGAGGCACTGGAGACAGGTACTCGGGTACTCTGATGAAGCGCTGGAGGCAGGTAGTCGGGTACTCTGATGAAGCGCTGGAGGCAGGTACTCAGGTAATCTGATTAACTGGTGGCAGGTACTCGGTACTCTGATGAGGCGCTGGAGGCAGGTACTCGGGGACTCTGAGGCCTTGGAGACAGGTAATCGGGTACTCTGATGAGGCGCTGGAGACAGGTACTTTGGTACTCTGATGAGGCGCTGGAGACAGATACTCGGGTACTCTGATGAGGGGCTGGAGACAGGTCCTCGGGTACTCTGATGAGGCGCTGGAGACAGGTACTCGGGTACTCTGAGGCGCTGAAGACAGTTACTCGGGTACTCTGAGGTGCTGGAGACAGGTACTCAGGTACTCTGATGAGGTGCTGGAGACAGGTACTTGGGTACTCTGATGAGACACTGGAGACAGGTACTCGGGTACTCTGATGAGGCGCTGGAGACAGGTACTCGGATGAGGCACTGGAGACAGGTACTTGGATGAAGCACCAGAGACAGGTACTCGGGTACTCTGATGAAGCGCTGGAGGCAGGTACTCTGGTACTCTGATAAGGCGCTGGAGACAGGCACTCGGGTACTCTGATGAGGCACTGGAGACAGGTACTCGGGTACTCTGATGAGGAGGTGCTGGAGACAAATACTCAAGTACTTTATGAGGCGCTGGAGACAGGTGCTCGGGTACTCGGGTGAGGCACTGAAGACAGGTACTCGGGTACTCTGATGAAGCGCTGGAGGCAGGTACTCAGGTAATCTGAGGAGCTGGAGGCAGCTACTCGGGTATTCTGATGAGGCGCTGGAGACAGGTACTCGGTTACTCTGATGAGGTGCTGGAGACAGGTACTCGGATGATGCGCTGGGGACAGGTACTCGGGTACTCTGATGAGGCGCTGGACCCAGGTATTTAGGTAATCTGAGGAGATGGAGGCAGGTACTCAGGTACTCTGATGAGGCACTGGAGGCAGTTGCTCGGGTACTCTGATGAGGCGCTGGAGTCAGGTACTCAGTTACTCTGATGAGGCGCTGGAGACAGGTACTCGGTTACTCTGATGAGGCACTGGAGACAGGTACTCGGGTACTCTGATGAAGCGCTGGAGGCAGGTACTCGGGTACTCTGATGAGGCGCTGGAGACAGGTACTCGGATGAGGCACTGGAGACAGGTACTCGGATGAGGCACTGGATCTCTGGTAATCTGAGGAGCTGGAGGCAGGTACTCGGGTATTCTGATGAGGCGCTGGAGGCAGGTACTCGGGTACTCTGATGAGGCGCTGGAGACAGGTACTCGGGCACTCTGATGAGGCGCTGGAGACAGGTACTCGGGTACTCTGAGGCGGCGCTGGAGACAGGTGCTCGGGGTACTCGGATGAGGCACTGGAGACAGGTGCTCGGGTACTCTGATGAGGCACTGGAGACAGGTACTCGGTTACTCTGATGAGGGACTGGAGACAGGTACTCGGTTACTGTGATGAGGCACTGGAGACAGGTACTCGGGTACTCTGATGAGGCACTGGAGACAGGTACTCGGGTACTTTGAATAGGCGCTGGAGACAGGTACTCTCGGGTACTCTGATGAGGCGCTGGAGACAGGTACTCGGGTACTCTGATGATGCGCTGGAGACAGGTACTCGGGCACTCTGATGAGGCGCTGGAGACAGGTACTCGGATGAGGCACTTAAGACAGGTACTCGGATGAGGCACTGGAGACAGGTCCTCGGGTACTCTGATGAAGCGCTGGAGGCAGGTACTCGGGTACTCTGATGAGGCGCTGGAGACAGGTACTCGAATACTTTGATGAGGCGCTGGAGACAGGTACTCGGGTACTCTGATGAGGCGCTGGAGACAGGTACTCGGATGAGGCGCTGGAGACAGGTACTCGGATGAGGCGCTGGAGACAGGTACTCGGATGAGGCACTGGAGACAGGTACTCGGATGAGGCACTGGAGACAGGTACTCAGTTGATGCACTGGATCTCTGGTAATCTGAGGAGCTGGAGGCAGTTACTCGGGTACTCTGATGAGGCGCTGGAGACAGGTACTCGGGTACTCTGATGAGGCGCTGGAGACAGGTACTCGGGTACTCTGATGAGGCGCTGGAGACAGGTACTCGGGTACTCTGATGAGGCGCTGGAGACAGGTACTCGGGTACTCTGATGAGGCGCTGGAGACAGGTACTCGGGTACTCTGATGAGGCGCTGGAGGCAGGTACTCGGGTACTCTGATGAGCTGGAGGCAGGTACTCGGGTACTCTGATGGGCTGGAGGCAGGTACTTGGGTACTCTGATGGGCTGGTGACAGGTACTCGGGTACTTGGTTACTCAGATGAGCTGGAGGCAGGTGCTCGGTTACTCTAATGGGCTGGTGATAGGTACTTGGGTACTCTGATGGGCTGGTGACGGGTACTCGAGTACTCTGATGGGCACACACAGGCCCTCTTTATTATGGGGGCAATCAGGGCACAGTAATGCACAATATAACTGGCAACTCACTGTTCCCGCTATCTCCTCCTCACACGGGATCTGTGTGTGAGGAGAAGAACGCGGTAACGGGCAGTTACCATGGTTTGTTTAGACAGAGATGGTCACGTGGTAAAGAACCATTTCCATTGGCCCTTTACCCTGATCTGGGATGGGCTGTGTCCGAGCAACACGACTCATCCCCGATTGCCAAGCCTCATCCCAAGGGGGTGCACTAGTGGCGAGAACAGGCGGACGTCATATGACACCCACCCGAAGGGATAAAAGGTTCTTGCCAGTTTCATTTTACAGTACGCTGGTAGGGAAGTGGTTAAGCAAGGTACTGATGCTTTCCATTGAAATCTGTGTTTTAAGCCTTTCTGACCTCTTATAATAATGGAGGTTCATCAATAAAGGTGAGGGCACACCTAAACCATTTGCATACAGTGGAATACATTCTGGGATCTTGGTGAACTTGTTAAGGTTTTAACTTGTCACCTTAGGTGAATGTTGAAAGAAAATGGGAAATTTTGGACTTTCACATAGAACATGATTTACACATCAATTTTCTTATTTATGTAAAATCAACTGCTAATCACTATAATTTGATGCATGGATCCTTATACAATTTATATGGAGTAGCAAGATTTGTATGATTTAAAGGAGAAGCACACTCCTATGACCTGTTTTTAGCAGACAGTGGGCTGAAGCCACTGAGTTAGTGGAGACAATGGAGTCGGGATCTGACCCCATGCCTGGACTGGCACCCAGCTCAGCGTCTCAGCAAGCATCCAACAGTAGGCTGCAGCTCTCTACTCAAGGAGCTGTATGAACTGAGCGATTAGCGGTGTTTGATTGCTCTAAAATGTGCTGGGTTGTGCAGTGGAGGTTAATGCCTGGAGGGACAGCCCCCTGGGTGTGTGTATTCAAATTTTCTTGCCTAGACTACTCCTGATGGGAGGAGCATAAGACGGACACCAGAGAAAAAGATATTACGGAAAGATCTTGCAAAAATCTTATTTTTTCTCGTTAGTGCACGGCGTGGCTCCGCTTACCCCCTTGTTGGCAATGGAGCCTCTGGAGTGTGTATCACCACCTGACCAACTCCTGGAAGCTGCGGGACCCTCTGGATCTCAGTCTGCCCTGGTGGCCATGACTGCAGCCCTGCAGTCACTTGTATCCAAAGTAGATATGGCCCTGCAAAGGAGTCCTAGCAAGAAGCACCCCCCCCCAACCTTCACCTATATCCTCTGCCTCCTCAGAGTTTGAGGTGGATTTGGCCGCCACCAACGAGAGTCAGCCCAATGGGTCTGCGTCCACGCACACTGAGTGCTCTAATAGTAAGGATGAGTCCTCCTCCTCTGCAACCACGCATGAAAAAGGGCTGGTGGAGGCCCTAATTGTGTCAGTACAGGAAGCTTTAAAGTTGGAAGAGGAGGCTGAGTCGGCGATGCCGGTGCAGTTTGGCACCCGCAAGTCTTCCAAGGTGACTAAGGTGTTCCCCTTTCCTGCCTATTTTGATATTGTCACTAGTCAGTGGGTTTCCCCGAAACGCATGGTTGGCATACCTAAGCGCTTTTATAGGAGACCTCCCTTTGAGGAGTCTCTTCTGAAGAAACTGACGGTTCCACCGTCGGTGGACTCTCAGGCTTAATAAGGCCACACTTTTGCCGGTGGAGGATTCTCCATTCTTTTTCTTTTTTTTCAATACATTTTTATTAAGATTTTAAGAAAAAGCACAAAGGTGTATGAAAGACATGTCACAATCTGTTATGTATCCAAACACATAGCAAAGGATTTGTCAAATGGTTACATTAACACAACAGAAGTCTCACTTAACTTGAACTATAAACAAGGTATTTAGAGTAATCAAGCGGCAACAGTATTTTCTCCACACCTAGACACCCCATCTGGGAACAAACTGTGTCATTGGGTGGGAGACTACACTGCCGCAGTAATTTTAACTTGCATTCAATTTTTATTGATTTTTAGTTGTAACTGTATATAACAAGTGAGCATAGGAAAATTATCAAACAGACATCATGGGACTCTAAAAAGTGTTAGTACACAGAGATGACTACAGCAAAAACATACTTTTTTATCCGGCCCGAAACATTCGGGTGTAATGTGTTAACAGGAAGTACATCTTCCTATAAAGTATATCACGCAGCCAAAGAGGTCCCAAAAAAGTCAACACAGAGAGAAATTTCAGAGGACAGAAAGGAAAGTGAAGAAGAGGTTACTTCTGCAATGGTGAGGGACGAGGTAAAGGGAAAAGATGAAAAAGAAGAACGAGATTAAGTCACCTCAGGTGTTCCCAGTATCGGGCATTAGGTGGCTTGGATAGAGAGGGGGTTTCGTGTATACTGCCCAGGGTTCCCAGGCTGCCTCAAAGATACGTTCCCTAACAAGCAGAATGCTAGCCAATTTCTCCATAATCCAGGAGATTTTCCATTTTGCTGCATTAAAGGAGACCGTTTCCAGTTTCCATGACCTAGCAAGTGTCATCTTGGCACCAAGTATAATGAAGAAGAGCAGTCTGGACATGTGCTTGGGAGCGTGTTGTATGGTAAAATTGAGGAGAGCTATTTTAGGGTCCTGTGGAATAGCCAGGCATAACATTTTCCACATCAGATGGAAAATCTTGTTCCAATTAGATGTAATGCGTGGCCAAGACCACCATGTGTGGTACATAGTGCCCGCCATACCACAGTTACGGAAGCAAAGGTGGGAAGTATTAGGAAACATCGTAGCCAATCTGATCGGGACCCTGTACCATCTGGTAATAACCTTAACATTAGCTTCAATCAGGGATAGGTTTAGGACACCTTTGAAGGAGCATCTAAAACATTGTGTCCAAGTGTCGAGCGAAAAAGATTCACCTAGGTCAGTTTCCAAAGAAAGAGCCTAAGAGGGTTTATCCCCAGCAGCCGCCAGGGAAGCATAGATGATGGATATGCCACCTCTCTGATCCAATATATTAGAGCACCACTTTTCATATGGAGTGAGTTTGGGGGGTTCATGCTTGTTAAGCCAGATAGAGTGGAGAAAATGAGAGATCTGGGAATATCGAAATGATTCTGAGGAAGGCATCTTAAGTATTTTCGTGCAGTGACCCTGTTTAAGGGGGCTCAATCTGTTGAAGTGTCCTATTCTAAACAAGCCTTTGTTGAGCCACCATTTAAATGCCCCAATATCCATGATAGGTGGAAAATCCGGGTTGTTAAATAAGTAGTTTAATGGTTTCAAGTCAGAAATGAGAGTAGGTCGCTTGTATAGTGTATCGCACAGTGAAATGGAGTGGGATAACGTCAGAGCGAGTACGGAGGGTTGGTGTTTGGGGCTACACCAGAGGAGGTAGTCAATGGTGTTGCGGGGAATTGCCTGCCATTCCATATGGACCCAGTCAGGTTTCTGGCCCCTGGAATATACCATTGATATTTGGGCAAGTTGTGATGCCTGGTAGTACCACCACAGGTTAGGGAGTCGCAAGCCACGGTCCTCTTTCCTTCTGAATAGTATGGATTGTAAAAAGCGAGGCCCTTTGTTGTCCCATATATAGTGCACAATTTTGGATTGTAAATTTGCCAGTTGCGTTTTTTTGAGGGGGATGAGGAGTGATCTAAAGAGATATAGGATGCGCGTCAAGAGGGTAATTTTGATTGTGTTGCTCCTCCCTATCCACGAGAGTTCGAGTTTAGACCAGGAAGATCTTCCTCCAATTTTTTTAAAGTTCCCGGGTAGTTTACCGAGTATAGTTTGTCAATGGAGTTCGGGAGGTTGACACCGAGATATGGGAGGAGGTGGGAGTTCCAAGTGAAGGGGAAGTAATTTTGGAGGTTGTCTAGTAGATGGTCGGGGACAGAGATATTTAATGCTGTAGGTTTAAACCCATTACCCCGTAGGCCCGAGATTTGGCCAAAGTCGTGTGGGAGTTTGGGAATATTAGGCGTGGAGGTGAGGGGAGAAGTAAAGAATAATAATAGGTCATCGGCAAATAAAGCGCACTTATGCTCTGAGGTCCCGCAGGTGACCCCTTTCATGTCTTGATGTTTCCGGATTGCGACAGCTAGAGTTTATTTCGCAATAGCAAAAACTATTGGGGACAGTGGGCAGCCTTTTCTAGTTCCTTTACGGATATGGAATGAAGGAGAGTATTGCCCTGCTATTCTTATTTGGGCTGAAGGTGTGGAGTTTACGGATTTGAGCATTCCCTGACAATTAGGACCGAAGCCCCATCTCTTCAGAATTTCAAAAATGTAGGGCCACAGAACCGAGTCAAATGCTTTACAGGGGTCAATCGAAAGGAGGTAACCTTCTTGTTTGTTATCACCGTCCCATTGAGACTTAAGGAGAGGAATAATATCTATCGCCCGTCGTATCTGGTCCTTAACCCTGACGACCCGGGATGAATCCCGCCTGGTCCATATGGACATAGCGGGCAATAAAGGAAGAAAGTCTGTTTGCTAAGACTTTGGTAAGAATTTTGAGATTAGCGATATGGGGCAGTAATTAGCGACATCACTTGGATCCTCGGCCCGGGGCCGAGTTGAGCTTCGGGGATTTTGAGAACATCCTGAATTTCCGTAACAGAGATGGGTTTCTCCATCAATTTGGAGTGTTCTGAGGACAGTTTGGGTAGGTCAATGTCATTAAGAAGAGTGTCCAAATTATTGGGAGGTTTAATAGGGGCGGAATAGAGGTTGGAGTAGAATTCCTGGAAGGCTGCCATCACCTTTTGAGGGTGTTGGGTCAGGTCTCCTTGTTTAATGCGGATTTTTGGGATAGAAGTGGCATGGAACTTGGGGTTCAATTTGGTCGCTAATTTTGTCTTTGTGAAGGTAGAAAAGGGTCCATCTGAGATGCTTTTCGGCATCCCTTGTGAGAGCTAGATTCAGTGCCAAGCGGGACAAGTCCAATTTGGCGTGGGAGTCTGCTGAGGGGTTAGCCTTGTGTTGTTTCTAGAGAGTTAGAAAAGTATCAGTAAGCTCGACAATATTCTGTTTGCGGTCACGTTTAAGCTGAGAGAATATTTGGATGAGTTTCCCCCCTGATCACCGGTTTGTGTGCTGCCCATAGGGATTCAGGGGAGATATTCTCAGTGTCATTGTTGTGGAAATATTCCTGGAGGGAGTCAGTGATAAGTGCTCACCTGGTAGGGTCGCTCAGCAGATTCGTTGAGGCGCCATCTAAACGTTTGGGCAAAGTACGGAGCCCTGGATATTACAAGTAGGACCATTGCATGGTCCGAAAGTGCGGTCTCCCTAATTTTGGATTTCAACGCGAAGGGGATAGAGGGCGTTTTAATGAAAATGTGGTCAATTCTCGAGTATGCGCGATGTGGGGCAGAGTAGTGCATGTAGACCTTTGTCCTCGGATTGAGTTCCCTCCAAATATCAATGAGATCCGATGAGTATATGGAGTGTGCAATTTTGGTGCTTTGTCTGGGTAGGTGTGTATTTTTAGAGGTGCCCGGTCTAGAGTTGTCGACAGGGCTATATTCGAGTCACCCCCTAATACTACGAAGCCCTCAAAGAGTGGTGTGAGTTTATGAAGCATGTCAGAGAAGAACTTCGCTTGATCTTTGTTTGGAGAGTAATATGAAATGAAGGTATAAGTGAAATTATCTATGGTGCCCGTAACCAGGATATAGCGACCTTCGAAGTCGACAGTTTTTATCAGGGAGCAGCGAATATGTCTGGCAATACAAATTGTGACCCCCTTTGTTTTGTTGTCAGCATTGGCCAGGAAGAACTTATCATACTTATGATGCAGGAGAAGGAGGGCCGGTAGATTTTGGGAAAGTGGGTTTCCTGTAAAAGAGCTACATCAATGTTCTGGGAGTGATATAGTTGAAAGATCTTCCGTCTCTTGAAGGTTTAATTGAGTCCCTGGTGTTATGTGATACTATAGTAAGGTGAGGGGATGTAGTAGGTGGAGCCATATTGGATCAGGGAGGTGTGCTGCCTCCTGATGTGCTAGAGCAGTGGTCCTCAACCCTGGCCTACAGGGCCCACTACCAGGCCAGATTTTCAAGATAACTGAAATACATCCCAGGTGATATCATTTGCTGCTCAGTGATTGCAGTACTCTAGTCTGCATCTCCCCAAGGTAATACCTAAAATCTGGCCTGTTAGTGGGCCCTGTAGGCCAGGGTTGAGGACCACTGTGCTAGAGAACTCACCCTTGACTGGTCCTGATCAGGCTGGTCAGTGATTAGGTGCAGCAGTTGTGAGGAGAGTCCTGGGTGTCGTATCAGCTGGGAACATCTGCGGCAACAGATAGGTGCAAAGAGGAGAAAAGAGAAGTAAGCATGAAAAGGAGAAAAGGAAAGTACATAGGTAAGAGAAGCAAAACAAAGTGCACTAAGGCATATGGTGCAGGGTGTAAACCTGAGATGTAAATTTGTTTCCGAAAACAAAAGCAAAGGAGGAGATCGAGTTCCCTACGCCCAGCCGGGCTAGGGAAGTCGCTCCAGGTCCTCGTCGGGGGTACCAACTAGGGCTCCCGAGAAGGAGAGTAGTGAACTGCCTATGGGGAGAAATCGGCTTCCACTCAAAGACAGAGCGAGGCACATGGCAACTGCCTCAGCCGCCTTTTGTAAACCAAAAAAGCTGCACAAAGCAGACAGATACCAAGAAAAGTAATCACGGTGAACAACGTGTTTTTTAATTGTAACCTGAGGAAGAATAGAAGTAAAACGTATATCAGTTGGGCACCGGGGTACCACCCCCCCATCCGAGGCCCATCTAGGGGCCAGCTGTAAAGAAAGAATGGGGAGGGGGAGGACGAGGAGCGATCCCTTGGAGGGAAAGGGGTAAGTGAGGGTAAAATAGGAAGAGGGTGGGGTAGGGAGGAAGGTAGAGGAATCCCAGGCGTGTGGGGGTAAATGAGTTCCTTAGCAGGGAACAGTCAAAACCAAAAAGTGTGGGAGGAGAGGGGCGCTTCGATGTTGTTGGGCCCCTGTGTTGGCTCGATGGAAGCTGTTCCTGAGAGATGAGGCCCAGCTGGAGTAGGATCTTTTCTCCATCTTGGAATGAAGAAAAGCCATAGGACTTGTTGCGGAAGTAAAAGTTCAGTCTGAATGGAAAGGACCAGCGGTATATGATGTTCTTTTGTGTGAGAATCAAAAGCAGCGGTTTCAAGGATCTCCTCTTTTGTATGGTATGGGGGATAGATCCGCGGAAACCTGGATTGGGAAGCCTTGTGTAGAAAGCTGTTCAGCATTGTGCGTGAGTCTCATGACCTCCTCCTTAACCGAGTAGTAATGAGGTTTGACAATATCTCGAGGGAGGCCATCAGCACGTGGCAATTGGTGGGCTCTATGGGCCCTATCCAGTTCTAGATGATTGTCAGAGATGTCCGGGATTAGTACCTTAAGAAATGTGCGGACAGCAAAGTGGACATCTTTAACGGATTTTGGGAGCCCCCTAATACGAAAGTTATACCGTCTAGATCTATTTTCAAGATCATCAATTTTGGATGTGGCAAAGTCTAGCTGGTCCTGTAATTCCTGGATGCGGGATGAGTTTTGGTTAATTCAGGCTATAGTCTGGTCAGTTTTCTGTTCAGCTGAGTCAATTCTGGATCCCAGTTGAATGATATCCTTGTGGATGGATGTTGTGAGCTCTGTTGCAGTATGTGCGAGTCCCCTCGCCAGCATCTTGGAGAAGGAGGCCTTTAAAGAGGCTAAATCAGTGGGGCAGGGGGGGGAGATCCTGTGCAGCAGCACCTGGAAGGTCAGGGCTAGTTGTAAAGTCCCCTAATGGCATCAGAGTAAAGTCTCCCAGGGATCTCTCTATGAGTAACTCGGTGGATGCTGGGGATGAATAGGGCAGTCCCCCGGTACTCACTGCGATAGTTATAGAGGTGAGCAGGAGTTGATCCGCCTGATCTCGGTCCGCTATGGAGTCAGCAGCCGCAGCGAAGGTTCTGGTCACCGCGAGCAGGGTGAAGAAGCTGGTCCGGCCAGTATCCGTGCTCTGTCTGGGCTGATGCGGCCGAGGCGGTGCGGAGCTCCGAGGTTAGCTGGCCATCTTGGAGCAGACACATATGCGCCGGATTCTCCATTCTTTAAGGATTCCGTGGACAAGAAAGCTGAGGCTCTGGTCCGGTACCTTTTTCCCGTGGATGGTTCAATTTTGAGACCGGTGTTTGCTATCACCTTGGTATCTCAGACTTCAACGGAGTGGGCTAAGATTTTATGCCAGGATCCGGAAGGGAGTCAACACCCTCCTGAGCTGGCGGAGCAGGCGAATCAGTTGATCCAGGGGTTACAGTACATTTGTGATGCATCTTTGGATGCAGCCCCCTTGGCCGGCAGGGTATCTGTGACGGCAATGATTTTTTGCCGCATGATATGATGGAAGTACTGGTCGGTCTACCAGACTTCTAAAAAAGGTGCTGACTGACCTACCCTTTGTAGGTGACCATTTGTTCGGAGCCTCTATGGAAGAGATCATTAGGGTCTTATGGGAGGTAAGAGTATATTACTTCTGCAGGTTGCTAAGGGCAAGAAACCATTGAAAACGTGGTCCTTTCTTCTCTAATCACAAGCAGCCCTTTCATCTGTATGGATCGCAGGAAAATTGTTTGAGATTCATCTGTAACTTTGCGGGAGGCTCCAAGAGATCCTGAAATGGTAAGTCCAAAGCGGGCACTTCTGGTTCCGCCGACAAGCCTTCGCCAGCCTGAAGGTTTGCCCTCACCCGCATCAGGGGTGGGGGGACGTCTTTGCCTCTTTCCGGATCCGTTGTAAGATTCTGTTACCTCTGGTACCCTTATTTTCCACTTTTCTTTCAAATATGCGTCCCACCTTTCTAATTAGGTGGTACGCATACACCTTTAAGACGGATGACGTCATTGCCGAGCGCTGCAGAGCGGCTATTTCAACCGCCGGCGTTCTCTCTCACATCGTTCGTTCAACCTGCCGTGTGTCCACATGCTTACAAGCATACCTTGCTACCGGAACTTCCAGCTATTCCCTTTTACTTGGAAACAGACCGGAACCTCGCTACCGATCCCTGTATCTCGCTACTGGATCACTCCCTTACTACTGGACCCTGCTACTACTAACTTTACTAGTGATAAGTACCCCACAGGGGAATCCTCCATAACCTTACTTACACTATCTACCTCTGCACATAAGGACTGTTACTATCTATGCATACTAATTCTATCATCTGCACTGTTACATAGATTGCTAGCTCTTGAGTCTACTACCATCTATCCTTGCACTGGGTTAGTCTATCCTGTAATTGTCATCTGCTGTCCTTACCACCTGTTACCATACTCGATTACTAACCTATCTGCATTCTACCTAATACCATCTAAATACTCTCCTGAACATTTCTATCAAGTGCTTGCCATCTCTGTCACTGTTCACACCTGTCCCTTCAGCACATCATCTTCATACTGCTATATACATCCTATCACTCCAGGAACATCTTATTGAGTGTGTATATCTGTATGCTGAAGCTGACAAGCCCACAGTGATGAGTCTGGAGAGTTGGATCTGGTTATTCAACACATCTCTACATGACTACTGAGTGGAGATTCTGCAGCTGCAAATCCAGCCTACTACAAAAACGCAGGAGCGTTACATCCGTGAACCTTGCTCGTTCAGGACAGATGGGTCCACGAGTTGATTCGGTTTGGTTACAAGATTGAGTTTCGGGCCTTGCCTCCGGAAAGGTTCTTTCCTTCGAATTTGCGTCTGTCTCCCGAGCGGCTACAGGGCCTCTACGGGGCAGTGCAGGACCTGTTAGCACATGGAGTTATTGTGCCAGTTCCAGAATCGGAAAGTTTTCAAGTATTTTATTCAAATTGGTTTACATTTCCCAGGAATGAAGGCAAGGGTTGTTCTGTCTTGGAACTCAAGGCTCTGAACCACTTTGTGTGTGTTCAGAAATTTTGGATGGAGTCCATTTGCACGGTAGTAGCTTTCCTTCATCACGGGGATATTCTGGCTTCTATCGATCTCAAGGAAACTTACCTTCATATTTCAATATATGTTGGGCATCAGCTTTTTCTTTGTTTTGCCGTGGACGAGGAGCACTATCAATTTGTGGCATTACCTTTTGGTCTCGCCTCAGCTCCTCGGGTGTTCACAAAGGTTTTGGCCCCAGTTCTGGCCTTGCTACGACTGAAGGATCGGGGTACTGGGTTACCTGGACGATCTGCGTGCAGAGTCTTCCTCAGGTCTAGAGGCCAACTTGGACATTACTATGCAAACTCTACAGGAGTTCGGATGGATACTGAATTTTAAGAAATCGGCACTTCACCAAACAGGACTACTTGGGTCTGACGCTGGACTCAGCGTCAGCCTGGTTATTCCTTCCTTAGGCAAAATTTCAGAAGCTACAAGATGCAGTTCGGCTGATGTTGTCCAACCCTTGGTCGTAGCTCAGGACTTGCATGCTAGTGCTGGGTCTGATGGTTTCCACCTTTGAGGCGGTTCCGTTTGCGCACTTCCATACCAGACCTCTGCAAAGGGAGAGTCTGACCTAATGGAACAAGGATCTGCGGTCTTTGGACAATTTGATCCTGCGGAGTAGGGGTTAGAGGGAGTCTCTGCTATGGTGGCTCCATTCCCCGGCCCTCCGTCTAGAGAAATACTTTCTTCCCCTGTATTGGACTGTGATCACCACGGATGCCAGTCTGTCCGGATGGGGAGGTGTCTTGGGAGTGACCTCGGCCCAAGGTGTTTGGACTCGAGTGGAGTCCAGGCTGCCGATCAACATCCCTGAAATTCGGGTGATCAGACTTTCTGTCTGAATGGACGGATCGTCTGCTGGGACGCCCTGTGCTGAATACAATCGGACAATGCTACGGCTGTGGCATATGTGAATCATCGAAGGGGCACAAAGTATGCCCTGGTGGCCCGGGAAGTGGTCGGTATCCTTGAGGTGGGCAGAACTATATGTTCCGGCCCTCTCTGCTGTGCACATTCCAGGGGTGGAGAATTGGCAGACGTTGGATCAGGGAGAATGGTCTCTTCACCCGGAGGTGTTTCATTAACTGTGCCTTCGGTGGTGGGATCCCTAATGTGGACCTGCTTGCTTCCCATCTCAACAGGAAGGTGCAGAGGTTTGTGTCAAAGTCTCGAGATCTTCTGACCGATGGCGCAGACATCCTGGTGGCCCCTTGGTGGTCAGTATCGTCTGATTCATGCCTTTCCTCCAATACAACTTCTGTCGAGACTGCTATGCAGAATCCAGGTAGAAGGGATTCCAGTCATTCTGATGGCACCAGACTGGCCTCGCTGGTCTTGGTAGCAGACGTCCCCTGGAAACTTCCTCTCAGGGAAGATCTTCTGTCTCAGGGACCAATCTTCCATCCTGCTTTACAGTTGCTGGCTTTAACGGCTTGGTTATCGAAAGCCAGGTGCTGAATGTCCGAGGGCTTCCTACGCTGTTGAAAGCTAGGAAATCTAACTCCAGGAAGGTTTATCATCAAATTTGGAAGGCATATATTACTTGGTGTGAGTTTTGGGGGGTTTCTTCCCTGTTCCTTTTCTGTTTCTCCCCTGTTGGAGTTTCTACAACTAGGTGTTGATCAACATTTGGCTCTGGGCACCATTAAGGGCCAGATTTCCGCTTTGACTATATTTTCTAAAGGCCGTTGGCGGCGAAGTCCTTGGTTCAATCTTTTTTTGCAGGGAGTTCGCTATCTAACTCCACCGGTGAGATCCCTGCCCTGGTGGCGTTCCTTCCTAAGGTTGTCTCGGGGTTTCATTTCAATGAAGATATTGTGTTACCGTCCTTATGTCCTAAGCCAATACATCCTAAGGAAATTGCTTTACATTTCTTGGATGTGGTCAGGGGGCGATTCGGGTGTACCTAGCGGTGACTGAACCGATTCGAAAACCTGATTCTTTGTTTGTTCTTATGGATGGACCTCGTAAGGGGCAGGCCGCATCTGCTGCGACCATTTCCAAGTGGATCAGGCAGACAGTGGTGCAGGCCTTTTCTGTTAAGGGTCAGGTTCCTCCTTTCCCTGTTAAAGTGAATTCTACGAGGGCGCTAAGTGCCTCCTGGGGATTCCATCATCAGGCATCAGTGGTTCAGGTGTGCAAGGCGGCTACATGGTTGTATGTACACACATTCACAGAATTTTATAAGGTAGATGTACTTGCATCTTCGGATGTGGCGTTTGGCCACAAAGTTTTGCAGGCTGTGGTTGCAGAGGCTCCCGCCTCTTAAAAGTGTAATTGTTTCCTGGTGGTGAGCTCCAGTTATTCCTGGTTGGCTGTGTTTAGCCTTGTTGGGAATTAAATCTCTTGCTGTGTTTTTCCCACCCCTCATCCTGACACTGCTTTGGGACATCCCAATGGTCTAGAAGACCTGGAGCTGTGTCCGTCAGTTAACGAAAGAGAAAACTGGATTCTTATCTTACCATAAAATCCTTTTCTCTGAGGTTCAGCGACAGATACAGCACCCGCCCCTCTGTTGGGTTGAGTTATGTGTTCTTCTGACACTGCTTGTTAGAAACTGAAGTCATATAGCAGTAAGTTGTGGTATACTCTCTGGGACTGCCTCGGGGGTATAACCAAAAAGGTTTCTGCCTAGTCCTACTCCTAGAGAGAGCAGCATATAGCCCAAAGGTCTAGAAGACATGGAGCTGTGTCTGTCATTGAGAAAAGAATTTTACGGAAAGAAAAGAATCCAGTTTTTTTATTTGAATGCGCAAAAACACAAGATATTGCTCAATTGTTTGGTAAAGTATAAAAGATGATCTTATGCCAAGTACATAGACACCAAACATGAAATGCTTTAAAATTGTGCACGCCCATGCAGCGGCGACAAACTACATATATTTTTAAAAGCCTTTACAGGTTACCACTTTAGATTTATGTTAGGAGGTCCACTGCTAGAATTACTGCCTTCGATCTGATGTTCATGGGGATACCTCACATACAGTCAGGTCCATAAATATTGGGACATCAACACAATTCTAATCTTTTTGGCTCTATACACCACCACAATAGATTTGAAATAAAACAAACAAGACATGCTTTAACTGCAGACTTTCAGCTTTAATTTACATCCAAATCAGGTGAAAGGTGTAGCAATTACAACAGTTTGTATATGTGCCTCCCACTTTTTAAGGGACCAAAAGTAATGGGACAATTGGCTGCTCAGCTGTTCCATGGCCAGGTGTGTGTTATTCCCTCATTGTCCCATTTACTAGGAGTAGATAAAAGATCCAGAGTTCATTTCAAGTGTGCTATTTGCATTTGGAATCTGTTGCTGTCAACTCTCAATATGAAATCCAAAGAGCTGTCACTATCAGTGAAGCAAGCCATCATTAGGCTGAAAAAAAAACAAACCCATCAGAGAGATAGCAAAAACATTAGGTGTGGCCAAATCAACTGTTTGGAACATCCTTAAAAAGAAAGAACGCACAGGTGAGCTCAGAAACACCAAAAGACCCGGAAAACCATGGAAAACAACTGTGGTGGATGACCGAAGAATTCTTTCCCTGGTGAAGAAAACACCCTTCACAACAGTTGGCCAGATCAAGAACACTCTCCAGGAGGTAGGTGTATGTGTTTTAAAGTCAACAATCAAGATAAGACTTCACCAGAGTGAATACAGAGGGTTCACCACAAGATGTAAACCATTGGTGAGCCTCAAAAACAGAAAGGCCAGATTAGAGTTTGCGAAACAACATCTAAAAAAGCCTTCACAGTTCTGGAACAACATCCTATGGATGGATGAGACCAAGATCAACTTGTACCAGAGTGATGGGAAGACAAGAGTATGGAGAAGGAAAGGAACTGCTCATGATCCAAAGCATACCACCTCATCAGTGAAGTATGGTGGTGGTAGTGTCATGGCGTGGGCATGCATGGCTGCCAATTGAACTGGTTCTCTTGTATTTATAGATGATGTGACTGCTGACAAAAGCAGCAGGATGAATTCTGAAGTGTTTCGGGCAATATTATCTGCTCATATTCAGCCAAATGCTTCAGAACTCATTGGACGGCGCTTCACAGTGCAGATGGACAATGACCCGAAGCATACTGCGTAAGCAACCAAAGAGTTTTTTAAGGGAAAGAAGTGGAATGTTTTGCAATGGCCAAGTCAATCACCTGACCTGAATCCGATTGAGCATGCATTTCACTTGCCGGAGACAAAACTGAAAGGTAAATGCCCCAAGAACAAGCAGGAACTGAAGAAAGTTGCAGTAGAGGCCTGGCAGAGCATCACCAGGGATGAAACCCAGCGTTTGGTGATGTCTATGCGTTCCAAACTTCAGGCTTTAATTGACTGCAATGGATTTGCAACCAAGTATTAAAAAGTGAAACTTTAATTTATGATTGTTAATCTGTCCCATTACTTTTGGTCCCTTAAAAAATGGGAGGCACATATACAAACTTGTAATTCCTACATGTTTCACCTGATTTGGATGTAAATACCCTCAAATTAAAACTTAAAGTCTGCACTAAAGCACATCTTGTTTGTTTCATTTCAAATCCATTGTGGTGGTGTATAGAGCCAAAAAGATTAGAATTGTGTCGATGTCCCAATATTTATGGACCTGACTGTGCATGGTGCAATTGCTGTTTACATATGACACGAGACTGAAGCTTGCGTTCGCCTTTGCGTGCAAACATGGATGGACAGGGGTGCTTTAATTTTTTTATTTTTTTTATTTATTTTGCTTTTTTATTTTATTTTTAAACCTTCCCCTCCTTTTATTTATTTTTTTTTTTTAATCACATTTTTATCACAGGGAATGTACAGTAAATATTCACTTTGATAGCAATAAGTAGTGACAGGTACTCCTTTTTTTTTTTTTTTTAATTGGTCTATTAGACTCTAGTACTCTTTTCTGCCCTAAAGCATCTGACCACACAAAGATTGGTGTGATAAGATGCTTTTTTCAATTTAAAAGTGGCGCTGTTTTTATCCGGCGAAACTGAAGTAACAAAATGCTCGTAGCTTGTAGCGGTATACGCCCCGAACTGTCATCAGCAGCGCTTCCTTCACAGGTTGCTTCAAAGAATTTCCACAGATATATATGGTAACTTGGTGTTTGGCGACTTTAATGCTATTGTCGACCCAGTGCTTGACACCTCAGTGCCCGCCCGGGGTCAACAGCTTTCTCTTGGTCTATTGTTGCACAAGGAGCAGCTGTACGATGTCTGGAGGTGTCAGCATGGCTCGGAAAGGGATTACTCCCATTACTCCTCCAGACATCGTTCATACTCTCGTATTGACTTAATTCTTACGGATCTTCCTTTGCTGGGTAAGGTCTCCTCTTCGGCCATTAGAAACATTACGTGGTCAGACCATGCTGCGGTGGAGATGGTGGTGGAGGAGACGGGGCCCAGGGAACGAACATCTATATGGCGTTGTGACGCCAGAGTACTCCAAGATCCCGTCACTGGTAAGGTGATTGCTGAACATATACGTGAGTTCTTTAAATTTAACGCGTCTTCGGTCTCTGACCCTTGGTCGCTTTGGGGAGCGCATAAAGCTTTTGTCAGGGGCATTTGTATACAACAGACTGCCAGACTGTGAAAGGCATATAATCAAAAGCTTGATGCTCTTCTCTCTGAGATCCGCACCCTGGAAGCCACACACAAAAGCTCCCCCACACCCTCTGTGACCGCAGCTCTGACTCAAAAAAGAGAATCCCTCCGATCTCACTTACTGGAGCGATATGATCGCCACCTGAAGGCACTTAACCTCCGCTACTACGCCCATGCCAATAAAGCGGGTAAATTCTTAGCGTCCAGGGTTAAACAAAAGAGAGCATGTGCCCGTATATCACATCTGACTCATCACAAGACAAGTGCCAAATTGACCCACCCTAAAGACATTGCGAATGAATTCGCAACTTTTTACGGCGCGCTGTACAATTTGGCACAGGACCCCTCCACAGTACAACCAGACCCTGAAGCCATTAAAACCTTCCTGGACAGGTTGTCCCTGCCCTCTCTCACGGAAGCCCAAGTACAGATCCTTTCCGCTCCATTTACAGAGGAGGAGATCTCTAAGGCGGTCCACTCCTTGACTATCGGCAAGTCTCCGGGTCCGGAGGGTCTATGCAATGAGTATTATAAGTTATATAATGACACCTTAAGCCCCTATCTTGTTGCAGTGTTCAATCAAGCGGCCCAGAAATCAGCATTCCCTAGTGAAATGATTAGCGCCTATATCACGACCATCCCCAAACCTGGCAAGGACCCCAGCTTCCCTGCCAACTACAGACCAATTTCCCTTCTCAATAGTGACATTAAAGTCTACGCCAAAGTACTTGCCTCACGACTGCAAACTGTCCTACCCCTTCTGATACATAGTGACCAGATGGGATTTATGCCGGGAAGGCAGACCTCTGACGCCACCAGGCGTATAGTGAATCTGGTACATGTGGCGGAGAGCACTCGAACGCCTTCTCTGCTCCTCACGTTGGATGCAGAGAAGGCGTTCGATAGGGTCAGTTGGATGTACATGCGTGCGGCCCTGGGGAGGTTTGGATTCACAGGAGGTATACTATCGGCCCTACTGGCACTCTACTCATGCCCCTCGGCCCAAGTCCTCACCTCTGGCACCACCTCAATGCCGTTCGCCATCACCAATGGCACCCGCCAGGGGTGTCCTTTATGTCCGTCCATCTTTAATCTGATGATCGAGCCTCTGGCGGAGGCCGTTCGGTCTGATGACTCGGTGGAGGGGTTCTGCCTGGGTGACACGGTCCACAAAGTCAACCTCTTTGCGGACGACATTATTGTAACACTCACAAACCCGACCCGCTCGCTCCCTGCGGTCCACCGCACTTTATTGCCATTTGGAGAGGTCTCCTATCATAAAGTAAACACTTCTAAATCCCTGGCGCTTAATATGGGAATTAGCCCGAAAGTAGTGTCCTTGTTAAAATCACTATGCCCCTACCCTTGGACAGAGGTTAGTATCCCTTACCTGGGCCTACATATAACCCCCCGAATCTCTAAAATTCTTCCCGCTAACTTAGATCCCCTTATTAAGAAGCTCAATAGCACCATGGCGGCTATGTCCAAAGTTGAATTGTCATGGGGGGAAGAATGGCAGCTTTAAAATGTCAATTTTGCCTCAGGTGCTTTATGTATTCAGGGCGCTTCCAGTCCCTTTTCCCAGGAAATACCTGGGGGCCTTCTCTAGAGGACTGAGAGACTTTATCTGGAGTGGCAAACGAGCAAGAGTTTCTACCTCCACTCTTCAGCTTCCCAAATCCATGGGAGGTGCCAAATTGCCGGATCTTCAAGCGTACTTTTGGTCCACTCGGCTGGACCAACTTAAACACTGGTTTGCCCCTCTCGGTTCCTCTTCTTGGTCCTCTATGGAACATCACCTGTCTCCCACCGGCGACTTGAGGCAGTTTCTCCTGGGAGACCTTTGGATCCCATGGTCCCTGTCTGGTTGGCCTCCGACTCTTCAGGTCTCTCTGATGGCCTGGAGGAGGTTGGAAGGCGCCCGGGAGACGCAACTGGAGTTTGCCCCGCTTCACTCTTCCTCTCTACCGTTAAGTTGCCTAAGAGCACATCTCCCAACCCTGCGGACATCTGATTTGGAGCGCTCGGGTGTTACCGAGATCTCTCACTTTTACGAAAGTGATGCTCTGATTAACCCACAAGCCCTGATACAAAGGCTAAAAGTCCCGTCTACTCTCTTCCTCCAAGTGCTCAGTGTACATAGCTTTCTTAAAAGGCATCCCCCAAGAGCTAGCCAGATTCCCCTTAAAGTTTGGACTCACTACAACTCCGTCAGGAAACCAGCCAAGGGTATCTCTATGTTTTACTACATACTCTACCAAAAATCCGACCTTCCCAAGACGTTGTCAGTGCAGAGGTGGGAAACTGAGCTGAACCTCCAGTTCACCCCGACTCAGTGATCCCACGCTCTCTCATATACTTACCAATACCCTCATTGCTCAGCACACTGGGAAATGATGCTGAAAATCTCCAATAGGTGGTACTACACACCTAGTAGACTGGCGAAAATTTTCCCAAGCATCCCGGATACCTGTTGGAGAAACTGCGGTCACAGAGGCACATTGGCCCATATCCTTTGGGACTGTCCGTCCCTGACTAGCTTTTGGCACACAGTGTTCAGATGTATAGCTGATTGTACGGGTATTATACGCCCTCCTAAGAAGGAACTCGCCCTTTTGAATTTGGGACTGGACGACTATCCGGTCACCTATAGACAGATGGTGTTACATATTCTATTGGCTTCCAGGGTGCTGATACTACGTCGCTGGAGATCTCTTGATATTCCAAATTTTTCTGAAGTGGTTAAGATTGTTAATGCCAATTTTGCCATGGAGAAGTCCTTAGCTTTCAACTCCTTGTCTTACAAGAAATTCAGATTAGCCTGGCAGTACTGGAACTACTCCTCCTGAATTGTTCCTACAGATGGGTGAGTGGGTGGGGACCCCCTTGTGGCAAGTATGTTCCCACTGGGGGTTACGGGGGTGTCCTCTTCCTTCTCCCCAACTCGCACGTGAGTGGACTGAGGTGGATTCCGATCTGCCCATCAAGTTCATGTTACTTGATAGATCCAGTTGTTGAATTTGTATGACAATGTTGGCAGTTGTTTGACCGGATTCGGCTCTCATCTTAGTCGGAACCTTCCTCTTCCCCCCCCCCCCTCCTTTTTGTTTTTCCTCCCTCCCCCCCCCTCCCCCCCACCTCCATCCTTTCACTTGGGATATTGTATTTGCAAATTGTTGGACTTGTTGACGTGTATCTGTAATGCGTTCATTTTTCCTGTAATGTCGATTTCTTTAATAAAAAATATTATTAAAAAAAAATGCTCGTAGCTTCTGGTATCTTAGGCCATAGAGATGATTGGATCCATTCTGGTCTCTGATCAGCTCTATGGTCGGCTGACAGAACCACCGGCTGCATTCTCAGATTTCCTGGTAGGACAGGAGAGCCTAAGAAAACCGTGGAAGGGGGTGGGGGGGGGGGAAGTAGAAGCAGTCTAATGGCTAATTAGCCACTAGGATTCTTTTACCTGAAAGCCAACCGCCGGCTTAAAAAACGATACCAAGATGATGCCTAAACCTGCAGTCATCATCCCGGTATGACCACTTAAAGTCCGGCGACGTACCAGTACATTGCTGGTCATTGTTGGGCATATGTTGTAATGTTTTTTTTTTTTTTTTTTCATGCAGCCTGTGGGCTGAACGAAAGCATAGTACAGATTTCTCCATTCACATTGATCAATGTGGATGAAGAAATCTCTGCCAGAAAGTGTGTGGTATGTCCACCATTAGATCTCCTAGCATCTACCCACTTCTAATGATGGACATACCTGCAATGTTGTGTTTTTTTTTTTTTTTTCAGCCCTTGGGTTTAACGAAAAAAAAAAAAAAAGAATATACCAGACTCCTTTTCACATCAATCAATGTGGATATAGAAATCACTGCCAAGAAAAGTATAAAAAAATATTTGGCGAAGCATAGGGGAGATCTGCCTTCTGTGTCCACCCCATCCCCTATACTTCTCCACATATGCTCTTTTTTTTTTTTTTTACTGTCTGTGGTGGTGAAATCACGTCATACAGCGCTGCATTTATTGATTTACTTATATGCTGAAAGCAAATGCTGTTGCTGTCAGGATAAACAGATCAGTTCTGCAGCTGATGGATGTACTGTACCTCCAAAGCAAAGAATGGTTAACATTAAAACACAGTAACAATAAAACATTATAATATAATAGTGTACAGTACAGTAAAGCAGTAGACTGACGGTATATGCAGAACAGTAAGACTCAAACATTACAGTATATTATAAAATACAGTAAAACAGTAAGAACAGAAAATTAACTCAATAGAACAACTATTTTTGGCTTTCTTATGGGTTTTGTTTTTACAATTTTTTTGTAACTTTAATAAACTTTGAACGTTCCAGGCTAGGATCTCTCAAAATGTGATCACCATCGAACATCTTTCGAGACCCTCTGTAAAAGTGTGCCCTAGACTGTGCCGTGCTGTACCCTATACTAATACTCCACTAGTAAAATGAAACAAAAAACTGCGCTTGGGTCTATTAAATAAAAAACAGCTGCTGCACATATGCTGGATAAAACATAAAAACAGTATAGAATTGAAAGCAGTGCTATATAAAAAGTCCAGGTATAGGTAGGGTCCAGCTGATTGGTCTCCTTGAAGTGCCACCACCACCAGAGAGAGAGCGCAACCCCAATCACACTGCCGCTTACTGTCCCACTAATAAAAGAAGGCTCAAAGGTTCCACCAAACTGCTCCTCCAGAAATCCTCAGCGATTCCAGAATCAAGCCAATTAGGTGCGACTCCATACAGATGGTACGAGGCAGACTGATCGATCACTCATATATACCAGAAAAAAGCAAAAAAAGAAAACCATAGTGCAACACCTAATGAACCACCATTTAATTTCCTTATGCCAAATAAATGCTTACAGGTAATAAGAGTAAAAGGAGCTTATCTGCCAGAAATGTTTGACCGCCAACGAGATGACCGCTGCTTCACTCCGTAGTGACATCCTGCGTCACAGATCCCGATCTACTCATACTGCACTTCTTGGGGGCTGGGTGGAGGGGCTAAACGCAGATGCTGGCAGGTGTCAGGGCTGATCATGCTAACCCTGCGTTTTGGGAACACTATACTATACTATTGGGGATGTTTGTATAGTGCTGAACTGATCAAAGATAGTCATCTGATCAGACACTATATTAGTAATGGAAGTGTTTAGTGTGTGCATGTGTCACTGGCACTCAAAGGTTAACATTTATTACTGACTATGTGGAGGGCAATCTGAGGCTATCTTGGATTGACACTAACGCTGACGCTAACTGATGTCACCCGTGAGACTAATACAGTGATCAGAAAAAAGATCTGTACACTGTAATAATGACACTGTAACAGGGCAGTGAAGGGGTTAACTGGGGGGATCAGGGGGTAAAACTTTATAAGGGAATATATGGTGGGTACCCTACACCTATCTGGGTCTGACGCTAACTAACTGCTGCTTACACTAACTGAAGTCACCAGTGACACTAATACAGTGATCAGTAAAATATCTGTACACTGTATATAGTAATACTGTGACTGGGAGTGTAAGGCCTCATGCACACAGGGCGTTTTTTCAGTTGCTTTTAGGAGAGCGTCAGACTTTTTTTTTTTTTTTGCAGGTTAAAAAACGCCCCTCCATGTTATTCTGTGGCCACATGCAGGCTTTTAGGAGCTGCAAATGGCATAGGCGCTTTTAAGCTGCAAATAAAAACCCAGGGCCAGCGCATTCTGAGGAACAGCGTTACAGCTGTAAAAACGCCTAACGCGCCTAAATGCTGTATATTAGCTTTTAGCCGCGTCAGGCGTTTTTAAGCAGGAAAAATTTGATTGGTCACTGTAATTAGAGGAAAACGAGGAAATTCATTCTTACATTACCCAACAGTCCTTTGCTCAGCCGTGTGGTTGTGAGAGGAGAGGAAGAGGACAGTGAAGATGGCTGCTGATGTCCCCCAAGCAGAACAAATATCTGCAGTGGAGGCGCATCCAGAACTGTGGGATTTATTGCATCCCTTCTACAATGACCGGATAAGGAAGGTGAAAAAATGGATGGACATAAGTTCTGCACTGACACCAGACTGGGACCGTATGAGTAATGCAGCAAAAAGAGAGAAGTATGTTTATTTTTATTAATTGCATGATATGTTTGCTGTGTCATTAATTAAGTAAGGAGATTAACCTTTCTTTTCAACTTTTCTGTAGTCAAACCTTTACAGCGACGCTGGAAGTCACTCCAGGAGGGGGAGGAGGGATTTGACGGAGGAGAAGAAGGCTCACAGAAGTGGAGCACCAGCTCCTCAAAAAAGCTGCATTTGTTCCACAATCATTTGGCTTTCCTCCGCCAAACCATGATCGGCAACAATAGAGAGTACGCTTTTTTTTCCCTCACATATATTCCCCTTTGCATTGTGCATTGCTCTAAGGGGTCCTTTAACATGGGCTTTCCGTTTTGCTCAGTGGGAATCGATCTGCTGATCCCCGCTGAGCAGGCGGATGACAGGTCCGTCTCTGCTTACTGTCAAGAGACAAGCAGGCATTTCTCGATCGTTTATGCTGCCACTACAGGTGTAGGACACTAGGCAGGAAAAAGCATTACAACGTCTATGGGGCAGTCCCTGCAGGCATACACCCACACACTCTGCTTTAGCCTGCAGTTTGTTTCTGCCTAGCTTAGGAGTAGGACCTAGTTCCCTGCTGGGACTTTGGTCTTAGCTGTTTTTTTTTTGGGAACCTTTTTATAAGACTTTATTTTTTTAGTTAATGTTCCTGAGAGAACTACAAGCAACAGCCGGCTGGGTTTCGGACTGGATATATTAGGTCCTTCAGGTCTCCCAGCCTGGCCAGCGAGCGTGAACAGGTTATAGGCCTTGCCGCGACAGAGCACCGATGACGGGGACTGGCCCGCGAGTAATACACCTTGCTGGGACGCACACAACCTTGGATGCCCTGAGTCGCAACGTACCCCCTGGCTATCAGCACCCCCACCTTGGGTGGAGAGGTAGTCTGTTCAGAGTGGCGCCCACCTGATGCCGTGGTATGGAGAGTAAGTGTCCCCCCAATTCCCTGGCGGTCCCGGGGTGGACGTTGGGCCCCCTCCCTGGGAGAGTCATACCCTTGGTTCCTCTTGCCTCTCTGTGATACCAGGCACCCCTTAGGCCTGTCCCCTCCCCCCGCAAGCAGGTTCCTACCTCTGGGGGGCAGATGTATTGCGGCTGCTGCGTCGGTTCTGCAGGTGGGGGGGTTTGTCCTGGCGGGGTCTCCTCCTGGGGATCTGCCCCCCCCCCCCCCGAGTGACACTGTCTGATGACGCCCTCTGGGGGTCCTGGAAACCACATGGCGTGCTGTGGTGGGCTGCCATTTTGCTGTCGTTTTCTGATCTTCATCAATGTAAAAAGGTTCTCCTTAGAATTCATGGGTGGCCATAGTTTTGGTAGTTCCCCATAGGAATGCATGGGGCGGCCATTTTCTTGAAATCCACGATCGATGGACGGCAAGGGAGAAGCTAGGGGCTCTAGGCATGACCCAGGTGTTTCCCTGTTCCTGTGTCAGATCGTTTCTCATTTCTGCACAGAGAACGTTCCTTTAGCCTCCAGACCGCTTTGGTGGTATGTTCCTGGGGTCCCTGTAGGTATTCCCCACTCCCCCTGCTGCAGGCTGTGTTAGGGCTGGGACTTGTGGCACCGCTGATGCAGCGGTGCGGATCACCTTTTTTGCGACTTTTCTTAAAGTGACACTGCTTTTTTTGCACTTAGTGATTATGGAGTACCAGGACCAAATCTCGCCTACAGACCCCCTCCGGGTCGCAGTCCCTGTCTGCTTTTACAGCAGTTTTGGAAAACCTGGTTTCAAAAGTGGATTTAGTTTTAAAAAAAGCCACTAGCCAAAAGCGCCCTATGCTTTCTCCTACCTCTATAGTATCCTCGAATCCTGAGGTAGATGTGGCTGCCGCGGATGCATACCATCCTGGTTGATCTGCGTCTTCAGATTCTGACGGCGAGGAGGGAAACGCGCTGGTGGAGGCACATATTGTGTCGGTGCGGGAAACCTTAAAAATGACGGATGAGTCTACAGCATCAAGGACGCAGGTGTCTTTTGGGACTCGCAAATCCCAGAATTTGGGAAAGGTGTTTCCCTGTCTGGAACTTTTTGACAACATTGTCAATGAACAGTGGGGGCGCATCAAACAAATGTTAGTGGTGCCTAAGTGCTTTAAAAGGCATTAACCCTTCGCGGACACGGTTTCCACTAGGTGGACTGTGCCACCAAAGGTGGATCATCCAGTTTCCAGACTAAACAAGGCTACTGTAGTTCCGGTGGAAGAGTCCCAGGTATTTACAGACCCCATGAATAGACAGATTAAGTCGCTGTCCCGCCATTTGCATGTGTTAGCGGGCTCAATACTAAAACTGGTCTTTGTGATCACTCTGGTGTCACAGGCCATCACAGAATGGGCGAAGTTGCTGAAAGGTGACTTAGAAACGGAGCAGCTCTCACCGGGCCTAATAGAGCTAACGGACCAGATGGTCCAAGCCCTTCTATATATATGTGATGCGTCGCTGGATGCGGCTCCACTGGTAGCCAGAGTGTCTGCGGTGGGGATTCCTATTAGACTCATGGTGTTGCTAAAAAGCTTGTCTGCGGACCAGGCTTCTAAAAAGGCTCTTTATGACCTCGACAGGTTGTTTGGATCCTCCCTGGATGAGATGATCAAAGGCCTTACGGGTGGGAAAAGTACTCTTCTACCCCAATCCACCAAGGGCAATGCACAGCGTAATAGACGGGTGCCTTCATTTACTGCTCATCGGCGGCCCTTTCTTACCTCCGGGTCGCAGGAGAAAGGAGCTCGTCTGCATGAAGGGATGCCCTCACCCGTTTTTTGGGGTGGAGGGACGTCTTCCCTTCTTTCCGGAACCATGGACTTTCTTGATTCAGGACAAATGGGTCCACGAACTGATCCGATCAGGTTACAAGATCGAATTCCGGTCTCGACCGTCCGACAGGTTCTTCCCATCCAATCTACACCTATCTCCAGACTGGTTAAGGGATGTACGAGAGATGGTACAAGATCTGCTGTCGCAAGGGGTGATTGTGCCACTTCCTTCTTGGGAACGCTTTTAGGGGTTCTATTCAAACCTGTTTACTGTGCCCAGGAAAGAAGGCAAAGTACGTCCAATCCTGGACCTCAAGGCTCTGAATCGCTTTTTTGGTGTCCATTCGCATGGTAGGGGCGTCTCTCACCAAGGAGACTTTTTGGCCTCCAAAGATATCAAGGATGCATATCTACACATCCCTATTTACACTGGACACCAGCGTTTTCTTCGCTTCGCTGTAGGAGAGGAGCATTATCAATTTGTAGCGTTACCCTTTGGTCTCGCCTTCGCCCCCAGGGTCTTCACCAAAGTGTTGTCTCCGGTGTGGGGATTACGGTACTGGGGTGCCTGGACCATCTCCTATTAAGAGCAGATTCAGCCCTGACAGACTCAGACAATTAATGTACGAACTCAGTAAGAGTTTGGTTGGAACATCAATTTAAAAAGGTCTGCCCTGGTACCATCCTTAAGACTGGATTATCTGGGCCTGACTCTGGACTCTTTTGCAAGGGTTTTTCTTCCCCCTGACAAGCTGCAAAAGTTGCAGGGGGAGATTTGTGTGCTGTTAACCAGCAATCTGTCCTCTCTGCGGACTTGCATGCGGGCCTTGGGTCTGATGGTGTCAACCTTCGAGGCGGTTCCGTTTGCTCAGTTCCACACGAGACCCTTACAAAGGGAGATTGTTGTCAAATGGAACAAAGATTCAAAGTCCTTGGACACTGATTCGGTTGAGTCACAACACAAGAACTGCCCTAATATGTCTTCACTTGTTGGCACTACGCCAGGGCAAGTCCTTCCTTCCTCTGTATTGGACTGTGGTAACCACAGACGCCAGCCTGTCCAGCTGGGGAGGAGTGCTGGGGAAGCTTTGTGTTCAGGGGTCCTGGACAGTAGAAGAGGCCAGACTTCTGATCAATATTCTGGAACTTCGAAAGATGAAGCTTTTCCTGAGTCACTGGACAAATCGTTTACAGGGTTGTCCAGTCTGGATTCAATCGGACAATGCCACGGCCGTGGCTTACATCAATCATCAAGGGGGCACCAAGGGTGTCTTGTCAGCCCAGGAGGTGGCAGAGATCCTGGAATGGGCGGAAAAGTTTGTTCCAGCCCTTTCTGCAGTGCACATACCAGGTGTGGAAAACTGGCAGGCGGATTACCTGAGTCATCAGGTGTTGGATTAAGGGCAGTGGTCCCTGCACCCGGAGGTGTTTCACCTCCTGTGTGTCCAGTGGGGGACACCTGATGTTGTCCTGTTTGCTTCTCGACTCAACAAGAAGGTTCAGAGGTTTGTAGCCAGGTCGAGGATCCTCTGGTCGACACCACAGACGCACTGCTGTCTCAAGAGACGATCTTCCATCCTGCTTTACAGTCGCTGGCTTTAACATCGTGGCTGTTGAGAGCCAGGTATTGAGGATAGAGGTCTTTCTGATTCTGTGATTCCTACTCTGTTGAAGGCCAGGAAGTCTACTTCCAGGAAGATCTTTCACCGTACTTGGAAAATTGTACATCTCATGGTGTGAATCGCTGAAGGTGCATCCTCGCCTTTTTTCTGGGGCTAGGATTTTTACCTTTCTTCAAAAAGGGGTTGAACAGCGGTTGACTTTCGGCACTATCAAAGGCCAAGTGTCGGCTTTGGCTGTATTTTTCCAACGTTCTTTAGCTATGCATGCCTTGATTCACACTTTTATACAAGGGGTTTGCCATATGGCTCCTCCGAGGCCATCTCCGCTACCTCCGTGGGATCTTAATTTGGTATTATCTGTTCTTCAAAAGCCTTATTTTGAGAACATTAGAGAGATTCCTCTGCTTACACTATCTCAGAAGGTTGCCTTTTTGTTGGCTATTACTTCTGCCTGCAGAGTATCTGAATTGGCGGCGCTGTCCTGCCATTCACCTCATCTGGTGGTCCAAAGAGATAAAGTGGTACTTCGACCTAATCAGTCGTTTCTTCCTAAGGTGGTTTCTGATTTCCATCTGAATGAAGACATTGTGCTGCCTTCACTTTGTCCTAAGCCGAAGCATCCCAAGCAAATTGCTTTGCTGTCTTTGGATGTGGTTCTGTCAATTAGAGTTTACCTGGCGGCTACTGAATTTTTCAGAAAATCAGACACTCTGTCCTCATCGAAGAACCTCGTAAGGAATTGGCTGCGTCTGCTGCTACTATATCCAGATGGATCAGGCAGACAGTGGTACAGGCTTATTCACTGAATGGTCAGCTTCCACCTTTCCCTGTGAAGGCACATTCTACTAGGGCACTGTGTGCCTCTTCGGCTTTTCGCCATCAGGCTTCAGTAATGCAAGTTTGCAAGGCGGAAACGCGGTCGTCGGTGCACACGTTCACAAATTTCTATAAGGTAGATGTGTTGGCATCCTCTGATTCCTCTTTTGGCCGCAAGGTTTTGCAGGCTTGTGTCTAAAAGAGAAAAGACTTGAGGGTGTATGTTGTTTCTAGGTGAGCTCCAGTTGTTTCCTGGTTGGGCTCCATGTTACCTGGTTGGCTAAGTTTAGCCTTTGGGGAACTACGTTCTTTCTTTGCGTTTTTTCAACCCCTCATGCAAATACTGCTTTGGGATGTCTCAATGGTCAAGAAGAATATGGAGCTGCGTCTGTCAATAAACGATAGAGAAAACTGGATTTTTGACTTGCCGTAAAATCTTTTTCTCTGAAGTTCATTGACAGACGCAGCACCCGCCCCTCTAATTATGAGTGGGATGGGGTTTTTTTTCTTTCTTCTGAACACTGCTTGCAACAAAAATGAAGGCTATAGCAGAGTGTGTGGGTGTATGCCTGCAAGGACTGCCCCATAGGCATAGTAAAGCTTTTTCCTGCATAGTGTCCTACTCCTGTAGGGGGCAGCATAGCCCAATGGTCAAAAAGAATATGGAGCTGCGTCTGTCAGTGAACTTCTGAGAAAAGGATTTTACGGTAAGTCAAAAATATATATTTTTTCTACGTTTTTAGGCAAGGATATTGTTTTATTCTCTTCAGGACAACATCCAACATCGTGGATCAAAGAGTGCATATGGAGGAGGCCATGGCAGTGCTGTTAGAAGATGTACCCAGCAGTGCCATGGACAGCACTGACCTTGCATTCCCCCATCAACCAAGTGTGGGAAGTGTGACGGATGATTCCACATTTCAGGTAATTGTCCACTCGTTAGGTCTCTGTCAGTCTATATGTGAATCTGAATATTTTCATTTTTTTTTCAGGAATCCGGGGACCTGGATGTAGCTATAAGCAGCCAAAGTCGTGGCGTGGTGCGTGGCCATGGCTATGTGCGTGGTCGTGGCCGCCTTCAGCGTTTGAGAGGTGGGGGTTTCAGTAGTGATACCAAGGTATAGCATGCTAGCGTTGCAGGAAGTGCGGCAGTGTGGACGCCTTCTTGGATCCTGGCAACCTACGCGCTTGCTTCTTGCGCACTTTAGCATATCCTAGAGGACATTGGGGGAGACCAGGAGAAGCATTGTATGGATCGCATGTATGGTATTGCAATGCAATACAGAAATGCTAAATTAAGTGCTGGGCCACCACCAAGCGATTCATATAATGCTTTTCAGGATCTCCCAATGGCCCCTGGGACCTCAGCAGCGCTAGCACCCCCCTCTCAATATCAGCCGCCTAGACACCAGCCACCACCTACCCAGTCTCAGACCTCCTTTTACCCCCCCCCCTCCTCTCCTCTGTTGAATTTCATCCTCCTTCTCAACAAGCTGCTCATTCCCATTTCTACCCAGATCCCACACCTCCCTCATTTCAAGGATCTCCCTACCGCTATGATTTTGGGCACGAACGCCTGCCCCAAACCACCCACTCACACCCTGAATCAACTTTACCCTGTCCCCAATCTCCACGTGCAAGCCAAGGTGACAATCTTCCTCCACCTATTAGCAGCTGTGATGCTTTACATTTTTTTTGTATTAATTACTAAAAAGAAGTATTAAAATTATATTTCGTAGTTCTGTTTTTTTTGGATATGATGCACGTCAGCACTAATTAAATAATGACATATTTTATGTGTTAAAGTACATCTGCACATCAGTAGGTATATTGTGCATTAAATCACACAGAAAAAAAAGGACCCTTTTTCCACTGCCTGGGGCAAATGTATTGTCGGAATGTTTTTACTACTCTGATAAACAGTGTCTATTTATGCAAACAAGCAAGAATCTATAATTAAGGAGATTCTCAACTTATTTCCATAAATTAACAAAAACTCGATCGTTTATTGGCGCTAACTTGAAGACAAGATGAATACAATTTTGTGCAAAAATCTATATATTAACTAAAAATCGGTGCAGAATAATGTAAAAATATAACTGGTAATAAACACAAAATGTGGAACAAAATTTCAATAATATAGATCACGCAGGTAATGTGACAAATACAGTCAAAGTATATTATTACAAAATATCAATGTAACCAAAACCCTTAACTCCTAGAATGTAATTAATAGCTTTTCATCAGTTTACAAAAATATGGAAACAAAATTTGACAGATTTGACATGTGACCTCTCTCAGCCAACATATGTTCACAACTCAAAACTAAAAATGCATGGACAAAAATTGTTATACCATGCACCAAACTTGCTAGAAGTCAAGAATGTATTTGTGATAAAGCTAAACTTCCCCTAAGTATATTTATTTTAAGTAAATATCACAACTGCACCATTTACTATGAACTGAACTCAGCCTCAAGGGGCATTATACATTTGTGTATAATTTCCCAAAATTGGAAAATAGACCGTTCATGCTGCAGTTAGAATGATTTACATTCAAATCTTGATGCTATAAAGGAAATCTAATGGTTCAGTCAGATGACAAGCAAATTGCCTATAGAAAAATAGAAATGTATACTTTACCAAAAACTTCAATGTCTTGTCAGAATGTTTATACTGCTCTGATAAAGTGTCTATATATGCAAATAAGCAAGGATCTATAATTAAGGAGATTCTCAACTTATTTCCATAATTTAACTAAAATTTTAGATAATTTATTGGCACTAGCTTGAAGACCAGATTAATACAATTTTGTTCAAAAATATATATGTTTATTAAATAAAAATCAGTGCAGAATAATGTCAAAATATAACTGGTGATAAACACAAAATGTGGAACAAAATTCCATAATATGTATCACACAGGTAATGTGAGAAATTCAATCAAAGGATATTATTACAGATTATCAATGTAACCAAAACCCATAACTTCTGGAATGTGATTAATAGCTTCTCATGAGCTCGTAAAAGTATGGAAACAAAATTTGACAGATTTGACACGTGAACCTCTGTCAGCCAACAGACGCTCACAACTCAATGTTTGAAAATCTATGAACAAAATAAATTGTTACACCATGCACCCAGACTTGCTAGAAGTCAATATTGTTTTTGGGATAAAGTTAATTTCCACAAAGTTAATTTATTTTAAGTATACATCACAACTGCACCATTTACTATAAACTGAAATCAGCCTCAAGGGGATTTATACATATGTGTATAATCTCCCAAGATTGGAAAATAGACCGGTCATACTGCAGTTAGAATGATCTAAATTCTGGTGAATTAAAGGAAAGAGGTTGTTTTCAAGCCTCACATTTCCTGAAAGGAAATAAGTGGCCGACACTGGAGATGTTGATGGATAAGGAAGATACTTTCGGGCTTCCATTTTGGAGTGCCCTACAGGTACATCATTATCTTAATACATTACCACAACCCCAGAAATATGGAAGACAGGTGACAATTTTTGAAAGATATTGCTCAGAAACAGGAGCATTAGCTCATACCTTATCTAAAATGTATAACTTATTGGTGGTCCCTAGGGAACAGATTAAACTGTCCTTAAGTAGATGGGAAGAAGAAATGAATTGTGCCTTCTCCTCTGAACAGCGACAAAAGATAATAGATCGGGCCTTTCAGTCCTCTATATGCACCAAAGTACAAGAAACAAACTATAAAATTTTAACACGTTGGTATTATACCCCTCAGAGATTAAATAGTATTTATTCTAATACATCAGATCGGTGCTGGCGCTGTCAAGAGGAACAGGGCACAATGTTACACATATTTTGGACTTGTCCCAAAATAAGACGATTTTGGGAGGAAACCAGAAGAATAATGCAGAAATTTACGGAGGTAGAGATCCCATTGGACCCTGCATTCTTTTTGTTACAACTATCAACAATATCAACTAAAAAATACAAAAATTCAATTATAAGTCACTTAACAAATGAAGCAAGAATATGTATCCCTTTAGGGTGGAAAAAGAATATTCCACTCTCTATAAGGGATTGGATAGAGAAAGTGGAGGAAATAAACAAGATGGAAGACTTGGCTTTAACAGCAAATTATAATAGAGAGAAATATAGGAAGATATGGGAAGGATGGAATGCATTTGTCCTCTCTGAGGAGGGGAAGGCTCTCAGGGAATAAAGTAGCAGTAAAGTTCGAGAATATCAGTGAAGTTTGAAAGGAAGGCCATTGGTTTTGAGAAGAGGGGGGGGGGGGTAGGTAGGAGGGTTGGGGGGTTGTTTGTTTTTTTTCTCTTCTCCCTTGGTAGAGGGGGGAAGTATATGGGGCGAGGGGAAGGGAAAGGAGGGGAAGTGAAAAGGGGAAAAAAAGAAGTGAGGAGGATGGAATGGGATGATTATAAAAAAAAATGACACTCCCTAAAGAAAGGGAGACATTATGTTGCCTCAGTTAGGAAGTAGAAGGGGAAAGGAAATATTTCTCCTCTTAATATGTATTTTTATTTGTGTAATAGTTTTCCTGACTGATATAATGTGAAATGTAAACCCATTTTGCCTCTAATAAAAATTAAATTTGAAAAAAAAAAAAAAAGAATGATCTAAATTCAAATCTTGATGCTGTAAAGAAAATCTGTGTATACAATGTGTAGCGCCCAACATAAAATTTGTGATACAAATCCTCAAAAATATAATAAGTGAGTACAAATAATTAATGTGCAAGAAATCACAAATCTCCAACCAGTGACTGTGAAGAAAATGACGGTGATAATAATGTCCATAAATCTCCAGAAAATGACAATAAATAATAAATAAAAATAAAGTTTGTGAAAATAAGGAGAATCCTCAAGCACCTTGAACAGCACAACACTTAATAAAAAGGAACCACAAGTCCCAGCAGAAGTGTTTTAATCAGGAGACCTCTTCCCTGCGTGAGTAGAAGTAAAGTCACCCGTGAGTTAAAGGGCACATAGATGGCTGCTTACCAGACAAAAGGGGCCTCCCAACCTAATGGGTTGGCCATACGCACTTTAGGAAACACAGCTGATGGGAGATCACCAGTAGTCAGTCCTCATGGTGTACCAGGTAACAACTCTGGACTCGGGGCCCCTGGACGTCGTCAACCTATGACGAAACGCGTCTGCAAGCTTCATGTCCCATCTTTACCTCATTCTTTAATGAATTTCTTAAGGATGTTGACAATTGACTGGTTATTGCGCTCTACTGCTCCGCTAGATGCTGAACGATATGCAAGGTGTAATTTCCATTTGACCCCCAAGATTTTCCATATCTTAGACATTACCTCACTTGTAAAGTGCCAGCCCTGATCCGACTCGATCCTTAACGATAGACCAAATCAGGAAAATACATGGTTAATAAGCAAAATTGCACACGTTTTGGCAGTGTTATTATGAGCCGGTAAACACTCGACCCACTTGGTAAAAGCAAAAGTGACTGTTAACATTTATTTGTTTCCCCTAGATGACTTTGTAACAGAACCTATGAAGTCAATCTGTATATCGGACCATGGCAAAAGTAAACCCTTTCTCTGAATTGGGGCATGATGTGTAGGACCTTGAGGTTGGAACTGAGCACAAGCCAGACAACCCTGACAGTAGGTTTGGACATCTTTCAACATATGAGGCCAGTAGGCATAATCACTTAGTAGGGTAGTTAGGTAATTTTCTAACCCCGGTGACCTTCTGTTGGTGCGTCATGAGCATGTTGTAACATTAGGCCTCTAAATATAGTGGGAACTACCCACTGTTGAAGATCATTCTTTGATGTCCTCATTATATTAAATATAAAACTGAGATCTGGTTTTCACTAGTAATCCGAGACCTTCTTTTTGGGCATAATCTTCCTCCGATATGGGGTTGTTACTAGGATCTTCAAAGTTCTTATAAAAGATCCCAAGTATAGGATCTTCCTTTTGGCTTTAAATTAGATCCTCACTTGTGGATTCTCGACTCCATTGTGCCACAGTATTTTCAGTCGGTGCTCTAGCTCAGTGGTCCTCAACTCCGGGCCTCAGGGCCCACTAACAGGCCAGATTTTAAGTATTACCTTGGGGAGATGCAGACTAGAATACTGCAATCACTGAGCAGCAAATGATGTCACCTGGTATGTATTTCAGTTATCTTGCAAATCTGGCCTGTTAGTGGGCCCTGTAGGCCAGGGTTGAGGACCACTGCTCTAGCTCATTGTCTAGTGACAGCTTCAATGTGTATCAGTCCTAGTAGATGATCTATGTCTACATTTGTACCATTAATGTCACCTTGTTTGGCAAGTTGATCGACTAGATCATTACCTTCCTTGTCCATGTTCTGGGTTTTAGAATGACCTTTAGTTTTCTTCCAATAAATGGTTAAACCATTACTTTTGACTAATGCATCAATGGTACAGAACAATTTGGCATGTTTTACAGGTTTGTTATTAAACCGTAACATGTTATTTATTTTCCAAGTAGGCAGTTATTCGACAAAACTGTTACGTATATAATTGGATTTGGTAACTATAACAAATTCAGTGATATTATGCTCTATAGCAATTTGAACAGTTTTGTATACAGCTGCTAATTCTGTCACTTGGCTGCTTTTAGCACCAATGCTGTATCCTACCAAAACGTTTGGGAATTCACTTGTCCAAGGGATTCCAATACCTGCTACTAGTTTTCTCTCATCCCCTATGGTGGTGTGATAAGCACAACCATCAATATTTACACATGGGAGTACAGGACAGTAATCCTCATCATATGCTTTGTAAGGGGAAGAGATTTGTTCCTCAAAAAAATCCTCTAACAGCTCCTCTTTATGAGAATGAGCTGCACAACCATGACGTTTGGCAAGTCCTTGAGCTACTGGACTCTTTCTATTTTGTTTATACCGGACTTCTAATGGCCAACCTTGTAAAGATAGCGTCCAAGCAGTTATTCTACTGTTAGACAAATTACCATCCCTAATTTTGACAAATTACCATCCCTAATTTTGTCACTTTGTAAATATTGTAGTGGTTGGTGTGCTGTTTCAATGTTAATTTTCTCACCCTGAATGTAACTTGTAAAGTTTTGAAGGGCCCAGACTGTGTCTAATAATGCTTTCTAATGGGCCATACACACTATAAGATCTTCTGAAGACTTTTTCCTTCAGACTTAAACACTTTCAATTTGTATGCAATCAGGCAGACCCTTGCACTACATAGAAAAGGTAAATCTGAAGGAAAAAGTATTCAGAAAATCTTAGTGTGTATCCAGCTTTACAATCAATAAATTTGACCTCTACAGGTGATGGGCTTACTGGCATATGCGATGATCTAGTTCAATTTGTCTTTTTGACACAGTACAGCACTAATACTGAGGTTTGTAAAACCAGTTTCCAGATAAAAGGGTTTACCCCCCTCGGGACATATGAGACGTGGGGCTTAAGTGAGTTTTTTCTTTTAAACTCAACCATAGATTGTTCCTGGTCCTCCCCCCACATCCATGGTGCATCCGTTAGTAATGTCAACAGTGGTTTACTGATTTCCGCAAAGTTGTCAATAAACTTACGTGAATAATTCATCATACCCAAAAATGATCTCAGTTCACTGACATTTGCAGGTGATTTAGACTTCATCACAGCCTCCACTTTCTTCTTCTGAGGATTTAGGCCTTCGGAAGTGACCTCATGTCCCAGAAAGTTGACTTTGGAACGACACCACTGGGCTTTCTGTAATAACATTTTAATACCCACCTCTCTCAACTGATTAGGCACATGCCTAATCTCTTGGGTATACTTTTCAAATGAGGTGCTTTTCAACAAAATATCATCCACATATGTTAAATTTCCCCTTTCGGTGGCATCAGGCATAGCCTTATGTAAGAACACATAAGGAAGAAGAAATTCATAACCTGCATTTATATAACCAAACTGCATTCTAGTCCAGGTAAACTGTTCCTTACCAAATGTGAATGCCAGTTTATATTGGTCTTCAGGACTTACCTGGATTGTTCAATATCCTTGGGCACAATCCAGTGTGGTAAAGATCCTGGCGCCTTGCATTTGTGCCAAGCATTGGTCGATATATGGCACGAGCCAGCCAGACATATATACATGTTTATTGAGCTGTCTGAGATCAGCACATAAACGCCATTGAATATTCGGTTTAACCACTTGCCAGCCGCTTAACGAGGATTTACTGCAGCAGTCTGCAACTGCTGGGCAAAGCGACGTAGACCTACGTCGCTCGCCCACGAGCCTGTAGTAGGGAGCGAGGGCGCGCCGGCGGCGGTGCGCTCCTGCCCCCGCTCGTTCACTGGGGACCTAGCGCGAGTGACCGGCATCTCCAATGTCCGCTGGCCACTCGTGATCTTCCACAGGAGAGGGAGAAAGACAAGACGGCTGATGTAAACGCAGCTGTCTGTCATTCTCCCTGAAGTAATGACAGAGGCTATGCGATCTTGCTATGTAGGATCGTATGTCTCTGTGAATACTTCACAAGCCACACCCCCTAACAGTTAGAATCACGCCCCAATAAAGTTAACCTCTTCCCTGCCAGTGTCATTTTTACAGTAACCTTGGATATTTATAGCACTGATTACTGTAGTAATGTCCCTGATACCCCCAAAAGTGTCAAAAATGTCAGTCAGGGGTCCGATCTGTATGCCACAATGTCGCAGTCCCGCAAAAAAAATTTCAGATCACCGCCATTACTACTTAAAAAAAAAATAAAAATTACATAAATCTTTCCCGTAGTTAGTAAACGCAATAAATTTTGCGCAAACCAATCAAAATACGCTTATTGCGCTTTTTTTTTTTTTACCAAAAATATGTAGCAGAGAACAAATTGGCCTAAAATGTTAAAACATTTGGATTTTTTTTGAGAATTTCATATAAAAAAAAAAAATGTGAAAAATATTGTTATTTTTTCAAAATTGTCGCTCTTTTTTTGTTTATAGCGCAAAACATAAAAATTGCACAGGTGATCAAATACCACCAAAAGAAAGCTCTGTGGGAAAAAAAGGACGTCAATTTCATTTGGTACTACGTCGCAATTGTCAGGTAAAGTCAAGCAGTGCCGAATCGCAAAATAGGGCCTGGTCTTTGAGCAGCCAAATCCTCTGGGGCTAAAGTGGTTACCAAGGATATGATTATTTTAAGAACTTTTCACCAATCTCATAATGCCTCTCTCCTTGAGATTCCTTATTATTTCCGCTAGCGAATCGTAACATGCTAGTGGAAGACGATATTGCTTGACACAGACAGGTGGTGCCTCTGGATCCTTCTGAATCTTAGCAATGTGTATGTCTGTTAGACCACAATCATAAGAATCTTTAGCAAATATATCCTGGCACTCCAGGAGAACTTCTTTTAATTTTTGGTGCTCTGAGTCATTAGAGCATCCATCAGCTAAGGAGATTTCCTGCTGGACCATTTCCAAATATCCTGGAAAAATTTCAGGTTGACCTATTTCATAGGCTTCTTCAAGCCTGCCAGTGAGGTCATAACTTGACTTGCTAGTCTTTCCGATAGACCCACTATATTCCTTGGCTTCCTGCTCCTCATTAAGTGGATGATCAAAGGTAAGGGAAGATTCCTCCACCTGGCAGGTACCTTCTTCAGGATCGAAAGGATAAATTGAGTTAATGGTAAACAATACTTCAGGAGAAGAATAAAATGTCTGTTCGACCATTTGTTCCTCGGTGAGATATTATTCAGGAATTAGGCCAATGGTTACATTTTGAAACCCAAAAGTATAATAATCTGAATCTAAGGCCAGACCATTTACAATGTCTTTAGACAAAGGGATTTCATTTGGAGTACCATTATTAACAATTATTTGGGTTTTGGATTGATGGATATTTACCATGGGGATAGGACTTACTGAAATCCCCAGTTGTTGCATCCTATTTCAGAGGCATATTAATGCAGCAAGGTTATTTAATTTTCGGCCTTTTGGTACTTGGATAGGTAATAGAAAATTATTGGAACCTGGAGGAATGACAACATTTTGTGACACTAATACACTTACTGCATATGGAAATATCTGGAATGATTTGAGGGCTTTATATTCACTCATGAAAGCACATGGATCGCCTTTTAATCTAGTCCACAATATGGAATTCACTAAATCCACTCGCAAACCGATGTAATATATCGGTGCCAATGTACATATGACACCGTGGCTCACTGAGCACCAGGAATAAATATAAATGAGTGGCTGTTTCACCCCCCCCCCCCCCCCCCCAATAGAAATAGATAACATGCATTTAGGAATGATATTATGACTATCAGAGTTATCATCCAATTCATGGACCCAGTTATCTTGAGGGTTTAGATACCTAATTACTTTAGGATTGGCCACTTGTTTTAGTAGATCCTTACTAATGTAACTGTGCTCCTGGCGTAAATCCAGTTTAGCCCATTTAGTTCTTCCCAGGGCATTAACCCGTAGGGGAAAGAACACATCATCATTCACCTTTTCAATTCCTGCTAGGAATTGGGTATGATCACTGAACCCAGTAGAGTCAGTATTTTCTATCTGGAGGTGAATGGTTAGAACATCACTTTCCAAGCAAACCTCTCTAACTCTTTCAGGGAACACACATACGGTGTTATCCCCCCTGTCCACCTACGGTTAAGGTTGCTGTTGCTTGTAAGAATGAGATATCTGGAACTTGGGAATTCCGAAAATGGATCTCAATAGAGTCCGGTCTTTCCTCAATCACATGGCAGTTACGCTGACTGTGATAGGATTGGGAATGCTTATAGTTAATGGGCATTTTCACTTGGGACCAGATAACCTTATTGATAAAATCCACAATGGGATTTAATCTCTTAAGGAGATCTATGGCAATAAAAACGATCACAGGGCAAATCAATTATAAGAGTGGGAAGGCAAATTATTTTATTTCCCAGGTTGAAGTTCAACCAAGCTTTTCCTCTGACCTTTAAGGCGATGCCTAAAACATTTGTAAGGTTAGCTGTAAAGCTTTTCAGCTTATTTTTCTCAGAAGATAAATCCTGGATTTGTTGAAGATATTTCTGAGATAAAATGATTAAGTGGCTACCCGTGTCCAATAAAGCCATTATTTGTGGTAAATCATTATGCAATTTAACCTAAATGAAATACCTGTGATCTATCTCCTGTTAGAAGCATAGATATCTTGGATACAAGTGAAACGGCTTTTAGGTTGTATTTCACCCATTGACCCCCCTCCCTTCCTTTTTCACACTGGAATTAGTGCTTGTCAGGCTTTTCATAGCTGAGGATTCTGTGGGCTGTAAGGTAAAATCACAAAGATGTCCCCCTCCCCCTTGCCATCTGGCATTGGAAGGGTTACATTTTTTTCAGGCATACAGACACTTGGGTTACATTCCTCACTTTTATGTATTGGTACATTACAGGCATTTGAATTAGACACCTTAGCCCACCCCCCACCATTTGTTATTGAGGAAAGCTTTCCCCAGGAGTAGCCTCTCCTAAAAAAGGATTCTTGAGTTTAGCAGTGAGGAACTTGGATAACTTTTCCATCTGTTCTGCCAACACCCCAAACTGACTCTGCATCTTGTCCATTCAATTATGTAAGTTACTTCTGTTTTTCTAATGAACCCTTGGGGTTGGATTTTGGGAATTAGAAGCCTGAGACTTGCCAGAACCTTCTGATTCAGACCCATTTTGAACCTTTTAGGGATCATATTGATAATTCCTATAATTACCTCTCAGGTATCTTCTAAACGGATGATTTAGCCTCCAACTGATGCTTTTTATCTGGGTTACCATCAACTACCGGAGCCTTTTTATCATCTGGATTGGGTTTTGCCATATATAGAATTATTTTGAATTACTGGAGTTCTTTTTTTTTTTTGTATTTATTACTTTATTTTGAGTTTTCAGAAAAATCATTAAAGAATATATGACACCATATTAGGTCAATAGGTTACAAAGACATTATCCACATCAATTTTCTCATCTCCGATCTAATAGAATCCTCTAGAGATTTCCAACTCATTAATATATAGTCATTTATCAAATATTCAGCTAAGGCAAGATATTGTTAAGACAGCAAGTCTCTTTCTCTATTCCTACTCATTCAATCCTTGCCTCTCTTTACTTCATTATACTTTAATTTAAATGACCCTTGGCCTCTAATCTTGTCTTTGTTTCCCCTTCTTCTTTCTATCTGTTCATTCCCTTCCTTTTCCCTCTACTTTTCTATATTACCCCCCCTCTCTCCCCTCATTCATACCCACTATCAAACACCACACACACCCAAAAAAAAAAAAAAATTCAAAATAATTCTCTTCCCCTCCCTTGCACCTCCCCCCCCCCCTCAAAAGGGGTAAGGGACGCCACCCCTCTCACGTAACTTCCGCATTCTGAGATGATGGTACCAACAATTGTTTGCCCACATCCGAGGATATAAATAAGTTCCATGTTCTCCATGTCTTTTTATATTGTTCCTGTTTATGTTGTGAGGAGAGCACAAGATCCTCCATTTTATTAATGTGTTCTAATTTTCTTACCCACCCGAACACCGATGGAGCTTGTCTTTTTCTCCAGTGTTGGGGTATGCATGCTCTTGCGGCATTCATCATGTGTGGCAGTACTGATCTTGCATATTTCCTCTCTGACTGCCCTGATATCTGTAAGAGGCAAAAGGCAGCATCTCCCTCGATTTTATAGTCTGTTACTTTTTGGACTATATCACCAATCTCTGACCAAAATTTCTTTATCTCTGGGCAGTTCCAAAAGATATGATATATTGTGCCTTCCCCTTCTCCACATCTCCAGCACCTATCCGATTCTTGAGTATACCACCTATGCAGTTTATCTGGTGTGTTATACCACCTAGTCAGGATTTTATAATTTATTTCCTGAATTTTAGTGCATTTAGTTGGTCTAAATATTGCCCTAAAACATCCTCTGTTTCTGTGTGTCCGTTATGTCTATATTTAGATCCAATTTCCATTTTTCCACCCATTTCAGATTCGGTTGGTCCAATGGAGTGTTCAGCATTTTATATAGAATAGATAATGGGCGATCTATACCTCCTGTTTTCTCACATAGTTTTTCAAAGTGTGTCAGTGGTTTCTTAAATTTTTCCGGCTCCGGCAGCGACTCTAAAAGGTGTCGCAATTGGAGTGCCTCCCATAAGAGTAGCCTATATGGTCCCTCCTCATCTGTTAATCTACAGATTTGAGGCCACATCTGCTGACTCGCGAAAGTTTTGATGCCATCTTGTCCTGTTTTCCACAGTTTTTTAAAATGCTGTCTCTCTAAGCCTGGGGTGAATTTGGGGTTTCCCAAGATCGGATATAGTGGGGATTCTATTGAAGTTAAGTTTTGTCTCAGGGTCTGCTGAAACCCTATTCTTATTGTATTTCCCAACAAAGGGTGTGTCTTCAGGGATTTGGGGAGTGTCTTATAGCACCAAATTGCTCTCTTTAATGAGACCGTCGTTTGTGCTTGTTCCATTTGGACCCATCTTTTCGTTTCCCGATGGTGCCACCAGTCCAGTATTCTATTTAAATGGATGGCGTGATAGTATCTACGCAGGTCAGGTACAGCTAATCCACCCATGTTTTTGGGAAGTGTTAGGGTATTACGCGCTAAACGTGTTTTTTTACCCGCCCAGATGTATCTACCAAACACACCCTGTATAGTTTTGAAGAAACTATTAGGAATTTTGACTGGGAGCGTTCTCATGATATATAAATATTTTGGCAGGATATTCATTTTAATTAAATTTCCTCTTCCAAACCATGACTGAAGGCTTCCCCTCCATTGTTCCAAAGTTTTCTTTGTGTCTCCAATCAGGGGGGGTGAAAGTTAGTTCATAGATCTGGGCTAGATTTGCGGTTATATAAGTCCCTAGATATTTCACTGCTTTCTCTACCCATGAAAATCTGAAATTGCTCTTTATTCTATCCTTATTTACTTTTGCTATTCCCACTCCCATTGCTTCAGATTTCCTATAGTTTATTTTGAAATTTGATAATTCTCCGTATTGTTTGATTTCCTCTAGGAGTACTGGTAGCGATATTTCTGGCTCTGTCAGTGTGAACAATAAATCATCTGCATATGCTGCAGTCTTATATTGTTCCTTACCCACCGTGACTCCTTTAATATCCGGATTCAGTCGGACTTTGTTCAAGAAGGGCTCTAATGTCAGCACGAATAGCAGGGGGGATAATGGACACCCCTGTCTTGTGCCATTTTTTATACTCAAAGGTTCCGACAACACCCCATTTGCCTTTACTCTTGCAGTCGGGTTGGAGTATACCCTAGTTATTATTTCGCCTACTCCTATATACTTGAGTACCGACTGCATAAAGGTCCACTCAACTCTGTCAAAGGCCTTTTCTGCGTCGTTACTCAGTATAATGCATGGTATTTCTGCTTTGGTGACTATATGAATTAAGTTAAGAACTCTTGTAGTGCTGTCCTTTGCTTCCCTCGCCGCCATAAAGCCAACTTGGTCTAAGTGTATTATTTTTGGGAGTACCTTTGCCATCCTTGCCGCTAAGATTTTTGTAAAAATTTTTAAGTCCGTATTCAAAAGCGAAATGGGCCTATAACTTCCGCAGTTCGAAGGGTCTTTACCCTCTTTCAGTATTAGCGTTAGATAAGCCGTTAATGTATCCCTAGATAGCGTCCCCTCTAAGCCTCTCTCATTAAACAGTCTCTCAGGAGTACTGGAGTTCTTAACCACTCAGCATAACTCCTTTTTGGGGCTTCAAAGTGTCCCTGATCTCTCTTATTGTGAATCTCAGCCTATTTCATCAATTGGCTTTTTAAACCTTATCCTGAGTCTTCTCACCATTCTGTAAAACAGCATAAAGGGTTGTACTTTCTGTCAGTAGCCAATCCAGAGTTTTGCTGGGATGGTAGTCTGGGGCAAGAATAATTTTTATTTTATTTGGCAAAGCATCATAAAACAGTTGGATGAATTCATAGCTCTCAAAATTGGGATCTTTCTCAGCCAGGCTGTAGGCATTTGAGAACTGACAAAAATTCCCTAGGGCTTTGATTTGGCCGACATTTCAAAATAAAAATTGCTCTTCTTGCAGCAGTAGCTGACCACGAGGGAACAAATTCAGTCTTTATTTCTGAGACGACTTCAGACCAGGTATTTATGCCCATTTCTCGTAGGGAATTAAAGAAAAACCTGTACTTTGGCTCAAACATCCATTAAATGAATTTGATTTTCTGTTCGTCATATTTTAAGTTCAGGGTCATCATCGCCGCCTCATAAGTTTCTATATGATTAATTACAGAAGGCGATCCTTTCTTAGACCCATAGTTTATTTTTAAAATGTTAACACCTTCTTGCTGTCATACACAGGCTGATGGGCTTTCCTCTCAATCATATGTAGAGATGGACGAACATCGGCCGGGGCGGTTTGTGAACGTCGGCCGCAAATTTTCTCAAAAGTCCGCAAACCGCAAGTTCGCGGAGGGCCCCATTGACTTTAATGGGAGCCAAACTTTAAAAACCTTTAGGTCATATTTGCAGCCACAAAAGACGTACTAGCTGTGAACAAATAGTTCCAGCACATGGACAATGTCATAACAGAAGTATTGCAATTGAAAAATTTGCCCTAAATTTTTTTTTTTTTTACAGCAAAAAATATATTTTTTTTTTTTCATAAATTTGCCAGAACTGACAGCAGCCGGTAAATACATGTCTAATACATATAGGGTCTATTCACACATCTGTAAAATGGGTCCGCATCAATTCCACAATTTGGCAGAACCTTTACAGACCCATTGTTTTTCATTTCCAGTCTGAAAAATTAGGCATTCACAGGATAAAGATGTAAGTGTCGGCCATTCCAGGCCCCAAAAATTAGCCCACATGCGTTTACCTGACAGCTAAGAACGTAGTATTCTGTGGCTGAAGGTACATTTAGCATTCACAGGATACAGAAGTAAGTGTCGGCCAGTATTACATAGTAACATAGTTAGTGAGGTTGAAAAAAGACATCAGTCCATCCAGTTCAACCCATGATGCGTGTGTGTGTTTGATTTTAACCGTACATTGTATACCCCTGTATGTTGTGGTCTCTAAGGTGCTCATCTAATAGTTTTTTGAAACTATCAATGCTCCCTGCTGATATGACTGCTTGTGGAAGAGAATTCCACATCCTTACCGCTCTTACAGTGAAGAACCCCTTACGCACTTTAAGGTTAAACCGCCTTTCCTCTCGTTTTAGTGAGTGGCCACGTGTCTTCTTGTATTCCCTTTCTCTGAATAGTTTGTTCCTTATGCTAGGGTCACCAGTACAGTATTTGTACATTGATATCATATCCCCCCTCAATCGTCTCTTCTCCAGAGAGAATAAATTCAGTGCTTGTAGTCTTTCCTCATAGCTGATGTCCTCCATTCCCCTAATTATTTTTGTTGCCCTTCTCTGGACTCTTTCCAGTTCCAGCACATCCTTCCTGAGGACCGGTGCCCCAAAAATTAGCCCACATGGGTTTACCTGACAGCTAAGAATGCTGTATTCTGTTGCTGAAGGTACATTAGGCATTCACATGATACAGAAGTAAGTGTCGGCCATTAAAGGCCCCAAATATTAGCCTACATGCGTTTACCTGAAAGCTAAGAACGTAGTATTCTGTGGCTGAAGGTACATTAGGCATTCACAGGATACAGAAGTAAGTGTCGGCCAGTATTGGCCCCAAAAATTAGCCCACATGGGTTTACCTGACAGCTAAGAATGCTGTATTCTGTGGCTGAAGGTACATTAGGCATTCACAGTATACAGAAGTAAGTGTCGGCCTGTATAGGCCCCAAAAATTAGCCCACATGGGTTTAACAGACAGCAAAGAACGTTGTGTATTTGATGGCTGAAGGTACATTAGGCATTCACAGGATACAGAAGTAAGTGTCGGCCTGTATAGGCTCCAAAAATTAGCTCACATGGGTTTAACTGACGGCAAAGAAGGTAGTGTATTTGATGGCTAGAGGTACATTAGGCATTCGCAGGATACAGAAGTAAGTGTCAGCCTGTATAGGCCCCAAAAATTGTCCCACATGGGTTTAACTGACAGCAAAGAACATAGTGTATTTGATGGCTAGAGGTACATTAGGCATTCACACAGTATACATAAGTGTTGGCCTGTATAGGCTCCAAAAATTGGCTCACATGGGTTTAACTAAAAGCAAAGAAGGTATTGTATTTACATATAGTAGGTGAGGTTGAATAAAGACAATAGTCCATCCAGTTCAACCTGTGTAGGTGTGTGTGGCTGTAATTATCTCACATAGCCCTTAATGTCCTGATCCTTGAGATGTAAGTCTAAGAGTCTTTTGAAAGCCACCATACTACCCGCAGAAACCACCTCTTGTGATAGAGAATTCCACAATCTTGTAGCCCTAACAGTAAAGAACCCCCCACTATGCCTGAGGTTAAAATGCTTCTCCTCTATTCGCATTGTATGCCCTCTTGTCCTCATGCAATCCCTTTGAATGAACAGCTTTTTTCTAAGCTGAGATCCCCATGGAGATATTTATAAATTGCTATCATGTCCCCCCTCAGGCGTCTCTTCTCCAGGGAGAATAAATCGAGCGATTGCAGCCGCTCTTCATAGTTAAGGTCCTCCAATCCCCTAATCAGTTTATTTGCCCTTCTCTGGACTCTCTCCAGCTCCTACACATCCCTCCTGAGGACTGGTGACCAGAACTGGACAGAATACTCCAGATGCGTTCGGACCAGAGTTTTATAAAGTGGAAGGATTATAGTCTTATCTCTGGAATACATCCCTTTCTTTATGCATGCTAATATTCTACTGACTTTGGCAGCTGCCGCTTGACATTGCATGCTGTTGCCTAATCTATCATCAACGAAGACTCCCAGATCTTTCTCCATTTTTGATTCCCCAAGGGTTCCCCTCCTAACGTGTATTGTGTTTTTATGTTTTTAGTCCCCAAGTGCAAAACCTTACACTTCTCCACGTTAAACCTCATTTGCCATGTCGTTGCCCACTCCGTTATTTTGTCCAGGTCATTCTGTAGGATATCTGCTTCATGCTGTGCAGTTATTGCCCTGGCCAATTTTGTGTCATCTGCAAAAACTGATATAGAACTACTGATCCCGTCCTCAATGCTGTTTATGAATAAATTGAACAAGGTTTCATTGATGGCCAGAGGTACATTAGGCATTCACAGGATACAGAAGTAAGTGTCGACCTGTATAGGCCCCAAAAATGAGCTCACATGGGTTTAACTGCCAGCAAAGAACGTAGTATTTAATTGCTAGAGGTACATTAGGCATTCACACAGTATACAGAAGTAAGTGTCGGCCTGTATAGGCTCCAAAAATTAGCTCACATGGGTTTAACTAAAAGCAAAGAAGGTAGTGTATTTGATGGCTAGAGGTACATTAGGCATTCACAGGATACAGAAGTGTCCCAAAAAATTAGCTCACATGGGTTTAACTGACCTCAAAGAACGTGGTATTTGATGGCTAGAGGTACATTAGGCATTCACACAGTATACAGAAGTAAGTGTTGGCCTGTATAGGCTCCAAAAATTACCTCACATGGGTTTAACTGACAGCAAAGAAGGTAGTGTATTTGATGGCTAGAGGTACATTAGGCATTCACAGGATACAGAAGTAGGTGTTGGCATATATAGGCCCCAAAAATTAGCCCACATGGATTTAATTGATAGCAAAGAACGTAGTGTATTTGATGGCTAGAGGTACATTAGGCATTCACAGGATACAGAAGTAAGTGTTGGCCTGTATAGGCCCCAAAAATTAGCCCACATGGGTTTACCTGACAGCTAAGAACGTAGTGTATTTGATGGCTAGAGGTACATTAGGCATTCACAGTATACAGAAGTACGTGTCGGCCTGTATAGGCCCCGAAAATTAGCCCACATGGGTTTAACAGACAGCAAAGAACGTTGTGCATTTGATGGCTGAAGGTACATTAGGCATGCACAGGATACAGAAGTAAATGTCGGCCATTATTGGTCCCAAAAATTCGCCCATATGGGTTTACCTGACAGCTAAGAATGCTGTATTCTGTGGCTGAAGGTACATTAGGCATTCACAGGATACAGAAGTAAGTGTCGGCCTGTATAGGCTCCAAAAATTAGCTCACATGGGTTTAACTGACAGCAAAGAAGGTAGTGTATTTGATGGCTAGAGGTACATTAGGCATTCACAGGATACAGAAGTAAGTGTCGACCTATATAGGCCCCAAAAATGAGCTCACTTGGGTTTAACTGACAGCAAAGAACGTAGTATTTAATTGCTAGAGGTACATTAGGCATTCACACAGTATACAGAAGTAAGTGTCGGCCTGTATAGGCTCCAAAAATTAGCTCACATGGGTTTAACTAAAAGCAAAGAAGGTAGTGTATTTGATAGCTAGAGGTACATTAGGCATTCACAGGATACAGAATTAAGTGTCCCAAAGAATTAGCTCACATGGGTTTAACTGACCGCAAAGAACGTGGTATTTGATGGCTAGAGGTACATTAGGCATTCACACAGTATACAGAAGTAAGTGTTGGCCTGTATAGGCTCCAAAAATTACCTCACATGGGTTTAACTGACAGCAAAGAAGGTAGTGTATTTGATGGCTAGAGGTACATTAGGCATTCACAGTATATAGAAGTAAGTGTCGGCCTGTATAGGCCCCAAAAATGAGCCCACATGGGTTTAACTGACAGCTAAGAATGTAGTGTATTTGATGGCTAGAGGTACATTAGGCATTCACACAGGATACAGAAGTAAATGTCGGCCTGTATAGGCCCCAAAAATTAGCCCACATGGGTTTACCTGACAGCTAAGAACGTAGTGTATTTGATGGCTAGAGGTACATTAGGCATTCACAGTATACAGAAGTAAGTGTCGGCCTGTATAGGCCCCAAAAATTAGCCCACATGGGTTTAACAGACAGCAAAGAACGTAGTGTATTTGATGGCTGAAGGTACATTAGGCATTTACAGGATACAGAAGTAAGTGTCGGCCTGTATAGGCCCCAAAAATTAGCTCACATGGGTTTAACTGACAGCAAAGAACGTAGTGTTTGATGGCTAGAGGTACATTAGGCATTCACACAGTATACAGAAGTAAGTGTCGGCCTGTATAGGCTCCAAAAATTAGCCCACATGGGTTTACCTAACAGCTAAGAATGCTGTATTCTGTGGCTGAAGGTACATTAGGCATTTACAGGATACAGAAGTAAGTGTCGGCCTGTATAGACCCCAAAAATTAGTTCACATGGGTTTAACTGACAGCAAAGAACATAGTGTATTTGATGGCTAGAGGTACATTAGGCATTCACAGGATACAGAAGTGTCGTCCTGTATAGGCCCCAAAAATTAGGCATTCAATGGACATGAAATGCCTTTTATGCCGCTGTATTTAGCGAAGACAAGGACCAGGAATTGTTGTGGGTGGATGGCGGTCTGACAGATTTTTGTGGCCTGTCATGAAGAATTTCAATGAAACATGGTCTACTGGTCACATGAGTTGAATTCCTCAGAGATCCATGCCTCATTCATTTTTATAAATGTGAGGTAGTCTACACTGTCATGAGCTAGGCGAGTGCGCCTATCGGTCACGATCCCCCCTGCTGCGCTGAACGTCCTTTCGGACAGGACACTGGACGGGGGGCAAGCCAACAGTTCCATTGCAAATTGTGCAAGGTCTGGCCAGAGGTCAAGCCTGCCCACCCAGTAGTCCAGGGGTTCATTTCTCCTTAGAGCGTCCACATCGGCCGTTAACCCGATGTAGTCGGACACCTTTTTTTACGCTCCAACATTTGAGTCACAGAAGCCTGCCTTTTTCCAGAACAACATGACGACGGCATCATGGAAGGTGGAGTGGAAGACAACTGTGAGGAGAAGGAGAAGAGGCTGGACGGCGAGAGCCTGGAGTGTGGCTTGGTGGGTTCTGACGGTGTTGCTACTACTTGGCTCGGTGATGGGATTTCAGATGCCTTCTTAGGCGGTTGTCCCTTGGTGAGTGAGTGTTGGGCTTACCGCGACTTATGCGTTGACTACAAAGGCTGCAGATTGCAACACTGTTGTCAGCAACGGACACATTAAAAAAAAACTCACACTGCGGAGCCATGTGACGGCGTCCTGGGAGCGCCAGATGTGACTGTACATGGTTGATGGCTCGCTCCTGATACATTTGCAGTCTGCTTTGTACCTCTTGTGCAATGCAAGTTCTGCCTACCTCTCCTCCCTATCTGCCGGTCCGTCAGTCCGCCAGTTCTACAAATAATTGGCCAGTAACTGTTGTCTCTGTGTGTAGCACAGTTAACACAGCAAAAGAGGCCAAATCTTTGCAGGACTAAAATACAATCTTAGAAAATTATACTGTTAAATAACACCCCACTTCAATATGTGGTATTGGGGGCCACAGGTTTATCACACCAGTTCTACAAATAATTGGCCAGTAACTGTTGTCTCTGTGTGTAGCACAGTTAACACAGCAAAAGAGCCCACATTTTTGCAGGACTACAATACAATCTTAGAAAATTATACTGTTAAATAACACCCCACTTCAATATGTGGTATTGGGGGGCCACTGGTCTATCACACCAGTTGTTCAAAAAATTGGCCAGTGAGTTTGGCACTGTGTGTATCAGACTTAACACAGCAAATGAGGCAATATTGTTGCAAGGCACAAACACACTTGTAAAAGTTTACTCACATAACACCCAACTTCAATATGTGGTATTGGGGGGTTATTGGTCTATCAAACCAGTTCAAAAAATTGGCCAGTGAGTTTGGCACTGTGTGTATCAGACTTAACACAGCAAATGAGGCAATATTGTTGCAGCACACAAATACACTTGTAAAAGTATACTCAGATAACACCCCACTTCAATCTGTGGTATTGGGCAGCCACAGGTTTATTACAACAGTTCTACAAATAATTGGCCAGTAACTGTTGTCACTGTGTGTAGCACCGTTTACACAGCAAGAGAGGCCAAATTTTTGCTGGACTAAAATACACTGTTAGAAAATTATACTGTTAAACACCCCACTTCAATATGTGGTATTGGGGGGCCACTGGTCTATCACAGCAGTTCAAAAACATTGGCCAGTGAGTTTGGCACTGTGTGTACCAGACTTAACACAGCAAAAGAGGCAATATTGTTGCAGGACACAAATACACTTGTAAAAGTATACTCAGATAACACCCCACTTCAATATGTGGTATTGGGGGGGCCATTGGCCTATCACACCAGTTATAATACATTGTAAGTGCTTTTTTCACTGTGTGTAGTATTGCTGCAGCAACGCTCAGTCACACCACACTTGTCACAATGCTGCAAAGTGCACAATAATACTACTAATCCACTATAATATGCTTTCTACAAAGTTTATTATACTGTGGAATACCCCCTACCCCCACCCCGTTTTAGTACACTGCACAGCAATACTAAAAAAATTGCAGCCCTTTAAATGACTTTTGTGGAAATTAACAGAGCGATTTGTGTGACTGCTGCCCATCTCTAACTGCCCCTAAAGCACAGACTGGATACCTGCCCCTAACCTGAAAAGAGATTGGACCTATACCAATAATTTCAGCCCTTTAAATGACTTTTGTGGACATTAACAGAGCGATTTGTGTGACTGCAGCAGATCTCTCTAACTACCCCTAAAGCACAGACTCTATACCTGTCCCTAACCTGAAAAGAGACTGGACCTATACCGAAATACCAGCCCTGAAAAGGACTTTTGTGGACATTAACAGAGCGATTTGTGTGACTGCTGCTGATCTCTACCTGCCCCTAAAGCACCGACTGGATACCTGTCCCTAACCTAAAAAGATACTAGTAGACCTGTACCGAAATACCAGCCCTGAAAAGGACTTTTGTGGATCTTCACAGAGCTATTTGTGTCTGGCAATCTCTCCCTCATGAACACTGCAGACCTCTCCCTACGCTGGCAAGAAGCAGAATGTGAAATGGTCGACAGCTCAGGTCTATTTATACGGGGGCATGTCCATGTGCTGAAATGTTTTAATTGGCTGTCCTGTTCCACCTTACGGCTGTGTCATGGGTCAAAGTTCTCCCCAATGTAAACGAATATGGCCGCCGCGAACAACGCCGTGTGTTCGCAAAATTGGCGGGTAGTAAACAGGCAAAATTCGCTGCGAAACGACCGCCGGGTGAACCGCAAGGCCATCTCTACTCATATGAGACATACTTTTGGAGTGCTCATGAAGTGATATTGGTTTTAGTTTAAGAAGAGAACGTTCTTTAGATAAAAATTCTTCTTCCTCTGATGGGACACTGAAATTACTTTCAACATCTGACACCTTCTCTTTAAGGCCCTTTTAACAATGTTAGGTTCAACAGACCAAACTTCTGGGTGTGCTCTGCTGATTGTCTCTGTGACATTTGCCCCCTCCCATACAGAAGGTTTAACCTTTACGCTGCTGGCGTGTTTTCACTGCATAGACTGCAGATATGCCAAGCTTTGGCCATCTCCTGCTGAGGTTTTTTATTGGTAAACTGCAATCTTTCACATTCTGTTTTTAAAGTACAATTTTTTCTGTCACATTCTAACAATTTATGAGATATTTGATTCAGATTCTTCTGAGAATCAATCATTTCACTATTCTATTTAGCTTTATCACAATAATCTAATATTTGAGCTGATGATTGTTTCAATTTATCAACAAAACTTTCAGATTGAATTTCAATCTTGCAAACTGCTTGTTGTGACTTTTTAGCATGATCAGCCTTTCGCTTGGTTTCATGTCTTGTTATTTCCAATTGCTTCGCTAATTCAATAATTGTATAAAGAAATTCTAGCCACGACTTAAGTATCAGTAAATCATTATCTTTCTTTGTTTTAACTTCAGCAATTTGACAATGATAACCAGAAACCCAAGACTCATCAGACCAAATATGATTTACATATTCTGCAATTCTACTTTGCATTCCATTTACCCAATGATTGATCTCATCTGTAACATCCAATCTGTCTTTAACAAAAGACATTACCTGAAATTTGATCACTTCTCTAACCTGTTTGTTACACATACCGGTCTCAGGTTCTGCACCCTTTTTATCAAATTCATTAAAAACACTTTTAGTCTCAGACATTTTCAATATTGCATCCAACAATAGCAATAATCAATCAATGAAAATGGCAACAATATATGTTTTGCACAATTATATCTTTTGTTTCAAACGTAGGCACAGATCTTGCTGGGGCCTCCAAAATATGTCATAATGTTTATACTGCTGTGATAAACAGTGTATATTTATGCAAACAAGCAAGAATCTATAATAAAGTAGATTCTTTACCTATTTCCATAAATTAACAAAAACTTGATCGCTTATTGGTGCTAACTTGAAGACAAGATGAATACAATTTTGTGCAGAAATATATATATTTATTAACTAAAAATCGGTGCAGAATAATGTAAAGATATAACTGGTAATAAACACAAAATGTGGAACAAAATTTAAATACATATCACACAAGTAATATGACACAGTCAAAGGATATTATTACAGAATATCAATGTAACCGAAACCCATAATGCCTACAATGTAATTAATAGTTTTTCATCAGCTCTTTTTCATAAAAATTGTAGAAATAAAATTTGACAGATTTGACACGTGACCTCTCTCAGCCAACAGTTGTTCACAACTCAAAACTTTAAAAATGCATTGACAAAAATTGTTACACCATGCACCAAACATGCTAGAAGTCAAGAATGTTTTTGTGATAAAAAAAAATTAACATAGTGGAGGTTTATCTTTAAGTATACATCACAACTGCACCATTTACTATGAACTGAAATCTGCCTCAAGGGGATTTATACATATGTGTATAATCTCCCAAGTTAGGAAAATAGACTGGTCATACTGCAATTAGAATGATCTAAATTCAAATCTTGATGCTATAAAGAAAATCTTTCCATCTTTTTTCCTCCCCACGGGTCCCCTTGAGGCATCCAGCTCCTTTAAACTGTGTCGGCGGCGCTACATACACTCACGGCCGACAATCTCTGCCTAGATGCGTGTGCAACACCCCGCGCATGCGCAGTAAGGCAAGAGATACGTGACGGCCGCAACAAAAAAGATCCCGGTGCGCAGTATATAACGCCAGGGAACGAAGCAGTACGCCAGTCCCTTCCAGGAGAAGGAGCCGTGCGGACCTGCAGATGCACTGCTGTAACCAACCAAGCTGTCTAAACTATTTAAATCTTTCTCCCTTTGATTGAACACCACAAGCAGAATTCCCGATATACTTTTAATGGAACGTTTTCAATAAAACATTTTTTTCTCTTTATAGTATATACTTTATGGTATTGATGGCAGTGTTTAAAAAAACTTCTGACCAAAAATACAAAAACTCACAGAAGCACTCTAAACTGCTTTTTTTTCAGTGAGTAAAAACCATATAAATACAAACAAAAATAGATACCAATTTGAACCACATCTTTTAACCACTATATATTACTCTTAGAAGCAGCCACTCTAGTTCCTGTCGCAGGAAACAGGATAGGAGGAAAAAGGTCTCCATGCATGGAAAGGCAAATAAGAAAATGTAAGTCTTTCTATGTAAACACCACCCCAACGGAAATATATCTTCCCTTGGAAGAGTAGGTGTATTAAAATAATTCTTATTTGTTACAACTACAGATCTGGTGATATCCTTGACAAAGGCTGCCAAGCCGAAACGTGTCGGATATTGCGGATGTTCTCTCTGTCCCAATAACCAAGTCCAGTGAACAGAGAAATACATTCATACAAGTCACTAATTTCACTGTAAAATTCAACTCTTGACCACCTCTTCACACTACAGGGCCTATACCCTGCACACATATGTGTACTGTTTTAAATGTACAATACATTGTTTTATTCAATATAAAACGACTTCAAATCTTTGCCTAAAAAATCCCCAACTCCTTCCTGGTTTGAGGCACCAGAAACGCTCTCTATTAACCTACCAGGGATGTTGGCAAAACATATAATCAAGGCAGTTAGAGAACCTTAAAAACTTATACAGGATGCTTACCCCCATGCCAGTTACTGTCAGAATATGTATATTGCTTGAATAAAGTCTGAAATCACAGCAACTAACATTCCTTCTCCAACTACCTTGAAAGTGACGTAACTTAAAGTGAAGTCCAAGATACCAATTAGTTCTTTATGCATTAAAAAAATGGTATACATATTTACCCAATTCTGTGTATTTAAAGGTTATACCTACTATATCAATAATAATACACATATAATTCAAGGAGTACCTATCCCCCAATATATAAGGAATATCGTTGAATATTAGAAAAGTAAATATATATGAAACATTCCTTAAACGTATTATATTAAGTAGGTATATATATTAGAGATCGACCGATGGACTTTCCCCGATATATCGGAATCGGCTATTTTTTTTACCGATATTGCCGATATTTTCGTGACGTCATTCCGTATGATGCACACACACGTTCTGCCTTCTAACACCGCTTCCCACGCCTGAGCGGCCCATACCTAACGCCATTTCACCACTGGTGACACCAAGCCAGCCACACTTCCAGGCGTCAGCCACCACCAACCCACAACAGGATGCCAGTGCCAGAATCAGCAGCAGCTTCAGCAATCCATTTATTTAATCTATTTTGTGTCTTTCAAGTTTAAATGGAGATGGATGAGGAGAGAGAGTAAAAGTGTGGTCTGGGACTATTTCTCGTCTCGACCATCTCCAGGAAAAGCAGCAGTGTGCAACACATGTACAAGCAACATAAGCATGGGATCAGTAACTGCCAAAAACAAAAATACCTCAAATCTTTGGGCCCATCTAAGAGTTCATCATATTGAATTGTATCATGCAGCACAGAAAGAACAAAATGAATATCAATGTGATTTTGAAATACCTCCTCCACTATCCCAATCCCAGGCAACAATAACAGATATGTTTGTGAAAAAAACAGATGACCCTGTCTAGATTCAGATGAATGATCCCAACTGCTGGACAGAGTAATCACAGAGATGATTGTCACTGATAACCAGCCATTTACAATAGTGTCTGACTCAGGATTTAAGCTGTTGATGTCAATGCTTGAGCCAAGCTACACACTGAAGAGTGAGAAGTATTTTTAAACCAAAATGCTGGCAAAGCTACACCAAAAGGTAGTGGACAAAGTAAAGGCTATGCTGCAACCAGAGAATGCTGGCAACTCGCTCTGATTCACCACGGACTGCTGGTCACAGAGTCCGAGTCACTACTCATTCTTACATGCCACTTCATTGACAGCGGATGGACAAAAAGGCAATTGGTGTTTGAATACAAAAGCGATTCAAGGATCCCACACAGAGTACAGTAGAGAAATGTTTCTAGGCATGCTTGAAGAATGGGGCATCGACAAAGACCGAGTGATGCTTGTGCAACTTAGAGACTGTGGAGCAAACATGCCTAAAGGAGTGAGGCTTGCTGATACGTCAGACCTCTGTGTCATCATGGCACACAACAGCCTCCAACTTTCAAATGATGGTCTGTCAAGCCAAAGAGCTTTGCTTGATATATGTTTTGAGAAGCATGAAGAGATTAAACATGTTGTGCTTGCAAGTCTTTTGAATCCTCGATACAAGAACCATGCTTTCTCTTCTGATGATGTATTGGCTAAGGCAAAACAATGGCTGACAGAAGATATGGAGGTGCAGGTGCAGGAGGTTCCTCCTGGCCAAAAGAAAAGTCCAGAACACTACTTTTATGAAGAGCAGCATGCTGAAAAAACAGACAAATGTCCAAAAATACGTCAACAAACAGAAGAGAATCTGCTTCATCATCGTCAAATTGATCAGGACATTTTCTGTGTTTTATTGGGGCCTCATGCGGAGGATTCAATTTCTTCTGAATCTGCAACGATGAGCCTGGATGTTGAACTTCATCTCTATTTGAAAGAACCCATAATTGACAGAAAAAGTCATCCTCTTCAGTGGTGGAGAGAAAATGAGGCACGCTACAAAAAACTTGCTTCCCATGCTAGAAGATACCTCTCTGCTCCTCTGTCCTCCATTCCTGAGCATGTTTACGAAGTTGCAGCATTGTTTGAACAAGACAGAAGACCTTTAACAGGACCATGGACATGTTGAAATGTTCCGCTTTCTCCATTATAATATTGTTCTACTTAACTGGGAGTATTGAAAAGAGTAGTGTCCACTCCACTCCAATCCATTGTCTTGCTGTTGCCTACCTTTTTTTCTAGCAGTATTGCACTGACTGCTGTAGTTGCAGTGAGTGCCCTACTGCAGAGGTAGACCGCTGAGTGACTCCAATCCACTGTCTAGCTGTTGCCTAGCTTTTTTTTCTAGCAGTCTTGTACTGACTGCTGTAGTTGCAGTGAGTGCCCTACTGCAGAGGTAGTCCGCTGAGTGACTCCAATCCACTGTGTAGCTGTTGCCTAGCTTTTTTCCCAGCAGTTTTGCACTGACTGCTGTAGTTGCAGTGAGCGCCCTACTGCAGAGGTACGCTGAGTGACTCCAATCCACTATCTAGCTGTTGCCTAGCTTTTTTTCTATCAGTTTTGCACTGACTGAACTGCATTAGTTGCAGTCAGTGCCTTACTGCAGAGGGTAGTCCTCCACTGACTCCAGTCCAATCCACTGTGACATTGTGTAGCTGTTACTTTGCTCTTTTTCTAGCAGTTTTGCACTGACTGCACTGCATTAGTTGCAGTCAGTGCCTTACTGCAGAGGTAGTCCTCTTCCACTGACTCCAGTCCATCCAATCCACTGTATATGTGTATTTTGTGTAGCTGTTGTTGTTGTTGCCTAGCTTTTTTCTAGCTGTTTCACTGTCTGCACTGCAGTAACATATTGCAGTGTGTGAGTCCACAACTGCAGCACTTTTATCATAAAAGTGCTGCAGTAGTGGACTCACACACTGCAATATGTTACTGCAGTGCAGTCAGTTTTATGCATTAATGCACAATCAGGATGTGAATGCAAAGCAAATGTCCCTGCAATTGAAGTTTTCCTATCAGTTTTTATGCAGTTAAGGTGTGAAGAACGAGCACTTAATGTTAAAAATGTTTATAAACAAAGATTAACATGTTTATTAAGAGATTACTGTCATATTTTTATTCTTTTGGATAATTTTTACATGTGTGAAAATATCGTCCGATACCGACATGCGATCGGCAACGAAAAAACGATATTGATCATATATCTTATATATATACAGCTGCAAGAAAAAGTATGTGAACCTTTTGGAATGACATGGATTTCTGCACAAATTGGTCATAAAATGTGATCTCATCATCATCATCTAAGTCACAACAATAGACAATCACAGTCTGCTTAAACTAATAACACACAAAGAATGACATTTTGCCATGTTTTTATTGAACACCATGTAAACATTCACAGTGCAGGTGGAAAAAGTATGTGAACCCCTAAACTAATGACATCTCCAAGAGCTAATTGGAGTGAGATGTCAGCCAACTGGAGTCCAATCAATGAGATGAGATTGGAGGTGTTGGTTACAGCTGCCCTGCCCTATAAAAACACACACACCAGTTCTGGGTTTGCTTTTCACAAGATGTATTGCCTGATGTGAATGATGCCTTGCACAAAAGAGCTCTCAGAAGACCCACGATTAAGAATTGTTGACTTACATAAAGCTGGAAAGGGTTATAAAAGTATCTCCAAAAGCCTTGCTGTTCATCAGTCCCAGTAGGACAAATTGTCTATAAATGGAGAAAGTTCAGCACTGCTGCTACTCTCCCTAGGAGTGGCCATCCTCTAAAGATGACTGCAAGAGCACAGTGCAGACTGCTCAATGAGTTGAAGAAGAATCCTAGAGTGTCAGCTAAAGACTTACAAAAGCCACTGGCAAATGCTAAAATCCCTGTTAGCGAATCTACAATACGTAAAACACTAAACAAGAATGGATTTCCTGGGAGGATACCACAGAGGAAGCCACTGCTGTCCAAACAAAACATTGCTGCACATTTACATTTTTCACAAGAGCACCTGGATGTTCCACAGCAGTACTGGCAAAATATTCTGTGGACAGATGAAACCAAAGTTGAGTTGTTTTGAAGAAACACACAACACGGGCAGCCGAATTCATAAAAACTGCAGCTTCAGACTCCTTTGGCTTGTTTAAGTCTCTCCGCCTTAAAATCAGTTAACTTGCGCACTGGCGATTTGGACAGCAACAATGAATTCCGCCGTCAGCGGTATTCAGTTACGATCGCGGCTTCGCAAATTCGCATGCTTATGTCTTTGTGCACAGAGTAGTTTCAATAGCAATGTGGTCTAGTGGGTTCCTGCACACATCCTCTGTGCACACATCATCTCCCTCTGCTGTAGGTTCGAGGCTTACCATCTCCACCTAACTTCTTTTTTATTTTTATTTTTTTAAATGTAACGGATTGGATCATATATATTGCTAAATAATGTTACACCCAGAAGCGCTTGCAAACTTACAACATCATTTTATGATCTCGTCTGTCTGTAGAATCGATCTTATGATTCCAAGTAACAAAGGCAAGTCACCAAACCTCTACACCACTTCAGGTCAAGATGAAACCTCACAATTTTCCCATGGTCTTCTGCCGAGATTCCATACAACGTTTAGTACTTTAGCTATATGTGCTTTTTAGCCTTAACACACTCCTTTATTTTCACCAAACAGCTCTATTCTGCACAATAGCTAAGTGCTTTGCAACTTCACTGCAGTTAACAACGTCATGGTTTCAAATCCCAACAATCACTACACTTGGGATCTCTTTTCACTCTCATTTATTTTATAGATTTTGTAAAGAATATCTAATTTTGGGGGTGGGTGGAGGGGGGGGGGGTGTGTTCTACCCAAATTTCCAGCACATTAATGGAACCAACACAATTTTTATTCTATGAGTGTGGTCCTAGTTTTCTGGAGCTGCAATTCTTTACACATTTACCATGGTTCTTACAATTTCTGGACCAATAAACATAGGTGTCTGATATTGGACTCTCTCCATATTTGAACAACACAGACCCTCATAGTCTAACACTACATTTGCCTCACACCTCAACACAACACTGTCACATCCCTACCCTACATTCCAACCCCTCACATTACCAGTACAAGCAGCATGCAAAGTGCAAAGCTACGGCCTTGGCAGCTTAATGGGCCATACACTATAAGATTTTCTCCAGACTTTTTCCTGTAGACTTACCAAAACCATATAATATGAGGTCAAACCTAAACATTTTCAATTTCTATGCAATCAGGCAGGCCCTTGCACTACATAGAAAAGGTCAATCTGAAGGATAAAGTCTTCTCAAAATCTTATAGTGTGTATGGCCCTTTAGTCTGTAGCCACCCACCCAAAAAAAAAATCACATGTTCCGTTCAAAATTATTTATTGTTCATGGAATTACAGCATAAGGAGGGATGCAGCAAGCTAATATTGACAGTCTCCAGTCCGTGTGCCTTTACAGCACCAGCCCATGATCTTTGCTACATTAGGCAAGGATACTGGATTCTGATATCTTCACTAACTTCATGCAGAGTCGAGAAGCAATTCGGAACCTCTACTAGCTCATTGAGGACAGGCATGGCCAGGTTGCTGTTCAGCTTCCAAGCCACTTCGGAAGTTCCAGGGTGTTCATGTTGGTCATCGATGCCAGTTCTGGCCATGTGCCTCACAAAATATATAAAAATATAAAATATACTGACCACAAATGAAGATGAGTGGAGTCCATGAAGGTGGGTTTCTACCAGCTACAACCACAAGCAGTACCACTCCTGGAAAAATAAAGCAAAGGATAAGACATTTCGTCATGAAAATCACATCTTAATGCCCGTTTGCTTCATTCTGAACTTCATTAAATTTCTACATCACGAGTGAAATTGCACATTTTCTCACAACTTACACAAACCAGAAATCATTAATGCAAACATTTGAATACACACCTGTGACGCCAGATAGCCCATCACCACAGGCTTCTCATAGTATGTGCCATGATTCCAATATAAGATGTCCAGATTCAGAAAAATGAGGACACCATAAGATACCAAACAGCCGTTCATGTTATCAATAACTACACAGATGGCATAGACACAACTGAACACCTGCCAGCTCTTCTCAGCCCTTTCCACTATTCACAATACCAACATGTTTATGGTTAGAGGTGCATGTACTTGCTCAAGTAACACAGTTTACAAATGTTGACTACACTTTATCTACAATGGCAAGTGTCATTGGCAGATGATAATTACCATCTGTCTCCCTGTGAGTGGCACCTCTGCTAACTAGCAAGTTAATACACATGCCCTATCTCGACCGGTTACAGTTTTTACATGTAAAGTGGCTAGCAACCAGGGTATTCCGGGTGGCCATACCTGCAGCGGTGCTCCGCTGCCTGGGGGCCGCCAGCTGACGGACCTCTGGCTCCCTCTCCTCCGTCAGCTCCCAGGATTCATCCCGGGCAACGCACATGTTGTGCAACACGCAGCACGCCAGGATGATCTTGGAAGCCTTTGCAGGAGAGTACAGGAGTTCACCCCCAGGCCGGGCCAAGCAGAGAAACCGGGATTTGAGAAGACCTATGGTCAACTCAATGATACTCCAGCTTTTCCGCAAGGCCCTGTTGTAGTTCTGTTCAGCTCGGCCCTGGGGGTACCTGATTGGAGCCATCAGCCACGTCAGCTGCGGGTAACCAGCATCCCCTGAAAACAAAAAAAAATATACATTAGTTCTTCATATCATGTGACTTTAGATGACTCCTCAAAATGTGAGACAATGATGCATTTTTCTAAACAACCTGCTCATCTGTGTGCTAAAACTCATATGAAACATCTCAACTCTAACTGCCTAAATCACTAATACAAATGGGAAAAAGGACACACAAAGTGGTGTGTTTCTCTTGCAAGTTCCAACTTGTCCCGTATTTTGTTCCTATTACATTAGCATAGGCATTACTTCTGGAAAATATCTTAAACTAGAGTGAGGAAACCAATATTGACTCACTTATGCAAAGTACTTTTGGGATATGGCAATACCATTCGAATCACTTTTATGTTTTGCTTGGGTGGCTACAGGACACCTTTGCTTGGGTGGCTGCAGGACACCATTTACACATTGGTTAACCACCTTCATTTGACTCAAAGACAACTTTGGAAATCTTTCTGTTGTGAACTGGTAGGCTGATGATCTGGTTGTGTGCAAACAGCCTGCCAACTCATAACACAAACATTTTATGTAGGCTTTGCTTAAATCAGGGTGTACACCGATGTAGCTTATTCCTATGTCTATGTAATCTTACAGTTTATGTTGTTAAGACAAAATACTTTACCAATAAGCCACCCTTTGGGCATTTGGCCACTTTCAAACTCCTGGTACAGAGTACTGTTTCGTAACATCCTGGAATCATGGCACGACCCTGGGTGACCAGTGTTGGCACTCATTATGCGTTGTTTGGCGTCACACACCAATTGGACGTTCAGGGAGTGTTACTGCTTGCGGTTCCGGTACTCCATTTCGTGGCTCCTTGGTGGCCTGATGGCTATGTGGGTGCCATCTATTGCCCCTAGGATTTGCTGCATGTGTGCCCGCAGGTAGAAGCCCAACTTCACTTCATTCCACTCATTTTCATTCTGTGGCCAGTGGATAAAATTGGGCACTATATCCACTATGGCATTAATGACCAACATGAACACCCTTGAAACTGTGGGCTGGCTAATGCCCATTATACTTCCAGAAGTGGCTTGGAAGCTGCCATGCCCTAAGATATACAAAGTGGCCAGCAATCTGGCCATGCCGGGCACCGCATGGCCGCGCTGTGTGTCCGCTTGAATTTTGTTCTCTATCAGCTGGTAGAGGTGTAGAATAGTTCCTCGCTCGAGCCGGAACTTCCTCCTGACATCAGAATCCCGCAGCTTGTCCAAATATATCCTTGGAGCAAAAATGCGTGGCTGGCGAGGTAAGGGCACACGGACTGGAGGTGCTGCTGCAGCTGCTTCCCCAGCACCTGCTTCCCCACCTTCTGCTGCCTCCTGTGCTAGGGCCTCCTCAAACAGGGCACCGATAAATGCTAACATCGCACCATCTAAAGCGCTTGGGTTTTCGTTCTCCATTTTGAGCGCGCAAATTCGCACGTGCGCAGATATATATACAAACGGCCGCTAATTGTCACACCTGTGAGCCAGCTATAAAATGAGCACATGGCCAATATGGCTGCTGGATGTTATAGATGGATGTTTGTTATCTACTAGCAAGACCCTGTGACCCACAACGTCCATTATCTTTAGGTAAGACAATTGTATCTCTCTCTCAAAAAAAAAAAAAAAAAAAAAAATATATATATATATATATATATATATATATATATATATATATATATATATATGTCTGTCTGTGTGTTCTTGCTCACCGTTATTGTTTCCTGAAGGAGATAATTTGTACTTATCTTGGGTGTGCTTTAGTTGTTTATGGTGAATCCCCTCATACCCACAATACCTTGGGAACCCCTCAAGTGTCTTTTAATCATTGTCAGTTGGCCCCATGTGCATGTGGTTTTGACATGTGTTTTCTCATGTTTGGTAAAGGTGTGCAGTCTAGATTTGGCGTCTAAACCTGCCCCCTTACCTTCCCAGCTTCCAAAGACCCCAGTTTTGCTTTCCTGCTAACTGTAATTTATTATGTGCACGTATGTAGGTCATGCGATTTCTCATGTATGTTTAATGTTTGCAGCCTCCTTTTGCCTCTAAAAGCTTCCACCACTACCACCACCAAATATACCTCATTTGTGCCATTAGGTAAGTGTTTGGAGGGCCTCGTGTGATGTTTGACCATATGCATTTTCTAATTATTTTTTTATTTCTTTGCAGCCTCCTAGGCTCTGATTTGCCACCACCACCAACAACACCACCAAATACAGTCTGTTTGTGCCGTTAGGTAAGTATTTGGAGGGCCTCGTGTGAGGTTTGACCATATGCGTTTTCTAATTATTTTTTTATTTCTTTGCAGCCTCCTAGGCTCTGATTTGCCACCACCACCACCAACAACACCAACAAATACAGTCTGTTTGTGCCATTAGGTAAGTGTTTGGAGGGCCTTGTGTGAGGTTTGACCATATGCGTTTTCTAATTATTTTTTTATTTCTTTGCAGCCTCCTAGGCTCTGATTTGCCACCACCACCACCAACAACACCACCAACAACACCAACAAATACAGTCTGTTTGTGCCGTTAGGTAAGTGTTTGGAGGGCCTCGTGTGAGGTTTGACCATATGCGTTTTCTAATTATTGTTTTTGTTTTTCTTTGCAGCCTCCTAGGCTCTGATTTGCCACCACCATCAACGCGGCTTTGAAACCAAGCAGTGGCTAGCTTTGGTAAGTGTGTTCTGTAATTGTTCACTAATTAAACTGTATATTAAGAGCAATCTGCAACTCATGTTTTTTTCTGTTTTCTCTTTCCTTTTTTCTCTTTTGTCATTTCAGATTTAGGCGTTTGGGGCTATTTGCTGCTGCTGGACAGCCAGATTCTCTGCCCACCTCGTGCTCCCATGGCCCCACCCACTGGAAGGCCTAGGAGAAGTAGTAGGGTGGCCAGGGGGGGCAGGGTGGGCAGATCGTCTGGCTCTGGTGTGAGGGAGGCTCCAGCTGTATCCAGGAGGGAGTCCACCGTCTCCGGCCCGGAGGAGGAAGCCGGGGGAGGTGTTAACACACCAAGTGGACAAGCTGCCTCTTCTCACAGTAGTCCTGGAGAGGGTCCTTCCACCAGAGTCAGCTTGTCCACATTACACCGGCTTCCCCGTTTCACCCCCAATCAGAACTGGGTCCTGGTCCAGGCCTATATGGCCAGATATGAGCCGATACATGGGACCAGGGCCCCTGGCTACCTCTGTAACTGAGAGGCGAAGATTGTGGGATGAAATCCGGGATGCTGTAAATGCACTGGGTGGTGAACGTCGCCACACTCACAGTGTGCGGAAGAGGGTCAATGACATACGTGTGTCCGTTCGGAATAAGCTAATTGCATGGGCTGCGGAGGGTCTTTATGACCGAGAAGGTCGGCTGGATCCAAATGTACTAGCTTCTCTCTGGAATTACGAAGTACCTTTTTTGAGAATTCTAGGCCCCGATACCATCTTTTCCAGAGAGGACGTAGATTTGTATGCTTTGCGCCAAGGTAGGATATTAACTTGGATGTCAATTGTGTGAGTTGTTGTGAAAAGATGAACTACTATCCTATGTGTAACATGAATAGACTTTTATACTTGGCCTTCCAATTGTCCTTTTTTCTTTTCCCCAACCTGCAATTTGTTCATCTGTAGCACGGATCTCAGCCCCTCCACAGCCCATGCAGCTTGGCGACCCAGACGGACTCACGGGTGCTGACATCAGTGATGACCCTCTTCCTGGTAGGTCCCATATCATACTGTGCCAAACAATGTAGATGTATATTTTATCCTTTCCAAGATAGCTCATATTGCTATGTAATCTTTACAGAAGATCAGCGGCAGGGAATCCCCCAGTGCAGCAAGGCCTGGAGGAAGGTGTTGGTATGTATAGCAAATGTATCTTTTTAGGAATCTTATTAACCCAGTTAACGCACATGTCTTTTCTTTAGAAAGAGTGTTGCCTTTTAGATGTTTACCCTGCAAAACACCGTTGTCAGCATTAATGGGTGTCGTCATTAGTATTCAGACCATGCCTTCTTAACCTTTGGGAGGGTTTTAGCAAGTGTCCTATGAGCCCAGGAAAGCACTTTTGAATGTTTGGCCTCAATGCTTAATTCCTGAAGCTAGGAGGGAAATCTGGCCCTAATCATTACTGCCTAAGGTCATGTACTAAACCCGTTTTGTACTTTTTTTTTTTTAAAGAACATCAGGCCCCTCTTGAAGTAGCAGCTGGAGTTGGATCAGGAGCTGGCGACGATTCTGCATCCAATGCTGGGGTGTATGATATAAGGGAACAAGGTGCACATGTAACATTTCAATGGTAGTAATGTTTTTGGGCTAGATGTGGCTTACATTGTGTGTGTTAAATTTGTGCTATGACATTCTGACGATGCACCAGCACAACAAGAGTTAGATCTTGAACGTCAGGGAATTATGTTATAATTTGGGGTGTCACAAATGTGCCAAAAACATCCAGGACCTTTAAAGTCCAGCCAGTCTTAGATTTTCCAGGTCCAAATTCATGTGTGTGTCGTTTTGTTGGGTTGTCCTGTAGCCGATTGATGGCGAGATTTTAGACAACATACGTAGATGTTGAAAGTCATTGGTGTAGTAACAGACTTACCAAAAGCAGAAACAACCTACCACACCAGGGTTAATTGGAAACAGCTTCATGTCGAAACGGTTTTGCCTTTGTCATATTAGTCATACCAACATAATATGTACCCATTATCAGAAGTGTTGCTAGCTTGGATAATATTACAATGAACAAGTACTTATTAGAAGCACATCCAACTTTTCTACGTTCTGCTTGGGGTGTTAAGTTGTCAAACTAATCTGAACTATTTAGTAATGATGTTTTCTAAAGATTTGGTCTACTTCTGATTTCAGCCAGCCTTGGATGCAGCGGGATTGTCACCTACCCCACCTCGTCCATCTCTGCTGGATGTGGCCCAGATGCTGCTTGTCGAGTATCGGCTCCAAAATGAGTTAAGGAGGCCTACTCAGCAATCTAGTGAGGTAGTACGGCTGCTAGGGCTCATACAGGAATCTGTAGCAACGATGGTACAGGTTCAACAGGATATGCATGACTGCTTGGTAAGTTTAGCAGACCAGCATCAACGGGATCAGCAAAGTGTTGACACTCAGGTGCTGGCCACACGCCAACGCCTGGTTGGAGCTGAAGATGCCCCATTGGCAGAGCCCTCCCAAACATCACAATCACCTGCCACTGCAGGTTGTGGTAGTGGGAGGGTGATGCCAGTGTTGGCCACTTGGCAGGCAGCTGGGGAGGGGGACAATTTCTCCTGTAGCCACTCCCAGCACTTCACTCTCCCTTCGGAATCCCACACCTCTCAATGAGCAATCCTGCACAACCTCATTGCACACTGGTTCCACAATATCCCTTCCAACTGACTACACTCCCTCCACACCTTTCTCGACTCACTCGCTATATCCTGTTCAAAGAACGCTGCACAGCGCTTACCTCGTGTCTAGTCTGCTGGCGTACACCCCGGCATCTGCAGGGGTATCGCCCGCACGCCACCTTATGAACATCCCCTCAACCCGGCGTGCGTACGGCAGCAGACTAGACACGAGGTAAGCGATGTGCAGCGTTCTTTGAACAGGATATAGCGACATACACTGAGACAAATCTTTCCCTATTCATATATAATCTGCTTTTTGCTATACAGATATCCAAGTGCCTCTCACCTTCCCGAAGGGAGTCTCCATTTGGTAAAATCCATCTATCTTTCTATTGTTGCTACGCATGCAAATATGGAGCCAAAAAAGAACCCCTTATGATATTCAGACATAGCTACACACGCAGATATCTAACTGAAGTGTGGTAAGCTCAAATTCCAACAGAGCCATTAACCCCTGTATACACAGAGCCTTCCAAGTTACGGTATTACATAATATTTTTATGTCCCACAGAGAGATATGCCACATTGTCTGGCTAAACAACACCGCGGGCATTCTATGAGCTATTAGATACCGTTATTACCACATACAGGTATTGTGACAAAGTCACGCACGAGTATTCTATTTTATTCACGCCACCTTATTGACCCCCTCCACATCCGTGGGTGAGGCGTTCACTGGGTGGCCATCCTTGCATGCTTCACGGTGGTGGGAGCCCTGGACTAGCATGTGGTTGTGCATGTGAATAACTCCTTTGTATAATATTGTTGATTATATTGTTCTCATAACATATCTCTATTATATAGGAACTCCAAGGCAAATTAACATACCATACAACTCTATACCCCTGAAGAAGCGGAGTGTTGAAACCCACGAAACATGTTGGGTTAATGCCCGGTACCTTGGTTTGGGGTTACCGGAGCTTGCAAAATATTAATACTGCCTGAAATGTTTAGAACTGTATGCAATTGAAACAATTATGATGGTAAATTGCTCTGTACAATTTTTATTCTATAGTTTTTCTTTTCTATTTTTTTTTCTTTTCTATTTTGTATGTAACCATTTTCAATGTAAAACAATAAAATTTATATATTTTTTATATATGGTGGTTCTCCATCGCTGATTATAGTACCGATAAAATCCCATCAGCCCTCAATCATTCTTTTTCTGCCTAGTCTCCTTTTCCCTATTTTTCTTTTTCCCACACATCTTTTTCCACATTCCTATTCTTTCCTCCTTCTCCTCTTTCCCCCACCCTTCTTCTCCTTCCCCCTTCCCTTTCTTTTCTTCTCTTTCTCTTCTTTTCCCATCCCTTCCTTCTTTTCCATCCTCCCCTGCCTTTCTTTTTTCCCCAGTTTTCCCTCTTGCAACCTGATATTCCTTCCTTTCTTCCCGCATTTCTTTTCCCTCTTTTCTTTTTGGTTTGTGGTTTCCCCACTCCTAGGCTTATTAATTTCTTTGTGTCTGTTTCTCTACTCCACCTCTTGGATCTTTTCAATTAAGACACGGTTTTTATGTTGAACCCCCACACCAGGGTTTCACATAATTCCCAGGTTGTTTGAATTATCACCAGGGATGCTGGTACAATATTATAACCATACAACAAACACCAAATTGTGTAAGTCTCATAGATAACATAAACCAAATACAACATGCTAACAATTACAGACCACACCACTCAGAAGCAACTAAACAAATACAACACACCAGAGATTAGATGTGTACACCAAACAAACTAATTTTGTCATAAAACATAAATATTTATTTAACTCCAAAATGTAGGAATATAAAATCTTTAAATAAAAAAATATATTATTTTAAGATCACAAATGCCATAAATGTGGGTTGCAACGTGCAACATAAAACAATAAACATGCCCAAAACATCACTCCAATGGGGTGCAATCTCTAATAAAGGGCTCTTCGGGGTCTGGATCTTCCCTGTGCCGCCGCTCCAACAGGGCTATCCGAGTGGCACACCACCTTAGATGCCTACTGGCCACCTCCACTGTGAGGTGGGTGTGCCCTGGGTAGAGAAAAAAAAGAAAATTAGTTTGATGCAAAATGACCCAAACAAGGATTGTAATTAATGTGCCTCAACAAATATGCTTTTTACTCTATTGGGTGGCTTTTCTCAACACAGAGGAGCAAATATGATAAATTGCTGTTGTAAACCTGGACCTTAAACTTCCACAGCAAATTGTTCAAAAGGTTACACAAGATGGCTTGGAATGTTAGTAGCAGTTCCACCAAAGCTAAGTAAAAGGCTTTACATGTCAACACAACCATCATTTTGAAGAATGTGTTCAATGGGTCAACACATATCATGTGCACACATCTATCTCTATCACCATTGGAATTTGTGGAGAGTTCTCTCTCCCTCTTACTGTCTATAGATTGAAAAAGACACATAGTAGAGACTCACCACTTGGAATTTTGACCACGACTGCTGGCAGGGGTTGATCCTTCTTCACCTCAGAGCCCCTTTGCTCCATCCCAGCTGTGTTAAGAGAGAATAAAATTTTACTCAAGGAATTGACTCACGCTAACTGTAGGTTAGGCAGTCATGAAAACACTCTAACACCCACTCCTTCCCCCTCCACACTTCCCTGAAAGTTTCATTTAGACATTGATACGGTGGTGATGCTGATTTGTACAGTGCAAGCTTAATTCTTCTGGGTGAAGCTTGTAGCGTTAAGGATACGTACTCCATGCTTTTGTGCTGATTGTGTTTCTCAGATGTTTTTTCTGCCTCAACCCTGCCTGTTCAAAGTGTTGGTAACATCTCCTTTTTGGATGGCTGGGCAAAACTAATCAGGTTGGACTTACCCGCTCTAGCTTTTTTGGGACAAGAGAAATCACGATCCTCCTCTTAAAATGGCCCCTGTACACCCCTCTAGGCACCTCCCTCCTGTTGATTGACCCCACAGCAGGCAGCTTGCTATGGAGGCACATGAGATGAAGCCAAGCACCCTGTGCCTGTTCAGGCACTAGGCTGTGAGCCAGCCTTGCCCCCCTCCCTTCCGATGGTCTCAATGATTAGGAGTGACAGCATCAGGAAGCAATATTGGCATGCTGTCACCTCAGCTAAGGAGGAGGGGGAGTCCGGACCACACAAGTATTTGGCCCAAATTTTGGCCAGTAATAAAATGGTCCCGGTAAGTCTAAGGGGGAATATGCACACCTATCACTTGGAATACTAATGCATAGAATGCATTCACATAAAGAACCTGCTGCCTTTAGAACAACTTGAAGCCTGATCGGGGACATACACATGTAGCATTTCTCCACTTACTAAGTAGACACATTACAGCAAAAGCACACATAACTTACCATCAACAATGTTTTGTGGGCCCACAGAGCCTGATGGCATTGGGTCATGAGAAGCTGCACAAAAATAACACAAATTGTGAACTGGAATGTGGGACATTACCAGGGAAGAGTATTTCTGAAAGGTTGTGAAACACACACAATGTTCAAGCCAAGCCACACGCATTTTCAGTGTTGACTAAATCAGGACATGAGTTAATTAACATGGCCCCAAATAATTTAGAAGTACAAAGCACACCATTTCCAATGTAGGGAAACTAACACAAATTTAGAAGAGGGTGGCTTGAGAAAGCTTAAAAATAATAACGTCCTGTAATGCTCCCCAATACCACCTTCCAAACATGAAGGTTAAGCAAGAGTGTTTCATGACCAACCTTCCTGTCACATGTAGCAAAACTGCACTTGCTTTGACTACAACTTAGATTATCACAGATATACATCATCCTAGCACACACAATACATGTGATAATCACATTTAATGTACTTACAGTCTAGTTCAGGGGAGCCACACACAACGGTGGAGTAATCCGCCTCCACCCCTGGAGTGGGGGAGGATGGGGGAGACCCTGCATGGGGTGATGGTGTTGGAGCTCCTAGAAACACAAAGACAAGAATACAATCCTTGAACAACAGCTATTTGATAAAGGCACCCAGAAAGTAGTCCCTAAACATTGAAGGTAGTAGTTACAGTGGACTGGGTAAGCAGCGGCCCCTCTTCCCCAGTCCTCCACAACAAACATCCTCAATGTCAGCTGCTACATAACCCCAATGGCAAAATATATATATTGCAGCCCTTATATTTCCCAGGACACATTGAACACACAAACACATGTAGAATACTTACTTCCCATTTGAGGAGAGCCGAGGTCCTCCTCGCTGAGGGACAAATTGGCCTGTTTCTGGCCACCGACTTCCTCCTGGTCCTGTGCCAAACGACTTGGCCCTGCCTGCTGAGGCTCCTCTCTTGCTGAAGCTACATCAACCACAAAAGAAAAGAAAACAAACAATCATTCCTCCAAGTTAGACCTAATACACAACACACCAGCACATCCACATTATTTACAGTGGGCCTAAGAAGGCTGAGCCTCCAGATCCTCGTCACTGGTTTCTAAAAAAAAAAAAAAAAAAAAAAAAATTTATATACTATTTATGGACACAAATAGGCAGTAACCTCTCATCATGCTAGCATTATACTCAATGCCCCTATAATTCAGAACATAGAAGTGCACTTACACCAATGAGATGCATTGACCATGTTTAGAAACAGGAGGCCACCATGCAAATTAGGCGGTCGCCTAAGGCCTCGCACCTACAGGGGCCTTGCGGCCAGTGGCGGAGCAACAACATTTAGAAGGGCGCAGTCAGGGAAATCTCCCAAGTAAAAGATTGCTTTAAATCCTCAGATATAAAAGTTACAGCAGTGTGCTGCAGTCCCTTCACTGCGGCTGCCAGGTGTCTGTTGTCCGCTGACACTTACCCCTCCTTCTCTGCCTGGGGATTGGCCGTCTGATCATGTAATCCTAAGATGTTGAGGAATCGGTGGGCATGTACCTGCACCAGTAGGAAGTGACTGCTCGGTCAACTCACTCTGCTATCATCGGTTGTTGCTCTGGGAGGAGAACTCTGCCCTGGACCAGGAACATACAGGTAACCAAGGCCAGACTTGTTATTTTGCAGGCTGGTCATAGATTTGAGGTGTCTACTATGCAAAGGGGGTGAGTAGCCCCAGGGAAGTTGGAAGAGTCTGAAAATGGTTGGTGGAGGAGGAGGAGGAGGAGGAGGAGAAGAAGGCCCTGGGTGGCTGGGGGAGAAGGAGAGGGCCCCTGGGTGTTTTCAAGAGGAGGAGAGGCCCCCAATGACGCCAGAGTCAGTTGCCAGGGAAGAGAGTGGAGCTGAGCAAGTCCTGCATATCTGACATCAAAGCCAAACATAGTGGAGCTGGAGCCCTTTGCCCTACACAATGACAGCACCCGAGGTAGAAGGTGAGGGGTAGCGGGTCTTTGACATTATATAGCATATGGACTCTGTCCATTATTGGTAGTTTTGTTTGGAGTTGTCCTTTAGATGTTTAACTCTGTTGTTTTTGCCCCGAGCTGTGAGGGACTGAGGAATGACAGCCCACTATGCTGGGACTTATAGTGCCCTAGAATGTGGTGGACTGAGGAAGGGAAGTGTAAGGGGGTCTCTGGAAGCTCTGATGCATGGGGGAGCTTTGGTGACCACAGAGTTCCCTTTTACACCAGAGTCCCCAGCTTCCCCCCTCAAATCAGGGTTCCCAGAACTCTCCTTACATCAGAGTCTTCAGACTTCCCTCTTACAGTGTAGTGAGTCTGGAGACTCTGATGTAAAGGGGGCTCTGTGAAATGTGATTAGAGATTTGACATTTCTACAATTAAAATGTTTCTACTTACCATCCACAATTCGGAGCTGCTGTAGTGGCTCACTCTCTGGGACAACATAGTGCAGTGTGGCCGTCCTCCTCCTCCCCTTTTCACCAAATACACAACAGGGTGTCACCCGTCCGCTTTGGCTAGAAGCAGAAGATAAAAAAGAAACACAAAAAAGACTAATGTACATAGTAGTAATAAAGGTTGTGAAGAGACACTTGATGGAGGTAGGAAAGGTAGGGGCGAGAGGGGGGGGGTGGTTGTGTTGTTGCATACCTAAACACATGTCCACCTACCCAAAAAATAGTAACCTATCTGGTCACATGTAATGTATATTTTTCCTTACCGGAGATTTGCTCCACAGCTTTTTGCAGGAGCCTGGGTGAGCGCCTTTTGGCGTCACTCCAGGCCCGCTGGAGATCCACCACAAGGGGCCGGAACTGGAATCTCCGCCGCAGCCTCATCCGGACACGACACATGATGTTGTGCTTTTGGTGAAGATGCATGTTTACCTTGTCATAACCCCAGAGGAGGAGGAGCTGCAGAAAGAGCAGTGTATGTTTGAGTCAAACTATGTCCAAAAAAGTACATTCTTCCAAAAACATGCTAGATCGTCTTTTAGATATTGTAGAACAAAGAATCCCATTTCTGGTGATACATATACATCGATGTCCAAATCTAGCTCCATGACATAGGTTGACCCACACTGGTGATTACCTCTACATGATATTTGCATTTTCTCAATTGTCCATTCAATACACACCTCAAAGTATCATAACAACATGTGGAGGCTTATACACATCACCATGGCTAGTGTTTGGGGAGGGGGGGGGGGTTGTAGCACATAGGCAGAAGCCACATTAGTAATCTGACAAGCAGATCCTGTCCCCACCCCCACAAACAAAAGTCTACTAAGTACTTTAGTTATGTCTTACTTAACACAATACATACTCATTGACCGGAGGGAGGGACATTTGAAATGTGGAGGGCCAAAGATAGGTGAATACAATTTTTTAAAACATAAATCCTACATCTCAAAGTCTCATAGACACAGAGATGAGTAAAGCCTTTAGGGGACTTCCCTGGAAGAATGTCCATGTCCAATCTATGGACACGCTTATTTAGGTTAGTAGTGACAGGGCGCCTAGAGATGTTAGATTACAGGGGAGCTCTGACATTCCCTGATCCCAACTGTTTGCCTATTTATTACTTCACAAAAGCAAAACAAGCAAGAAAGAGCACAATCTCTCTTGTTGCTTTGGAAGATGTTTTATTTGTAAGGTGTTTTATCATGTACATGCTAAAGTGCCTCTTGACACATCGTGGAATCTGTACCAATGTAATTTGTGGGATCACATGTTAGAGCTAACATCGAAGTCTCAACACAAATATACGTTCTTGATCAAGCTAATGATGTGTTGACACCCTTTTCACACTGGGATGACTTGTGTTATTACTTAGGCTGCCCATACACAATACAATTTGAATCTAATTGGCCTAACAAATTTGGATCAATTTAATGTGGCAGAATTATCCACACAATCACAGTCCAATCACACATAATCCTTTTTAAAGGTCCCCAGCAGAATTTGATGGCATAGTGGTTCACAGCAGTGCCATCGGATTCCAGTTAGATCTGTAAATTCCCAAAGCAATGGGATCTGGGGGTGTATTTAACTTGCAATGGACACCCCCATGGATTCACATATGGCAGTGTGAGATGCGTGTGCTGGGAATGTGATCCATTAAGACGCTGGCAAATCAGTGTTATCACATCAGTATCAAGTGAATATACACTATTGTGTTGCCTTTAGAGGTGATTTCTCCAATGCAATCCTTTGAAGACATGACCACTGACCAGTCCAGATTTTTGTGATCACTCATTCCATCTCAGGTGAACAAATTAGCTGCTGTCTGCACATCCATCTTATGATAGTGACTCTCAGACAAACCTTGCAGAGCTTGCAGTGTGTATGTATGTATTTAAGCCAAACATTATTTTCTCAATGTATTTAGGGAATATAATGTTTCTAATCTTGCATATATGAAAAGGGGTTATACATTTGTCTTTATCTAGACAGATTCCAAAGTGGTGTCATGGCAATCTGTAACAGATAATTGTGTATCATTTTGTCCAAAAGTAGAAACTAATAAAATCTATCTAGCTATCTATATCTAGCTATAGCTATCTATATAGATATCTATATAGATATAGATATATCTATCTATATATCTATATATATATAGTAGGGAACAGGTTCACATACAGGAAGTTTCTATAACAGGAAGCTTCTATCTCACGTCTAATAGGCAGGAAGTGCATGCGCATATCACTAGACAAAAAGGTACTTGCACACCCGCTAGATAAGCGACAAACCCCCCCCCCCCCCGCTGGCTAACTAACATCACGCACATTCGCGCGCACACACACACCCCCCCTTCCTCCTCACCTTGCACATGAATGCCACAATTTTGGCTGTAAAAAGAGCTGGTGCCATATTGCTCGGAATTGCTGGAGGACCTGTACAGTTTCCGGAAACGTGTGCACCCACAAATAGTGTCGTTTCTGGTTGCATTTACAAATGTGAGAACGCTGTTTATATTGTTAGCGAATTCGCAAAAAATAGTCACCTTACTCAACCATTCAGCATGTCTAACAAACATAGCAAAAAAAAACATAACATACATTTGTGGACACCAGAAAACTTTATTATTCATACACATGAAGACATTTTGAGAAGACATTTGAAACATGCCCGCCCAACACCATCAATGTTTATTACAAAGAGGATACACAGCTCAAACATTTCACATGACATATTTTTGGCACAGTCTCCACAGTATCTCACTGAAGCCACAGAATTTAAATTTTTTTACAAAAAAAACCTTTGTACAACATTTATACCATATACATCGACAAAGAGACAATAATCTTCAGATACATGTGCAGATTGACAGAACAATACACAATTATGTTAACACCAATAAATACTTACAGAGAGTCAAGTGGGCTATGTGTCTTTGTACATAACAGACAACACAGCCAAATCCCACCTCCATAAATAACAAAGGCCCCCAAATGTTAAACATAAAGCATGTCACACACAATATATTGGACCTCTTGCCAGGCCAAATCTTTGCTCCTGTCTGAGTGGTCTATATAAAATCAAGGAAAACACACACCCAGTAATGGTAACTCCCAGGCAAAAATTTAACTGTGTGTGTCCTGTGTGTTTTGGAGCATGCTCAGTTCCAAAAAAAAGGGAAATAGAAATGAGGAGAGAGAGAGAGACCTAAACAAACCAAATACATGTATGTATGTATGTGTGTATATATGTGAATTGAGAAATTTTTCTTTTCAAGTTTGCTATTCATTATTTATAATGTTTAGATACAGGAATATATACATATATATACAATTACATGAGAGAGCGAGAGAGAGAGAAATATATATTTAGGGAAACAATTGAAACACACCTTTTTTTATTTGGGAGTTGGGATTGTGAAGATTGAACCGATATCTAAGCCAACAATCTGACTCATCACTCATGAACATCCATAATCTTGGCGTGGCAATTATATCAGGCGTTCTTATGGGCGTTTTTGCTGGCGTTTTCACAGGCGTTTTGACATGCGTTTTTTGTGCAGGCATTTTTATATGGAATGACATGAAAAAGCCCCAAAAACAGACCACAACGCCTACATGTGAACGTAGCCCATTTTGGGGCGTTTGGGGGGATTTTTACAGCTCGAGGATCAACTCACAAAACAGCCAAAAAGTCAAATCCTATTCAGTTCAATGGCCCCTGTTCACATGTGAGCATTTTGACGGCATGAGGAAACGCCCAACGCTCACAAGAGGACACGACTTCGTTAATGCCAGTAAGGACTGAGAAATAGCACAATAATTAGGGAGTCTGCCTTCCTGCTGTAGGTTTGTAAGTTCGAATCCAGAATGAGCCCTCTGTATGGGCAACAATTGGAGGTCTCCAACCCTCCAAATGTTAGCATCAATACTTTTGCTCATGTTTGAAAAAGGCATGTGTATCACCAAACTTTTAATATAAAGACATTAACTAAATACAAAAGATGCCACATAAAGTCAATATCTAGCAATATTGAGAGCTAAAGCTATATTTGTTTGTTGGCCATACTTTGCTAATTAGCCAAGTATGGGGCTATATACCTACATATGTTAATAATCTTTATTTGAAATATGTTTTACATATATTTTTCTTCTATCTGAGTAAATGTTTCCCAATGTAATATTTTGTGGGATAACCTAGATAATGTGGAGGTTCTATATAAACACTGTAGATTTCACTGTTATTATTTCAGAGTTAGCAGGAAAGGTGTATGGAACGTGATGGTGTTTACTGAGGGATCCCTTGGTAGAAGTGTGCATGTTTTTCAAATCCGCCGCTTCTTTCCATTTTATATGGGCGCTACAGCGGATTTTTAGTTCGCATTCAAAAAATAGCGTGCCCAAATTCGCGAAAGCGGAAATTTTTGAGCCTAGTTGGCGTTGCGCATGCGCACATTGGCGCTCTTGCAGCTCGGGACTTGAGGAGCTGTTTTTACTTTTAATGTGGCAGACACTTTTGCAGATATCTCTCTTTCTAGGTCAGTTTTTGACATTTTTTAAAAGCTAGTCATATCCAAATTCATCTCCACACCTTCCACAGTGATTTGGGATTTTTGGGGGTACAGGGAAAAATTTGGCTAAACATTAGTCGAGCTTTTAGCTGACCTGTTTTTAAGTCGCGCTCTGACCTTGTAGCATCTTCATGAATCTAACACTAGGCGTTATTGGCCGCCCGCCGTACTTTGAATACCGATTTCAGACGTTCAGATTCGCCGGTTCGCAAAAATCCCGGCGTTTGCCAAATAGCGGTACTATGAATTAGGCCCTATGTGTGGCGAAAAAGAGGCACAGCACACCAACATCAAAACCTCATCCCAACTGTGAATTTTGGTGGTGGGGGCATCATGGTTTGGGGCTGCTTTGCTGCATCAAGGCCTGGACGGATTGCTATCATCGAAGGAAAAATGAATTCCCAAGTTTATCAAGACATTTTGCAGGAGAACTTAAGGCCATCTGTCTACCAGCTGAAGCTCAACAGAACATGGGTGTTGCAACAGGACAATGACCCAAAGCATAGAAGTAAATCAACAACAGAATGGCTCTAACAGAAGAAAATACGCCTTCTGAAGTGGCCCAGTCAGAGTCCTGACCTCAACCCGATTGAGATGCTGTGGCATGACCTCAAGAAAGCGATTCACACCAGACATCCCAAGAATATTGCTGAACTGAAACACTTCTGTAAAGAGGAATGGTCAAGAATTACTCCTGACCGTTGTGCACGTCTAATCTGCAACTACAGGAAACGTTTGGTTGAAGCTATTTCTGCCAAAGGAGGTTCAACGAGTTATTAAATCCAAGGGTTCACATACTTTTTCCACCTGCACTGTGAATGTTTACATGGTGTGTTCAATAAAAACATGGCAACGTTTCATTCTTTGTGTGTTATTAGTTTAAGCAGACTGTGATTGTCTGTCTATTGTTGTGACTTAGATGATGATGATCAGATCACATTTTATGACCAATTTGTGCAGAAATCCTTATAATTCCAAAGGGTTCACATACTTTTTCTTGCAGCTGTATATATGCCCCTTATAATATAACAATACCATAAAATTATTGCCAATACAATCACTACAATGAAAAATAATGTTTCATCAAGCTATTTTTAAATGAGCCCTTAAAAAAAAAAAAATATATATATATATATAATAATAATAAAACATCCTGATCTCTTGTCCATTGTTGAAATTGAGACAAGAATGACATCACTCTCATTATAACCCAGCCTGGCACCATGGCTAGTCCTTATCTTGGCGAGTTGGCCAGGCAATAATTAATTTGTGGGTCTGAGAAAGGATTTGCTGAGACTCTAAAATGTTCTGTATGAATCTTCACCCAAGGATAATGAACTTACATTCACCTCATGAGAAATATGGCTGCCAGGATGCCCATATAAGAATATGTGAAATAATATGTATGCACAGCTCAACAAGGGGTAGCATATGCTTGCCTCATGTCGAAGAAAAGGCCCCTTTTTCTTCAGCCTGGGGCAAACGTATGCACAGCCCAACATGGGGTAGCATACGCTTGCCTCATGCAGAAGAAAATTACCCTTTTTCCTCGGCCGGTGGCACTTGTATGCACATCCCAACAAGGGGTAGCATACTCTTGCCTCATGCGGAAGAAAAGGACCCTTTTTCCTCTGCCTGGGGCAAAAGTATGAACAGCCCAACAAGGGGTAGCATACATTTGCCTCTTGCAGAGGAAAAAGTACACTTGAACAATAGAGGAATGGGAGACATGAAAATAACTGATATAAATTTTAAAATGCTTTACTCCAAGAAAAAACATTTTTTACAAGGCAGAGCTGAAATGATCCACATTTATTTTATTTTTTTACACATATTGATTTTGCCATGACACTTCTCCACCTGGTGATATGAAATAAAAAATTTGCAAACTCATTACAGATTGTCATGACCTGTGGCGTTGACCGCAAGTCCATAAATTGCACTCGCTGACTTGGGTTTCGGGGGGTTCCGGTTCAACAGTGCTTTTCTCCTTCTGCAGGAAGTTGTGGAGAATGCAGCATGCCAATTGATGCCAATGCAAAACGCTGCTAAAGGCGTGTTTTTGACGCTGCTTTTTCCTGGCATCAGAATATAGCTATGTAGCTTGTTTTTTCAGATGCCCTGTGTGCATGAGGCCAAAGAGTTAACTAGGGGTTTGATCAGGGGGTGAAATGTGTACTGGTGTCAGTGCAGTGCTTATGTGCTCACAGTGGATGCACTCTCCTCGCTCGCTGAAACCGAAAAGGGCTCCAGGAGGGGAGATTGCATTATTTTCTGTGCCTGTGTTTACATTACACAGGCACAGGACATTCTGCGATTCACTTGGACCGTTCAGCAGGTCCAGGCTATAAATCATTAGCCTGGACAAGTGATTACTTCTGGAACTAATGCGATCACCGCCGGATCAGCAGGTACGAGCGACGTACAGGTACATGGATTTGCGAAGCCGAGCCAACCTTGCCGCAGTGAATCTGCGGTTGGTGGTCGGCAAGTGGTTAAACTAACATTTAGTTTTGACACTAAAGAGATCACTTTCTTAGATCTGAATGTCTTCATTATAGGAAACCATCTATCCACACAAAAGTTTAGAAAATAAACAGTGGCCCAGGGCGCATGCGTGAAGTCGGCGGAGACAGACCTGTCTCACAGAAGCTCCACGGCTCTTGAGGTATCACGGCCAGATAATACACCCGGCTACCAAATTACCTTAAAAAGCACTGCCTGCCCCTTCTGCCACACTGGGAAACCCGACATAGTATATGGCAGGGCCCACCCACGGACAAAACCAAAGATAGGTAAGAAGAATTTTCCTGTCAGGACAGTTTCAAAGATGTCCCCCGCCTCCATCTTCTCCCTCACTCATTTCTCGTGCTGCCAAGCATACACAGCCACCACAGTTAGACTGCGGTGAGTCTGATTCAGATTTCAGTGCTACTCCATTAATTTTACCGCCAGACTTTTTACATCCTAATATCATTAAGCAATTTGAGAAAATGCTGCAAAAGGCTTTAAAACAGACATCTGACCATATAACTGAAAGCCTGACCAGGGAGATTTTTGAGCTGGGCCAGCGCACTACTGACTTAGAAAACAAAATGGATGACTTAAAAATAAACACACAGTCTTGTTTGAACCTTAAAGAGGAACATATTATTTTACCAAATCGTCCTGAAGGACTTTGAAAACAGAGCGCGCCGCCCTAATCTCCGCATTCGGGAGACAATTATTGACCTCCATTCTACTATGATTGTGCTGTTTCAAGAGCTGCAACCATCAATCCCTGTTGAACCCCTGGAGGTTAACCGGGTTCACAGAGTACTAACAACACTTAAGCGTGAAGGACCACCTCGTGATATAATCGCAAAATTCCATTTATTTCGTACCAAAGAACAACTATTGGCTGCTGCACGGGATAGAGAATCTCTTACTTTTCAAGCACACCCTTACCAACGTTTTACTGACCTTTCCCCAATCACAGTCGCCAAAAGGTGTGCACTTAAACCTCTCCTTTAAATCCTCCAGCGTAACCAAGTACCCTATCAATGGGGCTTTCCGTTCTCAGTGCGATTTACTTATCAGAACACTAAATACACTTGCCGTTCTTCAGACAAATTGCAAAATACTTTACAAGATCTATATCTGATGGAGAGATTGGTGGCTCCTGATGCTCATTGCCGACATTCTGCATCCTATTCTCACAAGAATCTTCCATTAATAAGGGCAACAGTGGTCGAAAAAGTTCTTCTAAACAAATTAGCTTCCTCTCTCCTACTACTGATCCTGCGGATGCTATGGACTGATGGCCTTTTTCTTTTCCACAATGAATCCTCTCTCTCCTGTGTGTTCAGACCTCTTTTTTTTGAACACTTGGTAATTGGTAATATTACCACCCCCCTTTTCTTTTTCTTTAAATATATTTCATGGTTACTCATTTATATGCCACTAAATTGGTTAAGCGTTTAACATAAACATTAGTTTAACATAAATATACATTGATTTTTATTTATAACAATCAAGATGTTGCTGTTCCCGCATCAATGCAACTGGTCTGAATGCGCAGGGAAAGATGTTTTTGAGCACACAGTGAAATCTAACGAGGTAATTCTCCACATGAAGTAGGGCTGTTTGTTTTTTTTTTTTTGTCCCCAGCCCAGCCCCACCCCCATGCATCTCATGGTTATTCATCTATATTCCAATAAACTGATTATGAGTTGCATCAATTTCAATATAAACATATTGTTGATTGTTGTTTATATATCGGTCTAGGTGTTGCTGTACCAGTGCAATGGGGTGGTTTTTTGGGGTTTTTGTTTTTTGCCCCCCACCCCTTTAATTTACACCTTATGATTACCTAATGGTACATAGTCTATGGAGTCGTGTTGCACACGATTAGTTTGTCATGTATTGGAAAGGGGTCTACATATGTGTTTTATGTGTATGTACAGTGTGTGTATATGTATGTATATATATATATATATATATACAGTATATATATATGTGTGTGTGTGTTGATGTAATCAATAGCCCTATATATAGAGAAAGATGTAGTAGTTATAGGATGCATACAAGTGACTGATTAACAATACTCTCACTGATATGATGTAATCAATTGCCCTATAGATGAGATGTGCTGGTTATAGGATGTACGCAAGTGACCGATTATCAATAATCTTCCTGATATGATGTAATCAATAGCCCTATAGATAGGGAAAGATGTAATGGGTATACAGTATACGCAATGACCTGATATGATGTAATTGATAGTCCTATTTACTTGGGCAAAAAAGTATTTAGTCAGCCACCAATTGTGCAGGTTCTCCCACTTAAAAAGATGAGAGAGAGTTTTTATCATAGGTACACTTCTACTATGAGAGAGAGAATGGGGGGAAGAATCCAGGAAATCACATTGTAGGATTTCTAATGAATTAATTGGTAAATTCCTCTGTAAAATAAGTATTTGGTCACCTACAAACAAGCAAGATTTCTGGCGCCCTAGACCTATAACCTTTTCTTTAAGGGCTCTTTCACACAGTATGTCCGTCGGACGGACTTCGTTTATCGATCCCCCGCTGAGGAGGAGGATGACAGCTGTTCTCCGCACACACACAGCTGTCAGTTCCCCTTACATCTCTATGGGAGAATTGGATGGGAACGGACCGTGGGTCCATTCTCATCCGATCCGCTGGACGGATGGAAAATAGGGTTTCCATCTGTCCAGATTTCACGGATCCAATCGGATGTCAGCGGACATGTCTCCGCTGACATCCAATGCCCCATAGGGATGCATGGGGGGACCGTTCAGATCCGCCAAAAAAACTGACAGGCAGATCTGAACGGTCCCCCTGTGTGAAAGGGGCCTAAGAGGCTCCTCTGTCCTCCACTTGTTACCTGTATTAATGGCCCCTGTTTGAACTTATCAGTATAAAAGACACCTGTCCACAACCTCAAACAGTCACACTTCAAACTCCACTATGGCCAAGACAAAAGAGCTGTCTAAGGACACCAAGCAGCTTGGTGTGAAGAAATCAACTGTGGGAGCAATTAGAAAATGGAAGACATACAAGACCACTGATAATCTTCCTCGGTCTGGGGCTCCACGCAAGATCTCACCCCGTGGGGTCAAAATGATCACAAGAACGGTGAGCAAAAATCCCAGAACCACACGGGGGGACCTAGTGAATGAACCACAGAGAGCTGGGACCAAAGTAACAAAGGCTACCATTAGTAACACACTACGCCGCCAGGGACTCAAATCCTGCAGTGCCAGACATGCCCCCCCTGCTTAAGCCAGTACATGTCCGGGCCCATCTGAAGTTTGCTAGAGAGCATTTGGATGATCCAGAAGAGGATTGGGAGAATGTCATATGGTTAGATGAAACCAAAGTAGAAATTGTTGGTAAAAACTCAACTTGTGGTGCTTGGAGGAGAAAGAATGCTGAGTTGCATCCAAAGAACACCATACCTACTGTGAAGCATGGGGGTGGAAACATCATGCTTTGGGGCTGTTTTTCTGCAAAGGGACCAGGACGACTGCAAAGGAAAGAATGAATGGGGCCATGTATTGTGAGATTTTGAGTGAAAACCTCCTTCCATCAGCAAGGGCATTGAAGATGAAACGTGGCTGCGTCTTTCAGCATGACAATGATCCCAAACACACCGCCTGGGCAACGAAGGAGTGGCTTTGTAAGAAGCATTTCAAGGTCCTGGAGTGGCCTAGCCAGTCTCCAGATCTCAACCCCATAGAAAACCTTTGCAGGGAGTTGAAAGTCCGTGTTGCCCAGCCCCAAAACATCACTGCTCTAGAGGAGATCTGCATGGAGGAATGTGCCAAAATACCAGCAACAGTGTGTGAAAACCTTGTGAAGACTTACAGAAAACGTTTGACCTCTGTCATTGCCAACAAAGGGTATATAACAAAAGTATTGAGATGAACTTTTTGTTATTCACCAAATACTTATTTTCCACCATAATTTGCAAATAAATTCTTTGAAAATGAGACAATGTGATTTTCTGGATTTTTTTTTTCACATTTTGTCTCTCATAGTTGAAGTATACCTATGATGAAAAATACAGCCCTCTCTCATCTTTTTAGGTGGGAGAACTTGCACAATTGGTGGCTGACTAAATACTTTTTTGCCCAACTGTATATAGAGATCTATATATGGTACATGGTCTATGGTATGCACTACTGAATATACTTATCACTATCTGATCTCTGAACTTGTAAAAAGCACAAATCTCTCTACCTCCCTGCTACAAATGTTTCATTGGCACTGCACTGTCTGACAAACTGCAAAGAAACTATTCTCTCCCTGTTTCAAACATGTTCCTTTCCCTCCCTACACTGCTAGGAATGTCTCTCTGCACTGCCTGACAAATGCTAAAAAAAAAAAAAGCTATTCTCGCCCTGCCTCAAACGCGTTCCTTTCCCTGTCTCCTCGGCCGCACAATCACACTACATGCTGCGGCTGCGCGGGCAGCCTTTATGTAATGTGGGGCGTGTACTTGGACTCTGAGCCATGATTGGCTAAAGGCAGCCTGCCTTTAGTCCAATCATGGCAGAGATCATTTGATTGTCTAAAGAATGAGGTCAGGGTGCATGCTTTGGCCAATCACAGACGTGCTGCATGCGCAGTGCATTATGGGATCTTGAATTTCCAGCGAAGAAGCACATTTGTTCGTCATTCGATGAAAGATCAAACGACCGATGTTCGAGTCGGAGTTAGCTTCGTCTCGAACTCGAAGCTCATCCATAATTGTCACTATAAACAAATTTATTGTATGTGGTGATGCATACATTCAGGATTTTTTTTTCATTATGAACACTTAGAGAAGCGCACTGGTATTTTTATTTTTTGCACTCTTGTGCTTAGACTCACTGGGTTGCAGCTCTCTTTCACTCATTCATTATTTTTGTTGATTTAAATAATAATTTTTTTTTTTATTACTGTATGGAGACAAGTGGAGATTCTTCTTTTTAAGCTTTTTTTTAATTTACAGCATTTTTCACACCTGCCTAAAACGTTTGCACGGCACTGTATATATAGAAAATAAGTATTCAAGTTTTATAATAATTTTAATATTTATTTGTTAAAAATGAAAGTGTATGCTCCCAATTGTTCTTTCATGTTAAGGAATTTGAAAATTATGCCTCTTTCCTTGAATTTGCTTACACATACCTGTGTCTTTTTTATTCATAGTTTGCATCTGTATTTCCTGAACTAGTACGGCACCTGGTACTTCTGGATTCTTATGGATTCTTTCCACTTCACTCGGTAGGAAAAGATCTTTATTATTACCTTTTATGAATTGATTAATTTTAAATTTTTAAAGTGTTAATTCACCTTCAGCACTAAAAATGCAATTCCTTCAAACAGCATGCCTAGTATTGATGACAATCTTAATTTTTTTGTAAAAGCTCCTTACCCCTGTCTTCTAGGTATTTCATTATCTGAGTGATTTTAAAAAATGCACTAAAAACTTTTATTCCTTTTTCCTTCTGGCAATGTGATACATTTTAGCATTGCCAAAGCGATTGGGTGCTGTCTTGTAGGCCTCTCTGTGTTGGTAACAGTAAAAGGAGGTGATCTGCATACAGCCGAGAACTTTACTCCAGTGTCATGAGGGTAGGTCCAGGTGCTGAGGAGAAATCTAGAGCTACAGCCAGTTCATTGATGTCAAAATAAAGACCAGTGCTTACAAATCATACCCCCTCACAAGTTAGTTCATAAAGTGTCCTGTTGAAGAAATCTTCAAAACCTGTTGTGTTCTATAAAGTGACTCCAAGGATATACAGTATCTCACAGAAGTGAGTACACCCCTTACGTTTTTGTAAGTATTTTATTCTATCTTTTCATGTGACAACACTGAAGAAATGACACTTTGCTACAATGTAAAGCAGTGGGTGTACAGCTTTTATAACAGTGTAAATTTGCTGTCCCCTCAAAATACTTCAACACACAGCCATTCATGTCTAAACCACTGGCAACAAAAGTGAGTATACCCCTAATCGAAATTGTCTCAGGTGTGATTTGGGAGAAGGTGTGTTAAATTTGGTGTTATCGCTCTCACTCTCTCATACTGGTCACTGGAAGTTCAACATGGCACCTCATGGCAAAGAACTCTCTGAGAATCCAAAAAAAAAGAATTGTTGCTCTATATGAAGATGGCCTAGGCTATAAGAAGATTGCCAAAACACTGAAACTGAGCAGCAGCACGGTGGCCAAGACCATAGAGCGGTTTAACAGGACAGGTTCCACTCAGAACAGGCGTCGCCATGGGCGACCAAAGAGGTTGAGTGTACGTGTTCAGCATCATATCCAGAGGTAGTTTTTGGGTGGGGAGTCAGCCTGTCAGGGCTCAGACTTTACGCCACACACTGCATCAAATTAGTCTGCGTGGCTGTCATCCCAGAAGGAAGCCTCTTCTAAAGATGATGCACAAGAAAGCCTGCAAGCAGTTTGCTGAAGACAAACAGACTAAGGACATGGATTACTAAAACCATGTTCTGTGGTCTGGTTAGACCAAGATAAATTCATTTGGTTCAGATGGTGTCAAGCGTGTGTGGTGCCACCAATTGAGGAGTACAAAGACAAGTGTGTCTTGCCTACAGTCAAGCATGGTGGTGGGAGTGTCTATGGCTGCATGAGTGCTGCCGGAACTGGGGAGCTACAGTTCATTGAGGGAAACGTGAATGCCAACATTGTACTGTGACATACTGAAACCGAGCATTATCCTCTCCTTTCGGAGACTGGGCAGTATTCCAGCATGATACCGACCCCAAACACGCCTCCAAGGCAACCACTGGCTTGCTAAAGAAGTTGCATGTCTACAGACCTAAACCCTTTTGAGCATCTGTGGGGCATCCTCAAACAGAAGGTGGAGGACCGCAAGGTCTCGAACAGCCATCAGCTCCGTGATGTCATTATGGAGGAGTGGAAGAGCACTTCAGTGGCAACCTGTAAAGCTCTGGTGAACTCCATGCCCAAGAGGGTTAAGGCAGTGCTGGAAAATAATAATGGCCACACAAAATATTGACATTTTGGGCCTAATGTGGACACTTTCACTTATAGGGATGTAATATATAATTAAATATTTACTTAAAACATGAGGGGTGTACTCACTTTTGTGAGATACTGTACATGCAAAAATCCCCAGAAAATCATAAACGCAAATATAGTGTAATATCACTTTAGACCACTTTGGTGAATAGTGGGATTGAAAACACATTTTCATGGTGATCACAAGGAAACATATGGGTTTGCATGTCAGTGTGAGTGGATAAGGCACTATAGCGAACGTCATTTAACCACTTCTGGACCGGAAGGTTTTGCCCCCTTAATGACCAGGCCTTTTTTTGTGATTCGGCACTGTGTTACTTTAACTGACAATTGCACGGTATGCGACGCTGTACCCTAATAAAATTGATGTACTTTTTTTTACCACAAATAGGGCTTTCTTTTGATGGTATTTGATCACCTGTGCAATTTTCATTTATTGCGCTATAAACAAAAAAGTGCGACAATTTTAGAAAAAAAAAAATATATATATATATTTTTCACTTTCTGCTATATAACATTCCCAAAAAAAATTGAAAATCTATTTTTTCATCCTTTTAGGTCAATTTGTATTCTGCTACATATTTTTGGTAAAAAAAAAATCCCAATAAGTGTATTTCAATTGGTTTGCGCAAAAAAATTATCGCTAGGGGAAAGATTTATGTAATTTTTATTTATTTATTTTTTTACTAGTAATTTTTAGCGGGACTGCGACATTGTTGCGGACAGATTTGACCCCTAACTTTACACTTTTAGGGGGGACCAGTGACATTACTACAGTAATCAGTGCTAAAAATATGCACTGTTACTGTAATAATGACACTGGCAGGGAAGGGGTTAACCCAGGGGCGATCAAAGGGTTAAGTGTGAGCCTAGGGGAGTGTTTAACTGTATGGGGGAGGGGCTTGTGGAATCAACCCAGAGACCGGTGATCCTAAATAGGAGGATCACAAGCTCTCTGTGTTCATTTCAGAGAGAACAACGGTCTGCTGTGTTTACAACAGCAGACCGTCAGGTACAGCGGTTCGCGCAGCCGAGCCAGCCTGCTGCAGTATATCTGTGACGGGCAGTTGGCAAGTGGGTGAAAGCAGTATTAAACTATATTTGCATTTTTATTTTTTTTGAGGATTTTGCGTGGGGTGAGTGGTGGAGGACAGCACACGTGGTGGAATTCAGATTGGGTTTCAAGGGAAACCCATGTTGTAGGCTCATTTATTGTGAGTAGTAATATTCTTTTTTCCATAAAAAAAAATAAAACTTATCCCCCCTCTCATAACCATTGCTTTACCTCTGCCTTTCACCTTTCCCACTTTCAACTGCACCCTGTGCAATTACTTCTGATGATTCGGCTATACCCAGATGAATGCTCGACCAGTGAACTTATTTCTACCCCATGTAAACATATCACACACTCACTTAGATACCCAACTAAGCATATGATAAGGAAAAATTATTTCTGGGTTTCTCTAAACACTTGACAGAAGATTTTTCCTAGTGATAAGTAATGCACCATATGTTGATTTACAATATTTTAACCATTGAGGGACTAGGTCCCCCGGTTTGGAATTGATCCCCGGGTGGATCACAAGTTTTCATAACCATTACGTTCTTAAGTAATTATTTAAGACTTCTGTCTGTTCTGTACTTAAAAGTGCCTTGTGTTCTTATAAAATTTGTAGGATTCTGCTGTATTCTTAATAAATTTTTCAATAAAATCTTTATGGAAAAAAAAAATAGAAAAATATCCATTTTGGAGGTGAGGGAGGAGGACGATTTTTCCCCAAGAAGGGACAATTTATATAGGAATTGAAGAAAACGACTCAATAGTATTGTGTGAAAGGCTTATTTTATAAACTGGAGGGTAAAAGTATACAAAGAGGAGCACATGAGTGGAATATGGGGATGTGTTAATACACCAGTTTAATGTGAGCTAATTTTATGTTTGTTGTGCATTACCCATATGGAGTGGAACATACTAACTACACTATATAGTCTCCTTTTTTTTTTTCTTTAGAGTTTGGTATCCCGTCGATTTGGATTTTGATCAAAGACTCAAGAAATAAAATAAGCGACGGTTTTTGAACAGATGGACTTTATTGAATACAAAGGGTTTAAAAATTTCTTCCAGAAGGTCACTTTTTTTACTAATTTGTGAGGGGTATTCATTTTTAGGCGCTGGTCTTTATATTGATGCCTTTTGCTGGGGTGGCTGGGGAGGTTCTTCAGCTGCTGTAATTATTTGGGGGATTACAACTCTAGTGTGCTGATACTTAACATTAGTTTATTGATGTAAATGTTGGAAGAGAGTTGGACTTAAGCCATCTTGGAAGAAGCGGTGGGCTAATATGTTGAAATGGGGCCAGGTGTCAGATAGAAATCATGTGGACATCCCTGGGAGGAAGGTCAGGCTGTGTTGTACAAGTGTAAGGGGCCTGGGTTCAAGGAAAGCTGGAATTTCTTACATACCTCGCCAAAACAGGCTAAGATTGCGTTAATTAGAGGGTGATCTTTTATGGCCTGAGAAATTTGAGAAAAGAGAATCCAGGATGTGAGTCTTAGAGGGATTGGTGGGAAGGAATCCTCTAGCTTGACCCAATCTTTACTATTGTCATGAACCGACCAGTCTACAATTCTGTATAAGTGGCAGCCTCGGTAATAATTCCTGAGGTCTTTCGTTTTGGATTTTGTCAATTCAAAGCTTATCCTGGGGCATTTTCCTTTCCAAATGAATTTTCTACAGAGCTGTTTATATGTCTGGAAGAAAGTCGGAGGAATTTTATTCTTCTTAGTTTGTAGCATATATAAGATGCAGGGGGAGAATGTTCATCTTCAGAATAGCATCCCATTTAGGCAAGTCCTCCGAGATAGAGCGTAGTAAAGGGAAGTGATTATTTGCATATAAATCTGACCAATGTGTTGTTAGTGGGATTCCTAGATATTTGATTGCGTCAGTTTTCCAAATAAATGGGAAATTAGTCTTGCATTGGGCTATTATTTATTTTGGAAGGGTAACATTGAGGGCATGAGACTTGGTAAAGTTGATTTGGAGATTGGATAGGCGGCGGAAAGATTTGAAATCTTTTAGAAGATTCGGGATAGATGTGAGTGGATCTTTTAGGAAAAGTAGAACGTAGGTGGTGAAGGCCGCTGATTTATAGGTCCGATCTGCAATGGATATTACTTTTATGTTCTCATTGGTTCATAAGTGAAGTAGAAGGGGTTCTATGGTCAGCACGAATAGGATAGGTGTAAGTGGGCATCCTTGTCTCATTCCATGACGGATGGGGAAAGCGTTTGACAAGTGCCCATTGACTCGGACCCTGGCAGTCGGTGTAGTACTTAGAAACATGATAAAGTTGAACGTTCAGTTTTTGAGCCCGACCTGACAGAGAACGGCTCCCATATAGTCCCAGGCCAGCCTGTCAAACGCCTTCTCTGCATCCAGGGATAGACAGAAACCTTTGTGATTCTGGGTGGTAAGCCAGTGGTGGAGGTTATGCATTTTGATAGTGTTGTCCCTGGCCTCCCTGCCTGGTATGAACCCCACTAGATCTTTTCCTATTAGTGACGGTAGAAGTGGCATGGGGCGGTTGGCTAATATTTTTGCAAAAAGTTTGAATTTACATTTAGAAAAGAGATCGGTCTATAATTGGTGACAGAAGTAACGTCTTCTCTATCTTTGGGTATGGCCGTGATGTGTGCTTCTAGAAGTCTGTGGAAGGTAAAGTAGATAATGGGATGTGGTTAAATGCTTTTAGAAATGGAGTTGTGAGAATGTCAGCGAATGTTTTGAAATACGCTGCTATCAACCCGTCTGGGCTGGGGCTTTTGCCTATTTTAAGTTGTTTTATCGCTCTTTTCAATTTTTCTTCAGATAACGGTTCATCTAAGTTACGTGGGTCATCTATAGAGATATGCTTAGGGCTGTATTTCCTTAGAAAGTCCTTAATGAGTGTGTTTCTTGTATTAAGACCCATAGAGCCAGCTGAGAGTTGGGGTAAGTTGTACAGGTCAGTGTAATATCTTTCAAAGTGGGAGACTATGTCAGTGATGTATACACTAGATCGTCATTTTGGGTCTTTAATACTGTGAATGTTGGTGTTCGCTTTCTTAACTTGGATGGCTCTAGCGGATAGTCTCTAACATTTGTTCCCTTGTTCATAAAAAAGTTTTTGGGTCAGTATGTGTTTGCATCGGGTTCTACAGTTTAGTTCCTCAAGTAGAGCTTTTCTCGCCTGGGTGAGTTATTTTCAAATAGTTTTTTATGAAAACTTTATGAGGGTAAAATACAAGGAAAATTCTTGTGTTTCCATTGACTGCAGAAATGTTCTCAGCCACCTCACAGGACTGCTATAAATAGAGCCCTATAAACGTGAGGGTAAAAGCGTCTCCCCAGCCATAAATCACTGATCTTGTAATATTGCCGCCATGCTTCCATCTCCTGGAAACACAAGAATTTTAGGGTTTGGCTCTTTCCAGACAGAATACAAGCAAAACCCAGCCAGTACGGTTGTTGCCATTGTGGCCCACTCCCATCTCCTCCATACTTGCATTCAATCATCAAATGACAAGTCAATTGACAGTAATGATTTCTTTATCGCGCTAACCCGCCCCTGAAGAAGCTTTGTATAGCGAAACATGTCGGGCAAGGAGTCAAGTGGAGGCCTCACAGACTCACAGCCTCACACTAATATAAGGAGGATCTTACTTGTCAAAATAATTTTGAATTGTTATTACTCTTTTGGTTATGTATTGATTTTCTGTATGTCTGTGTAATGTCAATGTGTAAATTTCATTGTTTTTTTAGACAACATTAAATAAGTCTTTTTTATACAAATGTATGAGTAGTTATACAACTCCGAGTATGATACCAGTAAAGTCCCCCTAAGCCCACACTCTACCCATTCCCAACAGCAGGAATTGGTATTACTAGACTAGTATTTGGTATTTGATGGTATGTCCTGTGGTGGCCGTGATATCCCATAGACCCAGACACCCCATTGGGGAACAAACTGTGCCCATGGGCCTGGGACGATGCAACCAAACCCCAAGATCTTATCAAAGATATCAGAGCAAGAAACCAACTTGGGTAGATAAGGCATATTCCATTCTTAAGTCAGGTTACACCATATATCAAAAGATAAACAAACTTCCAATTAGTCAATTCCTGCACCATCATCCTAGAGATAATAGTCAAAAAATGCGTAGGCTGTAAAGAGGGCTATATCAGTGCTGAACCAGCCGCTATGAGAGACAGAGATCAGACAGAAAGGTATATAAAAAATATACTTTTATTGAGAATACATTTAGTAAAATCCTGTACAGCAGTAGTACAGTTTAAACAAAGACCAACATGCACATAAAGACAATAGACATATGTGGACCTCTTAGTAACACCCTACCCACACCCAGCCCCACACAGGTACATAAAGAAATGCCCTATAGTGGCGCAAGGTAAGGGTGTCCAATGCATTTCGCCTACTCTGCTTCTTCAGGGAAGGGTAGGTGTAGAGGATTCACAATATTGTTATAAAATCAAAGATGGTCCCATATATATAGAGAGAGGAACAAAAGGCTGCCTATAAGCGCTTCAGAAGCTGAGTCGTCCTTGCAAGGGATCGAATCACATTTATTTCAAAGCTCTTTATAAGGCCGGTTTGTACTGTTTGTCTTCAACAGAGGAATGAGTTAACCTAGAATCACTAGGGCCTTGGGAGAAACTTCTATCCACCGTGGTCCAAATAAAGGCATGGAGAGGGGCTAAGGCATATAATCGCACCACATATACAACTAGAGCCCTTAATCACTGGTCAATACCAAACCCTTCAATGATGTCCCTCTCCAGGGAATCTTAAAGAATCTGGAAAAGGCTGCTGTAAACTGAATTGGTCTTATGGGTAAACTATATTAGCAAACCTTAGAGTGTGCTGATGAGCCCCTAAGTATAGTCAAGAGAAGTATCTTCAGCCCATCCAGTCTGCTCTCGCAGCAAGGCCCAGATAAGTCCCTCGTGCTCCCGATAGACGGCGGGGCTGAGCAGCAGGCGGATCCATCATTGCCCCTGTGCTGGACAAACAAGATTAAGTACTTGGGAATCTACATCTCCCCCAAGGTGCAAGATTTTTGAAAACTTAACCTTTTTCCCCTACTTCAGTTATTCAAAACCAAGTTGAAGCCCTGGGCTAACCTTCCATTGACACTAATTGGCAGAATTAATCTAGTAAAAATGAAACTATTACCTCCCCTACTGTATGTCCTGCACCATTTCCCTACTTGGAGCCCAAAGAAGATATTCAAACAGCTCAACTCTCATGTCACCGGTTTCCTCTAGGGTTCCCAATCCCCCCCACCCCCGAGGTTTAGGCTCTCTTTGCTTCAGAGGCCTTGGACGAGGGGTGGTTTGGCTTGCCCTGACTTATTTTTGTACTGCATTGCTGCCCTTCTTACACATGCTCACAACTGGCTGGTGTTGGATACCTCCAACTCAGCGGTGGCCCTCGAGGCAGCCTTGGTGGGATCTTATGAAGCATTGAGAAATGCACTTTTTCGTGGGTTCAGTCCCCCTCACCCCATCACAACTTCCATGAAAACAGTAATTAGGGCATGGGCCTCCATAGCTCCATATTTAAAAGACGGTTCCAATCTACACCTCCCGAATACCCCCTATGGTTTAACCCAAATCAGAGTTTTTCTATACCTGACCCCTCGGTGTGGGGGTGTCCAGGGGCATTTGGTACCTATCTCAGATATGCCAGGGAAATATACTGCTGACCTTTGATCAAATCGAGTCCCATTTCTCATTGTCCAACTCATATTTTTTCCGGTTCTTGCAGCTCCATCATGCCTTTCAGGCACAGTTCGGGAGTTCCCCACCTAACGTTTATCAGGCAGACATAGAGACACTTCTTCGGGATAAAAATCTCCAAGAAACTGCTCTCGGTTATCTATGGAGCGCTGCAGCCGAGTGTACATGCGGGCCTGGAGGGACTCCGGGCCTTCTGGCTGGCGGAGGTGCCGGAATTGGACTCTGAGGACTGGGAGGATATTTGGGACTACTTTTACTCATCTGGTCTCCTCCAGAGACCGCTTAACCCAGTTTAAAATTCTACATAGATTCCATTTGACACCGACCAGATTACATAAGATATACTCGGCTGTACCAGAGACATGTTGGCAATGTCATTCAGTTGCACCCACTTACCTACACATGATATGGCACTGCCCCTCCCTTCAAGTGTATTGGTCGAGTATTGTAAGTTTTATCACCAAATTGACCACTATCCCTATACCACCTAAGATAGAGGTCTGCATCCTGGGGCTTGTAAATACGTTGGCTCATTCCACAGCGGTTCGTACCTCATTGGGTCTTCTCTTTTATGCGAGAAAACAAATTGTGCTTAAATGGAAAACTGATAGGGCCCTTACTCTTACTGTGTGGAAGTCGCTGGTATATTCTGTAATGCCATTATATAAAGAAACATATCTCAATAGGGGATGTCCTCAAAAATTAAAAAAGCCTGAAACGTTTGGTTGGAGTCAGGTGATACCATTACTGAGATGACCCTATAATTGCTCCTCCCTAGAATACCTGGTACATTATCCTATAACGGAGGGGGCAGCTAGCCACAAACCACCTTTATAGGACCTATATGGTATCCATGATATGTCGTGTATATTCTTTGTGGAGCACACAATCTTTCTCCTAAATGCAGCAAGTTTTGTTCTGTTTTGGGGTTCTGAGTTTTTTCCCTTGTTTTTATTATTATTTTTCCTTTTACTGTTGTTGTTTTTTTCTTTGAGCCAGGATATGTCCAATGCTCTGTTTCTGTATTGTTCTTGTTTTCCACTTATGAAAACAATAAAAAGAATTTATGAAAAAAAAGAAAAAACATCCACCTATATGTATCCTTAGTCACAGGAAATAGATCTCTCGAATGCTGTGATGTGGAAAGACAATAAGGACTCTCATGGTGAAGTACGTATAGGACATTGTTATATATATAACTATTAAACAATTTTCTATACCTACTTCACCATGAGAGTCCTTATTGTCTTTCCACATCGCGGCATTCGAGAGATCCATTTCCTGTGACTAAGGATACATATAGGTGGATGTTTGAAGGTGTATTGGAGCTGTATATTGGAAACTGAACATACTGGTCGTTACTGGCAAAGTAGTACCGTGTCTTTTACCACTTGTGATTCTCAACTCAAACTGACCCCCTGTAATAAGGGGGGTCTGTTTAATCCGGTAAGCATTTTTGTGCACACTGGGTGATCCTGTGTTTGATGGAGGTGCTGGATAATAAGAAGCGCTGCATTTGTTGCTATTAGAGACTCTACTAATCCACTATAATATTGGACTATATATATTGGATTGTCAGTATACATTGGACTGTCACCAATTTGTTCCTTGCTCACATGTTTGCATATTATATCCATTGCATTTTGCACTTTGGCTTTAATTTATAACTGATTTTGTATTTTGCATTTGCACTTTATTAATTTATATTTTGGTCGAGCGCGACTTTTTTTATAGCATTATATAAGTTTACTTACTTAACTCAAAACTTGGCCTTCTGGCTCTTTTGTGGTGGAGGGCCTCTGGTTGTCCGAACCTTGTAAAAAGACATCAAAAAATGGGAAATCAAATTTGTTGGATTCCAGAAGTTAAGTATTTAGAAACTTAAGAAGAACACACACAATGTTGAATTGAAGCCACCCCCATTTTGAATGTTGTGAACACCAGGACAAGATGAGGTTAACATGGCCAAAAACAACATAGTTACAAAAGACGCCATGTACACTTTAGGGAAACCAAACAAAAATTAGACAAGAGTGGCCTCAGGAAACCAACTAAAGACTAAAATGTCCAGTAATGCTCCCCACTACCAGATTCCAATAGGGAAAGTTAACCACTACCCTCTCCACACTGACTGTGTTGCCCAAAATAAACTCGCAATTAGTGGTTATTGTTAGAACATCTTAAAAAATCCTGGATGGACAACCTTACATTGACCCTGATGGGATATTCTCTATCCTTGACCTTGTCTAAGTGTGTTCCCGCTGTAGTCCTCAGAAGGAGTGCCACATCCCTGAATTGTAATCTAAACAATATAAATTCCCCTAGGGGTGGGACTTTTCAGGCACAATGTAACATTGATAACAAAAAATAGATATAAAATATTTGTTTATTACAAAATCATAAATACAATGATAAAGACAATAGTATATGGATAAAATAGTTTTAGCAAGCAAATTTCATATATGCAAATATTTGGACTCAACCATCCAATCCCGATATAGTATCCAACACGTTTCACATATAGTATCTAAGTGCCAATATTCATCTAGGAAAATCTTTATGAAATAAATGAGATGACATTGATTATAAAACATATGATACACTTACATGGTTGGTTTGCATATAGACAAACAAAGAGCTTGCTGCTTTAAAAACAGGGAAACGTTGAAAACCCACTTAGTGCTGTATATTAGAATATTGTAGAGTATATATGGATATATGTGTCCCAAATATAAAGAGAAGGAGAAGGGCTGATGGAAGATGCACCTCAAATACACTCAAGACAGCTGGAGTCCAGTAATGCTTAGCAAAACAGGGGAGAGCAAATCATGCAAAGCTGCAATGTAAAAAATATATAAAGTAAGCACACTAAAAAATATGTGCTGGATGTCCAAAAAGATTATAACCAGGTATATATAAAGATGTCATGGACTAGAAGAACAATACTATCTTAAAATGTTTTCCATACATATCCATGAAGTATAATCATGGGCATTTATGCGGATTAAAAGCCAATCCTGGGTAAAGAAGATATATATGGCATAATGACACCTGGTATCCATTATTGGGGTTTGAATCGGCTAAGTAAAAGATTAAATACTGAAATAATATATTAGATTAAAGGGAAAAAAATCCCATATGTTGAGCCCAAAGCAATTGTGCAAAAACTAGTCTTGAAAAAACAAAACAAAAGCCGAAAATGGTCCCCCAATGAACATACCTGGATAAAAGATGGACATCCAAAAAGCACTGCTGTAAAGCCTCCTTCTCCCAGCGGTGGATTTCACAAATGACCACCGCTAGGAGCTAGATATAATAGTGTCAGCACAGGTGGGGGTAATTGCATAATTGCTGGCCGCCTTTCGCCAGCTGAGGGCTCCCTGGGCGGTGCTTGCCGACCGAGCTTCCACACGTCCGGCACATCAGAACGTGTGTCATCGCGTATGGGGGCGTGACCGGCAATGCACGCCTCCTCCACCTCCTTGCCAATCTCCTCCTCGCCCATCGCTGAAGCTACATAAACCACAAAAGAGAAAATATACACCAAAAAATGCAGTCCTCCAAATTAGAAAAAAGACACAGAATACATTCACAGTCAAAGTACTTACAGTGGACCTGAGGGGGATTAGCCCCCTGCTGCTCATCATCACTCGTCTCTACAAAAAAGAACAGCACAAGTTAGACACAATTTTAGGACACAAATATCCAGCTACTTATCCACATGGTAGCAATATACTCGATGCCCCTACAATTTTTTAAACAAAGCTAGCAATGCATTAGGGAATGTCCACTGGACATTTACTTGGGGCAGGCAGTACATACAGGAGCAACGACATAAATGAGATTCATTGGGCTTGTTTAGAAACAGGAGGTCAATGTCCATTCATCCCCCCCCCCCCCCCATACCCACCCCTCACACTAAATAATCTAGTGGCTCACACTTTCAGTTCACTATGCAGTCACATTAGTCGTAGCTCCACAAAGCTGATCTGAAAGCAGGTTATTCAGAACAGTTTTTAAACATTTCCCAGTGAGCTGTGTTTTGTGCCCAGCTAGCAAATTCTGCCTGGCCAAATCACACCACATTTTACAATACAATACAATTCAGAGTAGTTCAAAACATTGCTGGTACACCTCCCCTCAAATAGTTGACTGTTACCATGTTGCTCCCAGACTGTTCAGACAGAAGTGCTTTGAACCAAAGGAGCCAAATTTAAAAAAATAACAAAAAAATAAAACATTATTTAGGCTCTACAATACCCCCAAAGTGATTTCAAATTAACATCTCTAAAATTAAAATGCTTCTGCTTAACATCAATATTTCGGAGCCGCTCCAATGGCTCACTCCCTGAGGCCACATATTGCAGGGTTGCCGTCCTACTCCCTTTCTTTACCAAGCAGACCACTGCTTGGCACCCACAGGCTTTGTCTTGAACAAGAAGACAGAGGATATAATTTAATAAATTCTAAAGGAAGTTCAAAAGGCTGTGAACACACATCCACATCTTTTGGCATATTAATTCCACATATGTACTTACCAGAGATTCCCAGCACGGCCTTCTTCAGCGCTCTTGGGTTTCGCTTTTTTACATAATTCCAAGAGCGCTGAAGATCAAACACAGATGTGCGAAGGCGGAATCTCTGTCCCAGCTTTGTCTTCAGGTGCCTCATAATGGTCTGCTTGGTAAAATTCTTGCATGGGCCATCGTAACGCCGGAGGAGGAGGGTCTGTGGAAACAGCAATTTATATGTTTTACTAACATTACCAAAATTTGTGTTATCAAAACTCCGAACATACAGTGGGTACGGAAAGTATTCAGACCCCCTTAAATTTTTCACTCTTTGTTATATTGCAGCCATTTGCTAAAATCATTTAAGTTCATTCTTCTTCCTCATGAATGTACACATAGCACCCCATACTGACAGAAAAACACAGAATTGTTCACATTGTTGCAGATTTATTAAAAAAGAAAAACTGAAATATCACATGGTCCTAAGTATTCAGACCCTTTGCTCAGTATTTAGTAGAAGCCCCCTTTTGATCTAATACAGCCAGGAGTCTTTTTGGGAAAGATGCAACAAGTCTTTCACACCTGGATTTGGGGATCCTCTGCCATTCCTCCTTGCAGATCCTCTCCAGTTCTGTCAGGTTGGATGGTAAACGTTGGTGGACAGCCATTTTTAGGTCTATCCAGAGATGCTCAATTGGGTTTAAGTCAGGGCTCTGGCTCGGCCATTCAAGAACAGTCACGGAGTTGTTGTGAAGCCACTCCTTCGTTATTTTAGCTGTGTGCTTAGGGTCATTGTCTTGTTGGAAGGTAAACCTTCGGCCCAGTCTGAGGTCCAGAGCACTCTGGAGAAGGTTTTTGTCCAGGATATCCCTGTACTTGGCCGCATTCATCTTTCCCTCGATTGCAACCAGTCGTCCTGTCCCTGCAGCTGAAAAACACCCCCACAGCATGATGCTGCCACCACCATGCTTCACTGTTGGGACTGTATTGGACAGGTGATGAGCAGTGCCTGGTTTTCTCCACACATACCGCTTAGAATTAAGGCCAAAAAGTTCTATTTTGGTCTCATCAGACCAGAGAATCTTATTTCTCACCATCTTGGAGTCCTTCAGGTGTTTTTTAGCAAACTCCATGTGGGCTTTCATGTGTCTTACACTGAGGAGAGGCTTCCGTCGGGCCACTCTGCCATAAAGCCCCGACTGGTGGAGGGCTGTAGTGATGGTTGACTTTCTACAACTTTCTCCCATCTCCTGACTGCATCTCTGGAGCTCAGCCACAGTGATCTTTGGGTTCTTCTTTACCTCTCTCACCAAGGCTCTTCTCCCCCGATAGCTCAGTTTGGCCAGACGGCCAGCTCTAGGAAGGGTTCTGGTCGTCCCAAACATCTTCCATTTGAGGATTATGGAGGCCACTGTGCTCTTAGGAACCTTAAGTGCAGTAGAAATCTTTTTGTAACCTTGGCCAGATCTGAGCCTTGCCACAATTCTGTCTCTGAGCTCTTCAGGCAGTTCCTTTGACCCCATGATTCTCATTTGCTCTGACATGCATTGTTATCTGGAAGGTCTTATATAGACAGGTGTGTGGCTTTCCTAATCAAGTCCAATCAGTATAATCAAACACAGCTGGACTCAAATGAAGGTGTAGAACCATCTCAAGGATGATCAGAAGAAATGGAAAGCACCTGAGTTAAATATATGAGTGTCACAGCAAAGGGTCTGAATACTTAGGACCATGTGATATTTCAGTTTTTCTTTTTTAATAAATCTGCAACAATGTCCACAATTCTGTGTTTTTCTGTCAGTATGGGGTTCTATGTTTACATTCATGAGGAAGAAGAATGAACTTAAATGATTTTAGCAAATGGCTGCAATATAACAAAGAGTGAAAAATTTAAGGGGGTCTGAATACTTTCCGTACCCACTGTACATAAGAAACATTTAGAGATTTGTGACAAATGTTTACCGTTTCTGGTGATAACCATACATCTATGCCTTATGTCATCATACAGTGGTGATGACCTCAACATGGGGATTGCATTGGGGGAAAGGGGGCCCTAAACACCCACCTCAAAGTATCTTATCCCTATGTTGAGGCTTTTCCACATAACCCTGAGCAGTGTTTGGGGGTGGGGGGGAGGCTGTGGGCAGGGGGCTTTTCTGGATCGATTAGTGGGGGTAGGGGGTTTGAGAAATGCATTTTGTTTTTTTTGTTTTTTTATTGTCATGATAAAGCCACTCTTTCCAATGTACGTAGTCTTTACCTATGCGTTTAACACAGTCTTAATCAATTGGCATAGGCTACTAATGTCACTTTAATGGGTTTGTTGTGGTTGGCACCGCATCCCTTTACAAACATACACATATTAATTACACAGGTTCTTTGGCTAATTAAAGTATTAATGAAACTCACTCGATGCAAGGTCTGCAATACATTTGCCTCTGAGCAGGTGGAATTGATATGTTTGGAAGGGGTGAGGTGACCACCTTAGGATTGGCTCTCCTGGGAGGCGGAGCTTATGGACATGTGTCCAGCATGATTGGTAGTGATCAGAAACTTGCAGTATATATCTATTTCTATTTATTTATTTATATAATATTTAATTTATATTCTTTTATTATTTATATATATATATTTAGCGATTTAGCTATTTTTATTTCTTATATATTTTTCTAATTCTATATTTTATTATATACAGTCAGGTCCATAAATATTGGGACATCGACACAATTCTAATCTTTTTGGCTCTATACACCACCACAATGGATTTGAAATGAAACAAACAAGATGTGCTTTAACTGCAAACTTTCAGCTTTAATTTGAGGGTATTTACTTCCAACGGTGTAGGAATTACAACAGTTTGTATATGTGCCTCCCACTTTTTAACCACTTGCCAACCGCCGCAGACTATTAACTGCGGCAGTCAGCCCCCTACAGGCAAACTGACGTAGGTCTACGTCACTCGTTCCCGCCGCTCTGGGGCACGCTCCCACGCGCCCCCGGCCCTGCTGATGTTCTGATTGGGTTCAGAACCAATCAGTCATCAGGTCCAGGCCAATGATTTTTGGCCTGGACCTGTTGATCGGTCCTGCCCAATCAGATACTGATCTGTGCCTGTGTAATGTAAACACAGGCACAGAAAAGACCCGCTCTATCATCCCCAAATCCTTTTTGGATTCATCGAGAGGAGACAGCAGTTCTGAACTGTGAGTACTGCACAAGCACACCCACGCATGTTAGATAGGCACATTTAACCCCCAATCCCCCCCCCCAGTTAACCCTACACCCCCTGTCACAACACACACTGTATAATGTATATAGCATTTTCCTATATACCTGTATAAGTGTGACTTGTGACCAGGTTTAGCGCTTGCGGCACTTCCTTTTATACTTAGGATACCCGCCACCCCCCAATAAAGATTTAACCCCCTGATCCCCCCCCTGATCACCCCCAGTTAACCCCTTCCCCCCTGTCACATTGCACACTAATATACAGGTAATATAGTGTTTTACTGTATTTTGTATTAGTGTGATTGAGACTTGAGGCAGCGCTAGCGAGTTCGTTTCTGTCCCAAGGAGGTTTAGGGTCTCCGCCACCCCCCAATAAAGATTTAACCCCCTGATCCCCCCCTGATCACCCCCAGTTAACCCCTTCATTGCCCTGTCACAGTGTCACTTTTATAGTGTACAGTTTTTTTTTATGATCACTATTATTAGTAACACAGGTGACATTAGTTAGTGTTAGTGTCAGATCCCCGGCGTATAGTTAGAAATAACCCCTTAATTACCACATACACACACACACACACACACACACACTTCCATTACTAGTATAGTGTTTGAACAGATCAATATCTGATCTCATCAGAACTATACTAGCGTCCCCATAGTTTAGGGTTCCCAAAACGCGGTGTTTGCACGATCAGCACTGATTCCTGCCAGCACCTGCATTTAACCCCTCCGCTCAGCCCATCCCACCCAGGCAAGTGTAGTAATCAATAGATTACTGTCACTTACAAAAAAACACAACACACAAAACCGCTGTGTTTTCAGAGTCAGGCCTGATCCATGCTAGCATTAGCAGTTTTTTTTGGTAGCGGTTGAAATAGTCCTTGACAACCAGATGCTTAGTCACACTACTGTACCGGTAAATTTAGTTAATAAAATGACCACACGGTGGTACAGTAGTGCAGAGGCTTACAGTATACTGACCATGTCAGATGATAGCGAAGAGAAGCCCCACTGGCAGAATCAGGGTCAGTATATGAACCTGAAGAGAGCAGCGGCTCCCTGACAGATGACAGATGGGTCCCTGTTAGAACCAGGCGTACCCAACCCCATTCTGGAGTTGCTGAGGTACAGAGATTGCAGCTTGCTTGTATGGAACAGAGTGTCGGTACTAGTGCCGCTCATCCTTCTGGTGGCCTGGCAAGCGCCAGCGGCCTAGTACACCCTGGACCTAGTACAACCAGCACTGCAGTAACACTTGGTGACGTGGCAAGTCCCATAACTGCAGTTGAAGCTGGTGCGGTGGCTAGCACAAGTAGTGGCCCGCAGCCACCGCGTATTCGAGGACAGGCCCGTAGAGACCATAGTGCCCTCTCTGATGCGCTGGCATATCCCAATTGGCAACCCACTGATACTACAGCGCCCGTACTTCCCCCATTCACTGCCCAACCTGGAATCCATGTGGAAATAGCCATATTTACGCCCCTGAATTTTTATGAGCTGTTCTTCATGGAAGATCTTTTCAGATCTATTGTGGATCAATCAAATTTATATGCACAACAATTCATCGCCGCCGACCCAAATTCGCCCCTTGCCAGACCATTCGGCTGGAAACCTATAACAGTTCCCGATTTTAAAATCTTTCTGGGCCTTTTCCTTAACATGGTCATAACCAAAAAGAGTAAATTGCGGCTATATTGGTCCACTAGCCCAATTCACCATGTGCGCATGTACTCTGCCTCCATGTCCAGGGCGAGATTCAAGCAAATTCTGCGATTTATGCATTTCAACGAAAATGAAATCTGTCATCCTTGGGGAGACCCTGAATATGATTGGCTCCACAAAATTTGGCCCCTCGTAGACCACTTCAATCAGCGGTTTGCAGCCTTGTTTAACCCCCGAACAAGTTGTCTGCGCTGGCGAGTCCCTGATTAAGTTTACTGGCCGCCTTGCTATTAAACCGTATCTCCCCAGCAAGCGTGCCAGATACGGGGTCAAACTGTACAAGCTGTGTGACTGGGCCACAGGCTATACAGTTCATTTCCGAGTCTACGAGGGAAAAGATTGCTCTGTGGAGCCCCCCAACTGCCCAGACTACATAGGGAGCAGCGGCAAGATAGTTTGGGACTTGGTGTCACCTTTATCCGGAAAGGGGTACCATTTTATTTAGTCACCTTCTCGAATTACAAATTGGCACATGTGGCACCGTGCGACCTAATCGCCGGGGCTTCCTCCAACGGCTTGTAGATTCCCGTCTTAGTCGGGGGGAGATAGCCTGCTTTGAAAACTGACAAAATGCTTGCAGTGAAGTGGAGGGAATGTTTTTGTTCTGTCCTCCCTTCACGCAGACACGACGATCCAAATTATTATGGCAACTGGTGTTATGGAGAAACCCCTCTGTGTCCACGAATACAACCTTAATATGGGAGGGGTGGACCTTAACGACCAGCTTTTGGCGCCGTATTTAGTTACCCGTAAAGCCAGACGCTGGTACAAAAAAGTGTCTGTTTATTTATTCCAATTTGCTATGCTAAACGCCTTTGTCCTATACAGGGCATCAGGACAAACTGGATCCTTCCGAGAATTCCAGGAAGAGAGATCATCAATGCCTACCTGTACCCAGGAGGTGTTCCTGCCCAACTTTCCCTTCCAGATACAGTGAGTCGGCTGCATGAGAGACATTTTTCACATGTCCTCCCGAGTACCCCTACCCAAAGATACCCCCAAAGAAGTTGTGTCTGTAGCAGGCACGGATTTAGGCGTGACACCCGTTATTATTGTCCCACCTGTCGTGACCAACCTGGTCTCTACATCGGGGAATGTTTCGAGTGCTACCACACACTAGTAGAGTTTTAGTGTAGGGTACAGCACGACATAGTATAGGGCACACAAACACAGGGTCTTGAAAGATGTTTGATGGCTATCGACATTTTGATAGACCCTAATCTGGAAAAAATACAAAAAAAAATATAAAATAAAAAAGCCAAAAACAGTTGTCGTCTCAGTTATTTTTATGTTCTTCTACTCTTCCTACTGTACTTTTACTGTACTTTGTTTTTCATTCTTTTGTTAACCTGTTTCTCTTGCAGGTACTCGTCGGCTGCCACAATGATTTTCTATATTCTGACACAAACAGCGTTTGCGCTCAGCATATATGGATACCTCTGATGGCAGCGCTGTTATAGGTTGATTTCACCACTGCAGTTAAAATACTTTTAGGTATACGTGGAATATTGTCATGTATACCCGCCATTAAATAAGTTGGTTTGGATGTTTGGGCGGTTAATGGTGTGTATACTACACAATTTTCCTGTGGTGATTTCTGTTAGGTTCTCTTTTTTTCGTTCAGCCCACGGGCTGCATGAAAAAAAAAAAAAACCTACACTATATGCCAAACAATGACCAGTAATGTACGATTTTGAGTGGTTATACCAGGATGATGCCTGCAGATGTAGGCATCATCTTGGTATTATTTTTTACAGCCAGGGGTCGGCTTACATGTAAAAGCAATCCTAGCAGATAATTGGCCGCTAGACTGCTTTTACAAGCAGTGGGAGGGGACTGTCCCCCCCTCCCGCCGCCTTTCGCGTTTTTTCTTGGGCTCTCCTGTCCCACCGGTTAACCCGAGAGTGCAGTCGGTGGTTCAATTATCTAACCATAGAGCTGATTGGAGACAAGAATGGCTCCAATCATCTCTATGGCCTAAGATACTTGAAGCTACAAGCATTTCATGACTTCTGTTTCGCCAGAAATAAACATCGCCATTGGGAAATTGGGAAAGCATTTTATCACACCAATTTTGGTGTGGTCAGATGCATTAAGGTCAGAGGAGAGATCTAGAGTCTAAAAGACCCCAATTTTTTTAAAAAAAGAGTACCTGTCACTACAGATTGCTATCATAGGGGATATTTAAATTCACTGTGATAACAATAAAAATGATAAAAAATAAAGGAAAGGTGTCAAAATAACATAAAAAAGCAGAATAAAAAAAAAGAACAATCCAGCCCCCCCCCCCGTGCTTGTGCGCAAAGGCGCACGCAAGCGTTGGTCTAATGTCATATGTAAATCGCAATTGCAGCATGCATGTGAGGTATCGCTGCGAACGCCAGATCGAGGGCAGTAATTCTTGCAGTAGACCTCTTCTGGAAGTCTAAAGTGGTAACCTGTAAAGACTTTTAAAGGCTTTTTAAAAAGTATGTAGTTGTTGCCGCTGCACAGGCGTGCGCAATTTTTAAAGCATGTCATGTTTGGTATCTATGTACTCGGCATAAGATCATCTTTTAAATTTTACCAAATAATTTGGAATTATTTAGTGTATTTGTGCATTAAATTAAAAAAAAAATGTATCTTTTTCGCAGAAATTGCGTTTGGAAAATACCGTGTGACAAAAAAAATTGCAACATCCACCATTTTGTTCTGTAGGGCCTCTGCTTTAAATAAATATATAATGTTTGTGGGTTCAAATGAATTTTCTAGGAAAAAAAAATATTTTTTCATGTAAACAAAAAGTCCCAGATAAGGCTTGGTTTTCAAGTGGTTAGAAGAGTGGGTGATGTGTGGCTAAGATTGAGCATAAAATGCCGGGACAGTTCAAACACCCCCCAAATGACCCCTTTTTGAAAAGTAGACACCCAAAGCTATTTGCTGAGAGGCATATTGAGTCCATGGAGTATTTTATATTTTGCCCTAAGTTTCGGGAAGGTGACAATTCGTTTTTTGTTTTTTTTGTTTTTTTTACACAAAGTTGTCACTAAATGATATATTGCTCACGCATGCCATCGGTATATGTGAAATGACACCCCAAAATACATTCTGCTGCTTCTCCTGAGTACAGGGATACCACTTGTGAGACTTTTTGGGAGTCTAGCTGTGTATGGGACCCCGAAAACCAATCAGGTTTTCTAATGGCCTAAATTGTGCATTTTACTTCCGCACTAAAACCCCCCCAAATGACCCCATTTTGCAAAGTAGACACTCCCAAGCTATTAGCTGAGAGACATGGTTAGTCCATGAAATAGTTTATATTTTGCCACAAAGTTCGGGAAATTATTATTTTTTTTGTTTTTTTACACAAAGTTGTCACTAAATAATATATTGCTCACACATGCCATGGGTATATGTGGGATGACACTCCAAAATACATTCTGCTGCTTCTCCTGAGTACAGGGATACCCCACGTGTGAGACTTTTTGGCAGTCTGGCCGCGTACAGGACCCTGAAAACCAATCCCCATCTTCAGGCTTTCTAATGGCGTAAATTGTTGATTTCACTCCTTACTACCTATCACAGTTTTAAAGGACATGAAATGCCAAGATAGCACAATCCCCCCCCCCAAATGACCCTATTTTGCAAAGTAGACACTCCAAGCTATTTGCTGAGAGGCATGGTGAGTATTTTGCAGCTCTCATTTATTTTGGAAAATTAAGAAAAAACAGGAAAATGCATTTTTTTTACTCTTTTTTCAATTTCAAAAGCTTTGTAACAAAAAGTGAGATCTGCAAAACACTCAACGTGCCTCTCTGCAAATAGCTTAGGGTGTCTACTTTCCGAAAAGGGGTCATTGGGGGGGGGGGGGGGGGGGTTCTGCTGTCTTGGCATTTCATGGCCTCCGAAACTGTGATAAGTAGTCAGGAGTGAAATCAACAATTTACGCCCTTGGAAAGCCTGAAAGTGGTGATTGGTTTTCGGGGTCCTGTACTCAGCTAGACTGCAAAAAAGTCTCACACATGGGGTATCCCCATACTCAAGAGAAGCAGCAGAATGTATTTTGGGGTGTCATTTCACATATACCCATGGCATGTGTGAGCAATATATCATTTGGTGACAACTTTGTGTAAAAAAAAAAAATAATAATTTTCCCGGAACTTGTGGCAAAATATTTCATGGACTCACCATGCCTCTCAGCAAATAGCTTGGAGTGTCTACTTTTCAAAATGGGGTTATTTGGGGGGGCGTCTGTGCTATCTTGAAACTTTAGGGCCTCCGAAACTCTGACAGGTAGTGCAGAGGTGAAATGCACAATTTACACCATTAGTGGTGATTGGTTTTCGGGGTCCCGTACACAGCTAGGCTCCCAAAAAGTCTCACACATGTGGTATCCCTGTACTCAGGAGAAGCAGCAGTGTGTATTTTGGGGTGTCATTCCACATATACCCATGGCATGTGTGAGTAATTTATCTTTTAGTGACAACTTTGTGTTAAAAAAAAAAATGTAATTTTCCAGAAACTTGTGGCAAAATATAAAATATTCCATGGACTCGCCATGCCTCTCAGCAAATAGCTTGGAGTGTCTACTTTTCAAAATGGGGACATTTGGGGGGGGGGGGGGGGTTGTGCTATCTTGAAATTTCAGGGCCTCCGAAACTGTGATGGATAGTGATGAGTAAAATCAAAAATGTATGCCCTTGGAAAGCCTGAGAGTGGTGATTGGTTTTCGGGGTCCTGTATTCGGCTAGACATCAAAAGAGTCTCACACATGGGGTATCCCCGTACTCAGGAGAAGCAGCAGAATGTATTTTGGGGTGTCATTTCACATATACCCATTGTGTGAAAAATGTATCTTAGTGACAACTTTGTGTTAAAAACATAATTTAAAAAAACAAATGTAATTTTTCCAAAACTTGTGGCAAAATATAAAATATTCCATAGACTCACCATGTGTCTCAGCAAACAGCTTGGGGTGTTTACTTTCCAAATTGAGGTAATTTGGGGGGGGGGGGTTTGTGGTATCTTGACATTTCAGGGCCTCCTAAACCGTGATAGGTAGTGAGAAAATGCAATGAAAAATGTACGCCCTTTGAATTTCTGAAGGTGGTGATTGGTGTTTGGGGTCCCGTACACAGCTAGCCTCCCAATGGCATGTGTGAGCAATATATTATTTCAATGACAACTTTGTGTAAAAAAAAAAATGTAATTTTCCAGAAACTTGTGGCAAAATATAAAATATTCCATGGACTCAATGAGCTCAACATGCCTCTCAGGACATTCCTTAGGATGTCTACTTTCCAAAAAGTGGTAATTTGGGGGGGGGGGGGGGGGGTTGTACTGCCCTGTCATTTTTGCACTTCGTGAAATGAGATAGGCAGTCAGAGAGTAAAAGCTGCATAAATTCCAGTATTTACACCATAGTTTTTAGACGCTATAACTTTTGTGCAAACCAATAAAAGTACGCTAATTGAGATTTTTTTTTGTCAAAGACATGTAGCTAAATTCATTTTGGCCAAAATATATGACATAAATTGAGTATATTGGATATTTTTTAAAAGACACAGTTGAAAATGTCATTTTTTCTCAAAACTTTCGCTCTTTTTTATTTAATATCGCAAAAAATAAAAAGCTCGGAGGTGATCAAATACCTCCAAAATAAAGCTCTGTTTGTGGGAAAAAAGGACGTAAATTTTGTTTGGGTACAGCATTGCATGACGGCGCAATTGTCAGTTAAAGTGAAAAAAGGGGCCTGGTCTTTGAGCAGCCAAATCCTTCGGGGCTTAAGTGGTTAAGGGACCAAAAGTAATGGGTCAGTTGGCTGCTCACCTGTTCCATGGCCAGGTGTGTGTTATCCGCTCATTATCCCATTTACAAGGAGCAGATAAAAGGTCCAGAGTTAATTTCAAGTGTGCTATTTGCATTTGGAATCTGTTGCTGTCAACTCTCAATATGAGATCCAAAGAGCTGTCACTATCACTGAAGCAAGCCATCATTAGGCTGAAAAAAAACAAAACAAACCCATCAGAGAGATAGCAAAAACAATAGGTGTGGCCAAATCAACTGTTTGGAACATCTTTAAAAAGAAAGAACGCATCGGTGAGCTCAGCAACACCAAAAGACCCGAAAGACCACGGAAAACAACTGTGGTGGATGACCGAAGAATTCTTTCCCTGGTGAAGAAAACACCCTTCACAACAGTTGGCCAGATCAAGAACACTCTCCAGGAGGTAGGTTTATGTAAGTCAAAGTCAACAATCAAGAGAAGACTTCACCAGAGTGAATACAGAGGGTTCACCACAAGATGTAAACCATTGGTGAGTCTCAAAAAAAGGAAAGCCAGATTAGAGTTTGCCAAAGAACATCTAAAAAAGCCTTCACAGTTCTGGAACAACATCCTATGGACAGATGAGACCAAGATCAACTTGTGATGGGAAGAAAAGAGTATGGAGAAGGAAAGGAACTGCTCATGATCCAAAGCATACCACCTAATCAGTGAAGCATGGTGATGGTAGTGTCATGGCGTGGGCATGCATTGCTGCCAATGGAACTGGTTTATTGATGATGTGACTGCTGAGAAAAGCAGCAGGAAGAATTCTGAATTGTTTCGGGCTATATTATCTGCTCATATTCAGCCAAATGCTTCAGAACTCATTGGACGGCGCTTCACAATGCAGATGGACAATGACCAGAAGCATACTGTGAAGGCAACCAAAGAGTTTTTTAAGGGAAAGAAGTGGAATGTTATGCAATGGCCAAGTCAATCACCTGACCTGAATCCGATTGAGCCTGCATTTCACTTGCTGAAGACAAAACTGAAGGGAAAATGCACCAAAACAAGCAGGAACTGAAGATAGTTGAAGTAGAGGCCTGGCAGAGCATCACCAGAGATGAAACCCAGCGTCTGGTGATGTCTATGCTTTCCAGACTTCAGGCTGTAATTGACTGCAAAGGATTTGCAATCAAGTATTAAAAAGTGAAAGTTTGATTTATGATGGTTAATCTGTCCTATTACTTTTGGTCCCTTAAAAAGTAGGAGGCACATATACAAACTGTTGTAATTCCTACACCGTTTACCTGATTTGGATGTAAATACCCTCAAATTATAGCTGAAAGTCTGCAGTTAAAGCACATCTTGTTTGCTTCAATTTAAATCCATTGTGGTGGTGTATAGAGCCAAAAAGATTAGAATTGTGTCGATGTCCCAATATTTATGGACCTGACTGTATCTATATATTTATAGATCTCTCTCTCTCTCTCTCTCTCTCTATATATATATATATATATATATATATATATATATATATATATATACAGTGGGTACGGAAAGTATTCAGACCCCCTTAAATTTTTCACTCTTTGTTATATTGCAGCCATTTGCTAAAATCATTTAAGTTCATTCTTCTTCCTCATGAATGTACACATAGCACCCCATACTGACAGAAAAACACAGAATTGTTGACATTGTTGCAGATTTATTAAAAAAGAAAAACTGAAATATCACATGGTCCCAAGTATTCAGACCCTTTGCTGTGACACTCATATATTTAACTCAGGTGCTTTCCATTTCTTCTGATCATCCTTGAGATGGTTCTACACCTTCATTTGAGTCCAGCTGTGTTTGATTATACTGATTGGACTTGATTAGGAAAGCCACACACCTGTCTATATAAGACCTTCCAGATCACAATGCATGTCAGAGCAAATGAGAATCATGAGGTCAAAGGAACTGCCTGAAGAGCTCAGAGACAGAATTGCGGCAAGGCACAGATCTGGCCAAGGTTACAAAAAGATTTCTGCTGCACTTAAGGTTCCTAAGAGCACAGTGGCCTCCATAATCCTCAAATGGAAGACGTTTGGGACGACCAGAACCCTTCCTAGAGCTGGCCGTCCGGCCAAACTGAGCTATCGGGGGAGAAGAGCCTTGGTGAGAGAGGTAAAGAAGAACCCAAAGATCACTGTGGCTGAGCTCCAGAGATGCAGTCAGGAGATGTGAGAAAGTTGTAGAAAGTCAACCATCACTGCAGCCCTCCACCAGTCGGGGCTTTATGGCAGAGTGGCCCGACGGAAGCCTCTCCTCAGTGTAAGACACATGAAAGCCCGCATGGAGTTTGCTAAAAAAAACACCTGAAGGACTCCAAGATGGTGAGAAATAAGATTCTCTGGTCTGATGAGACCAAAATAGAACTTTTTGGCCTTAATTCTAAGCGGTATGTGTGGAGAAAACCAGGCACTGCTCATCACCTGTCCAATACAGTCCCAACAGTGAAGCATGGTGGTGGCAGCATCATGCTGTGGGGGTGTTTTTCAGCTGCAGGGACAGGACGACTGGTTGCAATCGAGGGAAAGATGAATGCGGCCAAGTACAGGGATATCCTGGACAAAAACCTTCTCCAGAGTGCTCTGGACCTCAGACTGGGCCGAAGGTTTACCTTCCAACAAGACAATGACCCTAAGCACACAGCTAAAATAACGAAGGAGTGGCTTCACAACAACTCAGTGACTGTTCTTGAATGGCCCAGCCAGAGCCCTCACTTAAACCCATTTGAGCATCTCTGGAGAGACCAAAAAATGGCTGTCCACCAACGTTTACCATCCAACCTGACAGAACTGGAGAGGATCTGCAAGGAAAAATGGCAGAGGATCCCCAAATCCAGGTGTGAAAGACTTGTTGCATCTTTCCCAAAAAGACTCCTGGCTGTATTAGATCAAAAGGGGGTTTCTACTAAATACTGAGCAAAGGGTCTGAATACTTAGGACCATGTGATATTTCAGTTTTTCTTTTTTAATAAATCTGCAACAATGTCAACAATTCTGTGTTTTTCTGTCAGTATGGGGTGCTATGTGTACATTCATGAGGAAGAAGAATGAACCTAAATGATTTTAGCAAATGGCTGCAATATAACAAAGAGTGAAAAATTTAAGGGGGTCTGAATACTTTCCGTACCCACTGTGTATATATATATATATATATATATATATATATATATATATATATATATATATATAATGTAATGTGGCTAGAATTAGGAACTGATGTGTGTGCTAACCAGGAAGTGCATGTGTGGTGAGGTGCACTAAAATATATTCCACCTCACCCCACAGCTAACTGACATATTTCCCATTCCCAAGGGGCAACCACACCCCTCCCTGACTTAGCTTGCAAATCACAACCATCTCTTCTGAAGAGAATAGGGAAGGTGCCATTGTTCTCCATAACATGCGTGCAGCAATACAACTTCTGGGAACGTGTGTACAACCTAAAGAATAAATGGAGATCATTGCAATACTTTTTCACACTGTATTTGTGCAGCGGTCTAACAAACGCAATTTATTGGGAAAAAATACACTTTTTTAAATAAAAAATAAGAAAATAGTAAAGTTAGCAGAATATTTTTGTATAATGTGACAGATGATGTTACACAGCGTAAATTGATACCGAACATGTCATGCTTCAAAATTGCGCACGCCTATGGAATAGCGACAAACTACGGTACTTAAAAATCTCCATAAGTGACGCTTTAAAAATATTTACAGGTTACTTGTTTAGAGTTAAAAGGGGGCTCTTATGCTAGAATTATTGCACTCACTCTAACGATCGCAGCGATACCACACATGTGGGGTTTTAACGTTTACATATGTGGGCGCTACTTGCGTAGGCGTTCGCTTCTGCGTGCAAAGCTCGGAGGGACAGGGCGCTTTAATTTTTTTATTTTTCTTAATTTCCTTTTTATTTTTACACTGTCCCTTTTAAAAAAAAATAAAATTTTGGATCCCTTTTATTGCTATTACAAGGAATGTAAACATTCCTTGTAATACAAATAAGCATGACATGTCCTCTTTAATGAGACCTCAGATCTCTCATTTACACTTAAAGCGGAGTTCCACTCAGCAGTGGAACTTCTGCTTTAAGGCTTCCTGACCCCCTGACAGGCCACATTTGGCATGTGTTTTTTTTTTTTTCTTTGGGGGGGGGGGGGGTGGAGCGTGTACCTAGTTTTGACAGGTACCCACTCCCACTTCCACTCGTGCCACCTAGGCAGCTTCTCTGAGGTTCTCCTTTCCCCCTCCCTCCCTGCAATCTTCTGGGACACGTCACAGGTCCACTTTGTTGCCTGTCCACTCAGGACGCGTAGCGCGACTCGCATCCGGCTGTGATGTCTACAGTAGTGATGCTAAGTGCCCACAGTAGTGAGAACTGAGGCTTTGCTGGACCATGGGACAGGTGAGTATGTGTTTATTAAAAGTCAACAGCTACACTTTTTGTAGCTTCTGACTGTTAACCATTTGCCGACCGCCCGCCACAGTTTTACTGCGGCAGGCTGGCTTGGCTGCGAGAAACGACGTGGTACTACATCAGTCGCGTGCCTGGGGCAGGGGGGCGAGCGCGCGCCCCTGGCGGCGCACTCCTGCCCCCACTAGGCAGCGGGGATGCCGATGCATGGGGCTGGCAGCACTGATTGCCGCCGGCCACCCGCGATCGCTCCCCGATGAGAGGGAAGAACGGTCAGCTGTTGTAAACCCAGCCCACCTGTTTTTTCTCTTTGAAATGATTACAGAGCGCCTGTGATCCTTCTATATAGGATCACAGTTATCTATGGTCATTTCACAAGCCCCTCCCCCACAGTTAGTAAACACTCCCCTAGGCTTACATTTAACCCATTGATCATCCACTAGGTTAACCCCTTCCCTGCCAGTGTCATTATTACAGTAAGAGTGCATATTTTTAGCACTGATTACTGTAGTAATGTCACTGGTCCCCCCAAAAGTGTCAAAAAGGTCAGTTAGGGGTCCGATCTGTCTGCCGCAATGTCCCAGTCCCGCTAAAAATTGCAGATTGCTTGCATTACTAGTAATAAATAAATAAAAATTACATAAATCTTTCCCCTAGTTTGTAGACGCGATAACTTTTGCGTAAACAAATCAAAATATGCTTATTGCAATTTTTTATTTATTTATTTTTACCAAAAATATGTAGCAGATTAAAAATTGGCCTACATGGGTGAAGAAATTGGATTTTTTTTTTTTTTTGGGGGGGGGGGGGGGGAGAATGTTGTATAGCAGAATGTGAAAAATAATTGTCACTTTTTCTGTTTATAGTGCAAAAAAAAAAAAAAAATTGCAGAGGTGATCAAATACCACCAAAAGAAAGCTCTATTTGTGGGGAAAAAAGGACACCCATTTTATTTCAGTACAGCGTCGCACGGTCGCGCAATTTTCCGTTAAAGTAACGCAGTGCTGAATCACAAAATATGGCCTGGTCATTAAGGGGGCAAATCCTTCCAGTCCAGAACTGGTCAATAAACACAAAAACCAGGGGAAATCCGCTTTAACCCTTTCACTGCCTGGCCCTGTGCTCCACTTTTAAACTTAGCTGGCCAGGCCATTTTTGCAATTTTTCCATTACTTTTTTATTTTCTCTTACAGCTTTCATAGTTTGTAAAAGACCCCCAAACCATATATTTTCTGAAACCACGTGACCAGTAGAATGCAAAAAAGGTGCTACTGATTTTTAGGGCACAATGATATTTGCGCAAATGTTTATCAAACAATATTTTCTCTAAAAATGCACTAAAATCATTTATAGCAGATAAAACACAGCCCATTTTTCAAAATTCCTACTAAATATAAAAGCTAACCTGTATTAGGTTAATAAATACCCACTATTTGTAAATTTTAAATTGTGCCTTTTTGCAAAATGGTGAAAATCGAACATACAGCTTTCAGAGTTTAGGACCCCCCCCCCCCCCCCAACCATATATTTTCTGAAAGCATAGGACCAGTAGAATAAAAGGAAAGTGCTACTGATTTTTAAGGCCCCAATATATTTGAGCAAATGTTTACCAAAGCAATATTTTTGCTAAAAATACACTAAAATTATTATCAACAGGTACAAACACAACACGTTTTACAAAATGTCTGCTAGATTTCTACCAAATATAAAAGCTTAACCTGTATTGAGGGTAATAAAAAAAAATATGTAAAATTTTAAATTGCACCTTTTTGTGAAATGGTGAAAACTGAACGTACACAAAACTGTAAATGTTTAACAAAAGGCCTTGCGCTTATGGATCAATATGTATGTGTAAATTAGAGTGTGTTTCCTTATGAGCTACTGCTAACAAACAAAGGTGACTGTTCATTTAAATAATAAAATCAAACAGTGTCAGCGCTGCTGTAAAATATACCAATATAAAAATACTTTAAACTGCAATAAGGTGCTGCTGTGCAAATAACGTGCAGTAAAGTGACTCAATGCAATATTATCTGTAAACAATAATGCAATTCAAATATAATGGTACAAATTAACCACTTGCTGACCGCTCACGTTGCTGCTACTGCAGTAGAGCTGCTCGGCAAGGTCCAGCGACGTAGACCTATGTCAGGCGCATTCACGGGTCGCAGGGAGCGCTCCCTGTGGCTCAGAACCGATCAGTCATCAGATGCAGACCAATGATTTTTGGTCTGGATCTGGTGATCCGTTCTGGCCAATGGCATCATTTCCCCTGCCTGTGTAATGTAAACACAGGCAGGGGAAGCGATGTAGTTTTTCCTCCTGGAGCCCTTTTCGGTTCCAGGAGAAGAAAGAGAGACATCTAAACCGTGAGTTCCACCAACAGCACACTAACACCACCTCACATAGGCACACTTTGACCCCTTGATCACCCCCCAAACCCCTCACAGTGAACACTATATACAGTGGTATACAGATCTTTTACTGATCACTGTATTTAGTGTCACTTGTGACCCTAAATCACGCTTGCGCTAGGCCCAAATAGGTTTAGGGCACCTGCCATCTATCCCCTAATAAAGTTTTAACCTCTTGATCACCCCCAGTTAACCCCTTCACTCCCTATCACACTGTGCACTAAATACAGTATATAGGTAGCTACTGATCACTGTATTTAGTGTCACTTGTGACCCTAATTTGCGCTTGCGCTAGGCCCAAATAGGGTTAGGGAACCTGCCATCTATCCCCTAATAAACTTTTAATCCCTTGATCTCCCCCAGTTAACCCCTTCACTCCCTATCACACAGTGCACGAATATATACAATATATCAGCGAACTGCTGATCCCTTACATAGTTACATAGTTTGTGAGGTCGAAAAAAGACACCAGTCCATCCAGTTCAACGTTTTATGTGTGTGTGTGTGTGTGTGTGTGTGTTTGCTGTTAAACGTACATTGTATACCCCTGTATGCTGTGGTCTTTAAGGTGCCCATCTAATAGTCTTTTGAAACTATCGATGCTCCCTGCTGATACGACTGCTTGTGGAAGAGAATTCCACATCCTTACTGCTCTGACAGTGAAGAACCCTCTACGTATTTTAAGGTTAAACTGCCTTTCCTCCAGTTTTAGTGAGTGGCCACGTGTCTTATTGTATTCCCTTTCTCTGAATAGTTTGTTCCTTATGCTAGTGTCGCCAGTACAGTATTTGTACATTGATATTATATCCCCCCTCAATCGTCTCTTCTCCAGAGAGAATAAGTTCAGTGCTTGTAGTCTTTCCTCATAGCTGATGTCATCCATTCCCCTAATTATTTTTGTTGCCCTTCTCTGGACTCTCTCCAGTTCCAGCACATCCTTCCTGAGGACCGGTGCCCAGAACTGGACAGCATACTCCAGATGTGGCCGGACCAGAGTCTTGTAGAGAGGGAAAATAATCTCTTTATTTCTGGATTGAATCCCCTTTTTTATGCATCCCAGTATTCTGTTGGCTTTACTTGCAACGGCTTGGCATTGCATGTCACTGCCAAGCCTGTTGTCTACCAGTACCCCCAGGTCCTTTTCCATCCCAGACTCACCAAGAGGTTCCCCCCTAGTGAGTAGCTTGCTTTCTGGTTTCTGACACCCAAGTGCATTACTTTAAATTTTTCAACATTAAACCTCATCTGCCATGTAGTTGCCCACCCCATTATTTTGTTCAGGTCTGCTTGTAAGGTTTCCACATCCTGCATAAAAGATATTGGCATGCTTAGTTTAGTATCATCCGCAAATACTGAGATTGTCCTAGATATCCCTTCCTCTAGATCATTTATGAATAAATTAAACAGGATTGGCCCCAGAACAGAACCCTGGGGGGACCCCACTTTCCACACCCGCCCAATCCGAGTACTCCCCATGAATCAACACCCTTTGCACTCTCCCCTGGAGCCAGTTCTCTATCCAGGTACTCACCTTATGGTCCATACCTACCTTCCTTAGTTTGAACAGTAAGCGTTTGTGGGAAACGGTGTCAAAGGCTTTTGCAAAGTCCAGATACACCACATCCACAGGCTTACCTTTATCTAGGTGCGAGTTCACTTCATCATAGAAGGTTAATAGATTGGTTTGGCAAGAACGATTTTTCATGAATCCATGCTGATTACTACTAATACTACCGTTTTCATTACTAAAGTCTTGTATGTGGTCCCTTAACATCCTCTCCAAAATCTTGCAGACTACGGATGTTAGGCTGACAGGCCTAAAGTTACCCGGGATATATCTCTGCCCTTTTTTAAATATTGGTACCACGTTGGTTTTTTTCCAATCAGCTGGCACCATAACCGTCTGTAAACTATCCTTAAAGATCAAGAATAATGGTCTGGCAATCACCTGGCTGAGCTCTTTAAGAACCCTCGGGTGCAAGCCATCCGGTCCCGGTGATTTATTTATGTTAAGTTTCTCTAGTTTGGTTCTAAGTCTATCTTCTGTTAGCCATGGCGGTACTTCCTGAGGTATATTATTTAGTTTGGCCTTACAAGCTGGGTTAGTGTAGCCCCCCAATTCTTTTGTGAAGACTGAAGAGAAGAAATTATTTAACACTTCCGCCTTTTCTCTCCTCTGTGGCCATATTTCCTTTGTCATCTTTTATGGGGCCAATGTGTTCTAGCCTCGCTTTCTTACTGTTTATATACATAAATAATTTTTTGGGGTTCTTTTTACTATCTTCCGCTATATGTCTCTCGTGTTCTATTTTAGCCACCTTGATTTCATCTTCACATTTTTTATTACACTCTTTGTAATGCTTGAATGCTGCCAATGACCCCTCAGTCTTGTATTTTTTGAAGGCCTTTTCTTTAGCATTATTATGCATTTTTATGTTGGAGTTTAGCCACCCAGGGTTTAGTTTTGCTCTTTTAAATGTATTTCCCTTTGGAATGCACTGGCCAATCCCTTTAAGTATGCTCTTGAAGCACTCCCATTTTACCTCCATGCTCTTTGTTCCCAGGGTTCTATCCCATGTAATATTTTCTAGCAGCGAGAGCAGTTTTGGGAAATTGGCTCTTTTGAAATTCAGTGTTCTTATATTACCCTTATGTTTCCTATTACTATGATTAATACTGAAACGAATTGACCTATGGTCACTGTTTCCTAAGTTGCCCCGTATTTCTATATCCGTAAGCAGGTCTGTATTGTTGTTAATCAGTAGGTCAAGTACCGCATTGTTTCTTGTCGGTGCATTCACCATCTGACCCATGGAATTGTCCTGCAAAACATTTAGGAACTGCCGAGCCTTGGCTGAATGCGCGGTTCCTTCTGCCCAGTCTATCTCTGGATAATTAAAGTCCCCCATTATAATGACATTTCCCATCCTTGCTGCCAATCCTATCTGTAAAAGGAGGTCCGCCTCCCCCTCCTCCCTCTGGTTGGGGGGCCTATAGCATACGCCCAATATTACCTTCCCCACAGTGCCTTCCCTTTGAAGTTCTACCCATAGAGATTCTACCTCGTCCATAGCTCCATTATTAATATCATCCCTCATATTTACCTGTACACTGTTCTTAACCACTTTACCACCGGAGGATTTTGCTGTCTTACGTCTGGGCCACTTTTTGCGATTCGGCACTGTGTGACTTTAACTGACAATTGCGCGGTCGTGCGACGCCGTACCCAAATGAAATTGACATCCTTTTTTTCCCACAAACAGAGCTTTCTTTTGGTGGTATTTGATCACCTGTGCGATTTTTACTTTTTGTGCTATAAACAAAAAAAGAGCGTACATTTTGAAAAAGTAACAATATTTTTCACATTTTTTTATATGAAATTCCCCCCCCCCCCAAAAACAAATGTAAAAATCGAAATTTTTTAAAATTTTTGGCCAATTTGTTTTCTGCTACCTATGTTTGGTAAAAAAAATCAAAATAAGCGTATTTTGATTGGTTTGCGCAAAAGTTATTGCGTTTACTAACTAAGGGAAAGATTTCTGTCATTTTTGGTGTTTTTTTTTTTAACGAGTAATGGCGGCGATCTGCGATTTTTTTTTTTTTTTGCGGGACTGCGACATTGCGGCGGACAAATCGGGCTCCTGACTGACATTTTTGACACTTTTGGGGGTACCAGTGACATTACTGCAGTAATCAGTGCTATAAATATGCACTGTTACTGTAAAAATGACACTGGCAGTGAAGGGGTTAATTTTATTGGAGAGGGAGGGGTAAATGTATGCCTGGTGCTTACTGACGTGTGTGGGGGGAGGTGACTGTGTGACACAAGGACAGATCCAGGGTTCAGCTATGCTGAACCCTGCAATCTGACCCTGCCTGTCACTTCGGAGATCCGCCCGCTTGTGTTTACACAGGCGTGCGGATCTCCACACTTGATTCCCCGACGATCGGGGAAGAGCAGCGGCGCCCTGGCCCGACTCCTGCTGTGACTGAATACAGCGGGAGCGCGCCGCCTAGAAGGGGGAGGGTCTGCCGATGTCAGACCTACAAGAGCCACTTTGCCGCAACGTGAGCAGCGGTAAAGTGGTTAATATACAGACATACCCCTCTCACTTTTTTTACCTTTATCTCTATCTCTGCGATAAAGGGAGTACCCCTGAACGGTCGCCATCCAGTCATGGGAGCTGTCAAACCAAGTCTCTCTTATCCCCACAAAATCAAAGTCCCCCTCAAACATCAGTAGCTCCAGTTCTGGCATTGGTATATAAACCTCTTAATTTTGACCGGTTGCATATATCCTCATTTAATGTTTTTAGGCTGCTCTTGAGATTTTTCCCCATACCCACCCTGGGTTTAGGAGCTCCGAACACCCTACCACTAATGTCCCCATTTGTGCCCTCTGAATCTTGCTTTCCACTGGCTAATTCTACATCTGTACCCCCCCCCCCATCACCTAGTTTAAAAGCCCCTCTAACTTTATGGCCATCTTCTCACCCAGTACGGCTGCACCCTCCCCATTTAGGTGCAATCTGTGCCTACCAAAGAGCCGGTGGCCGACTGAGACTCCTTACTACACCAGCTCCTCTGCCACTTTTAACTTCCCTAATCTCCCGCTGCCTCTCTGGTGTGGCTCGAGGTACAGGTACTATTTCTGAAAATACTACCTTGGAGGTCCTACTTCTCAACTTAGCTCCTAAGTCCCTGAAATCGTTTAGGACTCGCCATCTTCCTCTGCCTATGTCATTGGTACCCACGTGTACCATGACAGCTGGGTCTTCCCTAGCCCCACCCAGTAATCTGTCCACCCGTGTACGATCCCGGCTCTCCTTCGGTATGGACATTCGGCTCAGTGTTGCCAGCTGCTTCCCTAGATTCAGGACCTGAGCTTCCAGGGAAGCAACGTGCTTACATTTTGCGCATTTGTACTCGCACTCGATCACATGATCGGGGAACGCATACATATCACAAGATGCACACAAATCGCATCTCCACATGCGCCGGGCATTGTACCTACTAATCTAATCGAATGGGGATTCAGTAATTTTAGTCTATCCTGTGTGGCTGTTTCCTAGCTTCCTAACTCCGCTTTCTCACCCTCTGGTACTCCGCTACACTCACTTGACACTCATAGTCGCAAAACTTCACAATCGCACAGCCTGGTCAGTCGCACAACACTCAGTCGCACAACACTCCCAGTTGCACAACACTCACATTCGCACAGCCCGGTCAGTCGCACAGCACTCCCAGTTGCACAACACTCCCAGTCGCACAGCCGGTCAGTCGCACCACACTCACAGTCGCATAACACTCACAGTCGCATAACACTCACAGACGCACAGCCCGGTCAGTCGCACAACACTCACAGACGCACAGCCCAGTCAGTCGCACAACACTCACAGGCACACAACACTCACAGTAGTAATAGGTACTCATATAGGTCAGTGTTTAGTCTCAGTCATCAGTCTTACTTACCTAGTGTGTGTCCCTTTAAGCCTGTCACTTGCAGTTGCTGACGGCGACTCCTCCCGCCTCGGTCAGTCTTCCTCTCTGCACCCGCCTCCCTCGGTCACTTCCCGGTCAGCCTTTGTTCTGCTAGTCTCCTCTTCTCCCTCTCTGTCGGGGGGGGGGGATACTGCACCACTCACCGCCCGCCGCAAAAGGGGGGGGGGTTTACTTCGCCGCCCGCCACAAGGGAGGGGGGGTTCTAGCACCGCTCGCCGCCGCTCTACTGGGGGGGGGGGGTTACTCACACTCACACGCGGTCGGTCACACACCCACTCCTCTCACTCGCACGCAGCCACTGATCCCGCGCTCTGCTCCACAGCACCACCTGCCGGTCACCCTGACACTGAAGCTGGTCACCTCAATATATAGGTAACCTCAATATATCGGTAATTTGCTGAGCTTAGTTTCAGCTATATCAAAGAATAAGCAGCCAACATATGATCTTGAATAAAAAAAACAATCAAAAATAAAAGCAAAAAGTGTAGTGCTACATACGAATATCAGAAGCACTAATTCCACATTCAAGGGAAGAAAACCACAGAAAAGGTGTCCACTCAGAGTCAATCACTCTCCTTATGGGTGATAATAGAGAAGAGCCGCCACCAAGTGTAAACACACTGACTCTTACCAGATGTTGGTGACCCTCATCACAGGGGTCATAGAGCGCAGAGATCTCACAATCTGGTAGCAGTAGCAGAAAAAAAATCCTCCCAGTGTTTAAATTTGTAATAGCCTGTCTCCCTTTCACGTGGACTCCTCAGCGCATATGGGGATAAGGCAAGATAACTCTCATAGCGTAGTATATTTAATATAGACTAATTTATTAAAAACAGCAAATAGCAACTCACATTTGAGCAGAGTATATACAGTGTGTCATACAGGGTTCATACGGTCCTGGAAATCCTGGAAAAGTTTTGGAATTTTTAGATGACACTTTCCAGGCCTGGAAAGGTCATGGAAAATTAGGAAACACACTAGTTTTGGAAAAGTCATGGAATTAAATTACTGTGGAGGAGCGGGGAGCGGATGCTTAATTATTTTAATTATTTTATGATAATTATATTGCCACATACTGTATTTACATTTTGCTGTATTAGCGTCCTTCCGGGTCCGCGGTATGCGCGTGCTGTCATTGGCCAGCAGCAGCCGAAGAGATGACCCAATCAGGCAGCAGGGAGGGCTGGCCGCGGTTTGCCTGGAGACACTGTGACTGGCTAGCAGAAGCAGTAACAGCCAGGAGATTATCAACCAATGAGGCAGCGGAAGCGTCACTGGAGGACGGGCCGGCCGCATGAACATGATGATGACGCGGAAGGGGGCGGTAACCGTTTCGGTTACTGCACCCCCGCGTCATCACGTTCATGTGGCCGGCCCGCCCTCCAGTGACGCTTCCGCTGCCTCATTGGTTGATAATCTCCCGGCTGTTACTGTTGCTGCTAGCCAGTCACAGTGTCTCCAGGCAAACCGCGGCCGGCCCTCCCCGCTGCCTGATTGGGTTATCTCCTCGGCTGCGGCTGGCCAGTGACTGACAGTAAGGGCAAACTGCGGACCCGGAAGGACACCTACCTGTACCAGTGCTATACGCTGAATGTAAAAATGCCCCCCCCTCAGTGCTCTTTAGCCCCCCCTCTGTGCTCTTTAGCCCCCCCAGTGTTCTTCAGCCCCCCCAGTGTTCTTTAGCCCCCCCAGTGTTCTTTAGCCCCCCTACTCTTAGCCCCCCCGTGCTCTTCAGCTCCCCACAGTGCTTTTCATCTCCCCCCCCCCCCATGCTTTCTGGCTCCCCCAGTGCTCTCCAGCTCCCTGGCTCCCCCCTCAGTGATTTCCAGTTCCCCCCAGACAGTGCTCTCTAGTCCCCCCCCCCCTCTCCCCCTGTGCTCTCCATCCCCCTGGTTTTCCATGCTCCCCCCCCCCCGCGCCTTCCAACCCCCCTGCAATGCTTTCCAAACCCCCCTTAATTTTCTCCAGCCCCCCCCTCCCCCCGTGCCCTTCAGCTCCTCCAGTGCTCTCTGCTTCCCCTGTGCTCTTCGAGGGGGTGGGGTTTTTTTTCCCTAGATAGTAGGAGTAGGTTTTGCCTCGTCCCTATTTGAACAAGAAAAATGGGGGGTTTTGGTGTCTCAGGCCAAAGTAGTGGGACTTTTAGGGCAAGTAATAATATTACTACAAGTAAAAGTAAAAAAAGTATCGGATTTATTCCGTTATACTTAAGGCATAATAATATATACATACATTCCAATAAGGTGGAGATATGTGATTTGGGTATAGGCCCAATGTGGTAAAGGTAGAAGGAGAAAAATGATTCGAGGGAATCTGTGACATATGTGATAGTTTGTGACAAAATTAAGGATAATAATCTCTGTGTTTCCTGTGTAGTCCAGGAAGTAGTAGTTCACAGAGTTTATCCCTGAATCTGACGCGTTTCGGCTTTCTTTAAGCCTTTCTCAAAGATTTTTGTCACCCAGCTGAAATATATAAAATCAATAACATATCTGTTATTGTAAATATTCATGTAGAAAAATACTGGAGTTTTAGTATAGAGTATTTGAAGTACATACACTATGGGACCTTGTTTCAATAGACCAATCTCTGTGTCCTCTGAGCCTGCTACAAGGAGTCGTGGGGTGCCTCTGTCTGGAAGGATATGTGAGTGTAAGTATTGTTTTTAGGTATTGATAGCCTAAAGGTATTCAATATTCACCATTTACTCACGCATTCAATATAGGTGTTCATATATGGTGGCTTGGTGGTAATCCAACAAGGTCCTGCGTTATCCTTTTCTACAAAGTCATAATGTATATATGTATATAAAAAAGCAAGGTTTTTTCACAATAGTAGTATTTATTTATTTATGCGGATTTTTTATATATCCGCCTAGACCAACTTACATTTGTTGGGTTGCAGGATGGAAGATTCCAATGCCGCAAGTAGGTTTGCAGCCTTGCTTCAATATGCCATTTCTAAAGGAATTATAAATAATATAATTCCTATTATATACATTGGTGGTCAGTGGTGAGTACTTTATTAAAGGTGACTTGAAAGCTTATGGATCCATGAGGTCCATTTAAAAACTTACATTTGAGCAGATGAGGTAAAGTATGGTAGGAATTTCTCCACTGCAACGGTCCGTGTCTCTCCTGTTCCCTCGCTAGGAGGGATGTGAAGGGAGACGCCGGCTCCCCGGCCTTTTAACGCTGCTCGCGCATGCGCAGAAGGCGCCGCACGTATGCAGCTCTTCCTTGTCCGTGACGTAATGGTCCCGTACTGCGCAGGCGCCTGGGTGTTGCGCACGCAGTACGAGCCTGTCGGGCAGGGAAAGCGGCCGCCGACACGGAGTGTAAAACATGGAGTTGTCTGGCCGTGGTCAGAGGCATGATGTTTAGCCCTTCCATGTCACAATTGCCCCTGTCCTTGATAGGGGCAGGGGCTTACCGTGCCGGGAGCAAGCTCATGAGGATCAGGATGTCTGTTTTGAAGCAAAGTATACATTACACAATATATATATGCAACAATGTATATAATATTTAATTATTAATTCATGTGTACATAATTTTTGCGTATATCATAGTTTTAACAGCAGAAAAAAATATAAATAAATAATGAAAGAGCATATCCAAAGGGGAATGATGTTCCCGTGGGGGATGTGTCGGACATATCCCAAAGTCTGACATACCAGAAAGGATGTTTATATCTGGGATTTGTTTTCAAGATAATAAATAAATGGGGGGAAGGATGGTTTAAAATTTTTAAAGCTATAAGTTGTTACTTAAAGGACAAACCTCGTTTCAGGTATCATATTTAATTTTAGTCCGTTTTCCCAGAGGCAAAGCCTTCAAGGAATGGTCTAAAACTTTCCGTTTCGTTTAATCCAGGGTATTTGGTGGCATTCAGACGTCTAATCCATCGCATCTCCATTTGGAGAAGCTTTTTGTTCCAATCGCCTCCGCGCTGTGGTATGTGTATTCTCTCTAAAGCGATGAATGTCACTTTTGGCATTTTATTGTGGTGGATATACTTGACGTGCCTACCAAGTGGTAAATGGAAATTACATATTTCCATACTTTGTATGTGCTTGTTGATTCTTTTGCCCATTTCCTGTTTGGTTTTGCCAACATAATATGACCCGCATTCGCACCTCATAAGGTACACGACCCCCTTGGTCTTGCAATTTACATAGTGGCGGGGTGTAAATTTCTCACCGTTTGGGAGGATGGTATCTGTACATTTTTTAATAACTTTGCACTGCGCACAAGTGCCGCAGGGGTATGTGCCCTTGTCTCTGCAAGGGTCCTTCCGTTTTTCTTTGAATTCGCTATGTGTTAAATTTTGTTTAAGTGAGCCGGCCTTTCTATAGGTGACCAACGGGTTGTCTGTCACAAAATGTTTTACCACAGGATCTTCGTTTAGGATTGTCCAGTGCTTTTGAAGAATTTGTTTGATTTTCTGATGTTCGTTTGTAAACCGCAAAATAATGCGTGTTTTTTCCCCTTGTTCCTGATTTATGTGTGCCTCTTTAGATTTAAAGAGTATTTCTTGCCTCTCCTGCTGTTTGACCTTATTGAAGGCTTTTCTAAGTGTAGTTTTGGAATATCCTCTTTCCAATAATCTTCCTGTTAGGAGGTTGGCTTCTCTCTGATAGTCGTCATCTTTGGTGCAATTCCTCTTTAGCCTTAAAAATTGGCTATACGGAATTGCTTTTTTTAAGGATATTGGGTGGAAACTTGACGCATGTAAGATTGAATTTCCTGCTGTTTCCTTACGATAAAGTGTCGTTTTAATGGTTCCATTGGGTTCTTTTAATATCCACGTGTCTAGAAACGCAATTTTGTTTCTATCATAATTAAGTGTAAAGAACATGTTATAGGTGTTATTGTTCATCGTTTTAAGACACTCCTTAATTAGCTTCTCTGGTCCTGACCAGATAATGAAGATGTCGTCCAGAAATCGCTGCCATAGTAATATATTGTTTACAAAGATGTTATTTTTTTCCTCTGCCAGGAATTCCGTTTCCCAGGCTCCTAGAAAAATGTTCGCATACGATGGAGCACAGCTAGTGCCCATCGCGACACCGCAAGTTTGTAGGTAATAGGTACCATCGAAGGTGAATACATTATGATTTAGAATGTATTCTAACATCATTATAATAAATTCATTGAACTTATTGTCCCGTTCACTCTGTTGCATAAGGGCTTGTCTAATTATCTCTATTCCTTTTTTATGAGGGATGTTATTATAAAGAGATTCGACGTCAATGGTAATAAGAAGGGCATCTTCTGGTACTGTTAGTCCATCTAGGATTTGAAGTAGGTGTACTGTATCTTTTAGATACGATGGAAGTTTAGTCACATGGGGTTTGAGGTATGTGTCGATGACTTTACTAGTTGTTTCTGTGAGGTTACCATTTCCCGATACAATTGGTCTCCCGGGGGGGTCGTCTCTGCTTTTATGTATTTTGGGTAACGCATAAAAGGTAGGGGTCCTGGGGTGTTCAGTCCTCATATATGACCATAATGTTTCTGTTATTGTGCCCTCGTTCAATGCCCTGTCTAATTTTTTATAGAAATCTTCTTTGAAAGTTTCCAAGATTATAGGTAATATTTTCTTATAACATTTATTGTTATTCAGGATTTTTTGGCACATCATTTTATATTGCTCATTATCCATTAATACAATGTTGCCTCCTTTGTCCGAGGGCTTTATTGTGATTTTCTCATTTTCTTGTAGTTCTTTTAATGCTTTTCTCTGTGATTCCGTGAGGTTTTGTGTTTTTCCTCGGTCTTTTAATTGGTTGATCTCCTTGCTGGTTTCTCTCACAAATAGTGCAATTGCTGGATTAGTGTTCAAAGGTGGAAAGAGGTGTGATTTTTTCTTGAATTTTTTTAGGGATGTTTCCTGTGAAGGATTAGTTTCCTGATCCTCCTCTTCGCTATCTAAATTGGTGTCATCATCCGTCCAGTCCTCTAGACCCCCTTCCTCCAACAGCAGGTTTAGATCACGGATGGCTCTAAATTCTGCTGCGGATAATTTTGTCTGTGGTTCTTCGGTTGTAGGCTTTTTACTATACATGACTTTTAAGAGTAATTTTCGTGCAAAAAGGTTTATGTCCTTTATGGTTTCAAATCTGTCCGTTGCCTTATTAGGGCAGAAGGATAGGCCTAATGTTAGAACCTCCGTCTGGTCATCTGTTAATTTATGTTTGGACAGATTGATGATAGTAAGTTCTCTAGTTGCAATTATGTGGCTTGGGTCTGCTTCTTCTGTTGTTTCCCTAAAAAAGCCTTTTGTGATTTTGGACCACCGTCTTTGTTTGTTCTTGGTCGTAAGAAGATTTTGTGATGTTTGACCGGGACTATGTCCTCTTGTCCATGTGAAATATTTTCTTCCCTCGTGTCTTCTCTTTCCCGTGAGGGATCTTCTCTGTCCTCCAGATCTGCCTGAATCTCTTGTTGGGTTTGTTCCATATCTCTCCTTCTTGGCTGTTCAACTCCTGACGCATATGATGATGAGTCGGATGAATAATAAAAAAAAAAAAAAAAAAAAAAAAAAAAAAATTTTAAACCATCCTTCCCCCCATTTATTTATTATCTTGAAAACAAATCCCAGATATAAACATCCTTTCTGGTATGTCAGACTTTGGGATATGTCCGACACATCCCCCACGGGAACATCATTCCCCTTTGGATATGCTCTTTCATTATTTATTTATATTTTTTTCTGCTGTTAAAACTATGATATACGCAAAAATTATGTACACATGAATTAATAATTAAATATTATATACATTGTTGCATATATATATTGTGTAATGTATACTTTGCTTCAAAACAGACATCCTGATCCTCATGAGCTTGCTCCCGGCACGGTAAGCCCCTGCCCCTATCAAGGACAGGGGCAATTGTGACATGGAAGGGCTAAACATCATGCCTCTGACCACGGCCAGACAACTCCATGTTTTACACTCCGTGTCGGCGGCCGCTTTCCCTGCCCGACAGGCTCGTACTGCGTGCGCAACACCCAGGCGCCTGCGCAGTACGGGACCATTACGTCACGGACAAGGAAGAGCTGCATACGTGTGGCGCCTTCTGCGCATGCGCGAGCAGCGTTAAAAGGCCGGGGAGCCGGCGTCTCCCTTCACATCCCTCCTAGCGAGGGAACAGGAGAGACACGGACCGCTGCAGTGGAGAAATTCCTACCATACTTTACCTCATCTGCTCAAATGTAAGTTTTTAAATGGACCTCATGGATCCATAAGCTTTCAAGTCACCTTTAATAAAGTACTCACCACTGACCACCAATGTATATAATAGGAATTATATTATTTATAATTCCTTTAGAAATGGCATATTGAAGCAAGGCTGCAAACCTACTTGCGGCATTGGAATCTTCCATCCTGCAACCCACCAAATGTAAGTTGGTCTAGGCGGATATATAAAAAATCCGCATAAATAAATAAATACTACTATTGTGAAAAAACCTTGCTTTTTTATATACATATATACATTATGACTTTGTAGAAAAGGATAACGCAGGACCTTGTTGGATTACCACCAAGCCACCATATATGAACACCTATATTGAATGCGTGAGTAAATGGTGAATATTGAATACCTTTAGGCTATCAATACCTAAAAACAATACTTACACTCACATATCCTTCCAGACAGAGGCACCCCACGACTCCTTGTAGCAGGCTCAGAGGACACAGAGATTGGTCTATTGAAGCAAGGTCCCATAGTGTATGTACTTCAAATACTCTATACTAAAACTCCAGTATTTTTCTACATGAATATTTACAATAACAGATATGTTATTGATTTTATATATTTCAGCTGGGTGACAAAAATCTTTGAGAAAGGCTTAAAGAAAGCCGAAACGCGTCAGATTCAGGGATAAACTCTGTGAACTACTACTTCCTGGACTACACAGGAAACACAGAGATTATTATCCTTAATTTTGTCACAAACTATCACATATGTCACAGATTCCCTCGAATCATTTTTCTCCTTCTACCTTTACCACATTGGGCCTATACCCAAATCACATATCTCCACCTTATTGGAATCCCCTGTGCTCTTCTATCTTCTATCATGTCTGCAGTCTCTGACCTTCTCTTGTATCATGTCCGCAGCCTCTGACCACCTCTTGTATCATGTCCGCAGCCTCTGACCACCTCCTGTATCATGTCTGCAGTCTCTGACCTTCTCTTGTATCATGTCCGCAGCCACCACCTCCTGTATCATGTCTGCAGCCTTTGACCACCTCCTGTATCATGTCCGCAGCCTTTGACCACCTCCTGTATCATGTCTGCAGTCTCTGACCACCTCCTGTATCATGTCTGCAGTCTCTGACCACCTCCTGTATCATGTCCGCAGCCTCTGACCTTGTCCTGTATTATGTCCGCTAAATGTACAGTGTGTGTCGTAAAACGTTTGACATTTCGAACATGGGAGAGGCAGCGCTGTCTAGCCACGCTAAAGGTGCAAAGCACCAGTCTGCAGCTGCGTGCTTGACAGCTTCCAATCTGATCGCTGGCTTTTTTACCCGTGAGCCTGAAGTGACACCGGCTCCCAGCTGCGGCAGCGGTGCTTCCATCTCATCCACTGTAAAACAAGGGACCATTTTGAGTCACGCTGTATCCAGAAACGAAACCCTAACTGCAGAGGTACTGTACACTACAAAGATTGTCATTTATTTTAGTAAAAATATGCTGGGTGTGACATGGATTTTGTCTTATTTAACATGTATACATAGACATTTCATGAAACATTAGGTCATGAATATTTACGTGAAGTCATGGAAAAGTCATGGAATTTTATTGGTGAAAATGTGTATGAACCCTGGTCATAAATCCTCTAGTAGAGTACACGTGTTGATTTCCAACCAACAAAGTGGCCGCCACGTCCCCCGTCCATGTTGACGTCACGGAGCGCTTGGTATTCCACTTTCTACTTCCGCAACGCAATGACGCACCCCGCCTGTCTTTTTCACTATATATAGATCGTCACCATTGTTTGGCCACACCCTAGACAACGTCAATTAGTGATAAAACACGTCGGTCTCCAGAACCCAATGCATTAAACATGTCCATCATAAATCGTCCCAAGGAAGGGAAGAGCTTTTTAAAATACTGGATGATAAACCAGTCAAGTCCTGTGGCTTTCCCCACCTTGGTACAGGCTATGGCTTCCATCAGTTCAGCTAGTGTAATGAGATTATCCAAGGTGTTTCTATCAACCTCAGATAAACAGTGCATGTGAGAGGAGAGTAAGTACTCTTCTATTTGAGTTAGTTGGAGGGTCGGAGATTAGAGGTTATACAATAAGACACAGTGCAAATTAAATTTGTAGGCAATGTGTCTGGGAAGTGTGGCTTTCTGGTCAGTATTAGAGACTATTTGTGATATATATGATGTGGCTAGAGTTTGTTCTCTAACTAACTAGATCTGGCTAGTAGTTTTCCGCATTTGTTTCCTGACTCATAAGAAACTGCGACAAATTTGCTGCCTTAGCTTTATAAAGTAGAAGCTCATTAATCCGTTTACGTTCTGTCATAAGGTCCAGCTCTGATGAGGGTGACGCAGCGGGTTTATGACGGGATTCTAGTGTGTGTAAGGACCGTAATAGGGTATCTAACTGCGTACTGTACATGTTTTTTTTAATCCTGGACCCATGTCTAATGAGAACTCCGCAGATTAATGCTTTATGGGCCTCCCAAATAATACAGAGTCTGCAAAAGTATTGGTTTGAAAGAAACAGTCCAGTTCTGTCGTGACATCTGTTAGGACAATCTCGTCTTGAAGTAGACTCTCATTCAGTCTCCACGTCCTCATCCCATCAGAACGGATGTCAGGCAGCGCTTAGGAGAGAATGATAGGGGCATAATCAGACCAGGTAATGGTACATATTCATGTGTCTCTGATCGCATGTAATTGACTGTAAGGAATTAAAAAAGAATATATGCGAGAGTATTGTAGGTGTGGAGGGGAGTAGAAAGAATAAACACGTTCACCACGCTGCATTAGGCGCCACACGTCTTATCAGCTGAGCGTTATAGACTTTGCAATGCGTTTCCAGGGTCCTCGGAGGGACAGAGGAAGAGCCCTGAGATGTATCTTCTGAGGGAATCAAGGGGACATTAAAGTCTCCCCCAACAATTAGGTGACCCTCCCTGAATTCTAAAAGTTTCTCCATGCCATCTTGTTGGCTATTGGGGACATAAAAAGTAGCCAGGGTGATCTTAATATCTCCAATAATTCCCTTCAGGAACAGAAAATGACCACTGTGGTCTTTTAGATAATGTGCACAAGTCCACGCTCCTTATTCGAAAAAATGATAGAAACCCCTTTGGATTTGGACTCCAGGTTGGAGAAGTGATAAGACAATATAAAAAAAAAAAAAGTTTTTTTAGTATAGGAAGCTTGTCATCTCAGAAGTGTGTCTCCTGAACAAAAGCAATGTCCATTTTAGAGCTTTTTTAATCGTTTAAAAGAATCTTTCTCTTTTCAGGGACATTAAGTCCTTTAGCATTAATCGAGATAATCTTTAAGATATCCATTTGTAGGAATCAAGGGAGGGGAAGGGGGGGGGGGCAGGAGAGAATAGAGAGAATAGAGGTAAGGAGTATGCCTGAGCAGGAAAATAAAAAAATAGATATTTTAGAAAGAAGAGAGTAGAAATAGGAAATTGGAAAGTAAAGAGAATAAAAATCAAAAAGAAAGAGGGAAGTCATCTCAGGGGGAAAGACCTTGAGACAAAAAAATAGCAAACTAAATATTGTTAGAGCGCTCACCAGTAAACACTGGATATATAAGTGTAGTCCTATGTGGGGTAGTGAATGGGCAGAGTTGAGGAATGAGGCCCTGGCTCGCTCTCCCCCCTCATCCCTACAGCATTCTTAACCACTTTCAGACCGGAGGATTTGGCTGCTCAAAGACCAGGCCCCTTTTTTCAATTTGGCACTGCGTGACTTTAACTGACAATTGCGCGGTCATGCAATGCTGTACCCAAACAACATTTTTCCCACAAATGGCTTTCTTTTGGTGGTATTAGATCACCTCTGCGCTTCTTATTTTTTGCGATATTAATAAAAAAAAAAGAGCGAAAATTTTGAGAAAAAATGACATTTTCAACTTTGTCTTTTAAAAAATATCCAATATACTCAATTTATGTCATATATTTTGGCCAAAATGTATTTAGCTACATCTCTTTGACAAAAAAAATCTCAATGAGCGTATTTTTATTGGTTTGCACAACCAATATAGCGTCTACAAACTATGGTGTGAATACTGGAATTTATGCAGCTTTTACTTTGACTGCCTATCTCATTTCATGAAGTGGTAAAACGGCAGGGCAGTACAAAACCCCCCAAATTACCACTTTTTGGAAAGTAGACATCCTGAGGAATGTCCTGAGAGGCATGTTGAGCTCATTGAAAATGTATTTATTTTTTTTTACACAAAGTTGTCATTGAAATAATATATTGCTCACGCATGCCATGGGTATATGTGTAATTACACCCCAAAATATATTCTGCTGCTTCTCCTGAGTACAGAGATACCACATGTGTGAGACTTTTTGGGAGCCTAGCTGTGTACGGGACCCCGAAAACCAATCACCACCTTCAGAATTCCAAAGGGCATAAATTTTTCATTGCATTTTCTCACTACCTATCACGGTTTAGGAGGCCCTGAAATGTCAAGAAACCACAAAACCCCCCCAAATGACCCCATTTTGGAAAGTAGACACCCCAAGCTGTTTTCTGAGAGGCATGGTGAGTCCATGGAATATTTTATTTTTTGCCACAAGTTTTGGTAAAATTATTATTTTTTCTTTGTTTTTTTTACACAAAGTTGTCACTAAATATTATATATTGCTCACACATGCTATAGGTATATGTGAAATGGCAACCCAAAATACATTCTGCTGCTTCTCCTGAGTATGGGGATACCCCATGTTTGAGACTTTTTGGCAGTCTAGCCGCGTACAGGACCCCGAAAACCAATTACCACCTTCAGCCTTTCCAAGGGCGTAAATTGTTAAATTTCACTCCTCACTACCTATCACAGTTTTGGAGGCCATGAAATGCCAAGACAGAACAAACCCCTCCGCAAATGACCCCTTTTCGGGAAAGTAGACACCCTAAGCAATTTGCAGAGAGGCATGTTGAGTGTTTTGCAGATCTCCTTTTTTGTCACAGAGTTTTGGAAATTGAAAAAAGAGGAAAAAAATGCATTTTCCTTTTTTTTTTCCAAAATAAATGAGAGCTGCAAAATACTCACCATGCATCTTAGCAAATATCCTGGGGTGTCTACTTTTCGAAAAGTGGTCATTTGGGGGGGGGGGGGGGGGTTGTGCTATCTTGGCATTTCATGGCCTTCAAAACTGTGATAGGTAGTGAAATCAACCATTTACACCCTTAGAAAGCCTGAAGGCGGTGATTGGTTTTCGGGGTCCTGTACGCGGCTAGACTGCCAAAAAGTCTCACACATGGGGTGTCCCTGTACTCTGGAGAAGCAGCAGAATGTATTTTGGGGGGTCATTTCACATATACCCATGGCATGTGTGAGCAATCTATCATTTAGTGACAACTTTGTGTAAAAAAAATAAAAAAATAAAAATAATAATTTTCCTGAAACTTGTGGCAAAATATAAAATATTCCATGCACTCAGCATGCCTCTCAGCAAATAGCTTGGAGTGTCTACTTTGCAAAATGCGGTAATTTGGGGGGGTCTTGAAATTTCAGGGCCTCTGAAACTGTGACAGGTAGTGCGGAAGTAAAATGCACAATTTACGCCATTAGAAAACCTGAAGGGCGTGATTCGTTTTCGGGGTCCCAAACACAGCTAGGCTCCCAAAAAGTCTCACACATGTGGTATCCCTGTACTCAGAAGGAGCAGCAGAATTTATTTTGGGGTGTCATTTTACATATACCCATGGCATGCGTGAGCAATATATCATTTAGTGACAACTTTGTGTAAAAAAACAAATTGTCACCTTCCCGAAACTTAGGGCAAAATATAAAATACTCCATGGACTCAATATGCCTCTCAGCAAATAGCTTTGGGTGTCTACTTTCCAAAAAGGGGTAATTTAGGGGTGTTTGAACTGTCCTGGCATTTTATGCTCAATCTTAGCCACACATCACCCACTCTTCTAACCACTTGAAAACCAAGCCTTTTCTGTGACTTTTTGTTTACATTAAATTTTTTTTTTTTTTTACTAGAAAATTACTTTGAACCCCCACACATTATATATTTTTTAAAATCAGAGGCCCTACAGAACAAAATGGTGGATGTTGAAATTTTTTTTGTCACACGGTATTTGCGCACAGATTTTCCAAACGCAATTTCTGCGAAAAATGTTTTTTTCAAATGTAATGCAAAAATACACTGTATAATTCCAAATTGTTTTGTAAAATTTAAAAGATGATCTTATGCCAAGTCCATAGATACCAAACATGACATGCTTCAAAAATTGCGCACACCTGTGCAGCGGCAACAAACTTCTAAAAGTCTTTACAGGTTACCACTTAAAACTTAGTCCCGGTTCACACTTGTGCGATGCGGGAAGGCTGCGAATTCGCAGCCTGTTCCCGCATCGCAAACACACATGTGGCAGTTCACACTGCCATATGCGATACGCAGGGGGTGTCAATTAAATGTTAACAACACCCCCAGTTTGATCGCATATCGCAGTGCGATCTGACAGTTCGCACAGGATCGGATCGCACAAGTGTGAACCACTGTATCTGTGAGTACCTATTACCACCTGAGTGTCTGGGAGTACCTATTACTACCTGAGTGTCTGGGAGTACCTATTACCACCTGAGTGTCTGGGAGTACCTATTACCACCTGAGTGTCTGGGAGTACCTATTACCACCTGAGTGTCTGGGAGTACCTATTACTACCTGAGTGTCTGGGAGTACCTATTACTACCTGAGTGTCTGGGAGTACCTATTACTACCTGAGTGTCTGGGAGTACCTATTACCACTTGAGTGTCTGTGAGTACCTATTACTACCTGAGTGTTTGGGAGTACCTATTGCTACCTAAGTGTCTGGGAGTACCTATTGCTACCTGAGTGTCTGGGAGTACCTATTGCTACCTGAGTGTCTGGGAGTACCTATTGCTACCTGAGTGTCTGGGAGTACCTATTGCTGCCTGAGTGTCTGGGAGTACCTATTGCTACCTGAGTGTCTGGGAGTACCTATTGCTACCTGAGTGTCTGGGAGTACCTATTGCTACCTGAGTGTCTGGGAGTACCTATTGCTACCTGAGTGTCTGGGAGTACCTATTGCTACCTGAGTGCGACTGACCGGGCTGTGTGTCGGTGAGTGTTGTGCAACTGACAGTGTTGTGCGACTGACAGTGTTGTGCGACTGACAGTGTTGGGCAACAGAGTGTTGTGCGACTGACCAGGCTGTGCAACTGAGTGTGGTTCGACTGAATTGGGCTGTGAGACTGGGAGTGTTGTGCGACTGACCGGGCTGTGAGATTGTGAGTGTTGTGCAACTGAGTGTCAAGTGAGTGAAGCGGAGTACCAGAGGGTGAGAAGGTAGAGTTAGGAAGCCAGGAAAAAGCCACATAGGATAGACTTAAATCACTGAATCCCCATTAGATTCGATTAGTAGGTACAATGCCCGGCGGGTGTGGAGATGCGACTCGGTGTACATCTTGTGATATGTATGCGTTCCTCGGTCATGCGATCGAGGGCGAATACAAATGCACAAAATGTAAGCAAGTTGCTTCCCTGGAAGCTCAGGTCCTGAATCTAGGGAAGCAGCTGGCAACACTGAGACGAATGTCCATACCGGAGGAGAGCCAGGATCGTACCAGTCAGGTGCAGGCAGGGGTCTGCACAGAGGTGGGTGGAGTGTCGGAGGTGCAGGCATCAGAGCAGAGTAGAGGGGTGACAGGAGGGGTAGAAGGGAACAAGGCAAGGAGGCTGTAAGGCATGGAGGTAAACCAGTCAGGGACCAGCATTGCTGGAGGAGAGCGACGCCCCTAGCTGCCAGGGGAAGAACTCCTCCAGTGAGGCCGGGAGAAAGGGAAAGGAAAGACAGGTGCTGGTGGTAGGGGACTCAATTATTAGGACAGATAGTGTAATCTGTGACAAAGACCGTGTGCGCCGAACAGTCTGTTGTATGTCGGGCGCTCGGGTCGGGCACATCGCGGATCGGGTGAACAGATTATTGGGTGGGGCTGGGGAAGACCCAGCTGTCATGGTACACGTGGGTACCAATGACATAGGCAGAGGAAGATGGAGAATCCTAAACGATTTCAGGGACTTAGGCGCTAAGTTGAGGAGAAGGACCTCCAAGGTAGTATTTTCCGAAATACTACCTGTACCTCGAGCCACACCAGAGAGGCAGCGGGAGATTAGGGAAGTTAACGAGTGGCTGAGGAGCTGGTGTAGTAAGGAGGGTTTCGGGTTCCTGGAGAACTGGCCAAGGCTCGGCAGTTCCTAAATGTTTTGCAGGACAATTTCATGGGTCAGATGGTGAATGCACCGACAAGAAACAATGCGGTACTTGACCTACTGATTACTAACAATACAGACCTGCTCACGGATATAGAAATACGGGCCAACTTAGGAAACAGTGACCATAGGTCAAAAAGTTTCAGTATTAATTACAGTAATAGGAAGCACAAGGGTAATATTAAGACGCTGAATTTCAAAAGAGCCAATTTCCCAAAACTGCGCTCGCTGCTAGAAAATATCAATTGGGATAGAACCCTGGGAACAAAGAACACGGAGGAAAAATGGGAGTGCTTCAAGAGCATACTTAACAAGGGGATTGGCCAGTGCATTCCAAAGGGAAATAAATTTAAAAGAGCAAAGCTAAACCCTGGGTGGCTAAACTCCAACATAAAAATGCATATTAGTGCTAAAGAAAAGGCCTTAAAAAAATACAAGACTGAGGGGTCATTGGCAGCATTTAAGCATTACAAAGAGTGTAATAAGAAATGTAAAGATGAAATCAGGGCGGCTAAAATAGAACACGAGAGACATATAGCAGGGGAGAGTAAAAAGAACCCCAAGAAGTTTTTTAAGTATATAAACAGTAAGAAAGCGAGGCCAGAACACATTGGCCCCATAAAAGATGACAAAGGAAATATGGCCACTGAGGACAGAGAAAAGGCGGAAGTGTTAAATAATTTCTTCTCTTCAGTCTTCACAAAAGAATCGGGGGGCTACACGAACCTAGCTTGTAAGGCCGAACTAAACAACACACCTCATTAAGTACCGCCATGGCTAACAGAAGATAGACTTAAAACTAAACTAGAGAAACTTAACATAAATAAATCACCGGGACCGGATGGCTTGCACCCGAGGGTTCTGAAAGAGCTCAGCCAGGTGATTGCCAGACCATTATTCTTGATCTTTAAGTATAGTTTACAGACGGGTATGGTGCCAGCTGATTGGAAAAAAGCCAACGTGGTACCAATATTTAAAAAGGGGCCGAGATGTATCCCGGGTAGGGTTGAGCGAACACGGAATGTATTATTCGTGTTCGTACCGAATAACTGGATTTTTGTTACCCGAACACGGACCCAAAATCTTTACTGTATATTTGGGTAAAAATCCGTGTTCGGTCGATTTATTTCCGGGTTTTGCATGCTTTGGCGCGCTTTTCATGGCGGGCTTTCAACAGCCAATCAACAAGCGTTTAACTGGTGTGCCTAAGCTATCCCTGCCATGCCTACAAATGTATCAGTAGCTGTGATTGGCCGTCTGAAGCATGTGACCAAGTCTTTATAAGTTCGAGGCAGCGCCGCTGCGGCGTCATTCTGCTGTTTAGTTCAGGGAGAGAGCACACATCAACGTGCTGGCTGCTGATTAGGGACAGACAGGAAAAAAAAAACATTTGTGTCCGGATAGAATTGAGGGACAGGTCAGAGTGTGTTAGGCAGGGCGAGTTGTAGGCATTTTAGGGAGAGAGTCTGCTGATTTTTAGGGTCAGTGTTTTCTACAAACTACAATCGATATTGCTGTGTGGGGTGGGGTTTGCAGTCACCCGATCTACGATCTTATCAATCCTTTTAGGGACAGAGTCTGCTGATTTTTAGGGTCAGACAGTGTGTTCTACAAACTACAACCGATATTGCTGTGTGGGGGGGGGTTTGCAGTCACCCGATCTACGATCTTATCAATCCTTTTAGGGACAGAGTCTGCTGATTTTTAGGGTCAGACAGTGTGTTCTACAAACTACAATCGATATTGCTGTGTGGGGGGGGGGGGGGGGTTTGCAGTCACCCGATCTACGATCTTATCAATCCTTTTAGGGACAGAGTCTGCTGATTTTTAGGGTCAGACAGTGTGTTCTACAAACTACAATCGATATTGCTGTGTGGGGGGGGGGGGGTTTGCAGTCACCCGATCTACGATCTTATCAATCCTTTTAGGGACAGAGTCTGCTGATTTTTTAGGGTCAGACAGTGTGTTCTACAAACTACAATCGATATTGCTGTGTGTGGGGGGGGGGGGGGGTTTGCAGTCACCCGATCTACGATCTTATCAATCCTTTTAGGGACAGAGTCTGCTGATTTTTAGGGTCAGACAGTGTGTTCTACAAACTACAATCGATATTGCTGTGTGGTGTGGGATAGGAGATAGGCAAGTGTCAGTGGTCCACATCCATTTTGCTGTGTGTGGGCTGCAGTGAACACAATCTTTTTGGGGTGCAGTGAACACAATCTTTTTGGGGTGCAGTGAACACAATCTTTTTTGCCCACTGAGGAGGAGGGAGAAAAGTATTTTCTCTTACGTCCTCCGACAGTCGCCGCCCTCTTCATATTCGTCACAATGGGGTTATGACCTTTGCTCCGTAGGAGTAGCTAGGCAACAGAATATGTTAGTATTAAGGTTTTTAACATATCCCACCCCCAGGGGGTGGTCCCCTCAGTCTATAACCCTCCACTTCCTGTATCCAACTCAGTTTCAATGTCTAGCTTGTCAGGAGTAGCTGGATGTCTCTGTGCTGGGGCATTTTGTCTCAGCCTTCTCTCCTTTTTTGGATTTTATTTGAGTTTTTCTCTCTTTCTTTATTTAGCTGTTATTTTTCCCAGCATTAGTTAGGTCTTCTGATGAAGAGGATAATGCGGGCTGCGTCTTGGGCTGGCCCCCCTGGTCGCAGGTTGTGGGTCAGTGGTTTCTCAGCCCGCCATCGAGCGTTCAGTCAGGTACCGCTCCTGAGTTTTCTGAACGACCCATCCCTGTTCCATGCAGGGATGCTATGGTGAGGTGGCTACCTCACTGGACGCTGTGCGGTTTCTCAACCCACCTTCTGCTGCGTCCTGGATGCGACTCTCCCTGTCTCATGTACAGCGGCTTGTTCGCCGGTGCGGGTCCCCCACGCCATGTAAGAGGTAAGTGTTTTTATGTGGGGACCTGTCTGTCTGGGGGGTGTCAGTCTGGGACTGTGTTACCTTGCCCTGTGTTCACACTATTGATGTTTCCCTATCTCTCACACTGCATGCTGTGGGCTGCAAGGAGGGGGGGCTGTGCTGCACTTCTGTGTCAGTCTGAGTGTGTGAACGGCTGTGTGCTGTGGAACTTGATGCTATCATGTTTGGGGCACTTTACAGCGCCGCTGCTGCGGTTCACCATGTTATTTATAACTTTGTGGTGTATTTTTATTCCACCTTCATGAGGTGGGGGAGCGGCGGTTTCGGCGCCAAACGGCGCCATTTTGGCTGTACTCGCTCCGGCCGCATGGTACACATGCATGGCGGCCATTTTCTTGTAGCCTCCCATAGGCTTTAATGGAGCGCCCTGCATACCAGCACTTCCTTTCTCCAGGAGCACCGATCTAGGCAGCAGCAGCAGTGGTCTCTCCAGGTTTTTTCCCTCTATTTCACTGTATCCTTGCCTGAGTATACCTTCTCCCTTTGGGGGTCCCTGGTGTGGGTGTGCTTGTGTGGCGGTGGGCTACGTTTGCAGCGCCTTATTTAAAGGGGCGGTCACCCATTTAATTTTACTCATTTCGGGGCATGGATTCTCAGGAAAGCAAATTTCCTGCCACATTGGTGGGAAGCCAGGGGACTGCGGTTTCCCCCCCCCGGGGGGGGATTTGGCTGCGATTGTGGCTAGCCTTGCGGCTCAGGTGCAGATGCTGGTGGCTGCTCAATCCTCAAAAAGGCCCAGAGTTTCAATTTCCTCTGATTCAGAGGGTGATGGTGATGGGGCTGCTGTGGCTGGGGTCTCCTTGTCGGGGTCCCGTTCCTCCCTGGACCTTGTAGGGTCAGAGGTGGAGGCTGAGGTTGAGGGGGTTAATAATTCTCCCCCTGGCTCGTCTGAGGAGCTTGCACTCATGGATGAATTGGTTGCTTCTATCAAGCAAACACTGCGTTTACAGGATGAACCATGTCCTCCTGCTGCCTTGGCGGCTTATGGGACGCAGAAAAGACACAAAACATCGCAGGTATTTCCCTGCACTGCTGATTTTCAATGCGCTGTTAAGGAGCAATGGCGTAATATACGCAAGCCTTTTGCTGTACCAAGTAGGTTTAAGCTGCGCTATCCTTTTACGCCCGCTACTGATGAGTGTTGGTGTGTCCCGCCTCCGGTGGACCACGCGATTGCAGTTTTGAATAAGTCCACTGCGATTCCTGCTGAAGATACCCCGGTGTTCCGGGATGCCATGGACAAAAGGATGGAGTCCCTTGCCCGTCATACCTATTCTATTATGGGTTCTATGCTGAAAGCTTTATTTGCTTCGCTTATGGCGGCTCAGGCTGTCACGAGCTGGACGCAGGTGCTTAGACGCGTCCTGGTGGCTGATTCTGCCCCCCAGGCGACATTGGCTATGGTGGATCAAATCCATCAGGGTGTCATGTATCTGTGTGCTGCGGACCTGGATATGGTTCCGTTGGCTGCACGTGTACATGGTGTGGCGGTGTTGTCTCGCCGCTTGGTTTGGTTGAAGTGTTGGTCGGTGGACCAATCTTCGCGTAAGACCTTGGCTAATCTGCCCTATGATGGTTCTCGCCTTTTTGGTGAGTCCCTAGATACGTTAATTAAGGGGATCACGGGTGGTAAGAGCACGCTCTTGCCCCAATCCCACAAGGCTAAGACGGCTCCCGGTAAGAAGCATGCTTCCTTTCGGCCCCCTCAGGGGTCCTTTCGTGCCTTTCGGTCACACTATAGGGGCAAGCCGTCCAAGGGTCAAGGCTCCCACAAGAAGCCGTGGGCAGGGCCGGCCTTTGGGGTGTGCGAGCTGTGCGGCCGCACAGGGCGCCATGGGCAACAAGGGCGCCGTGCGGCCATCACAGCTCGCAGAGGATCAGGTTGAGCTGTGTGAGAGATACACAGCTCACCTCACTGCAACAATAGGTGATCGAGGCACGGCTGCACAGCGGGAGGTGACTGCGGCCTGGACAGGGTTAACACAGGCCGCGGCCGCCGCTTACCTCCCGCTGTTCAGCCGCGCCTCGATCACCTATTGCTGCAGTGAGGCGAGCTGTGTATCTCTCACACAGCTCAGCCTGATCCTTCCATGGAATCCACGCTGACTTCCTGCCCACACATCCCCGGGAGTGTGGGCGGGCGAGAGGAGGAGAGGGGCGGGGCAAAGAGGAGCTGACGATCTCTCCTCTGGCGTCAGTGCAGGGAGGGAGGAGAGATCGTCAGCTCCTCCTCGCCCCGCCCCTTCTCCTCCTCCCGCCCGCCCACACTCCCGGGGATGTGTGGGCGGGAAGTTTAAATAAAAAAAAAAGCTGCAGACAAAGTAAAGTAAGTGACATCTCTCTCCTTCAAAAAATGTAAGGGGGGGTCTGTGATGTAAGGGGGGGCTCTATGTGGGGGGGGGGGGCTCTGTGTGAGGGGGGCTATGTGTGGGGGTCTGTGATGTAAGGGGGGCTCTCTGATGTGGGGGGGCTATGTGTGGGGGGGGGGCTCTGTGTGGGGGGGGCTTTTTGTGGGGGGTCTGTGATGTAAGGGGGGGCTCTCTGAAGTGGGGGGCTCCGTGGGGAGGGGGGGTCTGATGTAAGGGGGGCTTTTTGTGGGGGGTCTCTGATGTGAGGGGGGCTTTGTGTGTGTGTGTGTAGGGGGTCTCTGATGTTAGGGGGGCTTTGTGTAAGGGGGTCTCTGATGTGCGGGGCTCCGTGGGGAGGTGGGGTCTGATGTAAGGGGGGCTTTGTGTCGGGGGTCTCTGATGTGAGGGGGGCTCTGTGTGGGGGGTCTCTGATGTGAGGGGGGCTTTGTGTCAGGAGTCTCTGATGTGAGGGGGGCTCTGTGTGGAGGGTCTCTGATGTGAGGGGGGCTTTGGGTCGGGGGTCTCTGATGTGAGGGGGGCTTTGTGTCGGGGGTCTCTGATGTGAGGGGGGCTCTGTGTGGGGGGTCTCTGATGTGAGGGGGGCTTTGTGTCGGGGGTCTCTGATGTGAGGAGGGTTCTGTGTGGGGGGTCTCTGATGTGAGGGGGGCTCTGTGTGGGGGGTCTCTGATGTAAGGTGGGCTTTGGGTCGGGGGTCTCTGATGTAAGGGGGGCTCTGTGTGGGGGGTCTCTGATGTGAGGGGGGCTCTGTGGGGGGGGTCTCTGATGTAAGGGGGGCTTTGTGTCGGGGGTCTCTGATGTGAGAGGGGCTTTGTGTCGGGGGTCTCTGATGTGAGGGGGGCTCTGTGTGGGGGGTCTCTGATGTGAGGGGGGCTTTGGGTCGGGGGTCTCTGATGTGAGGGGGGCTTTGTGTGGGGGGTCTCTGATGTAAGGGGGGCTTTGTGTCGGGGGTCTATGATGTGAGGGGGGCTTTGTGTTGGGGGTCTCTGATGTGAGGGGGGCTTTGTGTTGGGGGTCTCTGATGTGAGGGGGGCTCTGTGTGTGGGGTCTCTGATGTAAGGGGGCTCTGTGTCGGGGGTCTCTGATTTAAGGGGGGCTTTGTGTGGGGGGTCTCTGATGTAAGGGGGGCTCTTATGTAAGGGGGGCTAAGTTTTTAGTGATCATAAAAAAGAAAAGTCAAATAAAGTGCAAAAAAGGCGCCAAGGCATTAGCTCGCACAGGGCGCCTGATCACCTAAGGCCGGCCCTGGCCGTGGGCTGGTAAGCAAAAGTCCGGCCAGTCCGGTTCCGCGGCCCACAACAGTGCGGCCTGAAGGGGCGCCCTCACCCGGCTCTGGGGTGGGGGGACGCTTGCTCGGTTTTCTCCAGCCATGGCTGTCCCGGGTGCGGGACAGGTGGGTTCAGGAAATCGTTCGATCTGGCTACAAGATCGAGTTTCTCTCTCGGCCGGAGAGCAGATTTTTTTCCCTCAAATCTTCTACTGTCCCCAGAGCGTTTGCGGGATCTGCATCTAGCGGTGCGGGACCTGAGGGCTCAGGGAGTGGTGGTCCTGGTGCCTCATCGGGACAGATTTCGGGGGTTCTATTCCAATCTGTTCACCGTGCCCAGGAAGGAGGGCAAGGTACGTCCTATTCTGGACTTAAAGGCGTTGAACCGCTTTGTGCGGGTGCGCAAGTTCCGCATGGAATCCCTGTGGTCGGTGGTGGCTGCCCTGGTTCTGGGGGAGTTCATGGCTTCCATCGACTTGAAGGATGCGTATCTTCACATCCCGATTTTCGAGGGTCACCAGAGGAACCTTCGATTCGCCATAGCGGAGGATCATTACCAATTTGTGGCGTTGCCCTTTGGTCTCGCCTCGGCTCCACGGGTGTTCACCAAGGTGCTGGCACCGGTTCTGGCTTTGTTGAGAGCCCAGGGCGTCTCTGTCCTAGGGTATCTGGACGATATTCTGGTTCGGTCTGCGACCAGCCAGGGTCTGGAGAAGGCTCTGTCCGTTACGATGCAGACTCTGCAGGAGTTTGGTTGGACGATCAATTTTCCAAAGTCAAAACTGTGCCCTTCGGTTCGTATCCCTTACCTGGGGATGATTCTGGACTCTGTCCAGGCGAAGGTCTTCCTACCGGACGACAAACTCAGGACTCTTCAGGTGGAAGTCGGGTCCCTCAGGGACGCTCCATCCTTGTCCATTCGGACGTGCATGCGGTGTCTGGGATTGATGGTCTCGGCTTTCGAGGCGATTCCCTTCGCCCAGTTTCACACGCGGGGTCTCCAAGCGGAGATTCTGTCCAGATGGGACGGGCGACCGCAATCTCTGGATCTTCGAATCTCGTTGAGTCATCGGACCAGAAGGGATCTTCTGTGGTGGCTCCAGTCCCCGTCGGTGTCGGGGGGCAAGTCTTTTCGTCCCTTCTCGTGGACGGTGATCACCACGGACGCCAGCCTGTCGGGCTGGGGTGGTGTTCTGGGCGTTCTGTCCGCCCAGGGTACTTGGTCGGAGGAAGAGTCCTACCTTCCGATCAACATTCTGGAACTGCGAGCGATACACCTCTGCCTTCGACGTTGGACGGACAGGCTACAGGGCTGTCCGGTTCGGGTGCAGACGGACAAGGCCACGGCGGTGGCTTACATCAATCACCAAAGGGGGCACCAGGAGTGCCCGAGCAGCTCGAGAAGTGACCAACATTCTGTCTTGGGCCGAGACGCACGTCCCGGCAATATCGGCAGTTCACATTCCGGGGGTGGAGAATTGGCAGGCGGATTATCTGAGCCGTCAGACCCTGGACCAGGGGGAATGGTCCCTTCACCCGGATGTCTTCCAGATGTTGTGCGCGAAGTGGGGTCTCCCGGAGGTGGACCTGTTCGCGTCTCGTCTAAACCACAAGATAAAGCGGTTCGTGGCAAGGACGCGCGATCCTCGGGCAGACGCGTCAGATGCGTTGGTTGCCCCGTGGCATCAGTACCGACTGATGTATGCGTTTCCACCGATTCAATTGCTGTACAGGTTCCTTCGCAGGTTGCACTCGGAACCAACCACGGTGATTCTTGTGGCACCGGACTGGCCTCGCCGGTCCTGGTACGCAGACCTCGTGAATCTGGCGATCGACGCCCCGTGGCGTCTGCCTCTTCGAGAAGATCTCCTGTCGCAAGGGCCGATCTTCCATCCTGCTTTACAGTCGCTGGCTTTGACGGCCTGGCTGTTGAAACCGAGGTCCTGAAGAACAGGGGTCTCTCCCCTGAGGTCATTCACACTTTGATCAATGCGAGGAAGTCTTCCTCAGGGAAGGTCTATTACCGTACTTGGAAGGCGTATTTTGCCTGGTGCGAGTCCAGGGGGTTCCCACCTCACACTTATTCGGTGTCTAGGGTGTTGTCCTTCCTTCAAACGGGTGTTGACCAGCGTTTGGCGCTGGCTACGATCAAGGGTCAGGTGTCTGCGTTGGCCGTTCTTTTTCAACGTCCTGTGGCATCGCACTCTTTGGTTTGCACTTTTGTGCAGGGGGTTCGGCATCTGATCCCTCTTAGGAGGGACCCTCTACCCCCTTGGGACTTGAATCTAGTTCTGTCCGTGTTGCAGCGTGCTCCTTTTGAAAAGATCAATGAGATCTCGCTGTCCTTGTTGTCCAAGAAGGTCGCCTTTTTGGTGGCAATTACCTCGGCTCGTAGAGTGTCGGAGCTGGCAGCCTTGTCCTGCAAGTCTCCATATCTGGTCGTGCACTTGGACAAGGTGGTCTTGCGACCTAACCCTTCTTTTCTTCCGAAGAGGGTTTCGGAATTTCACCTCAATGAGGACATTGTTTTGCCTTCGCTCTGCGCGAAGCCTAACCATCCGAAAGAGGTGCAGCTGCACTCCTTGGATGTTGTCCGGCGATTAGGGTTTACCTAAAATCGACTGAATCCTTTCGCAAGTCGGATTCCTTGTTTGTTCTTCCGGAGGGTCCTCGGAAGGGCATGGCGGCGTCGGCTTCTACCATCGCCAAATGGATCAGACGGACCATTGAACAGGCCTATGCTTTGAAGGGGAAAGTTCCCCCTGTGCCTGTGAAGGCGCACTCTACCAGATCTCTGAGTACGTCTTGGGCCTGTCGTCATGGGGCCTCTGTGGCCCAGGTGTGTAAGGCGGCGACTTGGTCAACCGTACACACTTTCACAAAATTCTACAGAGTAGATGTTCAGGCATCGGCGGATGCTTCCTTTGGCCGCAAGGTTCTTAGTGCGGCAGTTCCCTAGAGCCCTTGTTGCGGGCTCCTTGGCTGTTTGGGATTATTTGTTTTTCCCTGGGTTCTTGCTCCTGTTGAGCGAGTGTTTTTTCTCATTGCCCAACTGGTTTCCTTCCTTTGGTAAGGTTCCTTTTTCTGATGTGGAGACGGCGTTGCCTTAGGCGCGACTGCGTTTCCCACCCCTCATATTTGCACTGCTTTGGGACGTCCCCATTGTGACGAATATGAAGAGGGCGACGACTGTCGGAGGACGTAAGAGAAAACGGAATTTTTGTAAAATCTTACCTGTAAAATTCCTTTCTCTGAGTCCTCCGACAGTCGCCGCCCCCGCCCCTCTTTTGGGGTTGTTGGTTGTATACTCTACTGCTATTCCACTGAAACTGAGTTGGATACAGGAAGTGGAGGGTTATAGACTGAGGGGACCACCCCCTGGGGGTGGGATATGTTAAAAACCTTAATACTAACCTATTCTGTTGCCTAGCTACTCCTACAGAGCAAAGGTCATAACCCCATTGTGATGAATATGAAGAGGGCGACGACTGTCAGAGGACTCAGAGAAAGGAATTTTACAGGTAAGATTTTACAAAAATTCAGTTTTTCTATCAGGCACTGTGTGCAGCATTTTTCCTTCAGCTGTGATGTGCTGAGTGACTGATCATACACTGCTGTGTTCAGTTCACATGTGCTATTATTGAGTGGTTTCAAAAATCATACACTTTTTTTTCTATTCCACTATTCAATATACAGCCTTGGGTTAAAAAAAAAAAATTGTGGCCTGCAGCAGAGCTGAATGATATTTGGGGTTTTTGGGGTTCATCTCATACTTCTGAAGATTTGAGGGTGCTGCCTGTTCCAAACTCCTCCTACTCCTCATCCAGCCTTTTAGGGGTACAAACAATAGTAATTGGGGCCTAGTGTGGTTTTGTACGTGTTTGATACATACACTTTTTTTGAATATTTTCTATTCCGCTATTCAATAAAAACCTTTGGGGATCAGTTAAATTGCGGGATAGTCTGTGTTGGTACGTGTGAGATCCACCTTTCCAAGTTTTTGGGGTTCATCTCATACTTCTGAAGATTTGAGGGTGCTGCCTGTTCCATACTCCTCATCCTGCCTTTAGGGGTACAAACAATAGTAATTGGGGCCTAGTGTGGTTCTGTACGTGTGAGATACATACACTTTTTTTGATCATATTTTCTATTCCGCTATTCAATAAAAACCTTTGGGGATCAATTAAATTGCGGGATAGTCTGTGTTGGTACGTGTGACATCCACCTTTCCAAGTTTTTGGGGTTCATCTCATACTTCTGAAGATTTGAGGGTGCTGCCTGTTCCAAACTCCTCCTACTCCTCATCCAGCCTTTTAGGGGTACAAACAATAGTAATTGGGGCCTAGTGTGGTTTTGTACGTGTTTGATACATACACTTTTTTTGATCATATTTTCTATTCCGCTATTCAATAAAAACCTTTGGGGATCAGTTAAATTGCGGGATAGTCTGTGTTGGTACGTGTGAGATCCACCTTTCCAAGTTTTTGGGGTTCATCTCATACTTCTGAAGATTTGAGGGTGCTGCCTGTTCCAAACTCCTCCTACTCCTCATCCTGCCTTTAGGGGTACAAACAATAGTAATTGGGGCCTAGTGTGGTTCTGTACGTGTGAGATGCATACACTTTTTTTGATCATATTTCCTATTCCGCTATTCAATAAAAACCTTTGGGGATCAGTTAAATTGCAGGATAGTCTGTGTTGGTACGTGTGAGATCCACCTTTACAAGTTTTTGGGGTTCATCTCATACTTCTGAAGATTTGAGGGTGCTGTCTGTTCCAAACTCCTCCTACTCCTCATCCTGCCTTTAGGGGTACAAACAATAGTAATTGGGGCCTAGTGTGGTTTTGTACGTGTGAGATACATACACTTTTATTGATCATATTTTCTATTCCGCTATTCAATAAAAACCTTTGGGGATCAATTAAATTGCGGGATAGTCTGTGTTGGTACATGTGAGATCCACCTTTCCAAGTTTTTGGGGTTCATCTCATACTTCTGAAGATTTGAGGGTGCTGCCTGTTCCAAACTCCTCCTACTCCTCATCCTGCCTTTAGGGGTACAAACAATAGTAATTGGGGCCTAGTGTGGTTTTGTACGTGTGAGATACATACACTTTTTTTGATCATATTTTCTATTCCGCTATTCAATAAAAACCTTTGGGGATCAGTTAAATTGCGGGATAGTCTGTGTTGGTACGTGTGAGATCCACCTTTCCAAGTTTTTGGGGTTCATCTCATACTTCTGAAGATTTGAGGGTGCTGCCTGTTCCATACTCCTCCTACTCCTCATCCTGCCTTTAGGGGTACAAACAATAGTAATTGGGGCCTAGTGTGCTTCTGTACGTGTGAGATACATACACTTTTTTTGATCATATTTCCTATTCCGCTATTCAATAAAAACCTTTGGGGATCAATTAAATTTTGGGATAGTCTGTGTTGGTACGTGTGAGATCCACCTTTCCAAGTTTTTGGGGTTCATCTCATACTTCTGAAGATTTGAGGGTGCTGCCTGTTCCATACTCCTCCTACTCCTCATCCTGCCTTTAGGGGTACAAACAATAGTAATTGGGGCCTAGTGTGCTTCTGTACGTGTGAGATACATACACTTTTTTTGATCATATTTCCTATTCCGCTATTCAATAAAAACCTTTGGGAATCAATTAAATTTTGGGATAGTCTGTGTTGGTACGTGTGAGATCCACCTTTCCAAGTTTCTGGGGTTCATCTCATACTTCTGAAGATTTGAGGGTGCTGCCTGTTCCAAACTCCTCCTACTCCTCATCCTGCCTTTAGGGGTACAAACAATAGTGTGGTTGTGTACGTGTGATATACATACACTTTTTTTGATCATATTTTCTATTCCGCTATTTGATCAAAACCTTTGGGTATAAACAATTAAATTGCGTGATAGTCTGTGTCGGTACGTGTGAGATACACCTTTCCAATTTTTTGAGCGCATCTCATACTGCCGAGGATTTGAGGGTGCTTCAGTCTGCCTCCTGCCTGTTCCGAACTCCTCCTACTCCTCATCCTGCCTTTAGGGTAGAAAAAATTGTAATCGGGGCCTAGTTTGTGTTTGTACTTGTGAGATACACCGTTTTGTAAAATTTGTCCTATTCCGCTATTCAATATACACCCTCTTTGAGTGTAAAAAATTAAATTGCGGGATAGTCTGTATCGGTACATGTGAGATACACCTTTTTAAATTTGTTTGGCGCATCTCCTTCTACCGCCGAGGATTGCAGGGCGCTTCAGTTTGCCTCCTGTTCCCAACTCCTCCTACTCCTCTTCCTCATCCTGCCTTTAGGGTACAACAAATTGTAATCGGGGCCTAGTCTGTGTTTGTACGTGTGAGATACACCGTATTATAAAATTTTTCCTATTCCGCTATTCAATATACACCCTTTTGGAGTGTAAAAAATTAAATTACGGCATAGTCTGTGTCGGTACGTGTGAGATACACCTTTTAAATTAGTTTGGCGCATCTCCTTCCCCCGCCAAGGATTGCAGGGCGCTTCAGTTTGCCTCCTGTTCCCAACTCCTCCTACTCCTCTTCCTCATCCTCCCTTTAGGGTACAAAAAAATTTAATCGGGCCTAGTCTGTGTTTGTACATGTGAGATACACCGTTTTTTATCCTATTCCGCTATTCAATATACACCCTTTTGGGGTAAAAAACATTAAATTGCGGCATAGTTTGCATATTTGACTGTGAGATACACCCGTGCGATACTGTTGTTGTTTTGTTCCGCTATTCAATAAACACCTTTCTAGGGCACGATCTTAAATTACAGAAATATGAGGAGACCGTCAAATTGGGGCCGTGGCCTGGGTCGTGGTGCTGCTGGTAGAGCTCCTGTTGCAAGGAGAGGACGTGGTCGATCTGTGCCAGCTACACGCACAAGTGAAACACCTTCCTCAAGTGTTAGTAGGCGACAGAACCTGCATCAGTATTTGGTAGGGCATCATACGCCTCTAGAAGTGATGAGGCCAGAACACAGAGAGGCGATAGTAGATAGGTTTGCTGCTGACAGTGCCTCCAGTTCCTTCACATTGTCTCCCACCCAGTCTACTGCAGAAAGGTCAGAGTTGGCACCTGCAGCCGATGTCTAACCGTATTTCACCTCGCCCCCTTGCAAATCAGGCAAGCAATATGAGCCCCAAGCCATACAGCAGTCTCTTGTTCTTTTTGAGGACTCTGTCAGCAGGGTTTCCCAGGGCCATCCACCTAGCCCTGCCCCAGAAGTGGAAGAGATTGAGTGCAGCGATGCCCAACCACTCATTTCTCAAGATGAGTACATGCAAGGACCATCGCAGCATGTCTCCGATGATGACGAAACGCAGGTGCCAACTGCTGCGGCGTTCAGCATTGTGGAGACCGACAAGGAGGGCAGGGGTGAAGACTGGGTGGAAGATGATGTGGAGGACGATGAGGTCCTCGACCCCACATGGAATGAACGTCATGCAGGTGACCTGAGTAGTTTGGAGGAAGAGGCGGTGGTCGCACAGAGCCACCAGCACAGCAGGGTGCAGAAGCGGAGCGGCCGTGCCCTAGTCACTACGCCTGCTACTGCCCAATGCAGCAAGGGAACGAGCGCACCAAAGTCAGCTCAAAGGAGTTCTCTAGCGTGGAAGTTCTTTAGAAAATGTGCTGATGACAGGACACGAGTGGTTTGCACCCTGTGCAATCAGAGCCTGAAGCGAGGCATAAACCTTCTCAACCTGAGCACAACCTGCATGATCAGGCATCTAAGTGCAAAGCACGAGCTGCAGTGGAGTAGACACCTTCAAAACCAAGAAACGTCTCTGGCTCATCCTGCTTCCTCTTCTGCTGCAGTCTCGGCAGCTCCAGCCACATCTGTAGTGATACCGGCACCTGCCACCCCGCAAACAGAGGATCTGTCAGCAACACCACCACCTGGGTCACCAACCATCTCCACAATGTCCCGTGGAAGCGTTCAGCTTTCCATCTCCCAAACACTTGAGAGGAAGAGGAAGTACCCCCCTACCCACCCGCGATCCCTGGCCCTGAATGCCAGCATTTCAAAATTCTTGGCCTTTGAAATGCTGTCATTCCGTCTGGTGGAGACGCACAGTTTTAAAAACCTTATGTTGGTGGCTGTCCCACAGTACGTCGTGCCCAGCCGCCACTACTTTTCCAGGCAAGCCATCCCTTCCCTGCACAACCAAGTGGGGGAAAAAATCAGGTGTGCACTGCGCAATGCCATCTGTGCCAAGGTCCACCTAACTACCGATGCGTGGACCAGCAAGCACGGTCAGGGGCGTTATATCTCCCTAACAGCACACTGGGTAAATGCAGTGGCGGATGGGCCTGAGGCGGATAGCAATTTAGCGCATGTCCTTCCACCACCGAGGATTGCAGGGCGCTTCAGTTTTCCTCCTGTTCCTAACTCCTCCTACTCCGCTTCCTCATCCTCTACCGCCTCCTCATGCGGACAGCGTAACACCTTCACCACCAACTTCAGCACGGCCAGGGGTAAACGATAGCAGGCAGTTTTAAAACTTGCCTGTTTGGGGGACAAACCACACACCGCGCAGGAGTTGTGGAGGAGCATGGAACAGCAGACAAATGAGTGGTTGCTGCCAGCGAGCCTCAAGCCCGGCCTGGTGGTGTGCGATAACGGGCGAAATGTCATAGCAGCTCTGGGCCTAGCCGTTTTGACGCACATCCCTTGCCTGGCGCATGTGCTGAATTTGGTGGTGCAGAGGTTCCTTAAAAACTACCCCGATATGTCAGAGCTGCTGCAGAAAGTGCGGGCCGTCTGTGCGCACTTTCGGCGTTCTCACCCTGCTGCTGCTCGCCTGTCAGCGCTGCAGTGTAACTTCGGCCTTCCCGCTCACCGCCTCATATGTGACGTGCCCACAAGGTGGAACTCCACCTTGCACATGCTGCAAAGACTGTGCGAGCAGCAGCAGGCCATAGTGGAGTTTCAGCTGCAGCACGCACGTGTGAGTCGCTCTGCGGAACAGTGTAAGATTCTGGTACCCTCGGTACCCTTCCAGCCCATTTCTTCCGCATATAGCTACCTGTCCCTTTAAATCTCATGACGTCATCACTAGGCGCCGCTCTGAGCGGCTATTTCAATCGCCGGCTTTCACTCACAAGGTGTTCGTGCAAGCCACCTGTATGCAGCTATACCTGACGCTACTTGATCTTGTATCTCGCTACCTGATCCTGTATCTCACTTTCTGATCTTGTATCTCGCTACCTGATCCTACCGCTTGTTAAACAGCCTTGTCTGACGCTGCCGAAGCCTCCAGCTATTTCCTGTATCTCGCTACAGATCCTGTATCTCGCTACCTGATCCTTACCTCATTACCGGACCCCTCATCTCTCTAAACCAACTAGTGATAAGTACCCCACAGGGGATTCCTTCCTATCAACTTACACTATCTACTCTTGCATACTAAAGACTGTTGCTATCTATGCATTACTATTTCTATCATCTGCACTGTTACATAGATTGCTAGCTCTTGAGTCTACTACCATCTATATCCTTGCACTGAGTTAGCAATTCCTGTACACTTCATCTGCTGTCCCCTACCACCTGTTATTTATACATGATTGCTAACCTATCTGCATACTATCTATCACCATCTGCTAACACTCCTGAACATTACTATTGAGTGCCTATCATTGCTATCACTACTCACGCCTGTCCTTTCAGCACATCACCTCTATACTATCGTATACAGCCTATCACTCCAGGAACATCTTATCTGAGTGCCTGTATATTTGCATGCTGAGGCAGGCTGGGCCACAATGATGAGTCTGGAGAGTTGGATATGGTGATTCAACACATCTCTACACGACTACTGAGTGGAAATTCTGCAGCTGCAAATCCAGTTCACTAAACAAACGCCGGAGCGTTACAAACAGCACCACTTCACCACCAATAACTGGGCCTCCATGCGAGACCTGTGTGCCTTGTTGCGCTGTTTTGAGTACTCCACCAACATGGCCAGTGCCGATGACGCCGTTCTCAGCTTAACTATCCCACTTCTATGCCTCCTTGAAAAAACAATTCGGGCGATGATGGAAGAGGATGTGGCACAGGATGAGGAGGAGGAGGAGGAGGATGAAGAGGTAACATTTCCAAGGCTTTCAGGGCAGTCATTCGCAAGGGGCTCCGAGGGTGGGTTCCTGCACACACAAACGCCAGGGACACAATTGTCCAGCAGGGGCACAGTTCTGGAGGATGAGGAGGAGGAGCTGGAGGAGGAGATGGAAGCATGTTCACAGCAGGGTGTCACCCAGGCCAGCTCATGGCCATCACTGGTGCGTGGCTGGGGGGATACAGAGGACACGGATGATACACCTCCCACAGAGGACAGCCTTTCGTTGCCTCTGGGCAGCCTGGCACACATGAGCGATTACATGCTGCAGTGTCTCCACAACGACCGCCGAGTTGCCCACATTCTAACTTGTGCTGATTACTGGGTGGCCACGCTGCTGGATCCCCGTTACAAGGACAACGTACCGTCCTTAATTCACTCACTGGAGCGTGATCGCAAGATGCGCGAGTACAAGCGCACGCTGGTAGACGCGATGCTGCTGGCATTCCCACCTGACAGCAGGGCCACAGTGGAAGCACAAGGCAGAGGAGGAGGAAGAGGTCGCCAACGCAACCAGGGCACCGCCAGCACCTCAGAAGGCAGGGTTAGCATGGCCGAAATGTGGAAAAGCTTTTTTAGCACGCCACAACAAACAGCAGCACCAGCAGCTCATATGGAACGTCTTAGCAGGAGGCAGCATTTCACCAACATGGTGGAGCAGTATGTGTGCACACGCCTACATGTAGTGAATGACGGGTCTGCCCCCTTCAACTTCTGGGTCTCCAAATTGGGCACATGGCCTGAGCTTGCCCTTTACGCCTTGGAGGTGCTGGCGTGCCCTGCAGCCAGTGTATTATCTGAACGGGTATTTAGCACGGCTGGGGGCGTTATCACAGACAAGCGCAGCCTCCTGTCCAGAGACAATGTGGACAAGCTCACGTTCATTAAAATGAACCAGGCATGGAGAATAGCGATGGATACCGACCTTACCCACCCATTGTTCCATTTTTGCTCTTTCTCACTCTTTTGGGGTGTACCCTCATTTAAAATTTGTGAAAAGAAGCAGTGTTGGCTACCTCGTCCTCCTCAGGGCCAGATTAACGTAGGGGCTATTGGAGCTGCAGCTCCAGGCCCCTACCTTTATATAGGCCCCGGGTTGGCCATATTCACTGTTACCGCTCTTCTGTCACTTGTAAACACAGAAGTCTGGCTTCTATGCTAGCTTCCCCAGGTAGCTCCCTCAGAACCTCCCCACACAGCACGAAGGCCGGACAAGGAGGGACAGTTGCCGATGCATGGATGTGTTTATGGGCTTCAGAGACAGCATCCCATGTTGAATTAGGCATGCATGGCTGCACCCTTCCTCCTCTGGGTGCATGCCAAGGCACGGCCCTTAAGGCCCTTCAAAATCCTCAGCACCAAGCCCATGATGCTCTTAATCCGGCCCTGGTCCTCCTCCACTGCCGCTTCCACCTACACCGCCCATAGGTGTGCGCAGCCTATTGCATTAGGGTGTGCACCCCAAAGTTTAAATACACATGCATGTGTTTGCCTACATGTACATGGCCCCGATACATTACTCTCCCTGCTGGCAAAGTGAAATAGAGCAGAGCAGGTCAGAGGAGATCTTTCCCATCTCCTCACTGGCAAACAGAGCGATAATGCTAATGTGCCCTAGGTGATTAGGGTGTGCCCAGGTACACCCGGCACACCCTGTGCGCACGCCTATGACACCGCCACATCCACCACCACCTCAACCTCCCTCCTACTCCATATGGGCCTCGTCCTTCAGAGATGAAGAACATTGTTTTATTTTTCTGTTTTTTTTTTTTTGTTGTTTAAGTTATTTCCCTATCCACATTTGTTTGCAGAGCACTTGCCATGCTCTTAAATACATTTTGCTGCCATTTGCAGCACTCTAGCCCTTTCCTTTGGTGTTTTAGAGCCATTTTAGTGCCTGAAAGTTCGGGTCCCCGTTGACTTCAATGGGGTTCGGTGTCCGGGAAAAGTTCGGCAAAAGTCGGACCCGGACTTTTTTTTAAAGTTCGGCCGAACCCGCCGAACACTGACATCCAGGTGTCCGCTCAACTCTAATCCCGGGTAACTATAGGCCGGTCAGCCTAACATCTGTAGTCTGCAAGATTTTGGAGGGGATGTTAAGGGACCACATACAAGACTTTAGTAATGAAAACTGTATTATTAGTAGTATTTAGCATGGATTCATGAAAAATCGTTCTTGCCAAACCAATCTATTAACCTTCTACGATGAAGTGAGCTGCCACCTAGATAAAGGGAAGCCTGTGGATGTGGTTTATCTGGACTTTGCAAAGGCCTTTTACTGTACAAACTAAGGAAGGTAGGTATGGACCATAGGGTGAGTACCTGGATAGAAAACTGGCTCCAGGGGAGAGTCCAGAGGGTGGTGATTAATGGGGAGTACTCGGATTGGGCGGGTGTGGAAAGTGGGGTCCCCCAGGGTTCTGTCCTGGGACCAATCCTGTTTAATTTATTCATAAATGATCTAGAGGAAGGGATATCTAGTACAATCTCAGTATTTGCGGATAATACTAAACTAAGCATGCCAATATCTTCTATGCAGGATGTGGAAACCTTACAAGCGGACCTGAACAAAATAACGGGGTGGGCAACTACATGGCAGATGAGGTTTAATGTTGAAAAATGTAAAGTAATGCACTTGGGGGCCAGAAACCAGAAAGCAAGCTACTCACTAGGGGGGGGGGGACCTCTGGGTGAGTCTAGGATGGAAAAGGACTTGGGGGTACTGGTAGACAACAGGCTTGGCAGTGGCATGCAATGCCAAGCCGCTGCAAGCAAAGCCAACAGAATACTGGGATGTATAAAAAAGGGGATTCACTCCAGAAATAAAGAGATTATTCTCCCGCTCTACAAGACTCTGGTCCGGCCACATTTGGAGTATGCTGTCCAGTTCTGGGCACCGGTCCTCAGGAAGGATGTGCTGGAATTGGAAAGAGTCCAGAGAAGGGCAACAAAAATAATTAGGGGAATGGAGGACATTAGCTATGAGGAAAGACTACAAGCACTGAACTTATTCTCTCTGGAGAAGAGACGATTGAGGGGGGATATGATATCAATGTACAAATACTGTACTGGCGCCCCTAGCATAAGGAACAAACTATTGAGAGAGAGGAGATACAATAAGACACGTGGCCATTCACTAAAACTAGAGGAAAGGCGGTTTAACCTTAAAATGCGTAAGGGGTTCTTCACTGTAAGAGCGGTAAGGATGTTGAATTCTCTTCCACAAGCAGTCATATCAGCTGGGAGCATTGATAGTTTTAAAAAACTATTAGATGGGCACCTTGGAGACCACAACATACAGGGGTATACAATGTACGGTTAAAAGCAAACACACACACATCATAGGTTGAACTGGATGGACCGATGTCTTTTTTCAACCTCACTAACTATGTAACTGTGCGATCCGATCCTGATGCGGCTGAAAAAAAGGGTCCTGTGCGTCTTTTGTGCCGGTGCAATGCAAATTTCAGCCATACAAAGTGTATGGCTGAATTTGCATCCGCACATCCGATCGCATGTAATGAAGGAGCAGTGCGCTCCGAATTACATGCGATCTCCGCAGCAGCAATAATGTGAACCGGCTCTTACAGAGGAGGTCTACTGCAATAATTACTTCCCTCGACCTGGCATTCGCGGAAATACCTTACATGCATGCTACAATTGCGGTTTACATATGACACAAAACCAATGCTTGTGTACGCCTTTGCGCGCAAGCACAGGGGGACAGCGGGGGCTTTTTTTTTTTTTTTTTTTTTTGCTTTTTTTTGTTGTTTTGACACCTTTCCTTCAATTTTTTTTTTTTTTTAAATCATTTTTATTATCACAGTGAATTTATATATCCCCTATGATAGCAATCTTTAGTGACAGGTACTCTTTTTTTTTAAAAAAATGGGGTCTTTTAGACTCTAGATCTCTCCTCTGACCTTAACGCATCTGACCACACCAAGATTGGTGTGATAAGATGCTTTCCCAATTTCCCAAAGGCGCTGTTTATTTCTGGCAAAACAGAAGTCATGAAATGCTCGTAGCTTCCGGTATCTTGGGCCATAGAGAGAATTTGAGCCATTCTCGTCTCCAATCAGCTCTATGGTTAGATAATTGTACCACCGGCTGCACACTCGGGTTAACCGGTGGGACTAGAGAGCCCGAAAAAAATTGCAGTAAAAGCAGTCTAGCGGCCAATTATCCGCTAGGATTGCTTTTACATGTAAGCCGACCACTGGCTGTAAAAAACGATACCAAGATGATGCCTGAATCTGCAGGCATTATCCTGGTATAACCACTCAAAGTCCAGCAATGTACCAGTACATTGCTGGTCCTTGTTTGGCATATAGTGTAGTTTTTCTTTTTTTTCATGCAGCCTGTGGGCTGAACAAAAAAAAGAAAACCTAACAGAAATCTCCGCAAGAAAATTGTGTAGTATACCCACCATTAGCCGCCCAAAACATCTAAACCCACTTTCTAATGATGGGTATACATGACAAAATTTCATGTATACCTAATGGTTTTTTTAACTGCGGTGGTGAAATCACCTCCTACAGCGCTGCCATCAGAGATTTCCATATATGCTGAGCGCAAACGCTGTTTGTGTCAGAATATATAAAATCAGTGTGGCAGCCGATGAGTGTACCTGCAAGGCAAACTGGTTACCAATAGAATGAAAAACAATAACAAAGTACAGTAGGACGAGTAGAAGAACAGAAAAATAACGTTTGTTTGGTGGAGTGGCGGGGTCTTGGCTGCCATTTTTGTTGAGGCAAAGCTGGCTGGATGATGTGTCAGGAGGCTTAGGAGGGTTCTTTACTTCCTGCTGGTTCTTATTGATTGATTTCGGGTGACTGATCGGCTTCCGTCTCAGGGTGACCAGCAGGTGGTGCTGTGGAACAGAGGATCAGAGCGCAGGATCAGTGGCTGCGTGCGAGTGAGAGAAGCCGGTGTGTGACTGACCGCGTGTGAGTAACCCCCCCCCCACCTCCAGTAGAGCGGCGGTGAGCGGTGCTAGAACCCCCCCTAGAAGTATAAGCGGGCGGCGAGCGGGTCGGTAACCCACCCCCCTCCCTTAGCAGAGGAGACTAGTAGAACAAACGGGAAGTGACCGAGGGAGGCGGGTATAGAGAGGAAGACTGACCGACTGAGGGAGGAGGGAGGAATCGACGTCAGGAACTGCAAGTGACGGGTAAGACTGGTGACTGAGGTTGAACACTGACTGAGGGTGCAGTGTAGTACCTGAGTGTCTGTGAGTACCTATTACTACCTGAGTGTTGTGAGTACCTATTACTACTGTGAGTGTTGTGCGACTGACTGGGCTGTGTGACTGTGAGTGTTGTGTGACTGTGTGTGTTGTGGGACTGGGAGTGTTGTGCGACTGACCGGGCTGTGCAACTGTGAGTGTTGTGCGACTGACCGAGCGGTGCGACTGTGAGTGTGGTGCAAATGACCGGGCTGTGCGACTGTCAGTGATGTGCGACTGACCGGGCAGTGCGACTGTGAGTGTTGTGCGACTGACCAGGCTGTGTGATTGTGAGTGTTGTGCGACTGTGAGTGTCAAGTGAGTGTAGCGGAGTGCCAGAGGGTGAGAAGTCAGAGTTAGGAAGCTAGGAAACAGACACACAGGATAGACTAAAATGACTGAATCCCCATTAGATTAGATTAGTAGGTACAATACCCGGCGGGTGTGGAGATGCGACTCGGTGTACATCTTGTGATATGTATGCGTTCCTCGGTCATGCGATCAAGGGTGAATACAAATGCGCAAAATGTAAGCACGTTGCTTCCGGAAGTTCGGGTCCTAAATCTAAGGAAGCAGCTGGCAACACTGAGACAAATGTCCATACCGAGGGAGAGCCGGGATCGTACCAGTCAGGCGCAGGCAGGGGCCTGCACAAAGGTGGGCGGAGTATTGGAGGTGCAGGCATCAGAGCAGAGTAGAGGGGTGACAGTTAGGAGGGGTAGAAGGAAACAAGGCAGGGAGGCCAATCCTGGGCTGGAGCACCCCAATAAATACGCCCCGTTGCGTGATGTTGGGGAAACCAGTCAGGGACCAGCATTGCTGGAGCAGAGCGACGCCCCTAGCTGCCAGGGGAAGAACTCCTCCAGTGAGGCCGGGAGAAAGGGAAAGGAAAGACAGGTGCTGGTGGTAGGGGACTCAATCATTAGAAGGACAGACAGTGCAATCTGTCACAAAGACCGTGAGCGCCGAACAGTCTGTTGTTTACCGGGCGCTCGGGTTCGGCACATCACGGATCGGGTGGACAGATTACTGGGTGGGGCTGGGGAAGACCCAGCTGTCATCGTACAAATAGGTACCATTGACATAGGCAGAGGAAGATGGAGAGTCCTAAACGATTTCAGGGACTTAGGCGCTAAGTTGAGGAGTAGGACCTCCAAGGTAGTATTTTCAGAAATACTACCTGTACCTCGAGCCACACCAGAGAGGCAGCGGGAGATTAGGGAAGTTAACAAGTGGCTGAGGAGCTGGTGTAGTAAGGAGGGTTTTGGGTTCCTGGAGAACTGGGCCGACTTCTCAGTCGGCCACCGGCTCTTTGGTAGGGACGGATTGCACCTAAATGGGGAGGGTGCAGCCGTACTGGGTGAGAAGATGGCCATAAAGTTAGAGGGGCTTTTTCAACTAGGTGAGGGGGGGAGGGTACAGATGTAGAATTAGCCAGTGGAAAGCAAGATTCAGAGGGCACAAATGGGGACATTAGCAGTAGGGAGTTCAGAGCTCCTAAACCCAGGGTGGGTATGGGGAAAAATAACAAGAGCAGCCTAAAAACATCAAATGAGGATATATGCAACCGGTCAAAATTAAGAGGTTTATTTACCAATGCCAGAAGCCTGGCTAACAAGATGGGAGAGCTGGAGCTACTCATGTTTGAGGAGGACTTAGATTTTGTGGGGATAACAGAGACTTGGTTTGACAGCTCTCATGACTTGATGGCGACCATTCAGGGGTACTCCCTTTATCGCACAGATAGAGAAGGTAAAAAAGGGGGAGGGGTATGTCTGTATATTAAGAACAGTGTACAGGTAAATATGAGGGATGATATTAATAATGGAGCTATGAAGGAGGCAGAATCCCTATGGGTAGAACTTGAAAGGGAAGGCACTATAGGGAAGGTAATATTGGGCGTATGCTATAGGCCTCCCTAACCAGAGAGAGGAGCGGGAGGCGGACCTCCTTTTACAGATGGGATTGGCAGCAAGGATGGGAAATGTCATTATAATGGGGGACTTTAATTATCCAGATATAGACTGGGCAGAAGGAACCACGCATTCAGCCAAGGCTCGGCAGTTCCTAAATGTTTTGCAGGAAAATTTCATGGGTCAGATGGTGAATGCACCGACAAGAAACAATGCGGTACTTGACCTACTGATTACCAACAATACAGACCTGCTTACGGATATAGAAATACGGGGCAACTTAGGAAACAGTGACCATAGGTCAATTAGTTTCAGTATTAATCATAGTAATAGGAAACACAAGGGTAATATAAGAACACTGAATTTCAAAAGAGCCAATTTCCCAAAACTGCGCTCGCTGCTAGAAAATATCAAATGGGATAGAACCCTGGGAACAAAGCACACGGAGCAAAAATGGAAGTGCTTCAAGAGCATACTAAACAAAGGGATTGGCCAGTGCATTCCAAAGGGAAATACATTTAAAAGAGCAAAACTAAACCTTGGGTGGCTAAACTCCAACATAAAAATACATACAGTATTAATGTTAAAGGAAAGGCCTTCAAAAAAATACAAGGCTGAGGGGTCATTGGCAACATTCAAGCATTACAAGGAGTGTAATAAGAAATGTAAAGACCAAATCAAGGCGGCTAAAATAGAACACGAGAGACATATAAGAGAAGAGAGTAAAAAGAACCCCAAAAAATTCTTTAAGTATATAAACAGTAAAAAAGCGAGGCTAGATCACATTGGCCCCATAAAAAATGACAAAGGAAATCTGGCCACAGAGGACAGAGAAAAGGCAGAAGTGTTAAATAATTTCTTCTCTTCAGTCTTCACAAAAGAATTGGTGGGGCTACACTAACCCAGCTTGTAAGGCCTAACTAAATACACCACCTCAGAAAGTACCGCCATGGCTAACAGAAGATAGACTTAGAACTAAACTAGAGAAACTCAACATAAATAAATCACCAGGACCGGATGGCTTGCACCCGAGGGTTCTTAACCACTTGCTGACCGCCGCACGACTATCTACGTCGGCGGTCAGCCCCTCACAGGCAAACTAACGTAGGGCTACGTCGCTTGCTTGTGAGGGTCTAGGGAGCAAGCGCCCCCCGCGTGGTCACGGACCCACCCGCGCGTGTGACCAGCGGACCCGATATCCGCCGGCCACTCGGCGATCGGCGGGGGAGAGGGAGAATGTCAGGCAGCTTGTGTAAACAAGCCACCTGTCATTCTCCTCGCTGTAAAGACACTGATCACATGGATCTACTATGTAGATCCGTTGATCAGTGTCCTTACAGCTCAAGCCACAGCCAATCACAGTAGAAAGCACGCCCCTAGGGACACACACAGCCCCTCCCTCCCAAATAAAATTAACCCCTTCACTACCAGTGTATTTTTACAGTAACAGTGCATATATATAGCACTGATTACTGTAGAAATGTCACTGGTAACCCCAAAAGTGTCAAAAATGTCAGTCAAGGGTCCGATCTGTCCGCCGCAATGTCGCAGTACCGCAAAAAAATCGCAGATCGCCGCCATTACGCGTTAAAAAAAAAAAACAACAGAAATGACAAAAATCTTTCCCTTTTTTAATAAACGCGATAACTTTTGCGCAAACCAATCAAAATACGCTTTTTGGCGATTTTTTTTTACCAAACATAGGTAGCATAAAACAAATTGGCCGAAAATGTTAAAAAATTTTGATTTTTACATTTTTTTGGGGGGGGAATTTCATATAAAAAAATGTGAAAAATATTGTTATTTTTGCAAAATTGACGCTCTTTTTTTGTTTATAGCGCGTGATCAAAAAATCGCACTGGTGATTAAATACCACCAAAAGAAAGCTCTGTTTGTGGGAAAAAAAGGACGTTAAATTCGTTTAGGTACAGTGTCGCACGACCGCGCAATTGTCCGTTAAAGTCACGCAGTGCCGAATCGCAAAATACCCCCTGGTCGGAATGGGGGTAAAATCTTCCGGGGCTTAAGTGGTTAAAGAGCTCAGCCAGGTGATTGCCAGACCATTATTCTTGATCTTTAAGGATAGTTTACAGACGGGCATGGTGCCATCTGATTGGAAAAAAGCCAACGTGGTACCAATATTTAAAAAAGGGCCGAGATATATCCCGGGTAACTATAGGCCGGTCAGCCTAACATCAGTAGTCTGCAAGAGTTTTGAGGGGATGTTAAGGGACCACATACAAGACTTTAGTAATGAAAATGGTATTATTAGTAGTAATCAGCATGGATTCATGAAAAATCGTTCTTGCCAAACCAATCTATTAACCTTCTATGATGAAGTGAGCTGCCACCTAGATAAAGGTAAGCCTGTGGATGTGGTGTATCTGGACTATGCAAAGGCCTTTGACACCGTTCCCCACAAACGCTTACTGTTCAAACTAAGGAAGGTAGGTATGGACCATAAGGTGAGTACCTGGATAGAGAACTGGCTCCAGGGTAGAGTCCAGAGGGTGGTGATTAATGTGGAGTACTCGGATTGGGCGGATGTGGAAAGTGGGGTCCCCCAGGCTTCTGTCCTAGGACCAATCCTGTTTAATTTATTCATAAATGATCTAGAGGAGGGGATATCTAGTACAATCTCAGTATTTGCAGATGATACTAAACTAAGCATGCCAATATCTTCTATGCAGGATGTGGAAACCTTACAAGCGGACCTGAACAAAATAATGGGGTGGGCAACTACATGGCAGATGAGGTTTAATGTTGAAAAATGTAAAGTAATGCACTTGGGTGCCAGAAACCAGAAAGCAAGCTACTCACTTGGGGGGGGGGGGGACCTCTGGGTGAGTCTAGGATGGAAAAGGACCTTTGGGTACTGGTAGACAACAGGCTTGGCAGTGGCATGCAATGCCAAGCCGCTGCAAGAAAAGCCAACAGAATACTGGGAAGGGGATTCACTCCAGAAATAAAGAGATTATTCTCCCTTTCTACAAGACTCTGGTCCGGCCACATCTGGAGTATGCTGTCCAGTTCTGGGCACCAGTCCTCAGGAAGGATGTGCTGGAACTGGAGAGAGTCCAGAGAAGGGCAACAAAAAAAAAAAATAGGGGAATGGAGGGCATCAGCTATGAGGAAAGACTACAAGCACTGGACTTATTCTCTCTGGAGAAGAGACGATTGAGGGGAGATATGATATCAATGTACAAATACTGTACTGGCGACCCTAGCATAAGGAACAAACTATTCAGAGAAAGGGAATACAATAAGACACGTGGCCACTCACTAAAACTAGAGGAAAGGCGGTTTAACCTTAAAATACGTAGGGGGTTCTTCACTGTAAGAGCAGTAAGGATGTGGAATTCTCTTCCACAAGCAGTCGTATCAGCAGGGAGCATCGATAGTTTAAGAAAACTGTTAGATGGGCACCTTAAAGACCACAACATAGAGGGGTATACAATATACGGTTAACAGCGAACACACACACATCATAGATTGAACTGAATGGACAGATGTCTTTCCTGACAGACTCCATGGCAGCATACGTTCGGGTAGGCTCCGCCTCCTCTCCTATCTCATAGGACCCCACTCCCATAAATCTTTGCTCCCTTTCAGCATCAGTGTTCTTTTTTCGTCCTCTCCATACATATGTCTGATGTTCCTACTATCTGGTCCTGTATATCGGTGGCAGACTGAGTTTTGGAGTCTCCGATAAGCCCTGGCTCTTAGCGGGGTATGGAGGGGGCAATGGAAGAGACCCTCAGCTGGAGCTGTGTGGTTTGGCCGAGAGAGCCCTGCTGCTGCGGGTGGCCCTTTATTGCCTGAAGGTACAATCCGGCGTTGCGTCTCCTGGACTCGGTTATGCTATCGGAGGGTGGTAAGCCCTTATATGGGACCATTTCTTTTTCCTCATTTTTATGCTTATCTTTCGTTTATAGTGCCTTTTTTGTCTATGCTCGTGTCTAGGGTGTTTTCTGTCAGTTATTGCTCAGATTTCGCTAGTTCTGTGGCTTAGTACTTACTTATGGTGTTTCTTGGCCGCCGCCACGGTCTTTGCCGCTACTTCCGGGTTTTTCGGCGCTTCTGGGCATGCGCAGTACGCTCCTAGTTTCAGAGTCGTCGCGCATGCGCAGTGGTGCGGTCTGACGTCACGCGCGGTTGCGCAATACGGCGTGTCACGGCCCGGCGGTCTATTTAAACTTAGGATTAGACCGGAGCTGGCGGGAAGGTCTGTATATCGGTAGCCTCCCCGAGACTCCGGTCCTGTGGTTAAGGTAAGAGTATTCCTTCCCCTGGGGGTCTTGCTTTTTGGGTAAATGGGACTGATGGTAGTGTCCTCTTCCTATTAGGATTCCTATTCCTAACTAGTGCACCTTTGAGTTTACTCGAGCAATGGACTCATCGCCGCCCCCTAGTGGCCAGCCTGCTCTTTCTAGGTACGTGCTGGTTTTAACAGTTTTAATGCCCTGTTTCTCTTTCATCTTTCTTATGGCTTGTTGTATATGTCTGTCTCAGCTCTCTTAGGTCTGATCAACAGCCCCGCACACGCAGCGAAGACAGTCATGCAAATACGCAACACCAGCGCTCCTCATCTAAGTCTAAGCGCAGCTCCTCCCACAGCAGGGGACGTGAGCACCAATCCTCCTCGCACCATGGCAGCTCAGAACGCCCGCAGGGGAAAAAATGCTGGGGTTGCCGTACCCTGATACCAGACGGTTCCTCTTTGTGCAAACCCTGTTATACCCAAGCTACGGGTGAAAGGGAAAAAACGGACAAACATATTGAGGAGGTGGTACGCAGAGTTGTAAAGGACTCTCTTGCTGAATTGCATAAGCCAAGCACTTCTGCAGGTCCGTCACGCTCTCCTGACAGAGATTTGTCGGTTCAGGATCCGTTCGAGTCCTCCCAACCCAGCCATACATCCATCCTCCCGTCTGAGTCCGATTCCGATTCGGAAGACTCCGGTACTGGATTTGAATTTTCCCTCGTGTCTCCGTTAGTTAAAGCGGTGAGAGAGGCCCTTGACTGGGAGGATCCTGCTGTCTCTTCTCCTAAGCAGAAGAAGTATTTCAAGCAGTTATGCAAAGAGCGTTTAAATTTCCCATTTCTAGAGGAACTGGGAGACATAATGTCGGAAGAATGGAGCAAAGTGGAAAGGAAAAATTCCATGACCACTAAAGTAGCGAAGCTCTATCCTTTTAAACAGGAAAAGGTGAAATATTTGGAGTCATCTCCTAGTGTGGATGCAGCAGTGATGCGTCTGGCGAAACAAGTCACTCTCCCAATGGAGGATACAGCATCATTTAGAGATCCTTTGGATCGGAGGATTGACGCTGATCTTAAGTGAGCATACCTATCGGCCGGCATGGCCTGTAAGCCAGCAATGGCTTTGGCTACAATTTCCAAGGCCATGGAGGTTTGGGTTAATGCCCTCGAAGATACTCTTGGAGGAGTTTCGGAGGAAGTGCTCCAAAGTTCTCCTATACAGGAGCTGAAGATGGCCGCAGGCTTCTTGGCAGAGGCTTCCTTGGATACTATTCGCCTTTTGGCCCAGGTTATCCTGGCCTCTGTTACGGCCAAACGTGCCCTTTGGCTTAGGCCCTGGGTTGCCGATGTGTAACGCTCCTGCGTTTTACGTATGATGTGGATTTTCAGCTGCAGAAATATTCCACTTCAGTAGTCATGTAGAGAAACGCTGAGACACCATTCCCAACTCTCTATGACTCATCATGTGTGAATGATCTCAATTCAGCAAGTAAAAACACACACTCAATAAGATGTTTCCTAGAGGGACTTATGTATATAGTAACACAGTGATGATAGGCTGAAGAGACAGGTTGGGTAGAGATGGTAGATGACAGACACTTGAAAGGAAATGTTCTTGAAAGTAAGATAGTAGCAGATGGGATGCAGATAGGTTTAGCAATCATGTATGGTAGTAGATGACAGAGTAGCAGGTGGACATACAAGAGAGATCAACCCAGTGCAAGAACAGGTGGTAGTAGGCTCAAGAGCTAGCAATCTTAGATAATGCAGATGTAGTAATAGTCCTTAGTATGCAGAGCTAGATAGTGTAAGCTTTAGTATAAAGGTTATAGAGGTTTCCCCTGTGGGGTACTTATCACTAATAGCAATGTAGCAGAGGAGAGGTTCGGCAAGAGCGGATGATCCGGTAGCGGGATACAGGGATCAGCGCAGCGTGGTTCCGACAGCGAGGTATGCTTGCAAGCATGTGAGCTTCAAGACAGGTTAGCATCAAGGCACAAAGCAGTTTGAACGAACACATGTGAGTGAGAGCCGGCGATCTAAATAGCCATCCAGTCCGGCGCTCAGTGATGACAGCATCAGTCTTAAAGGTGTATGCGCACTTTACCAAAAGAGAATGGTGGGGCGCATACACTTATGAAAGAGTAATTAGGGTACCTAAAGGTACCAGAACATTACAGTACCCCCCCCCCCTTAAGGCCGGCTCCTGAAGGCCTCTGGAGCTGGTTTGTCTGGGTACTTCGCATGAAAATTGCGGATTAATCTAGAGGCATGTATGTCAGAGGTGTTTAGCCAGGTGTCGTCTTGGGGCCCATAGTTCTTCCATCGAACCAAGTACTGAAGTCTTCCTCTGTGGATACAAGAATCCAGAATCTCTTTTATCTCGTATTCTTCTCCACCTTCAACTTGTACAGGAGGAGGAGGTGGGATAGTAGGCCTTATTCCTTGGTCAGGAACATGGGGCTTCAGTAGCGACACATGGAAAATGGGATGTATTTTGAGGTCTATTGGCAATGTAAGCTGTACTGCAGCTTTTCCAATAAGTTTCTTGATTGGGAAAGGTCCCAAGAACAGAGGTCCAAGCTTTTTGCTAGGGATTTTCAGTCTTAAATTTTTTGTTGAGAGCCAAACGAGGTCCCCGATAGCGTACTGAGGAGAAGGTCTTCTGCGACGATCATGGTACTTCTTTTGTTGACTATGAGCGTGTGCAATGGTAGTATTAAGCAAACCCAGAGAGTCCTTTATTTGGGTAAGATAGTCTGAAGCTACTGGGTTATTTGAAGGAAGGATGCGTGGTGGAAGAATAGAGGGATGAAACCCATAGTTCAAGTAGAAAGGACTCTGCTTGGTCGTACTGTGGGTTGCGTTGTTGTAGGCAAATTCTGCCAGAGGGAGAAGATCCACCCAATCATCCTGTTGGTAAGAAGTGTAACAACGTAAATATTGCTCGATGCATTGGTTGACTCTTTCAGTCTGTCCGTTGGTCTGCGGATGGTAAGGAGAAGTGAGCTTCAGCTCGATCCGTAGTATGTGACATAGTTCTTGCCAGAACTTGGAAATAAATTGTGATCCACGGTCAGACAGAAGAGTTTTTGGGATACCATGTAACTTGAAGACATGTTTCATCAGGAGTTCTGCCGTTTGTTTGGACGAAGGTAGTCTGCGAATAGCAATGAAATGTGCCATTTTTGTCAGATGGTCCACTGACACTAAGATGGTATTAAATCCTTTGGAAGGAGGCAATTCCACTATAAAGTCCAAGGACACAACTTCCCATGGAGTTTGGGGTATTGGTAGACTGCATAGTAGACTGCATAGTAGACTGCATAGTAGAGTAGTGTCAATTTTGGACCTGGCACAGACATTGCATGAAGAGACGAATTTTTGTATAGATGTTTTCATGTCAGGCCACCAGAATTGCCTGGTAATCAGATTAAGAGTCTTTGTCATACCCATATGTCCTGCCATAGGCACATCATGCGATAATTCCAAGATCTTGGTGCGTATGGTAGGTGGTATGTAAAGTTTGTCGTTGTAGTAGAGGAAGCCTTCTGCATCAGTATTTAGTTGTGGTGGGGGTGTATCCAAACTTATACCATGCAAAACCTCTTCCTTCAAGGAACGGACAACTCCAATAATGCGTTTGTGAGGTATTATAGGAACGGAAGGGATTTCGAAGTAGTTTTCTTCAGTTAGTCGTGATAGTGCATCCGCCTTTTTGTTCTTATCTGCAGGTGTGTAGGTCACTAGGAAGTTAAACCTTAGAAAGAATAGTGACCATCGTACCTGTCGGTGCGAGAGAGTTTTGTTAGTCTGAAGATATTGGAGATTTTTATGGTCCGTGTATATAAGTATTGGTAATTGGGTGCCTTCGAGTAGATGTCGCCAATTCTCCAGAGCCAATTTTATAGCAAGCAGTTCCTTTTCACCCACGGGGTAATTTATCTCTGGACTGCTTAGGGATTTAGAAAAAAAGGCGACTGGATGAAGTGGTGAAGTGTGAGTTGGTCGTTGGGAGAGTATTGCTCCTACTGCCATGTTTGAAGCATCTACTTCCAGAATGTATTGGAGGGATGGGTCTGGATGGCGTAGTATGGGAGCAGAAGTAAACCTTCACTTTAACAGGTGAAAAGCTTTATTTGCTTCATCTGACCATTTGAATGGTTTTTTAATGCTAGTGAGCTGTGTGAGGGGTCTCACAATGGCAGAGAAGTTTCTAATGAACTTCCTGTAGAAATTCGAAAATCCAAGGAATCGCTGTAGCGCCTTGCGTGTGGTTGGTGTAGGCCAATCCTGAATGCAGGATATCTTACTCATGTCCATCTCGATTCCTGTTTTGGATATGATGTAGCCTAGAAACAGTACCTCTTCTTTATGAAACAAGCATTTTTTCAGTTTCACATAAAGGTTGTGTGCAAGCAATCTCGATAATACTAGTCTTACATGTCTTATGTTCAGACAGGGATCGTGAATATATAAGTATATCGTCCAGATATACCACAACACAGACATCTAGTAAGTCTCTGAAAATATCGTTTATAAATCGTTTAAAAACTGCAGGGGCATTGCATAGCCCGAATGGCATTACAAGATATTCGAACAATCCGTATCTGGTTCTGAATGCAGTCTTCCACTCGTGTCCATCACGGATTCGAATGAGATTGTATGCTCCTTTCAGGTCCAATTTTGAAAAATAGGTAGCTCCACGCACCTGCTCAATGAGCTCAGGGATAAGCGGTAGAGGATAGCGATCTTTTATTGTAATAGCATTCAATTGCCTATAGTCGATGATAGGCCTGAGACTTGAGTCCTTATTGCGGACAAAAAAGAGTCCTGCTGCTGTGGAAGAAGTGGAAGGTCTAATAAAACCTTTTTCCAAATTCTCATCCAAATAGTCTTTGAGATGGGAAAGTTCATCCTGTGAAAGAGGATAAACATGACCGAACGGCAATTTGCTATTTGGGAGTAGATCAATGCTACAATCATAGTCTCGATGGGGAGGTAGTGCTTGAGCATTTTTCTCAAGAAAAACCTCAGAGAGATCCTGATAACATAGTGGTGCAATCTCATCTGTCACCACAGACAGGATCTTCCCGAAAGACGGAGGTTACACGTACCCTCGCAATAGCAAGAGAGGAAGGTCAGGGTCCGTTCCTTCCAATCTATGGTTGGTTGATGTGTGTGCAACCAGGGAAGTCCCAAAACAATGGGAAAGTGGGGTGAAGGTATTAGATCGAAGGTAGTGGTTTCCATATGAGACCCGTTAGTAGTGACTAGGAGTGCCTGTGTCTGATCAGTGATTGGACCAGAGGATAAAGGAACACCGTTAATAAGACTCACTGAGACAGGTTTAAGTTTAGAAATAATAGGAACTTTATTTAAAGAAGCAAAACGTATGTCAATATAATTTCCACAAGATCCTGTGTCAATCACGGCCTTAGTAGTAATCCTGTTCTGGTCCCACTGTAATGTTAAGCAAACAGAAAGGTAAGGGTTAGTGATTGAAGTTGTCAATCCCCCTAGGAGGATATGTGAACACTCACCCTTCTTTTTGTAGACTAGGGGACAGACGTTTATCTTGTGATCCGGGGATGCACAGTACAAGCAGAGATTACCAGATCGTCTTCTGGCTCTTTCCATAGTTGATAGAGGTGGGCGTATGGTTCCTACCTCCATAGGAACGGGGTCAACGGCCGAGATCCGAGAAGAACTGGATAATGGCATTCCCATTTTCTCAGCCTTTCTTTCTCGTAGTCTTCTATCTATGGTGATACTGAGTTGTATCAATGCATCCAGGGTTTTTTGCAGATCCGCTCGGGCGAGCTCGTCTTTAACGGCCTCTGATAGGCCAAGCCTAAATTGGGATTTCAGAGATGCATCATTCCATTCTGAATCAAGGGTCCATCTCTTGAATTCTGCGACAAAGTCTTCTACAGGTCTCCCACCTTGTTTCAAGGATCTTAATTGAAGATCGGCAGTACTCTGCCTATTGGGATCATCATATAGGCTAGTGAGTTCTGCTAGGAACAAGGCATAGGAGTTGAGAAGCTGGTCGCTTTTCTCAAAAAGAGAGTCTGCCCAGGCCCGAGGATCGCCTGTTAGGTAAGAAATAATAGTACAAACCTTATTGTGATCAGTAAGGTAGGTACGGGGTTTTAGCAAGAAAAGTAACTCACATGCGTTTTTAAATTCGCAAAATTTTTTGCGATCGCCTGTAAATACCAAGGGAGGATTTATTTTGGGTTCAGGGGACGGGGCAGTGGTAAGTTGTGTCAGTCTAATTACCTGCTGCGACAGAGCCTGATTGTCTTCTTTTAATTCAGCAAGTGCGTGTATTAACGCAGTTACTTGCTGTTTTAATTGTGTCATCTGAGTGGTTATTTCTGCTGAATCCATTTGAGGTTCGTTCAATCTGTAACGCTCCTGCGTTTTACGTATGATGTGGATTTTCAGCTGCAGAAATATTCCACTTCAGTAGTCATGTAGAGAAACGCTGAGACACCATTCCCAACTCTCTATGACTCATCATGTGTGGATGATCTCAATTCAGCAAGTAAATACACACACTCAATAAGATGTTTCCTAGAGTGACTTATGTATATAGTAACACAGTGATGATAGGCTGAAGAGACAGGTTGGGTAGAGATGGTAGATGACAGACACTTGAAAGGAAATGTTCTTGAAAGTAAGATAGTAGCAGATAGGTTTAGCAATCATGTATGGTAGTAGATGACAGAGTAGCAGGTGGACATACAAGAGAGATCAACCCAGTGCAAGAACAGGTGGTAGTAGGCTCAAGAGCTAGCAATCTTAGATAATGCAGATGTAGTAATAGTCCTTAGTATGCAGAGCTAGATAGTGTAAGCTTTAGTATAAAGGTTATAGAGGTTTCCCCTGTGGGGTACTTATCACTAATAGCAATGTAGCAGATGAGAGGTTCGGCAAGAGCGGATGATCCGGTAGCGGGATACAGGGATCAGCGCAGCGTGGTTCCGACAGCGAGGTATGCTTGCAAGCATGTGAGCTTCAAGACAGGTTAGCATCAAGGCACAAAGCAGTTTGAACGAACACATGTGAGTGAGAGCCGGCGATCTAAATAGCCATCCAGTCCGGCGCTCAGTGATGACAGCATCAGTCTTAAAGGTGTATGCGCACCTTACCAAAAGAGAATGGTGGGGCGCATACACTTATGAAAGAGTAATTAGGGTACCCAAAGGTACCAGAACATTATACGATGCTGCCTCTAAACAGGCTTGGTGTAGGATTCCCTTTGAGGGCTCTTCCCTCTTTGGGAATAAACTAGATGCAGCCATAACCCGGGCCACGGGTGGAAAATCTGGGTTCCTTCCCCAGGACAAACGCCCAAGCAATCAGAAGCGCTCTTTCCCAAGGAGGCAAAACGCTAATCGTTCTAGGGAAGCGCGCAGCTACAAACCAGGAAAATCCTATGGGAGAAGCTGGAAGTCAAGACAGTCCTCCTTTCAGAAAGGCCCCAAGGGCTCTTCGTCCGGTGACCGGGAGGCCACCAAATCCTTTTGAGGTTTGTCCCGTCCAGTCTGTTCCGGTAGGGGCCAGGTTGCTCCAATTTCGGGACCTCTGGGCGGCCTCAATCCAGGATCCCTGGGTTCTGAATGTTGTGTCGCAAGGGCACTCTTGGACGTTCAACAACGTTCCCAAACCCAGGTTCATCGCAACTTCCCTTCCTCCTGCAGCAGAAAAGAAGAAGGTTCTTCTCAGTTATGTAGATACCCTTCTGGATCAACGAGCTGTCGTACTAGTTCCCGAGGAGGAAAGGGGTCAAGAAGTATATTCGCCTCTTTTTCTTGTCCAGAAAAAGAACGGCACTTGGCGCCCGGTAATAGATCTAACTTATCTCAACAGATCTATACGTCGAGAGAGGTTCAAGATGGAGTCCCTAATTACAATACAGCACTCGGTTCTCCCAGGAGATTGGTTGGCATCAATAGACCTAAAAGATGCGTACTTCCACGTTCCTGTGGCAAAAGAGTATCATCAGTTCCTCCGATTTGCTGTCAATCATGTCCACATGCAATTTACATGTCTTCCCTTTGGGCTCTCGACTTCGCCTCGCACCTTCTCCAAGACGCTATTGGCAATCGTGGCTCTCATCAGAACCAGAGGTATCAGATTACATCATTACCTGGACGATCTCCTTCTTCTGTCCCAGGACAGGTCCCAGCTACTGCTACATCTGGAGCAGGTGATTCGTACTCTTCAGGAGTTCGGGTGGATTCTCAATCTGGAGAAGAGCCATCTGGTGCCCACGCAGTCCCTGGTTTTTCTCGGAGCACTGTTCAATACGGTGAATTGCACCATATCTCTACCAGAAGAGAAAATTCCAGTGGTCCAGAGCAGGGTGGCTCTCGCCCTCGCTGCCTCCCAGCTCACTGCTCGTCAGTGTCTAAAGGTGGTAGGGACTCTAGTGGCTACCTCACCCATGGTGAAGTGGGCTCTGTGGAGGCTGAGACCCTTTCAGAAGGGGTTTCTCCACCAGTGGACGACAGAGAACCTGTCACAGATTATTTATCTAACACCATTCATGAAGGGGTGTCTTCCTTGGTGGCTACGCCGTGCAAATCTAACCAACTGCCACTCAATTGCTCCAATTTCGTGGGTGACGATAACCTCAGACGCCAGCAGTACAGGCTGGGGAGCTCACTGCCGGTCAGAAGTGGCACAGGGCAGGTGGAATTTTGCCAGTCACGGAGTGGTGTCCAACATCCTAGAGCTACGAGCCGCCTTCAAAGCCCTCCAGGCTTTTCACCATCTGACTCAAGGCGCCTCAGTGTTACTCAGGATGGACAACACCACGGCAGTGGCATACGTCAAGAGGCAAGGTGGAACCCGCAGCATGTCTCTACTCCAGGAGACAGATCCAATTATGTCTTGGGCCCAGCAACACCTGGCCAACCTTTCAGCGGTCTTTGTCCCGGGGGTATTGAATACGCAAGCAGACTTCCTGTCCAGATTCCAGTTGGACAACAACGAATGGTCCCTCCATCAGGAGGTGTTCAATTGGGTTCTGTCTCTAGGAGTCTCACCGGAGGTGGATCTTTTTGCGAGTCCACACAACAAAAAACTTCAGAAGTATTACACGAGGTTCAGGGATCCTCGAGCCTCCGGGTGGATGCCCTCACGGACAGATGGAACTTTCAAGTTGCCTATGCCTTTCCACCGGTGCCAATAGTACTCCAATTCCTTCGGAGACTGAAGATGGAGGAAGTAGAGGTCATAGCGATAGTTCCCTTCTGGCCCAACAGGCCTTGGTTTCCTCTGCTGTCCCTTCTCAGCTTCAGGGATCCGATCCCTCTGCCTCTCAGGCCAGACCTTCTATCGCATGGGCCTACTCTACATCCGTGCCCTGCGCGTCTACACCTCAAGGTCTGGTTCTTGAGAGGGAGAGGCTGGAGGCCCTCGGATGTCCAGAAGAGGTGATTCCCACTCTTATGAGCTCGAGGAGGGCTAGCACCAACAGAGTGTATGAAAGAATCTGGGCAAGGTTTCTGAGTCATCAAGCCCAGGGTCTGGGTCCAGCAGGGGCACCTACCATTCAGCAAGTATTGAGTTTCCTACAATCTGGTTTAGATCTGTCCCTCTCGGTTTCTTCTCTCCGGGTGCAAGTTTCTGCCATCTCAGCTTTCACCGGAATTCAGTGGGCAAGACATCAACTGATCCAACAGTTTTTTAAGGGCGCAGTCAGGCTCAGGCCTCAGAGAAAACCTAGATTCCCGAAATGGGATCTTCCGTTGGTCCTGGACTTCTTTGCTTCGAAAGAGGTGGCTTCCATGTCCATCAGGGAGCTTACGTTGAAGACGGTATTTCTGGTGGCTATCACCTCTGCCAAGAGGGTCTCAGAGATACACAATTTGGGCTGCAAAGAGCCTTTTCTGACCTTTTTTCAGGACAGGGTGGTCCTAATCCCTATGTTGGGGTCAAACCCTAAAGTTACATCTGTCTTCCACGAAAATTCTGAGATAGTTCTGCCCACCTTCAGAACAAATGAAGAATCCTTAGTCCATCCTTTAAGTATTGACTCAGAGTATCTCCCACATCTAGAGGCCACATCCTCCTTCCGGCAATCGGATTTCCTGTTTGTTCTTCTCCATGGGAATAAGAAAGGTACACGTGCATCTTCAAGAGCGGTGGCTGCATGGATTGTCCAGGCTATACAATGGGCATATAGAGCAAAAGGCTTGGCTCCTCGAGAGGCGATTACAGCTCATTCTACCAGAAGCATTGCTACATCCTGGGCAGTTTCTAAACACGTCGCGCCTGATGTGATCTGCAAAGCAGCCGCTTGGTCATCTGTGAATACCTTCCTTACACATTACTGTGTTGAACCTGCTGCCTTATCTTCAGTTAACTTTGGCGTTCAAGTTTTGTCAGTTGACAGTGCCAATTAAAGTTTTCTTTGTTCAGCATCTTCCCACCCGGGAGTGTATAGCGAGTTATTTCCCGAACGTATGCTGCCATGGAGTCTGTCAGGAAAACGGAAAATTGATATCAAATACTTACCGTAATTTTCCTTTCCTGATGGACTCCATGGCAGCAGGAGTCCCCTCCCAATTCCTGAGTAGGCTAGTTACAGAACACTGATGCTGAAAGGGAGCAAAGATTTATGAGAGTGGGGTCCTATGAGGTAGGAGAGGAGGCGGAGCCTACCCGAACGTATGCTGCCATGGAGTCCATCAGGAAAGGAAAATTACGGTAAGTATTTGATATCAATTTTCCGTTTTTTTCAACTTTACTAACTATATAACTCAAACGACAACTATTTTTGGCTTTTTTATTTTATATTTTTTTGTAATTTTGTTTTTTACACTTTTTTTTTTCAACTTGAACTTTCCAGGTTAGGGTACCTCAAAATGCAGATAGCCATCAAACATCTTTCGAGACCCTGTGCTATTGTGCCCTACACTGTGTCTTGCTGTACCCTACGCTAATACTCCACTAGTGTGTGGTAGTGACAGAAACAGTCCCCGATGCAGAGACCAGGTTGGTCAGGACAGTCGGGACAATAATAATGGGTGTCATGACTAAATCCGTGCCTGCTACAGACACAACATCTTCTTTGGGGGTTTCTTTTGGTAGGGGTACGCGGGAGGACTTGTGGAAAGTGCCTCTCGTGCAGCCAGCTCACTGAATCTGGTAGGGGAAGTTGGGCAGGAGCACCTCCTGGATTCAGATAGGCTCCGATGATCTCTTCCTGGAATTCTAGGAAGAATCCAGTTCGTCTTGACGCTTTGTATAGCACAAAGGCATTTAGCATAGCCAATTGGAATAAATAGACAGACACTTTTTTCTACCAGCGTCTGGCTTTATGGGCAGCCAAAAGCTGGTCGTTTAGGTCCACCCCTCCCATATTAAGGTTTATATTCGTGGACACAGAGGGGTTTCTCCAAAACGCGAGTTGCCGTAGGAATTTGGACCGTTGTGTCTGTGTGAAGGGAGGACAGAACGAAAACATTCTGGAATTGCTGAGGCGCAGGAATTGCTGGGTGTTCGTATGGAGCAGAGAGCCAGTACTAGTGCCGCTCACCCTTCTAGTGAACTGGGAAGCACCAGCGGCCTAGTACACCCTGGACCTAGAACAACCAGCACTGCAGTATCACTTGGTGACATGGCGAGTCCCATAAGTGCAGTTGAAGCTGGTGCAGTGGCTAGCACAAGTAGTGGCCTGCAGCCATCGCAAATTCGAAGACAGGCCCGTAGAGCCCATAGTGCCCTCCCTGATGCGCTGGCATAGCCTAATTGGCAGCCCACTGATACTATAGCGCCCGTACTTCCCCCATTCACTGCCCAACCTGGAATCCACTTGGAAACAGCCAATTTCTCTTACGTCCTCTGACAGTCGCAGCCCACTCACAGTCTTCACCAATGGGTATTGACCTCTTATCCACAGGAGCATGCTAGGCATAAGACTTATTAAAAACAAAGTAATTTACATAGACACACCTGTAGGGGGCTGTCCCACTGGTCCAATACCCCCCTGCTATCAGCATTCCCAACTCAGTTTGTCTTCTGCCTAGTTAAGGAGTAAGATAGGCTATTCCTGTGCTAGGGCTACGGTCTCAGCCTTTCTTCTGTTTTACTACTTTTATTTTCTGCAATGTGTTTTTCTTTGCACTACTAGCTTTTTATTTGTTATGCACTTAGTCGGTTCTTCGGAAGACTACAGTGTTTGCGGAGCTGGGAATCAGACTGGTCGTCCTGACATTCAGGACAGAGGATCTTAGGGAATCCCAGCCCACCATCGAGCAGGCTATGTGTGCTCCTTGGCCTAGCAAATGACCTGCCCCCGTCCTCAGGGGCAAAAGCCCGCGAGGTGGCTACCTCACCGGGATGCCTCAACATGCAGTTCTGACCGTGCGACACATCCTATTTTTGGCTGCCGGCCCCCCGCCGTCTGGGGTGGGGGGTTCCCGCGATCTAGAGGCACCCACGCCATGTAATGCGGTAAGTAACCTCTGTGTGGGGCCTTTGTGTGGGGATTACATTCTGCTGTGTCTGTCTCCCCTCATGTCTGTGTCCAGGGCTCGCATCCCTCCCGGTCCCTGCGGGGGCTTCTAGAGCATGTTATGCTGTGTGGGGGTCCCTAACCCTGTCCGCACTGTCAGTGTGCTTTTGGGGTACAGTCATGATGGGGCAGACCGCTGCAGTGTAAAAACCGCAGGGCCGCCATTTTAGGTGTGGGCAGCTGCTTTTGCCTCACTGTGGGCACTTCTGCAGCTCCTCTATGTAGTGTTTTGGCGCCTTCGGGCGCCATCTTGCGTGTGGCAAGGTGTTTTCTTTTGTACATGGTCGGCGGCCATTTTCCTGGAGCCTCCCATTCCTATGCATAGGCAACCATTTTTCCTTGGGCCAAACATTGTTGGTCCTCTAGCAGTGTGACATCACTTCCTTCCTGCATGAAGAGAGATCGTTTCAGCAGCGTGGTAACACTCCTGGGGGTCCTTTTTGTTGTTTTTGGGGATATTCCTCTGCTTTTGGTGTCTTTCCTCTCTCAGTAGGATACTTTAGATTGCAGTACATTACGGTGGCGCCGTGATCACGTCTTAAAGGGCCAGCGTCCTTGTACTTGTCATGGAGTCCCAGGACAGCAAATTTCCCCCAGCCTTGGTTAATGATTCATTTACTCCTAATTCCTCTTCTCTGGCTGCTGCACTTGTAACTTTAGCGTCCAAGGTGGACTTGTTGATGTCAGAACGGGCTTCTAGAAAGAGAATTAGGCCTTCACCGTCCTCTGATTCTGAATCTGATATGGTTGCCTTGGACAGTGTACCCCCTGAGGGGTCCTTTCCTTCTGATGGGGAGGTGGAGGAGGATGATGGGGATGATTTTTCCCCTGAAACGGCCAAAGAACGCGCTGCTGTGTCTGCGCTTATTGCTTCTTTTAAGGATACACTACATTTAGAGGATGAGCCCAACCCACCGGGTAAGCAGTCTTCCTTTGGGACTCGCAGGACCCAGAAGGCGGCACAGTTATTTCCCTGTCCCACTGAGTTTCACGAAACGGCGAACGAACAATGGCGTAATTTAAAGCGCCCTTTTGTGGTACCAAACCGGTTTCAATTCCGTTACCCTTTCGTGTCTCCTACGGATTCGCGCTGCACTGTGTCCCCTAAAGTGGATCACACTGTTTCCAGGTTGAACAAGGCCACTCTTATGCCCTCGGAAGATTCTCCAGTGTTTAGGGACCCTACAGACAGGCGGGTGTAATCTCTTACTCGCCACGCTTATACGGTGGCGGGTTCTTTGCTGAAGCCCATCTTCGCCTCTGTTATGGTTTCTCAGGCTGTGGCTGATTGGGCCCGGGTGCTCAAACGCACTCTAGAGGCGGATTCCGCCCCTCCGACTACTGTGGAGATGGTGGATCAGATGCGTCAGGCCGTTCTTTACCTGTGTGATGCAGCCTTGGATGAGGCTCCCCTAGTAGCGCGGCTATCTGGTGTCGCGTTGCTAATCCGTCGTCTGGTCTGGCTGAAGAGATGGTCGGCTGACCAGTCCTCCAGGAAGACAGTGTCTGACATTCCTTATGCGGGAAATCGTCTCTTTGGGGAATCCCTAGATAAATTGGTTAAAGGGGGCACTGGGGGCAAGAGCACTCTGCTGCCCCAGAACCCCAAGGGAAAAATTTTCTGCGGTAAGCGGGGCCCTTCTTTTAAACCAAATCAGGGGTCCTTTCGTGCCTTCAAGGTGCAGGACAAGGGGAAACCCTTTAAGGGCCACGGTGGTCAGAAGAAGCCCTGGGAGGGCAAGTCCAAACCAAGCCACGCTGGCTCGGCAGGTCCCGTTGCCTCAACCTGAAGGGATGCCCTCACCCATTTCAGGGGTGGGGGGACATCTGCGTGGTTTTCTAGAACCATGGCTGTTTCGGATCCCGGACAGGTGGGTTCAGGAAATCATTCGATTAGGAAAAAAGATCGAATTCCTTTCGCGTCCAGCAGACAGATTCTTTCCCTCAAATCTTCATTTGACCCCAGATGGGTTGCGCAATCTTCATCGGGCGGTTCAGGATCTCCTCGCCCAGGGGGTGGTCGTCCCGGTGCCTCATCGGGACAGGTTTCGGGGTTTTTACTCAAATCTGTTCACTGTGCCCAGAAAGGAGGGCAAGGTACGTCCGATTCTGGACTTGAAGGCCCTGAACTGCTTCGTGTGGGTTCAGAAGTTCCGCATTGAATCCCTCTGTTCGGTGGTGACCTCTTTAAGCCCAGGAGATTTCCTGGCTTCCATCGATCTCAAGGATGCGTATTTACACATCCCCATATTCAAGGGTCATCAGAGGTTCCTCCGGTTCGCAATCGCGGAGGAACACTATCAGTTTGTGGCGTTGCCTTTCGGTCTCGCTTCGGCTCCAAGGGTGTTTACCAAAGTGCTGGCCCTGTTGCGGGCGCAGGGGATTGCGATCTTGGGGTATCTGGACGATCTCCTGTTAAAGCGGAGTTACATAGTTACATAGTTAGTGAGGTTGAAAAAAGACATCAGTCCATCCAGTTCAACCTATGATGTGTGTGTGTGTTTGCTTTTAACCATACATTGTATACCCCTGTATGTTGTGGTCTTTAAGGTGTCCATCTAATAGTTTTTTTAAACTATCAATGCTCCCTGCTGATACGACTGCTTGTGGAAGAGAATTCCACATCCTTACCGCTCTTACAGTGAAGAACCCCTTACGCACTTTAAGGTTAAACCGCCTTTCCTCAAGTTTTAGTGAGTGGCCACGTGTCTTATTGTATCTCCTTTCTCTGAATAGTTTGTTCCTTATGCTAGGGTCGCCAGTACAGTATTTTGTACATTGATATCATATCCCCCCTCAATCGTCTCTTCTCCAGAGAGAATAGGTTCAGTGCTTGTAGTCTTTCCTCATAGCTGATGTCCTCCATTCCCCTAATTATTTTTGTTGCCCTTCTCTGGACTTTCTCCAGTTCCAGCACATCCTTCCTGAGGACCGGTGCCCAGAACTGGACAGCATACTCCAGATGTGGCCGGACCAGAGTCTTGTAGAGTGGAAGAATAATCTCTTTATTTCTGGAGTGAATCCCCTTTTTTTTTATACAACCCAGTATTCTGTTGGCTTTGCTTGCGGCGGCTTGGCATTGCATGCCACTGCCAAGCCTGTTGTCTACCAGTACCCCCAGGTCCCTTTCCATCCTAGACTCACCCAGAGGTTCCCCCCCTAGTGAGTAGCTTGCTTTCTGGTTTCTGGCCCCCAAGTGCATTACTTTACATTTTTCAACATTGAATCTCATCTGCCATGTAGTTGCCCACCCCGTTATTTTGTTCAGGTCTGCTTGCAAGGTTTCCACATCCTGCATAGAAGATATTGGCAAGCCTAATTTAGTATCATCTGCAAATACTGAGATTGTACTAGATATCCCCTCCTCTAGATCATTTATGAATAAATTAAACAGGATTGGTCCCAGGACAGAACCCTGGGGGACCCCACTTTCCACACCCGCCCAATCCGAGTACTCCCCATTAATCACCACCCTCTGTACTCTCCCCTGGAGCCAGTTCTCTATCCAGGTACTCACCTTATGGTCCATACCTACCTTCCTTAGTTTGTACAGTAAGCGTTTGTGGGGAACGGTGTCAAAGGCCTTTGCAAAGTCCAGATACACCACATCCACAGGCTTACCTTTATCTAGGTGGCAGCTCACTTCATCGTAGAAGGTTAATAGATTGGTTTGGCACGAACGATTTTTCATGAATCCATGCTGATTACTACTTATAATACCGTTTTCATTACTAAAGTCTTGTATGTGGTCCCTTATCATCCCCTCCAAAGTTTTGCAGACTCCTGATGTTAGGCTGACCGGCCTATAGTTACCCGGGATATATCTCGGCCCCTTTTTAAATATTGGTACCACGTTGGCTTTTTTCCAATCAGCTGGCACCATACCCGTCTGTAAACTATCCTTAAAGATCAAGAATAATGGTCTGGCAATCACCTGGCTGAGCTCATTAAGAACCCTTGGGTGCAAGCCATCCGGTCCCGGGGATTTATTTATGTTAAGTTTCTCTAGTTTAGCTCTAAGTCTATCCTCTGTTAGCCATGGCGGCACTTCCTGAGGTGTATTATTTAGTTCGGCCTTACAAGCTGGGTTCGTGTAGCCCCCCGATTCCTTTGTGAAGACTGAAGAAAATAAATTATTTAACACTTCCGCCTTTTCTCTGTCCTCTGTGGCCATTTTTCCTTTATCATCTTTTATGGGGCCAATGTTCCGGGCACGAAAATGTTTTTTTCAATAAACATACCCCCGGGACAGTCAGGGCTAGTATATTCCACAATGGCTAGCCTCTGATCTGTCCCGGTTCGCACTTACCTGCAAGAAGAAATACTCACTTATAAAATTTCTTCCACAGCGTTGCCATCTCTGTTGTGGGCAGCTGAAGCCTGTTTAGCAGGGAATGCGGCGTCGCCCCGGAAGTGATGAGCGGGGCCGGTGCCTTCGCATTGATTCCTGGGAGCGATGACGTTCAGCTCCCAGGAATCATCGCAAAGAGGAAGTGACGGCGGAGCCGCGGCACAGAGGGAGGAAGTGGAGAATAGGTGAGTATTTCTATCTACAATTACAAGGTGAGTAAAAAAAAAAAAATATACAGTGGGTACAGAAAGTATTCAGACCCCCTTAAATTTTTCACTCTTTGTTATATTGCAGCCATTTGCTAAAATCATTTAAGTTCATTCTTCTTCCTCATGAATGTACACATAGCACCCCATACTGACAGAAAAACATAGAATTGTTGACATTGTTGCAGATTTATTAAAAAAGAAAAACTGAAATATCACATGGTCCTAAGTATTCAGACCCTTTCCTGTGACACTCATATATTTAACTCAGGTGCTTTCCATTTCTTTTGATCATCCTTGAGATGGTTCTACACCTTCATTTGAGTCCAGCTGTGTTTGATTATACTGATTGGACTTGATTAGGAAAGCCACACACCTGTCTATATAAGACCTTCCAGAACACAATGCATGTCAGAGCAAATGAGAATCATGAGGTCAAAGGAACTGCCTGAAGAGCTCAGAGACAGAATTGTGGCAAGGCACAGATCTGGCCAAGGTTACAAAAAGATTTCTGCTGCACTTAAGGTTCCTAAGAGCACAGTGGCCTCCATAATCCTCAAATGGAAGACGTTTGGGAGGACCAGAACCCTTCGTAGAGCTGGCCGTCCGGCCAAACTGAGCTATCGGGGGAGAAGAGCCTTGGTGAGAGAGGTAAAGAAGAACCCAAAGATCACTGTGGCTGAGCTCCAGAGATGCAGTCAGGAGATGGGAGAAAGTTGTAGAAAGTCAACCATCACTGCAGCCCTCCACCAGTCGGGGCTTTATGGCAGAGTGGCCCGATGGAAGCCTCTCCTCAGTGTAAGACACATGAAAGCCCGCATGGAGTTTGCTAAAAAACACCTGAAGGACTCCAAGATGGTGAGAAATAAGATTCTCTGGTCTGATGAGACCAAAATAGAACTTTTTGGCCTTAATTCTAAGCGGTATGTGTGGAGAAAACCAGGCACTGCTCATCACCTGTCCAATACAGTCCCAACAGTGAAGCATGGTGGTGGCAGCATCATGCTGTGGGGGTGTTTTTCAGCTGCAGGGACAGCACGACTGGTTGCAATCGAGGGAAAGATGAATGCGGCCAAGTACAGGGATATCCTGGACAAAAACCTTCTCCAGAGTGCTCTGGACCTCAGACTGGGCCGAAGGTTTACCTTCCAACAAGACAATGACCCTAAGCACACAGCTAAAATAACGAAGGAGTGGCTTCACAACAACTCCGTGACTGTTCTTGAATGGCCCAGCCAGAGCCCTGACTTAAACCCAATTGAGCATCTCTGGAGAGACCTAAAAATGGCTGTCCACCAACGTTTGACATCCAACCTGACAGAACTGGAGAGGATCTGCAAGGAGGAATGGCAGAGGATCCCCAAATCCAGGTGTGAAAGACTTGTTGCATCTTTCCCAAAAAGACTCCTGGCTGTATTAGATCAAAAGGGGGCTTCTACTAAATACTGAGCAAAGGGTCTGAATACTTAGGACCATGTGATATTTCAGTTTTTCTTTTTTAATAAATCTGCAACAATGTCAACAATTCTGTGTTTTTCTGTCAGTATGGGGTGCTATGTGTACATTCATGAGGAAGAAGAATGAACCTAAATGATTTTAGCAAATGGCTGCAATATAACAAAGAGTGAAAAATTTAAGGGGGTCTGAATACTTTCCGTACCCACTGTATCTAACTATCCAATTCCTTTTCAGGTGAAGAAGATCCAGCGGATGGGCACAAAATCGATTAGGTCGATTTTGTGCCCGGAACTCCGCTTTAAGATCGAGTGCCAGCCCGAGCCTATTACGCGATCTGTCAACTACCGTTCAGACTCTCCTGGAGTTCGGGTGAACCATCAACGTGCAGAAGTCGACCTTGTCCCTTTCTGTGCGTCTCCCTTACCTGGGAATGGTTTTGGACTCTGCCCAAGCAAAAGTCTTTCTACTGGAGGACAAGCTCCGGACTCTGCAGACCGAGGTCAGGTCCCTCAGGGACAACGAATCCTCATCACTTAGGACCTGCATGCGGTCCCTGGGGTTGATGGTATCGGCCTTCGAGGCGATACCGTTTGCACAGTTCCACACGCGATCTCTTCAAGCGGAGATCCTGGCCAGGTGGGACAGACTTCCTCAATCCCTGGAAAGGAGGATATCTCTGAGTCGCCACGTCAGAGTAGATCTTCTCTGGTGGCTTCAGTCCCCGGCTCTGATGGAGGGAAAATCCTTCCGTCCTTTGTTGTTTGCAGTGATCACCACGGATGCCAGCCTGTCGGGCTGGGGTGGCGTGCTGGGCATTTTGTCTGCCCAGGGCACTTGGTCGGAGTAGGAGTCCTCCCTGCCGATAAACATCTTGGAACTGCGAGCAATCAGGCTGTGCTTGTTCCGTTGGTCGGATCAGCTTTGGGGTCGCCCTGTGCGGGTGCAGACGGACAACGCCACTGCGGTGGCTTACATCAATCACCATGGGGGCACCAGGAGTGTCCAGGCGGCCCAGGAGGTGACCAAGATTTTGGCTTGGGCCGAGACTCATGTCCCGGCGATTTTGGCGGTTCACATTCCGGGTGTGGAGAATTGGCAGGCCGCTAGACCCTGGACCAGGGGGAATGGTCCCTACACCCGGAGGTGTTCCGGATGCTGTGTGCCAGATGGGGAACCCCAGATGTGGATCTGTTCGCATCTCGGCTAAACAACAAGGTGGGCAGGTTCGTGGCAAGAACCCGCGACCCTCTGGCAGACGCCTCGGATGCGCTTGTGGTGCCTTGGCATCAGTATCGCCTGATTTATGCCTTCCCCCCCGATTCAGTTGTTGTCCAGTTTCCTTCGCAGGTTGGTTTCGGAAACAAAGTTGGTGATTCTGGTGGCCCCAGACTGGCCGCGCCGGTCTTGGTACGCGGACATCATACAACTGGTCGTCGAGCCTCCGTGGCGACTCCCCTTACGGGACGATCTGCTGTCTCAGGGGCCGATCTTCCATCCTGCTTTACGGTCGCTGGCTTTAACGGCGTGGCTGTTGAAAGCCAGGTCTTAAGAGATCGGGGTCTCTCGTCGGCGGTCATTCCTACTCTGCTCAAGGCTAGGAAGGCCTCGACCGCTAAGATCTATTACCGTAGCTGGAAGGCTTATTTTGCCTGGTGTGAATCCAGGGGCATCCATCCTCGCTCCTTTTCAGTGGCTAGGGTGTTGGCCTTCCTCCAATCTGGTGTGGACCAGCACCTTGCGCTGACTATGATTAAGGGCCAGTTATCTGCACTTTCAGCGCCCCTTGGTGTCTAATTAGTTGATACGCACCTGCGTACGACGTGCGTCATTTGGTTCCTCCTCGGAGGGCTCCTTTGCCTCCTTGGGACTTGAACTTGGTCCTGTCCGTTCTGCAACGGCCTCCCTTTGAAAACATCAGGGAAATTTCTCTGCCTCTGCTGACGAGAAAGGTTGCCTTTCTGGTGGCAATCACATCTGCTCCCAAAGTGTCGGAGTTGGCGGCTTTGTCTTGCCGCTCCCCTTACCTGTTGGTTCATAGGTGGTCTTGCGCCCTAACCAATCTTTCCTTCCTAAGGTGGTGTCTGATTTTCACCTTAACGAGGATATTTTCTTACCTTCGCTGTGTGCGAATCCTAAGCATCCTAAGGAGTTTGCCTTGCATTCCTTGGATGTAGTCCGGGCGATCAGGGTCTACCTGTCGTCCACTGAATCCTTCAGAAGGTCGGATTCTCTTTTTGTCCTTTCTGAGGGACCTCGAAAGGGTATGGCTGCGTCTGTGGCAACCATTTCTAGATGGATCAGGCAGACGTTTGTACAGGCCTATTCTATTAGGGAACGGTTACCGCCCTTCCCTGTCAAGGCACACTCTACCAGAGCGGTGAGTGTGTCCTGGGCTTTCCGGCATCAGGCTTCTGTGGCCCAGGTGTGCAAGGCTGCGACTTGGTCGTCTGTGCACACATTTTCCAAATTTTACAAACTTGATATTCTGGCATCAGCAGATGCTTCCTTTGGATGCAAAGTTCTGTGTGCGGCAGTGCTTTAAGGGGGCCCTAGTTTTTCTGGTCCCTGGCTGTTGGGGTTGTTTCCCCCTTTGTTTATTTGCTTTCCTGGGTTGTTTGCTCCAGTTGAGCTTTTCTGTTACCCAGAGGATTTACCTTTCTGTTCAGATAAGGTTCCTTTCTCTGACTTGGGTGCTGCGTTGCCTTTGTGACTGTTGCGCTTCCCACCCCTCATGTCTAAACTGCTTTGGGACATTCCATTGGTGAAGACTGTATGAGTGGGCGGCGACTGTCAGAGGACGTAAGAGAAAACTGAATTTTTGTAAAATCTTACCGTAAAATTCCTTTCTCTGAGTCCTCTGACAGTCGCCGCCCCGCCCCTCTTTTGGTTTTTTTTGGACTTTAACTGCTTGCTACCAAACTGAGTTGGGAATGCTGATAGCAGGGGGGTATTGGACCCGTGGGACAGCCCCCTACAGGTGTGTCTATGTAAATTACTTTGTTTTTAACAAGTCTTATGCCTAGCTTGCTCCTGTGGATAAGAGGTCAATACCCATTGGTGAAGACTGTATGAGTGGGCGGCGACTGTCAGAGGACTCAGAGAAAGGAATTTTACGGTAAGATTTTACAAAAATTCAGTTTTTACTCCCCTGAATTTTTATGAGCTGTTTTTCACGGAAGATCTTTTCAGATCTATAGTGGACCAAAGCAATTTATACGCTGGTCAATACATCGCCGCCAACCCAAATTCGTACCTTGCCAGACAATTCGGCTGGAAACCTATAACGGTTTCCGAGTTTAAAACCTTTCTGGGCCTTTCCCTTAACATGGGCATAACCAAAAGGAGTGAGTAGCGGTTACATTGGTCCACTAACCCAATCCACCATATGCGCGTGTACTCTGCTTCCATGTCCAGGGTGTGATAAGAGCAAATTCTGCGGTTTATGCACTTCAACAACAATGAAATCTGTCATCCTCGGGGAGACTCTGAATATGACCGGCTCCACAAAATTCGGCCCCTCGTAAACCACTTCAATCAGTGGTTTGCAGCCTAGTTTACCCCCCCCAACAAGTTGTCTGCGTCGATGAGTCCCTGATTAAGTTTACTGGCAGCCTTGCTATGAAGCAGTATCTCCCCAGCAAGCGTGCCAGATACGGGGTCAAGCTGTATAAGATGTGTGACAGGGCCACAGGCTATACAGTTAGTTTCTGGGTTTACTAGGGAAAAGATAGCACTGTGGAGCCCCCCACTACATAGGTAGCAGTGGCAAGATAGTTTGGGACTTGGTGTCACCCTTATTCGGAAAGGGGTACCATTTGTGCGTAGACTTTTTTTATACAAGCGCACCACTTTTTAGTCACTTGCTTGAATTACAAATTGGCGCATGTGGCACCGTGCGACCTAATCGCCGGGTCTTCCCCCAACGGCTTGTAAATTCCCGTCCTAGTGGGGGGTAGAGAGCCTGCTTGAAAACGGACAAATTGCTTGTAGTGAAGTGGAGGGATACACGGAATGTTTTCGTTCTGTCCTCCCTTCACGCAGACACAACGGTTAAATCTTTATGGGGGGGGGGGGGGTGGCGGTTATGCCAAGCCTAAAATAAAAGGTCGCAAGCGCTAAACCAAGTCGCAAGTCACACTAATACAGAAATATAGGCAAATGCTATATACTGTCTTTAGTGTGCAATGTGACAGAGGGTGTAGGGGTTAACTGGGGGTGATCAGGGGGTTAAATCTTTATGGGGGGGAGTGGCGGGGACCCTAAACCTACTTGGGACAGAAACTAACTCGCTAGCGCTAACTTGGGGGCCAGAAACCAGAAAGCAAGCTACTCACTAGGGGGGGAACCTCTGGGTGAGTCTAGGATGGAAAAGGACTTGGGGGTACTGGTAGACAACAGGCTTGGCAGTGGCATGCAATGCCAAGCCGCCGCAAGCAAAGCCAACAGAATACTGGGTTGTATAAAAAAGGGGATTCACTCCAGAAATAAAGAGATTATTCTCCCACTCTACAAGACTCTGGTCCGGCCACATCTGGAGTATGCTGTCCAGTTCTGGGCACCGGTCCTCAGGAAGGATGTGCTGGAACTGGAGAAAGTCCAGAGAAAGGCAACAAAAATAATTAGGGGAATGGAGGACAGCAGCTATGAGGAAAGACTACAAGCACTGAACCTATTCTCTCTGGAGAAGAGAAGATTGAGGGGGGATATGATATCAATGTACAAATACTGTACTGGCGACCCGAGCATAAGGAACAAACTATTCAGAGAGAGGAGATACAATAAGACACGTGGCCACTCACTAAAACTTGAGGAAACGCGGTTTAACCTTAAAGTGCGTAAGGGGTTCTTCACTGTAAGAGCGGTAAGGATGTGGAATTCTCTTCCACAAGCAGTCGTATCAGCAGGGAGCATTGATAGTTTCAAAAAACTATTAGATGCACACCTTAAAGACCACAACATACAGGGGTATACAATGTACGGTTAATAGCAAACACACACACACACATCATAGGTTGAACTGGATGGACTGATGTCTTTTTTCAACCTCACTAACTATGTAACTATGTAACTGAAGTCACAATCGCACTATCACAGAAATACAGAAAACCGCTATATTACCTGTATATAGTGTGCAATGTGACAAGGGGGAACTGGTTAACTGGGAGTGATCAAGGGGGGATCAGGGGGTTAAATCTTTATGGGGGGGTGGCGGGTATCCTACGCCTAAAATTAACGGTCACAATCGCTAAACCACAATTCACACTAATACAGAAATATAGGAAACAGCTATATACTGTATACAGTGTGCGACGTGACGGGGTGTAGGGGTTAACTGGGGGGGGGGGGTGATTGGGGTTTAGTGTGCCTAGCTAGGTGTGTGCTGTGTACAGTACTCACAGTTTTGATCCTCTCTCTTCTCTCGATGAATCCAAAAAGGATTTTGGGAGAAGAGAGCGGGTCATTTCTGTGCCTTTACATTACACAGGCACAGGTCAGTCTCTGATTGGGCAGGACCGATCAACCGGTCCAGGCCAAAAATCATTAGCCTGGACCTGATGACTGATTGGTTCTGAACCCAATAAGACCATCGGCGGGGCCAGGGGTGCGCGGAAGCGAGCGCCGTACATGTACAGTGCTTTGCCTGTACAAGCCAGCCTGCCGCAGTACATCTGCGGCGGCTGGTCGTAAAGTGGTTAATGAAACAATTTTTGTAACAAGCATGCAATTAAGCAAATGCTTATTTTGGCCACAAGATTTTGCTGGCTGCTGTTTAGAGGATATGATCCACTTTGAGGGAGTATTGTTTTTTTTCAGATGAGCTCCAGTGGTTTATGGTTGAGCTCCATGTTACCTGCTATTGTTAGCCTTGGGAATTTCTTTCTGCAGTTTCCCACCCCTCATGTTTGACAGGAAGAATCAGGAGCTGTGTCTGTCAATGAGCTTAAGAGAAAATGGGATTTTTGACTTACCATAAAATCCAGTTCTCTGATGTTCATTGACGGACACAGCACCCGCCCCTCTATGGAGTTGAGTTTTTTTCTTCTGTCACTGCTTGTAACAAAACTGAGTACCTATAGCAGGAAGTGGGAGTATACCCCCTAGGACTGCCCCATTTTTTCCTGCCTAGTGTCTTGCTATTGTAGGGAGCAGCATAACCAATGGTTAGGAAGAATCAGGAGCTGTGTCCATCAATGAACATCAGAGAAATGGATTTTACGGTAAGTCAAAACTCCCGTTTTTCCATGGAATCCACATGCCTCTCAGCAAATAGCTTGGGATGTCTACTTTCATTAAAGGGGTCATTTGGGGGGAGTTTTGTGCTATCTTGGCATTTCAAGGCCCCTGAAATTAATAGGTAGTGAGAAAATTAAATGAGCAATTTATGCCCTTTGAAGTCCTAAATACAATGATTGACTTTCAGGACATGTACGTGGCTAGTCTCCCAAAAGGTCTTAGGCTGGGTTTACATATGTGCAGCGACGGGTTCATGCCTTAGGTCCAGTTCACACCTGAACTGGACCCAAACATGTACAGGACCCTTTTACAATCTGCTCCGCGTCCTCCCTGGACCTGTGTGAATCGGCTCCACTGAGAGCCTTTCACACTCACATGTCATGCGAATTGGATGAAGTTAAAACACATATGTGAGCCAAGCCTCACGTGTGGTATCCCCATAGAATCAGCAGAATGTATTTTGGGGTGTAATTCATTTTTTTTTGTAATTTTTCAAAAACTTGGGGCAAAAAAAAAATAATAATAATATTTAACGGGCTTAACATGCCTCTCAGCATATTCCTTGGGGTGTCTAATTTCCAGAAAAGGGTAATTTGGGGGGGGGGGGGTTGTGCTGCCCTAGCACTTTAGCACCTCAAGAAATTAAAACAAAATAAATACATTTCAGTATAGATCCCATATAGTTTGTAGACGCTATAACTTTTGCTCAAACAAATCAATATACGCTTATTGCAATTTATTTTTACATGTAACTACATGTAGCTAAATACATTTTGGCCATTTTTAACATTGTCATATGTATATTTGTTGAATAAAGTTCCATTTATACTATTATGATTTGTTTCCTATGTTTGAAGTGCCTACACCACTAGGGGAAACCCCCCTTGTTTTGTTTGGCCAAAATATATGACACAATTTGAGTTTATTGGATATTTTTATAACAAAAAGTAGAATATTTTTTTTTTCAGAAGTTTCTGTGTTTTTTCGTTCATATGGCAAAAAAAATTAAAATCCCGGTAGTGATCAAATACCACCAAAAGTTAAGCTCTATTGTAGGAAACGTTTTAAATTTTGTTTGAGTACTGTGTTGCATGACTGCGCAATTACCAGTTAAATTGCAGTGCCAAATAGCAAAAAATGCTCTGCTCAGGAAGGGGGTAAAACCTTCCGGAGGTCAGGTGATTAATAAAAGATGCATATGCTCATCTAAAAAGGTCACTGGTGTGATGAACGCTACTTGTTGGTAGGGAACACCACAGGAGTTTGAGCATGCCATTCTACAGGTAACATGGCAAGCCGGCCAGCAGACATCCGCTATCTGGAGTTGAGGGACACTTTACGTTATTTGGTAACTTTATTCATAGAATATGTAATAAATTTAAATAATACGTTTGGAAAATGTATAAAGTAAATTGTTTAACATTAAAAACTGAACTGAATATTTCTGTTTTAATTCTGACCTAAGATTTTTTTGGTTGGTTTTATTAAGCTGCTTGGGCATGTGTGAAGTATCATGTGCAGAAACACACTATTGACACTTCAATTCAACTTCTTCTATAGGACTTACTGATGAGTCACCTGAAAAAGGCAATCATCCACTATTCTCGCTTGGAGGGTGCAAATGCAGCAAAGGTTTATACACCCGAAGGAGCATTGCAGAGGTTAGTGGAAATTAGTTAGTTGAAAATTGCAACAAATGTTAGAGGTTAGTGAAAATTAGTTAGTTGAAAATTGCAACAAATTTCAAGTGGAACTCTGGACAAAATAAAAGTTATACAGAATACGGTGCGGTCTGTTAATATTTACACAACAGTTTTTTGTTTTTTTTTCATATAGGATACGTATATATATACACACACACACACACACACACACACAGCTCATGTAAATTTCTTGTCCCCTCAAAATAACACAACACAGCTATTAATGTCTAAACCGCTGGCAACAAAAGTGAGTACACCCCTAACTGACAATGTCCAAATTGGGCCCAATCAGCCATTTTGCCTTCCCAGTGTCATGTGACTCGTTAGTGTTACAAGGTCTTGGTGTGAATGGGGAGCAGGTATGTTAAATTAGGTGTTATAGCTCTCACTCTTTCATACTGGTCACTGGAAGTTCAACATGGCACTTCATGGCAAAGAACTCTCTGAGGATCTGAAAAAAAGAATTGTTGCTCTACATAAAGATGTCCTAGGCTATAAGAAGATTGTCAAGACCCTGAAACTGAGCTGCAGCACAGTGGCCAAGACAATACAGCAGTTTAACAGGACAGGTTCCAGTCAGAACAGGCCTCGCCATGGTTGACCAAAGAAGTTGAGTGCACGTGCTTGTCCTATCGAGAGGTTGTCTTTGGGAAAAAGACGTATGAGTGCTGCCAGCATTGCTGCAGAGGTTGAAGGGGTGGGGGGGGGGGGGTCAGCCTGTCAGTGCTCAGACCATATGCCGCACACTGCATCAAATTGGTCTGCTTGGCTGTCGTCACAGAAGGAAGCCTCTTCTAAAGATGATGCACAAGAAAGTCTGCAAACCGTTTGCTGAAGACAAGCAGACTAAAGACATGGATTACTGGAACCATGTCCTGTGGTCTAATGAGACCAAGATAAACTTACTTGGTTTAGATGGTGTCAAACGTGTCTCGGCAACCAGGTGAGGAGTACAAAGACAAGTGTGTCTTGCCTACAGTCAAGCATGGTGGTGGGAGTGTCATGGTCTGGGGCTGCTACCGACACTGGAGAGCTACAGTTCTTTGAGGGAACCATGAATGCCAACTTGTACTGTGACATACTGAAGCAGACCATGATCCCCTCCCTTCGGAAACTGGGCCGCAGGGCAGTATTCCAAAATAAGGACCCCAAACACACCTCCAAGATGACCAATGCCTTGCGAAAGAAGCTGAGGGTAAAGCATGTCTCCAGAACTAAACCCTATTGAGCATCTGTGAGGCATCCTCATACGGAAGATGGAGCACAAGGTCTCTAACATCCACCAGCTCCGTGATGTCATCATAGAGGAGTGGAAGAGGACTCCAGTGGTAACCTGTTAAGCTCTGGTGAACTCTATGCCCAAGAGGGTTAAGGCAGTGCTGGGAAATAATAGCGACCATACAAAATTTGACATTATTGGGCCCAATTTGGATATTTTCACTTAGGGGTTTTCTCACTTTTGTTTCCAGTGGTTTAGACATCAATGGCTGTGTGTTGAGTTATTGTGTGTTGAGGGGACAGCAACTTTAAACTGTTATATAAGCTGTACACTCACTACTTTACTTTACAGCAAAGTGTAATTTCTTCAGTGTTGTCACATGAAAAGATATAATAAAATGTGAGGGGTGTACTCACTTTTGTGAAATACCATATATACAGTGGGTACGGAAAGTATTCAGACCCCCTTAAATTTTTCACTCTTTGTTATATTGCAGCCATTTGCTAAAATCATTTAGGTTGATTCTTCTTCCTCATGAATGTACACATAGCACCCCATACTGACAGAAAAACACAGAATTGTTGACATTGTTGCAGATTTATTAAAAAAGAAAAACTGAAATATCACATGGTCCTAAGTATTCAGACCCTTTGCTGTGACACTCATATATTTAACTCAGGTGCTTTCCATTTCTTCTGATCATCCTTGAGATGGTTCTACACCTTCATTTGAGTCCAGCTTTGTTTGATTATACTGATTGGACTTGATTAGGAAAGCCACACACCTGTCCATATAAGACCTTCCAGATCACAATGCATGTCAGAGCAAATGAGAATCATGAGGTCAAAGGAACTGCCTGAAGAGCTCAGAGACAGAATTGTGGCAAGGCACAGATCTGGCCAAGGTTACAAAAAGATTTCTGCTGCACTTAAGGTTCATAAGAGCACAGTGGCCTCCATAATCCTCAAATGGAAGACGTTTGGGATGACCAGAACCCTTCCTAGAGCTGGCCGTCCGGCCAAACTGAGCTATCGGGGGAGAAGAGCCTTGGTGAGAGAGGTAAAGAAGAACCCAAAGATCACTGTGGCTGAGCTCCAGAGATGCAGTCAGGAGATGGGAGAAAGTTGTAGAAAGTCAACCATCACTGCAGCCCTCCACCAGTCGGGGCTTTATGGCAGAGTGGCCCGACGGAAGCCTCTCCTCAATATAAGACACATGAAAGCCTGCATGGAGTTTGCTAAAAAACACCTGAAGGACTCCAAGATGGTGAGAAATAAGATTCTCTGGTCTGATGAGACCAAAATAGAACTTTTTGGCCTTAATTCTAAGCGTTATGTGTGGAGAAAACCAGGCACTGCTCATCACCTTTCCAATACAGTCCCAACAGTGAAGCATGGTGGTGGCAGCATCATGCTGTGGGGGTGTTTTTCAGCTGCAGGGACAGGACGACTGGTTGCAATCGAGGGAAAGATGAATGCGGCCAAGTACAGGGATATCCTGGACAAAAACCTTCTCCAGAGTGCTCTGGACCTCAGACTGGGCCGAAGGTTTACCTTCCAACAAGACAATGACCCTAAGCACACAGCTAAAATAACGAAGGAGTGGCTTCACAACAACTCCGTGACTGTTCTTGAATGGCCCAGCCAGAGCCCTGACTTAAACCCAATTGAGCATCTCTGGAGAGACCTAAAAATGGCTGTCCACCAACGTTTACCATCCAACCTGACAGAACTGGAGAGGATCTGCAAGGAGGAATGGCAGAGGATCCCCAAATCCAGGTGTGAAAGACTTGTTGCATCTTTCCCAAAAAGACTCCTGGCTGTATTAGATCAAAAGGGGGCTTCTACTAAATACTGTGCAAAGGGTCTGAATACTTAGGACCATGTGATATTTCAGTTTTTCTTTTTTAATAAATCTGCAACAATGTCAACAATTCTGTGTTTTTCTGTCAGTATGGGGTGCTATGTGTACATTCATGAGGAAGAAGAATGAACCTAAATGATTTTAGCAAATGGCTGCAATATAACAAAGAGTGAAAAATTTAAGGGGGTCTGAATACTTTCCGTACCCACTGTATATAATACTGTATATATATATATTATCTAGAGCAGGGATCTCCAAACTATGGCCCTCCAGCTGTGGCAGAACTACACGTCCCATGAGGCATTGCAAAACTCTGACATTCACAGACATGACTAGGCATGATGGGAATTGTAGTTCCCGAACAACTGGAGGGCCATCATTTGGAGACCCCTGATCTAGAGAGTCAGCCAGGATGATCACATTTAGTGTAAATAACAATAGAACAAGGCAAGTGGGGAACATAAGAACCCTTAACTTCAGAATGGCAGACTTTCCAAAATTGTACTCATTGATGGAAAGGGTAAACTGGGACCGAACCCTAGGATCCCTGACCACAGAGGAAAAATGGGAATGCTTTAGGAACATATTAAGCAAAGGCATCTTGCAGTGCATTCCTATGGGAAATAAATTTAGAAGAGACAAGGCCAAACCAGGCTGGCTAAACCGTAGCGTTAAAAATCTTATTAGGGGAAAAAAATTGGCCTTCAGGAAATATAAATCAGAAGGCACAGTATTGGCTTTCGACCAATACAAGGAGGCAAATAAGAAGTGTAAACACAAAATCAAGATGGCTAAAATAGACTTTGAGAGACAAATAGCGGAGGATAGTAAAAAAACCCAAAGGAATTCTTTAAGTATATCAACAGCAAAAAAACTAGGGCAGAGCATATTGCACACATAATTAGCGATGATGGGAGGTTGGTTACAGAGGACACTGAAAAAGCAACAGTGCTGAATGCTTTTTTCTCGTCAGTATTTACACAGGAAACGGAGGGGTACACTGACCATGACTGTTTGGTTAGTAGTAATACACAGGACTTGCCAATATGGCTAACAGAGGGTGAAATCAGGGAAAGGCTGGATAAACTTAACACAAACAAATCACCAGGCCCAGATGGCGTACATCCGAGAGTACTCAAGAAACTAAGTAAGGTTATATCCAGACTACTGTTCCTGATCTTTGCGGACAGTATTAGGACAGGAAATGTACCAGGAGATTGGAGGAAAGCTAACGTGATTCCGATATTCAAAAAGGGTCAGAGGCATGTCCCGGGAAATTATAGGCCTGTCAGTTTGACATCGATAGTATGTAAACTTCTGGAGGGGATGATAAGGGACTATATGGTAGAGTTTGCTAAAGACAACAGCATCATCAGTAATAACCAGCACGGGTTTACAAATGGGCGTTCTTGTCAAACCAATCTATTAGCATTCTACGAGGAGGTGAGCTGTGAGCTAGATAGGGGCAGACCAGTGGATGTGGTGTACCTAGATTTCGCTAAGGCGTTTGATACAGTTCCCCATAAGCGCTTAATTTTATATTTATTTATAAAATAAGGTCTGCAGGTATCGACAGCATGGTTTGCTTTTGGATAAAGGCTAAAAGGGCGTGTCCAAAGGGTGGTAATAAACGGCGCATACTCAGACTGGTCTGAGGTAGTAAGCGGGGTCCCCCAAGGCTCAGTCCTGGGACCAACCTTGTTCAATTTATTCATAAACAGCATTGATTTCAGCAGTTCAATATCAGTTTTTGCAGATGACACAAAATTGGGCAGGGCAATAACTGCACAGCATGAAGCAGATATCCTACAGGATGACCTAGACAAAATAACGGAGTGGGCAACGACTTGGCAAATGAGGTTTAACGTAGAGAAGTGTAAGGTTTTGCACTTGGGGACTAGAAACATAAAAGCACAATACATGTTACGAGGGGAACCCTTGGGGGAATCAAAAATGGAGAAGGATCTGGGAGTCTTGGTTGATGATAGACTAGGCAACAGCATGCAATGTCAAGCGGCAGCTGCCAAAGCCAGCAGAATATTAGCATGTGTAAAGAAAGGGATGTATTCCAGAGATGAGACTATAATCCTTCCACTTTATAAAACTCTGGTCCGACCGCATCTGGAGTATTCTGTCCAGTTCTGGTCGTCAGTCCTCAGAAGGGATGTGTTGGAGCTGGAGAAAGTCCAGAGAAGGGCAACTAAACTGATTAGGGGATTGGAGGACCTTGATTATGAAGAGCGTCTGCAATCGCTGGATTTATTCTCCCTGGAAAAGAGACGCCTGAGGGGGGACATGATAGCAATTTTTAAATATCTCAATGGGGATCTCAGCTTAGAAAAAAAGCTGTTCAGTCAAAGGGATTGCATGAGGACTCGGGGTCATACAATGCGATTAGAGGAGAAGCGTTTTAACCTCAGGCAACGTGGGGGGTTCTTTACTGTTAGGACTACAAGATTGTGGAATTCTCTACCACAAGAGGTGGTTTCTGCGGGTAGTATGGTGGCTTTCAAAAGACTATTGGACGTGCATCTCAAGGATCAGAACATTCAGGGGTATGTGAGATGATTACAGCCACACACACCTACACAGGTTGAACTGGATGGACTATTGTCTTTATTCAACCTCACCTACTATGTAACTATGTAAGCCTGGGACAGGCTGAAGAGAGGATTAATTATAGAGGGCAGGTACTTCCCTTTTAAACCTGCTTATTAGGCAGCTGGTCTGAAAGTGTCAGTGGAGCTGTTTGCTAGGAGTGGAAGAGACACCAGCACGTTGAGATGGAAGCTCTATTGCTGTCTGTGACCTGTACTGGGTGAGCCAAGCCTTATGGGAGACTGTAGCTCTGGTTAGAGCTGTCTAAGAATTGCCTTTAAAGAGGTTGTAAACTCATACACACTTTTTTTTTTTGTTCTTAATGAAAATAATATTGCTGCGCCAAGTCTTTCATTGGAGATAAATAAATATGTTTGGTGTACAAAATGTTATCACAATAACTCTAAATCAGTCCATCAACTGTGATACTAAAGTGATAAATCAATTTCTGAGCCGTGATTATAAAATCAATAATATTAATAGTCCCAATCCTCAGTGAAAATAGTGACTGAAAGAAAATCAAAAAATCTTCATCCACAAACGTGATCAAAAGTGCTGCATGCTTCACTCCAGGTGCTCCTAGTGATTAGCAGCTCATCTTAGGAACAGACTCCTGAGAGTCAATAAACACTCTGGAATAATCACTGCAGTCTGGTTTGCCTTCCCATCACCGCCTCCTGATAGTCCCTCCAGGTTTATATGGCATCGGTGTGGAAAAAATAAAAGCAAGATCTAGTGCTCTCTCCCACCCCGCTGACGAAGTCTATGACGCAACGCGTACGGGGAAGGAGCCTGCACGTCATCACGTCGATTCCCGGAGACCACAGGCAGCGCTTGATGCTATGATAAGTCCGCACTGCTGAAGTGCTTTGAAATGTAAGTGCGATTTCACCATTTATGATTTAATAAATAGCCTTAAAATCAGAGAGCACTAGATCTTGCTTTTATTTTTTCCACACCGATGCCATATAAACCTGGAGGGACTATCAGGAGGCGGTGATGGGAAGGCAAACCAGACTGCAGTGATTATTCCAGAGTGTTTATTGACTCTCAGGAGTCTGTTCCTAAGGTGAGCTGCTAATCTGTCACTAGTCACTAGGAGCACCTGGAGTGAAGCATGCAGCACTTTTGATCACGTTTGTGGATGAAGATTTTTTGATTTTCTTTCAGTCACTATTTTCACTGAGGATTGGGACTATTAATATTATTGATTTTATAATCACGGCTCAGAAATTGATTTATCACTTTAGTATCACAGTTGATGGACTGATTTAGAGTTATTGTGATAACATTTTGTACACCAAACATATTTATTTATCTCCAATGAAAGACTTGGCGCAGCAATATTATTTTCTTTAAGTTTTCACAGGTGTTTTTGTGTTTGGCACTGATTGTTTGCAGCCTTGTGCACAAGAATCTTGATTGATTCTTTTTTTCTGTTGAATGTGGGCTTGCGCTGATTATTTTTGATTTACATTTTTTTTTTTGTTCGACCTGAAAGAGAAACACTTAATGAGCTAATATGCATCGCATACTAGCTCATTATGCAATACTTACCTTAGAACGAGCCTCCGCCGTGCAGTCCACTTACCTCTATGACAGGCGACATGTCCAGTGGCACGTCTTCCGGGATCATGGCATCCGGCCATCTGATTGGCCGGAGCCGCGGTGACGTCACTCCCACGCACGCGCGTGGGAGCCAATGGTCACGGCACGGGACTCTGAAGGAACGACACCAGCGGCCGTTCCTTCAGAGCACATGCGCCAGTGACGTCACTGGCTGCATGAAAGGTAAATATCTCCTAAACCCGGGGTCCTCAATAGGCGGACTCCGGGCCGCCTCCGGATCCACACGGATTAAAATCTGGACCGCCGAAGTGGTCTGCTTCCTTCTGTCTCAGCGGGGGGCAGAATGGAGAGGATCGGAGTGGCTGTGTTTTACACTTACAGCGCTACTTGATTACAAAAAGCCGAGTACAAGTTCTTCTGCGGTGGAGAGGATGTCCTACAAAGTCCCGCCTCCTGTACCGGCTCTTACCTATGATAGACAGAACACTGGTGACGTCTATCATAGGAGTCGGTGTCCAGGAGGCGGGACTTTGTAGGACATCCTCTCCGTCGGGTAAGAACTTGTACTCGGCTTTTTGTAATCATGCAGCACTGTAAGTGTAAAACACAGCCACTCCGATCCTCCCGATCCTCTCAATTCTAACCCCCCCGCTGATGACAGAAGGAAGCAGACCGCTTTGGCGGTCCAGGTTAATGGGGGCACGCACACTGGTCAATCTGCAATATTGGGGGCACGCACACTGGTCACTGCATTATTGGGGGCACACACACTGGTCACTCTGCATTATTGGGGGCACACACACTGGTCACTTTGCATTATTGGGGGCATGCACACTGGTCACTCTGCATTATTGGGGGCATGCACACTGGTCAATCTGCATTAATGGGGGCACGCACATGGTCGCTCTGCATTAATGGGGGCACGCACATGGTCGCTCTGCATTTATGGGGGCACGCACACTGGTCACTCTGCATTATTGGGGGCACACACACTGGTCAATCTGCATTAATGGTGGCACGCACATGGTCGCTCTGCATTAATGGGGGCACGCACAATGGTCAATCTGCATTAATGGGGGCACGCACAATGGTCGCTCTGCATTAATGGGGCACGCACAATGGTCGCTCTGCATTAATGGGGGCACGCACACTGGTCAATCTGCATTAATGGGGGCACGCACATGGTCGCTCTGCATTAATGGGGACACGCTCTGCATTAATAGGGGCATGCACATGGTCGCTCTGCATTAATGGGGGCACGCACATGGTCACTCTGCATTAATGGGGGCACGCACATGGTCACTCTGCATTAATGGGGAAACGCTCTGCATTAATAGGGGCACACACATGGTCGCTCTGCATTAATGGGGGCACGCACATGGTCACTCTGCATTAATGGGGGCACGCACAATGGTCGCTCTGCATTGGATGGGGGCAAGTTTTGGGGAATGCCTTTTTTTGTTGTTGGCATTCTGTATTTGGAATTTGACGGTCACTTTTCCAGACCTCGGACTGAATGGAAAATTTGTAATTGGACCTTTCAAGTTTACATTTGAGTACCCCTGTCCTAAACGGTACATGTTTAGGAGATATTTACAGTACCTATAGGTAAGCCTTATCATAGGCTTACCTATAGGTAAAAGTGTCAGAGGAGGGTTTACTTCCTCTTTAAAGCGGAGTTCCGGCCTCAGGGGGTCAATTTGAGCTAAAAATACCCCCGGGACAGTCAGGGCTAGTACATTCCATAACGGATAGCCTCTGAACTGCCCCAGGTCACACTTACCTGTAAGAAGAAATACTTACCTTGAAAATTTCTATTCCAGCGCTGCCATCTCAGGTGTAGGCAGCTGAAGCCGCAGCATCCCTCTTCGTGTCCTCTTCGTGACGTCGGAGTCCCACAATGCACTGCCCTGGCCCCGCTCTTCACTTTCGGTGCAGGCGCCGCATCCCAGCACAGCTTCTGGGCATGCCCAGAAGCTGTTTAGCAGTGAATACCACGCCTGCACCGGAAGTGACGAGCGGGGCCGGTGCAGGCGCATTGATTCCTGGGAGCGATGACGTTCAGCTCCCTGGAATCATCGCAAACCGAAAGTGACGGGGCGGGCCGCGGCCGCAGAGGGAGGAAGTGGAAGGAAGGTGAGTATGTTTTCTTCTATAATAAGGTAAGTGACCAAAAAAAAAATCGCCATTATCCATTTCTTTTTCAGGTTCCCCTTAGCAAGCGGAAGGTCCAATATCGATTTTGAGGCCGGAACTCTGCTTTAAGCCTGCTTGCTGCAAAGACTATGCTTTACCCTTCTGTGAATTTGTGTGTGATTTGCTGAATAAAAGCATATTTAAATTTCACTGGACTGTCTCTTGAGCCGGCTGTTCACCCCTCTGATCCCGTACAATTGGTGGAGGAATGCCGGCCAATCCCATGTCCTGGATTAAAACTGTGCAGCCTGTGAAAATTTCTGAATTTCTTGTTTAAAAAATATGCATTTATTTAAAAGGTAGTGTACTTGCATGTATCATGAGAACGTCAGGCATAAAAACATTCTCTCCAGATAGCAATAGGGAAGCAAACGCCACAGCGTTCCTTTGCTGGGCCGGTGTGGTCGTAGCATCTGGTCCAGCTGGACGTACGTTTCGTCACAAGATTGACGTCAACAGGATCGTGGCTTCCAGACGCTGACCACGCTTATTTATATCCCAAAAATGATTAGAACACAGAGGGGTGGGCGGAAACAAAATGCCCATCCACATCATACCAAGGGCAGAAGTGCTGTATTGTGTAAAGAGGGCAGAAGTAATGTCACACCCAGCAATCACAGTCAGAACTAAAGCAAGACTGCCCAAAGTTACTGAAGCTTCTAGATAACATAGTGCAAAGGTGCTTGATTATATCAGTGTGAAATAAAAGACAAAAACTGTCACCTCATAAAGATTGCAAATATAATATCCCAGAAACAATTAGAACACAGAAGGGTTGGCGGAAATAATACCACCCATTCACATCATGCTAAGGGCAGAAGTGCTGCATCGTGTAAAGAGGGCGGAAGTGATGTCACACCCAGCAATTACAGTCAGATCTGAAGCAAGACCGCCTGAAGTTACTAAAACTTCTAAATAACATAGTGCAAAGGTGATTGATTACATCGGTGTGAAATAAAGGACAAAAACTATGTCACCTCTTAAAGATTGCAAATATAATGGTATAAAGATCAAAATATAAATAGAGCCTCCTATATCTCCTTATAACAAGAAGATCCAGAATAATAATAAACCAGAAATGGTGCCATCTAGTTGTGAAAAATGGGAACAAGCCAATCAGTATTATATCCTGCATCTAGTCTAAAGAAAACCATATAGATGGAAAAAATGAAATTAAATTATAGATGCCATCTGGCACTATACAGCAACTTCCCTCCATAGAAATAATAATTAAAATACAATCGAAGAGTGTCCACATATTAAAGATCTCCACATATAAGGTATCCAGTGCCCTCATAGCATTCATATAACAAAAAAAAAAAAAAAATTATAATAATATTAATGAAAATGTATAATATAGTAAAAAAAGTATAATCTAGTAAAAAAAAAAAAAAAAAAATGAAAGCAATGACAGATAAACCCAAACATGACCATAGCATAGGAAATATTAACTATTGTTTATAAAACAATTTATGTCCAACTCCACATTGATACTATAAGGCCTGTCCGTTTTTCAGGCGGATCTAAACGGATGTCAGCCCTATCCGCTGACATCCGATCCGTCCAATCTGGGCGGATGGAAACCCTATTTTCCATCCGTCCAGCGTATCGGATCGGATGAGAATGGACAGACGGTCCGTTCCCATCCGATTCCCCCATAGAGAACAGTGGGACCTGACAGCTGTGTCTCCGCACATAGCGCGGAGACACAGCTGCCATCTGCCTGCTCAGCGGGGGATCGGCGGATCGACCCCCCCCCCCCGCTGAGATAAACGGAGTCCGCCGACGGACCGGATTGTGTGAAAGGGGCCTAAGGGACATAGTGTGTCTCAAAGCAGGAAATCTCCCTTTTAATGTTGGAACCCCTCCAATGCGGAGTGAATTTGTCAATAGCAACAAAAAAGGTCCCATTAGGGTTCCTATGATGACAAAGTCATAGTGTTTGGAAACGCTATGACCCTGAAAACTATTTTGATGTTTCCTTCATGTTCTCCCAGTCTTACTTGTAATGCCCTTATGGTATGGCCTACATATTGCTTGCCACATTTGCACTGTAGCAAGTATACAACATTTTTGGTTGAACAAGTAATAAGAGTTGATGACAAATTCTCGAACGATCATAGTTATGTTGTTGAAAAAAAAGGTTTGGAATGCTGAGAGGGTTCTCGGGGAGAAAAATGTTGAATAAGGTCCCTCTCTCTATCCCATCCACGCTTGGGGGTACCATATGGGTGGCGAGCTATGATCCTATTATCTGAAGGGGATTCTCAATATTCATCCTCCATTGAAATCTTATCTTAAAAATTCTTGAATTCGCCATGACTCCTAACTTTTTTCGATTTAACAACACGTATTATTTACAAGATCGCGGCGTCGCAATGGAAGCTAAATTCGCTCCAAGCCTAGCGAATCTTTTTATGGCCAGGTGGGAGGAGGATGTCATCTTTGGGGACCGTCCGCCACAACTTGTTTTGTGGGGGAGGTACATAGATGACATCCTCCTCCTGTGGGATGGCGATCAGAGGTCCCCTGACTCCTTTATGCAGGGTCTAAACAATAATGAAAACAAAAGAAGGGCGCACCAGCCTAGCACATTCATTATCCTCAGTAGGCTTTTTATTTTTAAAAGATTAAAAGATGTCTACTCACAAACAGGTGATGTAAACCAGCATCTCAGATCCGACTAATAACGTCCATGATATTGGAGTCCACAGTCTTAGTCAAGGTTATCGGCTGACGCGTTTCGAGGCATATGCCTCTTCCTCAGAACCTATGGATCATGCCTGGACCCTTGGTATATATACCAAAAGTGATTCCAAATAACCCCAAAAGGGGGGGAGGAAGTTCCTCCCTTGTGGGTGTGACCACACAGATGTTATTAGCTATAGTTTAACACACACTTCATTGTCAGTATACAAATAACTATAAAATAATTCATTACATATATCAATATTGCACATATTACCTATGTAGCTGGTCACAAATTCATGACATACATAAGTCTTACACAGGATATCACTTACTATGTTGTAAAACTGATTTGGGTTGCATGCATTCACATATCTGAACATAAAACAGCCTGAACATAAAATGCATTTAAAAAAAGGGGGAAGAAGTTTTCTTAGAAACCAAAATGTTGTCTATGACCTACTATTCATGTTCCAATGGCTTATGTCATCCTATATCACAGTGGAATTATATGATTCATCACTTATCTTATTAGATTGTGGATCACAGGTAGGCATGGATGGAGGCACCATTGGTGGTATTGGATGAGGTGTACTCGTGTATTATCTCAGTTTATTGTCTTGTAATGACCGCAATATAATCGGGGCTTTGTACATCCAGCATACTGCATACACTGGGGAGGGGAGTGGAACGCACGCCATCCAATCCCCGAAACAGCCGTGCGTTCCAACTGTGTGACGTCAGTTCCGCCTGCGGCAGACAATCAGGAAGTGAGATGCATGCCGCGGTTCCCAGAAGGGCCGTGCTTTCCAAGGGAGTGACGTCAGTTCTACATGCGTCACTTCCGTCATTTTGTAATGCGACACACTATTCTCCTCAAAAGCATGTACTATTATCGGGGAGTCTCACATATTGAACCATGTTGTTGTGCTCAGATACACATGTGAGATATATATTTGATTCAGTTAGCCTTTTAAAACCTTTTAACAATGCTTACTGTACAATTGTGTTTTTATTATATATATATATATACATATATATTTTTAATTTTCTTTTTTGTTTTAACTGAAGGTTGCACGTACAAAAATGGTAAAACATTTAGGTTTTTTGATATGTATATACACATTTGTACGTATTAATAACAATTTTTTAATATATGTCCCTTTTTAGTAAAGCATATATGCTTACCCAAGTAACACAGAGAGTTAAATAGGGACTAGAACACTTATTGCCCTCCGAAAATAATGGTTGTATTTTTTTAAATTTTAAATATAGAGGAAAGGGGGTGATCGGGCATAGCATATGAGAACGAACAGTGTAGGTAGAGGAGGCTGACAAACTGTCCGGGGTTCGGACGGTTAGCTTAGGAGGAGGTGGAGACGTGAATGCTGTAGAGGCAGAAGTGAGACATGTAGTACTGACGTCACTCCCTTGGAACGCACGGCCCTTCCCGGGAACGACGGCGCGCGTCCCACTTCCTGATTGTCTGGGGTAGACGGAACTAACGTCACACAGTTGGAACGCAAGGCCCTTCCGGGATTGGATGGCGTGCGTTCCTCTCCCCTCCCCAGTGTATGTGGTTTGCTGGATGTACAAACCCCCGATTATATGGCGGTCATTACAAGACATTAAACTGAGATAATCCACAAGTACACCTCATCTAATACCACCAACTGTGCCTCCATCCATGCCTACCTGCAATCCACAATCTAATAAAGATAAGTAATGAATCATATATTTTACACTGTGATATAGGATGACATAAGCCATTGGAACATGAATGGTAGATCATAGACAACCTTTTTGTTTCTAAGAAAACTTCTTCCCCTTTTTTTGAAATGCATTTTATGTTCAGGCTGTTTTATGTTCAGATATGTGAATGCATGCAACCCAAATAAGTTTTATAACATAGTAAGTAATATCCTGTGTAAGACTTATGAATGTCATGAATTTGTGACCAGCTACATAGGTAATATGTGCAATATTGATATATGTAAATAATTATTTTATTGTTATTTGTATACTGACAATGAAGTGTGTGTTAAACTATAGCTAATAACATCTGTGTGGCCACACCCACAAGGGAGGAACTTCCTCCCCCCCTTTTGGCATTATTTGGAATCACTTTTGGTATATATACCAAGGGTCCAGGCATGGTCCCTAGGCTCTGAGGAAGAGGCATATGCCTCGAAATGCGTCAGCCGATAGCCTTGACTAAGACTGTGGACTCCAATATCATGGACGTTGTTAGTCGGATCTGAGATGTTGGTTTACATCACCTGTTTGTGAGTAGACATCTTTTAATCTTTTAAAAATAAAAAGCCTACTGAGGATAATGCTCTAGGCTGGTGCGCCCTTCTTTTGTTTTTGTGTTTACAGTGTTATCTCGACCACCCCAGTCATAGAGGACAGCAAGGTCTAGCCATTTGGGGATGCCAAGTGTGAGTCCCCGTGACCGAGGTAGTCTGAGAACCTTGGTTCTGAGCGCAGGAGCAAGGTGCCAAGCATCGCATTTTTCTTTTGGAGTCTAAACAATAATGAAAGGGGTATTATCTTGGAGCGTTGTTCTAACACCTCACAACTATCCTTCTGTGACCTAAATTTGATTGTGTGGGGAGATCGTATTACTACTACCACCCATTTAAAAAAAACAGACCGTAATGGATTTATACCAATAGGTAGCCATCATCATGATTCATGGTTAAGAGCGGTGCCAAAGGGACAATTTTTGCGTTATTGATGCAACTGTACAGATGTCAATGATTTCTTTGTACAAGCTTGGGAGTTAAAATCCAGATTTGTAGACAGGGGTTATAATAGTAGCCTCTTGGAAGATACCATTAGGGAGGTGGCCAATATCAATAGAACATCTTTACTTGTTTTTTCGAACAAGAAGCGAGACTTGGACAATGGATCTTATAAAAATTCTTTCATCGCATCGTTCTCAACGTTATTAGATTAAAAATATAATTTGTAAACATTGACCCATCATAAAAACGATCGGATATTGGGCCCCACAATCCCTGACCAACCCTGTGTTATTTTCAGAGGGGTCCCCTCCTTACGACACAGAGTGGCTCATAATGTTATCGATCGGCCTATTAGACCTACTTTCTTCTCAGATCTTAAAGGTTATTTCCCCTGCCGTAAATGTAATATTGGTACTTTCAACTCTTTTAAAGGCGGGAGGATTGAAAAATTTAAGTCTCAACAAACGGGCCTGAGAATTTATTATCAACTCTTTTATTACTTGTTCAACCAAAAATGTCATATACTTGCTACAGTGCAAATGTGGAAAGCAATATGTAGGCCGTACCATCAGGGCATTACAAGTAAGACTCGGAGAACATGTAGGAAACCTCAAAAAAGGTTTTCCGGGTCTTAGCGTTTCCAAATACTATGACCTTTGCCATCATAGGAACCCTAATGGGACCTTTTTTAGATCAAATATTTTTTATTGAATTTTCAAAGAATAATAAGAGAAAAAAACAGAGAACAATACTAGCAGATTGTCACAGTCAACTTGAACACAGCACTATGCAGTGAATAAAGGATACATGTCTCAACAATAAGTACAACTGTATAGCAAAACACACAATTGCAATTTTAATGAAAAGATTGACACAATCTCACGCAGTTCTCCAAGATTTGTAAAAATGCATCCATGTTTACCAAGCCCATTCATATTGTGAGCCTCTCCCATCTCTGTACGCCAGTCATTTCTCATATTCTGCCACTAGGCTAACATGTGTTATCACATCCCTAACCATGGGAATATCATTTGATTTCCACTTAGAAAAAATGATTGCTCTAGCCGCAAGCAGGATATGCATATAGACCAACCTAGCCTGTTTATCCACCGTCGAGAGCCCCATCCCCAATATTGCCTGTTCTAGATTAGGGGAAACAGGGTGCTGCGTCACCTTTGGTAAAAGGAGGTAGACCTCTTTCCAAAAAGTCCTCAGATGTAGACAGGACCACACCATATGGGAGATAGTACCCACTTGGCCACATCCTCTCCAACAGGTATTGTCATTGTCCGGAGAGAACTTGGCCAAGATATAGGGGGTATAATGCCACCTGGACCTCAACTTGTAAGCCAATTCCTAATAATTTGAGCAACGGGAGTAACTGTGGTTGGCAACTATCGCCTCCCTCCACTGGTGTTCCGTAAAGACCTTACCCAGTTCAGATTCCCATTTTTTTTTTTTTTTTTTTTTTTTACTTTCAATAATTTTTTTATTAGTTTTCAAAACAGTACAACAAGAATCCAGAGTGCTTACATAGTCGCAATCTTAATGTTTCAACAAAACACATTTAAAGGTTCAGAACCCAGTCATCACAAAGGAAGAAATTTTATCATCTCAAAAGTAAACGGTAACATACTGTAATCATTCAAGTTGAGTCTCTAGTGGTGGTTGTGTTCGTGTTCCATATGCCCCATCCCTTATCATGGGGTGGGGGTGAAATATTTGCTAGTGGTCCATATGTGCCAGGTAGAGTGGAATTTGGATCCACCTTGAATCGAGTAGGCGTATGCCCTCTCCATAGTGTATTGAAGATTAACCATCCTGATAACTTCTAGGTGGGATGGGGATGTGGCCTGCCTCCAGTGTTTGGCTATAAGTGTCCTGGCCGCTACCAGGATGTGGAAGCATACTGTTCTCATATCTAAGGGTATATTATGTATTCCCAAGTTTAGTAATGCCATGTCCATATTGGGTTTGGTAAGTATGCCCGTGGTGGTCGAAATCACCTCAAACACCCTATTCCAAAAGCTGGTTATGCTTTTACACTTCCAAAAAATATGGGATATGGTGCCTGTTTGGTCACAGTTGCGCCAACAAAGCGGGCTTTGGGAATTGAAGAATTTAGACAAGCGATACGGTGTGAGGTACCATCTGGTTATAAGTTTCTGCATTTGTTCCCAGTGGTTTACGCATCTGGAGGCCGTGAAGGAGGTGTGGATCGCCGTTTTCCACTGGAAATCGGAATAGGGTGTCTGAAGCTCACTCTCCCACTTGATCATGTGTGGAGTTTTGTGGAACACGTTTTTTCGCCCCAAGAGGTTGTAGATGAGGGAGATGCCTTTTATTGGGGCCTCTACGTTCGTGAGGAATTGCCATAGTGCTGTGGGCAACTGTATCTTGGGCAGGGGGTTTTTGCGTAAGAAACTAGCTATAGCATTATAGGTGAACATGGCTTTGTGGGGGAGTTTGAATTCCGTGTGGAGGACAGGGAAGGGCTTAAGTGAGTCCTGGTGGTAAAGTTGAGAAACCGACCGAATTCCAGCGGCCGTGAGCATAGTGGTTTTCGCGAACGGAAGCAGAACATTGAATACTGTCAGAGGCATAGGGATCAACGTATCAGTCTGATGCTCGGATATCCGTGCTATGAGGACACGCCAGGATCGCAGCGTCGCTTGAGACGTGATTGGTAATGACCGCACATCTAGGGGCTTCCAAGCATCGGCTAGTAGCAGTAAGCTCAGATCCGACGATCGTGTCATTGCCGCTTCTATCGGTAGCCAGGGAAGGTTTCGCGAGTCAGAGAACCAGTGCTGGAGGGGGGTCAGTCTCGTCGCGTGATAGTAATCCGTTATGTCTGGTAGCCCCATTCCCCCTGCTTTTTTGTGACGAATCATATGTGCATGAGAGCACCTGGCTCTCTTTCGTTGCCATACGAACGTGCGAAGTATTTTGGACATGGAGGTAAGGTACGCACCGGTGATATGTATTGGGAGAGTGCGGAACATGTACAGGATTTTTGGAAGACAGAGCATTTTGAATGCTGCTATTCGTCCCGCCCAGGAGATTTCGGTCGACTTGATACCAGTGGTATCGGCTGAAAGGGTGGATAGTAGGGCTTTCATGTTAGAGTGCAACAGTTTAGATGTGGGGAATGCCAGTTGGATCCCTAAATATTTTAGAGAATCAGACGTCCAGGCGTATGGGAGCTGTGTTTGGAGATGCTTGCGGGTTTTTTCGGGCACATTCATACCTAATATTTCAGATTTTCCAAAGTTTACTTTATAGAAGGACACCCTACTGAAATCCTGAAGAATATTATGAGCCGCTGGAAGGGACACCACGGGGTTCGTTAGACTCAAAATGACATCGTCAGCAAACAAAGTGATGACGTGCTTGGTGGATCCAAATTTAAAGCCGGATACCATGGGGGAGGAGCGTAGCAGTTCCGCCAGTGGCTCTATTAAAAGGTTAAAAATGAGGGGCGACAGAGGGCAGCCTTGTCGCGTACCATTGGTGATGTTAAAGGGTACAGAAAGCATGCCAGCGGACAATACTTTAGCAGATGGAGAGGAGTACAATGCCACTATGGCCGACAGAATCGGACCAGAGAATCCAAATTTGCGTAAAACCAACTCCATGTACTCCCAATGGATACGGTCGAACGCCTTCTCTGCGTCTATGGATAGAAGCAGAGAAGGCGTTCTGGAGATTTCGGCATGATTCATCAAATTTATCACCCTTCTAGTCGCATCCGGGGCTTGTCTTCCCCGGACGAATCCCAGTTGATCCCCTCCCAGCAGCTTCGGTAAAAGTTTTGCTAGGCGGTTGGCGAGAAGTTTAGCATATAGTTTGACATCATTATTTAGGAGGGATATGGGCCTAAAGTTCGCTGGGGCGGTAGGGGGTTTACCTGGTTTAGGAAGGGTTATGATGTTCGCCTGGAGCACCTCCCCTGGGAAGGTGCCCGTGGTAATGGCCGAGGAAAATGCGGACAGCATGTGGGGCGAGAGTATGTCGTGTAGTGATCTGTAATATTCATTCGTTAACCCGTCAGGGCCTGGTGATTTATTTAGAGGAGTACCTAGAATAGTCTGGGAAAGTTCTTTTGGCGTAAAGGGGGCATTCAGGGAGGACAGATCATCAGGCGTGAGAGAGGGAAGGTTCATACGACTCAGGAAGGCGAGGATTTCCGACGTCGACGGGCTGTGTGTGGTCGAGTCCGTGCGTAGGTTGTACAGGGAGCTATAATAGTCGGCGAAAGCGTCTGCAATTTGTTGAGGGTGCGTGTGCTTTTTGCCTGTATGAGGGTGGGTCACAAACGCTATTTTAGACTTGACTCTCCTGGCTTTAAGCCTGGAGGCCAGAAACTTGCCTGCCTTATTATGGTTCGAGTAATACTGGAGGCGGAGTTTCGCCAGCATCTTGTCATGGTTTACAAGCAAAAGCCTGCGGAGTTCTGCTCTGAGAGCTGTGAGCTTGGATGACACTATTTGAGAGGGGTGTTTTTTATTGGTCTCTTCCAGGGTTTTAATATTTTCTAGGGTGTCCCGAAGCGTTTTCTGATACTTCTTTTTCATTCTAGAGGCTAATTGAATGAGAATCCCTCTCGCGTAAGCCTTGTGGGCATTCCAGAGTGTAAAGGGGTCTATGTCAGGGGTGGCATTGTTTGTGAAGAATTCCCTAAGCTGAGTTTGGATGTGTTTGAGAGAGTCGGGGTCTGACAGGGTTGAATTATTACACCTCCATATGAACGTAGATGGCTGAGGAGCCGTTGTGGATATGGACATATGTATGGCGGCGTGGTCTGACCACGTGATGGGGGATATAGATGTGTTCAGTACCAAGGGCAGGATCGTCGAGTCTACCAGAAACATGTCGATCCTGGAGTAAGTGAGATGGCTCGCCGAGAAGAAGGTATAGTCCCTCTCCTCCGCGTGTAGGTATCTCCATATATCGTGTAGATTTTCCGCATGTAGGAGAGCCGCCAAGGAAGTAGACATGGTTTTACCACTGGAAGTCGAGTCCATGGCAGGGTCTGCTACAGAATTAAAATCTCCACATATGATCAGTTTGCCTACCGTGAGTCTACGAACCTTTGCAAATAGTTTCCTCAAGAATTTGAGCTGGTGGCGATTGGGAGCATACACATTTACGATAGTATAATCACAATCATCAATAGTACAGTTCAGGATAATGAATCTCCCGTCTGTGTCCTCCACCACCCGAGAGTAGGTGAAAGTCACAGAGTCACTCACTGCCAACAGGGTACCCCGCTTCTTTTCATGGGAGTTCGCCAAAAAAACATGGGGGTAGTTCGGGTGGGAACATCGAGGTATTGAGCCGAGCTTAAAGTGGGTTTCCTGAATAGCCAGGATGTCAGCCTTGTGTGCCTTCGCTTCCTTCCACATCGAAAATCTTTTTGCGGGGTGGTTTAACCCCTTAACATTCAATAAAAACAACTGCAAAGCCATGTTGGAGTTCGTGAATGTTCTGGAAGATCGTAGTGGGCTCGTGGTTGAGGGCATATAAGAAAAAGTAAGAAAAAACAGTCCGCATGGAACCTAGTGTAGGATAGTACAAAGGGGTACCTGGAGGGAGGGCACAGAAGCCATCTGGAGTCGGGTATCGAAGGCGAGGCACGTAGAGCACTTGCGGAGTTCGGTGAGTGGCACATAAGGAGACTGGATGGAGGTCCGGAACACAATAGCGATGAGGGAGACAACTGTCCATGGATGTTGCTACAACCGTAGCTGAGTCCTGTTCTGAGAAAAAATTGTAGAAAACAAGAAAAAACAATACAAGTAAAAAAGGACATGGTCCTGGCGGACCATAGGGCAGCTGTTGCTGCGCGGTCGGTGGGGTTGCTAGCACGATATCAGGTGCTACAGAGATCGGGAGGGCCAGTGCGCCCAGCCTTGGAAATAGACTTCAGCATCATTTTGAGCGGTGAGAGGACCTGGATCTAGAGGGTCTGGGTACTGTGTGCCATTCAGGCTGTATACGTGGAAGTGGAAGCGGAGGAGCAGGGGGTCCAGGACGCTGGCCTGTGTTGTCAGGGAGGATGTGCCACTGCTCGAGGAGACGGAGACCCTGTTCCATAGATGTGATCTGGGAAGTGGAGCCCATGTGGGTCACGCACAACTTAGCAGGGTATTTCCATTTATATATGATCTTATTGTTCCTCAGGGCCTTGGTTATGGAATTCAGATTCCTGCGTAATTGGAGAGTATACTGAGAATAGTCAGGCAGGACCTGGAGGGTCGAAGCGATATCAGGGAGGCGATCTTTCCTCCTGAATGATTCCAATATTTTCTCCTTAGCTTGGAAAAAGTGGATCCTCATGAGGACATCCCGAGGGATGTCTTGCGGCAGGAATGAAGGTTTGGGGATTCTGTGGATGCGGTCTATAGTGAGGTCTGCATTGGTGAGTTCAGGCACCACTTTCTGAAACAGGTCCCGTACATAGGTGGGCAATTGGTTGGGTTGAATTGTTTCAGGAATCCCCCGTATTTTGAGGTTGTTACGCCTCGATCTATCTTCAAGATCTGCTATCTTCGCTTGCATGCGATGTATGTCTTCCTGATGGGAAGTGTGAGCGTCTACTAGAGAGTTATAGGACTCGGTAAATTCCTCCATCCTCCCCTCCACGTGGTGCACCCTGTCTCCTAAGCCATGCAATTCTCTTTGGCAATAGGCGATGGAGGCTTGGATGTTGGCCTGCATGGATGATTGTAGCATGGAAAGCATGTCCTTTAGGGTAGTGTCTGACACCGGCTGCCCTGTAGTGGATAGGTTTGCAAAGGGGTCAGGTGGTGGAGAGTAGGCCCAAGGCGTGTAAGGGGCAGTGGATGCTGTGCTCACCTCCATGGATGTGGATGTCTGAGCCGTTAGGGAGTCCCTCCTCGGGCGAGACTTCGCCGGACTTTGTGCAGTTGGTGTGGAGGGAGAGGAGTCCGCAGATCTTGCCAGCCGCATCGGGATTGTGCTCTGTGATCGCGCCTCCGGCGGCATCGTCGTGACGTCACGCGCCCGCGACTCGGGCGGTAGAGGATGCGGCCGGCCTGCCGATGGAGTGTCTCCGCCGCCATGTTGGCGGAGACCCGGCTGGAACGGTCCGAAAAACTCGGACAGTTTGCGGACTGGGGGGATGCCTTTGTTTTTCCTGACCATGCTGGCGGTGAGTTCAGGATGTTCCCCTGCAAGGATATGTCAGTCCCAGGGCCGTAGGATAGCTGTGTCGGGCCGTAGATAGAGATAAGGCTGAGCGCTGGCTGGAGCTCCCGGATCAAGCGGCCATCTCAGTTGGCGGTCGCCACGCCCCCCATCCAGATTCCCATTTTAAGCAGGATGGGGTTTTAGAGAAAGTAGACTTTAAGGCAAACGCGTTATATATAAGGGAGATACCTCTAGCCCTGGGATTAGTGGAATGCCAGAATTTCCAAATACGTTCATCTACGTGTACAAAGGGGGCCGGCAAGGACTTGCAGAAAGACGCCACTTGGTGGTATGTAAGGAATTTGGTCTGTGCCAGGTTATACTTGCGTAGTGTAGTAATCCCTTTTGCCTCCCAGTATAAAAGAGATATGTTAGGTATAACCCATTGCAAGGATGTAATTGGGATTGGGATTTTAATTAAGGGAGCATTCACATTGCTTAACTGAGTCACCTGGGCCGATGCATGCAAGGTGGCCTTGATGGAGGGGTGTGAAATTGAATGAACTAAGGAAGGTAGGTTAGGGCACATGAGTAAAGATGATGGAGTTAGAGGGTGCATTCATTCCCGCTCCAGCCCAGTTCAGGGCTTAATGTTGTAAACAGTAAGCCAGTCCTTCACCTGTGTCAAAATGGCTGCTCTGTAGTAATCTTCCAGATTAGGGAGACCTGTGCCCCCCGCCAATTTGTGCTTTTGCTGAAGTCGTAGGGCACATCGGGATCTCCGTCCTTCCCATATAAAGAAAGACAATTGTTTCTGCATAGTAATAAAAAAGGAACGCGGGACCGGAACGGGAAGGGTACGAAAGAGATACAGTAACCTGGGCAGAAGGGACATTTTATACGTCGCTAAGCGTCCTGAGCATGATAAGAAATATTTTCGAAGTTTAGTGAGTGCTTTTTGAAACGTAGCTATCACTAATGGGACCTTTTTTGTTGCTATCGACTAATTCACTCCACATTGGAGGGGTTACAACATTAACCACTTTACCACTAAGCCTATTTTTGACACTTTTTGTTTACAAGTTTAAATCAGTATTTTTTGCTAGAAAACTACTTAAAACCCCCAAACATTATATATATTTTTTTAGCAAAGACTCTGGAGATCAAAATGGCAGTCATTGCAATATTTTTTGTCACGCGGTATTTGCGCAGCGGTCTTTCAAACGCCATTTTTTTTGAAGAATTACGAAAAATCACATTCCACTGCATTTAAAAAAAATAAACAGTAAAGTTAGCCCATTTTTTTTGTATATTGTAAACTGAGTAAATAGATACCCAACATGTTACGGTTTAAAATTGCGCGCACCCGCGGAATGGCGACAAACTACGGTCAATAAAAAACTCCATAGGCGACGCTTTAAAAAATTTTAACGGTTACCAGTTTAGAGTTGGAGTGTAGCTCTTTTTTTTAATTATTGCTCATGCTCTGGCGATCCCGGCGATGCCTCACGTGTGGTTTGAACAGCGATTTCATTTGCGGCGCGACTTCCATATATGTTTTCTTTCGTGCGCGAGCTAACGGCGACGGGGGCAGCTACATTTTTTCTTTTTTTTCCCTATTTATTTTATTTTATTTTTTTAGCACAGGTTTTTTTTTTAAAAAAAATCTGATCACTTTTATTGCTGTCACAAGCAATGTAAACATCCCTTGTGACAGCAATATGCAGTGAAAGGTACTCTTTATGGAGGGATTGAGGGTCTAAAAGACCCTAGACCCCTCCACTACACTTCCATGTATTCAAAACGCCGAAAACTGCATTTTTGACTACTGTCACTTAATGAATCTGCCGTCTTTAGCAGCAGAGTAACCCGGACGTGACGTCATGGACGCCGCCTCCGGGTTACGTCATCGGGCTTCCGGCTTTGATCGGGACTCCATCCAGCCGGCGGATGTGGCGGCTGGGTGCTCGGGTCTCCCGCAAAAGCCGCGTAAGGCAGAGGGGGGACCTCCCCTCCGGCTCGCCGGGTAACGATCAAACGGCTCCCAAGCCGCATCGGTCGTTAGCACCGGAAAGCCGACCACCGGTTCTAAAAAACGGTACCGGGATGGTGCCTCTAGCTAGAGGCATCACCCCGGTACAACCACGCAAAGTCAGCCGACGTAGGTCTACGTGGCTAGACGTTAAGTGGTTAAAAGGGAGATTTCCCGCATCGAGACACGCTGGATACATTGTTTAAAAACCTATGTCCCTTATGGTCTCAACGTGGATTGGGACATAAATTGTTTGATAAACAATAGTTAATATTTCCTCTGCTGTGGTCATGCTTTGGTTTTATCTGTTATTGCTTTCATTTATTTTTTTACTATATTATACTTTTTTTACTATATTATAATTTTTCATTAATATTATTATTTTTTTTTCTTGTTATATGAATGCTATGAGGGCACTGGATACCTTTTATATGTGGAGAATTTTGGATTGTATTTTAATTATTATTTCTATCTAGGGAAGTTGCTGGCATCTATAATTTAAATTAGTTTTTTTCCATCTCTATGGTTTTCTTTAGACTAGATCAGTGTTTTTCAACCTTTAAACCTTTAAATGCTGTATTATTGTTAATGGAAAATGCACTTCTTTTTTTATGTTGTATTCCGCTTGCACCTGCACTGCAGCCAAACAGAAGCAGTGGAATACAAGATGTGCAAGTGGAATACAAAAAAAAAAAAAAAAAAAATGCACTTTCCATTATCAATAATGCAATATTTAAAACTCATGTATATTTAAATTACTTAAAAAAAGAAAAAATTGGTGAAAGCAATAACAGGTAAAGTTATTGACAGTCCATCCATGTAATTCTCATGTAATTTCATAACTCGCGAAGCCAGAGTCACCGAAGAGCCTCCTGTTATTCCTCTTCTATGCTGGAATTGAAAAGCACGCCAGCCAGCAGCAGCTCCCGGGACAGCGGCTCTCGCCTACCAGCAAACACTTGCCAATCCTCCCTATCACGTACCTGGTGTGGAGGCCAATGGAGAGAGGGCATCCCTTACGGCTAAGTTCCAGACTCCCCTGAAAGTGAGAACAGGAGGAGTCAGGCTCAAAGTAGCACAGGTCGTCTGTGATGTTGATTGCAGAAGAACTCAGAAAGGTTTCTGATGTGCGAAGTAGTGGCTGCAGCCAGGTGGTGCCTGTGAGAGGTGGCAGGTCTGTGTTTGCACTAAGGCAATGGGAAGTCAGTTCAAGCCAGAGTTCAGAGCCGGGAGGATACCAGAGCAGGCAAGGTCAGATAGGGAAGCCGAGATCAGACACAGGTAACAGGAGAGAATATCCAAAGACAAGCCGAGTTCGGGTCAGGAGACAAGCAGAATAGTAAGTACACGCCGGGAGAACTTTCAGGAACAAGGAACGCGGTACAAGCTGAAGATCAATCAGCAACTTCAATCACTGGCACACTTCCTTATAAAGGCCCATGTGATGTGCCGGCTGACATACTGGGTCCTAGAGCCCTTCTCCTGCCATTGGTGTCCTGACTGATGCTGGGTCCTAGAGACCCTCTTCTACCACTGGAGTCCTAACAGTGTACCCCCCCCCCCCCCCGACGGGCAGCCTTCGGATGCCCATTTGGGCAATTTTTTCCAGGTGTTTGGCCCGAAACTCTCGGAGGAGTCTAGGGCATGTAAATTGGCTTCGGGTTCCCAGGAGCTTTCTTCGGGTGGATACCCCTTCCATCTAATTAGGTATTGGATCTGCCTACCTCATTTCCTGCAATCCAGAACTGACTCTACTCGAGAATGGCTGGCTTGAGAAGAGAAACATGAAAGACCGGGTGGATCCTGTAAGAGTCAGGCGGGGAAAGCTCAAATGCCACTGGGTTTATCTCACGTTTGATTTGAAAAGGACCGATATATCTTGGTCCCAACTTCCTTGACGGGCACGGTAGCTTCAGGTTCACAGTTGACAGCCATACCTTGTCTCCTACTGTAAGGGGAGGATTGCCTCTTCGTTTCCTGTCAAAAAACCTCTTGTAGTCTGTCTGAGCCTTTTGTATGCAGTCTTGAAGGGTTTGGTTTGGTAGTTGCTCTGTATAAAGGTAAGCCTGTCTTGCACTGCTGGTACTGCTGATTCGCACATAGTTGCTGGCAGAGCGGAAGGGTGAAATCCGTAATTGGCCCAGAATGGAGATTGGTTGGTTGCTGAATGTAAAGAGTTGTTGTAGGCAAATTCTGCCAGTGGGAGCAGGGATGCCCAGTCATCTTGAGAGAATGCAGAGAAACAACGCAAATATTGCTCCAGTGTCTGATTTGTGCGTTCCGTCTGTCCATTGCTTTGAGGATGGTAGGCGGATGAGAGGCAAAGTTCCACTTGTAGTGTATTACAGAGGGCTCTCCAAAACCTGGAGGTAAACTGTACCCCTCGATCCGAAACAATGTTACTGGATAAGACGTGGAGTCTGATAATCTACTTGATAAAGATGTGGGCAGTTTCTGTAGCAGAAGGAGTACCAACCATGGGCAGAAAATGAGCCATTTTGGACAGCCGATTTACCACTACCAAAATGGTAGTAAACCCTTCAGAGGGAGGTAGGTCAACGATAAAATCCATGGAGATCATCTCCCAGGGACGGTTAGGAATGGGCAGGGGCCTTAATAACCCCCAGGCTTTAGCTTTGATGCCCTTGCTGCGTAGACACACTGTACAGGAATTGACATAGGCCCTACAGTCCCGGCTAAGGTTAGGCCACCAGAAGGCCCGTTGGATGAGCTCGCAAGTTTTACGAGCCCCAAAGTGTCCGGCTAGTTGGTGGTCATGAAATGTCTTGAGAACCTGAGGCCTTGCCTCCAGAGGAATAAAGACCTTATCTTGGTGCCACAGCAAACCATCCTTCTTTTTTAGTGAAGCTTGTTCGGATTCAGGACATGATGCAGAAGCCTGCCTGATGGAGGATTCCAGACTAGGCTGAATTAGCAAAAAATTTTGGGCAGAAAGAATGGTGCTGGGGGGAGCAGGTTTAGAAGGTTCAGGGAACATCCGAGACAGGGCATCTGCCTTCCCATTCTTGGATCCTGGTCGGTATGTCAAACACACACACACACACATCGTAGGTTGAACTGGATGGACCTCACTAACTATGTAACTATGATTTTTACTGATCACAAGAACTTGCAGTACCTGAGATCCGCTAAACGCTTAAGACCTCGTCAGGCTAGATGGGCCTTGTTTTTCTCCAGGTTTAATTTTCATTTGCTCTTAACCGTACATTGTATACCCCTGTATGTTGTGGTCTTTTTATGACTGTGTTTTTATGTGGTCTTTTTTTGGGTGACTAGCCCCCTCCAGCAGGTACCTCCACTCCTCAAAGGCTACTTTAATTGCCAGGAGCTCCCTATCACCCACATCATAATTCCTTTCGGCTTGGTTTAGTCTCTTGGAACAAAAAGCTACCGGGTGAAGCAAAGCCTTTGGGCCCTGACGTTGAGAAAGCACTGCTCCTGTTGCTACTTCGGAGGCATCTACCTCTAGAACGAAAGGAAGTGCTGGGTCTGGGTGTTGTAGCACAGGGGGAGAGGTAAATAGGGCTTTCAACTGTTCAAAGGCTGCTTGGGATTCTTGATTCCAAAGAAAGCGTGTATGTGAGCGAGTAAGCTGAGTAATCGGGGCAATGATATTTGAGAAACCCTTGATAAATTTCCGATAGAAGTTTGCGAATCCTATGAATCTTTGGACTCCCTTCCTGTCTGAGGGCGCAGGCCATTCCATAATTGCTGAGACCTTCTGAGGATACATGGAAATTCCCTCGGTAGAGATTATGAGTCCCAAGAACTGAATAGACTGTCTCTCGAACTTGAATTTTTCTGCTTTGGCAAATAAGCCATGAGTTCTTAGGGTATTTAACACCTTTTTGACATGGTCCCGATGGAGCTCGAGTGAGGCAGAAAAGATTAGTATGTCATCCAGGTAGACAATGGGAAAAAGGTCAAGGTACCCTCTGAATATGTTGTTCACAAAGTGCTGGAAGGTTGCAGGAGCATTACAAAGCCCGAAGGGCATCACAAGATATTCAAAATGACCGAATCTCGTTCGAAAGGCGGTCTTCCATTCGTCCCCTTCCCTTATGCGGACTAAGTTGTAGGCCCCTCTCAAGTCCAACTTCGTGAACACCTTCCCTCCCCTCGCTGTTCGGAACCGCTGAAATAATTCTGGAACAAGAGGAAGTGGGTACCTATTCTTGATAGTGATCTTGTTAAGCTCCCTGTAGTCAACGCATGGTCTGAGGGAGTGATCCTTTTTCTCGACAAAGAAGATACCTGCTCCAGCCGGCGAGGAAGATGAACGGATGAATCCCTTGGCTAAGTTTTCATCAATGTACTGTCGGAGGACTTCCAGCTCAGTTTCAGACAGTGGAAAGATGCGTCCAAAGGGTATCTCTGCTCCAGGAAGTAATTTGATTGGACAATCATAGCATCGGTGTGGGGGTAGAGTATCGGCTTTTCTTTTGTCGAATACATCAAGGAAGTCGTGATAAACTGGTGGGACGGAAAGACTGGTATCAGTTGAGGGCTGGATGGACAAACATGCAGGAGGAGCGGCATGCATGGAGATGCCACAGTGTTGTTGACCGTAACTAGATGAGAAGGTAATTTCTCCCTTGGACCAGTCAATTTGTGGATTGTGGGCCTGTAACCAGGGTATTCCTAGGATGACTGGGAATATGGGAGACCTGATGACATCGAACCAGGGGAGTTCTTGATGACCTGTATCTGTGGTTGCTGAGATAGGAAGGGTCTCTTGGGTAACAGGTCCTGAGCTGGGAGTAGTGCTATCTGCTAGGTGTATATCAAGTCTTTGCTTTTTAGGTTTGAGAGGGATATGCAAGTCTTTCGCAAGATTAATGTCTATGAAGCAGCTGCAGGCCCCAGAGTCAATGATTGCTTGCAGGTTGATTCCCTTTCCAGCCACCTGCAATGAAATGGGAAGAATGATGTGCGAGGATTGAGTCCCGGACAACTGGAGATAAGAAGGGGATGGTTGACGGGGCTTACTTGGTCGGATGGGACAATTGCGCAGGAAATGGCCGGTGGATCCGCAATACAGACAGAGATTGTTCTGTCGTCTGCGCTCCTTTTCTTCAGGAGTCAGAGCGGGTCGGAGTAGACCAATCTGCATGGGTTCAGCATCAGATGAACTAGAAGGTTGAGGAACCAGGGCAGGAATGGTAGAACCTGGGACCCTTGGTAGCACCCAAGTGGGCCTGAAACTCTGGGTACGTTCGGAGCGTCGCTCCCGTAGCCGTCTGTCCAACTGGATAGAGAATTGAATGAGATTCTCAAGAGAGGTAGGAGCCTCGATCCGGGCCAATTCATCCTTAAGGGTCTCATCTAAGCCTTAACAGAACTGGTACTTAAAAGCAGTGGCATTCCATCCGGTATCAGCTGACCACTTACGGAACTCCACAATGTAGTCTTCCACAGGTCGCTGGCCTTGTACAAGGGTATGAAGGGCAGACTCAGCGGTGGCAGTTCTCTGTGGGTCATCGTAAAGGACAGCCATGGCCTCAAAAAATATGGAAACAGAGTTCAGTGCTGTATTCTTTTGCTCCAATAGGTTATGAGCCCAGGATTGTGGTTCGTCAGACAATAGAGAAATAATGAACCCTACTCCGACAGTCTCAAGTGCGAAAGTCCTTGGTTGCAGAGCAAAATAAAGTTCACATGCGTTTCTGAAGGCCCTGAACTTTCGTTTATCCCCTGAAAAGCTCAAGAGTGGGAACTCTGGGTTCTGGGGGAGGAGGCAAAATGGCAGCTGGAGCAGTGGCTGGAGGACTGGAAGGAGCCGCTAAAGGGTTGGGGCTCATAGCCGGGTTAGGTTCTGTGGAAGTCGCTGTAGTAGTAAGAGCGCACATACAATCTTCAAGCTGGAAGTATCCTCCTTGCAAATCCTTGATGGCTTGTGTAAGTGTGGTCATCTGCTGACAGAGAGCTTCCATCGCCGCAGCACCTCTCTCGGCCTCAGACATATGGCTGATTGATACTATCACGTACCTGGTGTGGAGGCCAATGGAGAGAGGGCTTCCCTTGCGGCTAAGTTCCAGACTCCCCTGAAAGTGAGAACAGGAGGAGTCAGGCTCAAAGTAGCGCAGGTCGCCTGTGATGTTGATTGCAGAACTCAGAAAGGTTTCTGATGTGCGAAGTAGTGGCTGCAGCCAGGTGGCGCCTGTGAGAGGTGGCAGGTCTGTGTTTTCACTAAGGCAATGGGAAGTCAGTTCAAGCCAGAGTTCAGAGCCGGGAGGATACCAGAGCAGGCAAGGTCAGATAGGGAAGCCGAGATCAGACACAGGTAACAGGAGAAATATCCAAAGTCAAGCCGAGTTCGGGTCAGGAGACAAGCAGAATAGTAAGGACACACCGGGTTGGTAACAGAGAATTTTCAGGAACAAGGAACACGGTACAAGCTGAAGATCAATCAGCAACTTCAATCACTGGCACACTTCCTTATAAAGGCCCATGTGATGTGCTGGTTGAGATACTGGGTCCTAGAGCCCTTCTCCTGCCATTGGTGTCCTGACTGATGCTGGGTCTTAGAGACCCTCTTCTATCACTGGAGCCATGACACTCCCATAGCAACCGATGACATCATTGGTTGGCACGACGGGGTCGGGAGGCACATGCAGCTTCCCGAGCGCATGTGGCAGCGGGAAGAGAATTTAGCCGTCCTTTCTGCCATAATCAAATGGAAAACGATTTTTCTTATACGATTTCTGCAAGGAAAATTTTTTAATAGGATTAATGCAAATTGGGGTCATTGTGCCGCGGCACACTGGTTGAGAAACCCTGGACTAGATGCAGGATATAATACTGATTGGCTTGTTCCCATTTTTCACCACTAGATGGCGCATTATTATTCTGGATCTTTTTGTTATAAGAAGATATAGGAGGCTCTATTTATATTTTGATCTTTATACCATTATATTTGCAATCTATATGAGGTGACATCGTTTTTGTCCTTTATTTCACACCGATGTAATCAATCACCTTTGCAAAATGTTATTCAGAAGTTTTAGTAACTTCGGGCGGTCTTGCCTCAGATCTGACTGTAATTGCTGGGTATGACATCACTTCGTCCTCTTTACACGATGCAGCACTTTCACCCTTAGCATGATGTGGATGGGCGGTATTGTTTCCGCCCACCCTTCTGTGTTCTAATTGTTTCTGGGATATTATATTTGCAATCTTTATGAGGTGATATCGTTTTTGTCTTTTATTTCACACTGATATAATCAAGCACCTTTGCACTATGTTATCTAGAAGCTTCAGTAACTTCGGGCAGTCTTGCTTTAGTTCTGACTGTGATTGCTGGGTGTGACGTCACTTCTGCCCTCTTTACACGATACAGCACTTCCGCCCTTAGTATGATGTGGATGGGCAGTATTGCTTCCGCCCACGCCTCTGTGTTCTAATCATTTTTGGGATATAAATAAGTGTGGTCAGCGTCTGGAAGCCACGCTCCTGACGACGTCAATCTTGTGACGAAAACGTACGTCGAGCTGGACCAGACGCTACGACCACGCCCCCAAGCCGGCTCAAGCAAAGAAACGCTGTGGCGCTTGCTTCCCTATTGCTATCTGGAGAGACTATTTTTATGCCTGACGTTCTCATGCTACATGCAAGTGCGCTACCTTTTAAATAAATGAATATTTTTTAAACAATATAACGCTATGTGCTGTTGTTACTCCCTCATGTATATGGACCCCATGTGCCCTATATGCCCTCCTGTGAGTTGACCTGAGCAGCCGAGTCAGATGATCTTTATCCGGAGGTCTACAACTGTTTACAAGCGCGTTTTGGCTTTTACATTCATTTGGATAGCCAATAGCCTCTGGTAAGTGGCCATTCCCCTTTTTGTGTTATCCCACTGGTGGCTTCCTCTCGTCTGTCGTGGAGGGACTGAGACTCTCATCTGCATGCTGGGACTTGTGGTTCTCCTTTATGCACAAGTTTTTATTCTACATTTTTTCATATATGAACTTTTTTTTGGGACTTGGTACTTATTTAGAATCTTGGTTTCACTGATGGAACAGATAGCAGGTCTACAAAGAGCAGTAACCCAGCAGGCTGAAATGGTGAAAGGTGACCCGCGGAAGGCAGTGCAGCGGACCCTGCAAAAGATGACGGTCACAGACTATGTTGAATCATACCTAGCAATGTTTGAGCAGATTGCAAGGGAAGGTCTGCCTGAGAAAGACTGGGCTGATCTGCTGGCTCCATTCCTGACTGCAGATCCTCAACAGGCATACTGTGACTTGGCCCCAGAATCAGCATGGGATTATAAGCTGCTGAAAGCAGAAATCCTAGCAAGGCTGGGAGTGACTGTTGCTTTAAGGTCAAGCCGAGTTCATGACTGGCGCTTTGACAGAGCAAAGCCTGCCCGTGCGTAGCTATACCACTCGGTGCACTTGTTCCAGAGACCTGAAGAGAAGACACCCTCTCAGATCGTCGAAAGAGTCGCACTGGACGGGTTACTGCATGTAGTGTCATCTTAAGAGCATTAAAAGGCCCCGGGCAATGCAGTGCACTGGGGCCCTGCCTACACAATCACCCACCAGAATAAAAATGCAAATTATCGATAAGGCTATATTAATTGGTACAGCAGTGCCACGCTAATGGCAGCTTCCAAGTTCGGCGGCTGGGTCTGGTGAACACACACACAGACGGGAGTCAGTTTTGGGCTCCCCCTCCACAGCCCAAATGGCCTGACAGCAGCGCAGGGCTGACATGCGCTTGTCACCTGCTAAGTTCAGTGGGGGGATGCACACAGGAATCGGGATAAAGCTTGTCTGGAGGACCCCTGGGTAACTGCACAGCATGCCCATTTGGTAAGATGGCCCTGCCTGCATGGGCTGCCTAGGGAGCTCCACCAATGGGTGGCACAGTCCGAGCCTCAGTCCCTGGATGAGATGGCTGCTTTTGTTGAGCACTTCAACTGTGCGGAAAGTTTCTATGGGAGTTTCTCTATCACCAGAGAGCTGAGCCAAACCAACGAAGTGCATTCTTGCACCAAGATGGCACCCATTGACCGCAGGGTGTCTGCTCAGGTGGATAACACAACTGACAGGATCGCCCCAGTACCAAACCTTCCAGAGAGCCTGCAGGGAGAACCCCGTGAGACTGGCTGTTGGTTCTGCCAGCAACTGGGTCATCTGGCAGCCCAGTGCCAAAGACGGAAAGAACCAATGGAGTGCGACATGGGTCGTTGTGGCTCCATGTATGCCTATGCAGTGTGTGCTGCAGCCAGCCTCAATGGACAGGAGGTAGTAGCGCTCCTTGACTCTGGGAGTGTTGTCACCCTGCTCCGTGTGGACAAGTTGCAGAGAACCCTGGTGTCAGGGGAACAGGTCAGGGTCATCTGTGTGCATGGTGATGTGGAGGACTATCCGGTGGCCTGTTTGACCCTGTGTACACCTGCAGATACTGCCACACTAAAAGTGGGGGTGGTCCCAGGATTGCCTCATGACTTACAAATCGGGCAAGACTGCCCCATATTTTGGGACTTGTATGAACACAAGCTCAAAGGTTCAGGGTTTCCCCCCAAAAGCAAGACCCCACAGAGGTTGTGGATAATACTGTGTTGCAGAATGCTAATACTGATGAAAAGTACTAGGTGGCTGAACCTGCAGAAAGTGAGCTCAGTCCCCTGGAGGCATTAGCGGGGTTGGAAGCGAAAGGTACCTCCTCTGAGCAGGAGTTGTCAGATCTGGGGGGCTCCCGGGAAGATTTCCTTAGTGCTTAGATGAGGGACCTTACTTTGATCCCCACCAGGGAACAGGCCACAGTATTGAACGGTGAGCCACAGCAACCTGGGGCAGATACGCAGTTCCCCCATTTTGCTGTGAATCGTGACTTGTTGTACAGGGTAACCAATGTGAGTGATGAAGTTGGAACAACTGGTGGTACCCAAAACTTTTAGCTCTAAAGTGCTACATTTAGCTCAGTCATGTACTTGGGGGTCACCTTGCCGTGGCTAAAACTCAGGAACCGGTTTTACAGTGTTTTTATTGGCCATATATAATTGCACATATTGTGAAATTAAGGACTACTCTGAGTCCTGCCCCACCTATCAAAGAACCACGCCAACACCCCATTTTCGTAGTCTGCTGGTACCGCTTCCAATTATCGAGGTAGAGGCCACCCAGAAGTGGCCCCGCCCCTTCACAAAAAAACAGGTGTGTTCCTTCCTTGGCATTGTGGGGTATTACAGGAGGTTTATTCCCAACTTTGCCAGTCTAGCAGCACCTTTAACAGATCTTACAAAAGAAAGGAACTCGACTGTTGTTCTTTGGAGTGCTAAAGCAGAAGCAGGATTCTGCCGTATGCGGCAAGCTTTGTGCCAGGAACCAGTGCTTGTAGCCCCAGACTTCCAAAAAAGATTTCCTGGTACAAACGGATGCCTCAAAGTTGGGTCTGGGTGCAGTTCTGTCCCAGATGGTTTGGGGAGATGAGCACCCCGTTGTGTACTTGAGCTGGAAGCTCTCGCCCGCCGAGAAGAATTATTCATTGTGGAAAGGTGTCTGCCGATAAAATGGGCTTTGGAGACAGTCCGCTACTACCTGTTGGGCCGACCCTTAAAGTTAGTGTCAAACCATGCACCCCTTATGTGAATGGCCCAAAACAAGAACTCCAGAATCACCCGGTGGTTCCTCACCCTACAGGACTTTAATTTTACGGTGGTACATAGACCAGGGATGGTGCACCAGAATGCCGGTGCCCTTTCACGGGTCTATTGCCATTTTGTGCGTGGTGTCCAGACCCCTGGCCTTGAACAGGGGGGGGGGGTATGTAGAGAGTCAGCCTGGGACAGGCTGAAGAGAGGGTTAATTATAGATGGCAGGTACTTCCCTTCAGACCTGCTTATTAGGCAGCTGGTTTAAAAGTGTCAGTGGAGCTGTTTGCTAGGAGTGGAAGAGACACTAGCACATTGAGGGTGAAGCTCGATTGCTGTCTGTAACCTTGTACTGGGTAAACCAAGCCTTATGGGAGACTGTAGCTCTGGTTAGAGCTGTCTAAGAGTTGCCTTTAAGCCTACTTGCTGCAAAGACTGTGCTTTACCCTTCTGTGGATTTGTGTTACAAGACAGAACTATTGTTTCTTCTGTTTGTTTTGCCTTTTGCTGAATAAAAGCAAATTTAAATTTCACTGGACTGTTTCTTAAGCCAGCTGTTCACCCCTCTAAACCCATACAATATATATATTTATATACACTCACCTGCCACTTTATTGGGTGCGCCTTGCTACTACTGGGTTGGACCTTCCTTTTCCTTCAGAACTGCCTTAAATCTTCGTGGTTTAGTTTCAACAAGGCAGTTCTGAAGGCAAAAGGGGTACTAGCAAGGTGTAACTAATAAAGTGTCCGGTGAGTGTGTTTTTGTATGTACAGGTATATATATATATATATATATATATATATATATATATATATATATACACACACACACACACAGTATCTCACAAAAGTGAGTACACCCCTCACATTTTTGTAAATACTGTATTTTATTATATCTTTTCATGTGACAACACTGAAGAAATGACACTTTGCTACAATGTAAAGTAGTGAGTGTACAGCTTGTATAACAGTGTAAATTTGCTGTCCCCTCAAAATAACTCAACACACAGCCATTAATGTCTAAACCGCTGGCAACAAAAGTGAGTATACTCCTAAGGGAAAATGCACTGCCTTAACACTATTGGGCATGGAATTCACCAGAGCTTTACAGGTTGCCACTGGAGCCCTCTTCCACTCCTCCATGAAGGCCTCACGGAGCTGGTGGATGTTAGAGACCTTGTGCTCCTCCACCTTCGGTTTGAGGATGCCCCACAGTACTAATTAGGGTTTAGGTCTGGAGACATGCTTGGTCCGTCCATCACCTTCACCCTCACCTTCTTTAGCAAGGCAGTGGTCATCTTGGAGGTGTGTTTAGGGTTGTTGTTCTGTTGGAATACTGCCCTGCGACCCAGTATCCAAAGGGAGGGGATCATACTCTGCTTCAGTATGTCACAGTACATGTTGGCATTCATGGTTCCCTCAATGAACTGTAACTCCTCAGTGTCAGCACCACTCATGCAGCCCCAGACCATGACACTCCCACCACCATGCTTGACTGTAGGCAAGACACACTTGTCTTTGTACTCCTCACCTGGTTTCCGCCACACACACTTGACACCATCTGAACCAAATATGTTTATCTTGGGTCTCATTAGACCACAGGACATGGTTCTAGTAATCCATGTCCTTAGACTGCTTGTCTTCAGCAAATTGTTTGCGGGCTTTCTTGTGCATCAACTTTTGAAGAGGCTTCCTTCTGAGATGACAGCCATGCAGACCAATTTGATGTAGTGTGCGGCGTATGGTCTTAGCGCTGACAGGCTTACCCACCACCCCTTCAACCTCTGCAGCAGTCAGTGCTGGCAGCACTCATATGTCTGTTTCCCAAAGACAACCTCTGAATATTCATACATAAATTTGCTGAAATTATATCAAAGTGCTGCTATGCAAAAAATGTTCAATAAAGTGATTGAATGCAATACTATAAATCATATAATGCCAATATGCTGCAACTATAAATTGATAGCATAAATTAATAATAACAAAAGCTCATAAAGTCCATATAAAGTGCTCTTAGTGCCAGGTGATTCAATCCTTAAGGTGCTTCCTTAATAATGAAAATATACTGCAACTGTAATAGCATAAATAAATAGCACAAATACATAAAGTCCATATAAAGTGCTCTTAGTGCTTGGTGATGCAATCCTTAAGGTGCTTCAAGCGTGCCCGGACTGTGCTCCCCTATGGTGTCCCCATTCACCAGAACAAACTTGGTACTGAGCCTGTGTAATAATTAGCTGCTCCTAGTCACGTCTGGGCTTTTTGGTAAAAACTATGTTACATCATGGTATGGGCTGTTTTAATGCATTACACCAACCGGAAATGACGTGTGTATTTATATATATATATATATATATATATAAAAGCAGACTCCTTTCCAGACTCCCCCTCAGAGACTGCAGACACGATAAAAGACAAGAGATAGTCAGAGTCTGCGGACATATTACAGGAGATGGTCTGAGGCTGCGGACAGGATACAGGAGAGAGTCAGAGGCTGCAGATATGTTACAGGAGCTGGTCAGAGGCTACAGACATATTACAGGAGCTGGTCAGAGGCTGCGGACACAGTACAGTCAATGTCAGAGACTGCGGACAGGATACAAGAGTTGGTCAGAGGTTGCAGACATGGTACAAGAAATGTCATGGACTGTGGACATGGTACAGGAAATGTCATGGGCTGTGGACATGGTACAGGAAATGTCATGGGCTGCGGACATGGTACAGGAGATGGTCAGAGGTTGCAGACATGTTACAGGAAATGTCATGTGCTGCGGACATGGTACAGTAAATGTCATGGGCTGCGGACATGGTACAAGAAATGCCATGGGCTGTGGACATGGTACAGGAAATGTCATGGGCTGCGGACATGGTACAGGAAATGTCATGGGCTGCGGACATGGTACAGGAGATGGTCAGAGGTTGCGGACATTGTACAGGAAATGTCATAGGTTGTGGAGAGAGAGGGAGAAGTATGCCTTGTTTCTCTTACTAGCTAGCAGGTGCCTACTTACTGCAGAGGGTGAAGCACAGTGTGTCTGTGTAAGCAGTGCTGGGACAAGGCCATCCAGCGCCCAGGGCCCCCCCCCCCCCTACCCTGTTTTTATGCATGACTAAACATCTTACTCACACCTGATCTTTATACCTACGTATAGCGTGCAGAGGTCAAGATTAGATCAATTACAAAGTGCAAGGGTCAGGAGCAAAAATTTTGTCAGAGTGCAGTAGTCAGGAGTGGATAAAGTAGGGTGGAGGGGTATGGTTTATGTAATATACAGTAAGCCTACAAAATATTGCACCCATGATCAGCAGATCGTGTGTGCAATGTTAGGCTCTTGCACATACTGCCTAAAGCTCTGTGCCCAAACCTCTGCACAGGCTGTCATTGCAGAGCTGTAGGCAGAATGAAAATTAAATATGGGTGAGCTGGAAGATCATCTAACCACTTCTTACCCGCCCGCCGTCAAATGACGGCGGAGCGGTGCATCCATTGTTCTGGGACGCCATCATATGATGGCGCACCAGAACTGCCTCTAGGATATGGCGCCACCCCGATCTTGGTAAAGAGTCAATGACATGACTCTTTACCCATGTGATTGGCAGTGTCCAATCACAGCCGGTCACATGTAAATGAGGAAGTGCAGTTTTTCGGCTCTCCTCGCCTCACACTGTCAGAGTGTGAGGCGGGGAGAGCCGATCAGCGGCTCCTCCTCACAGGGGAGACAAAGACAGGTAATCAGGGCACTGATCATCAGTGCCCTGATTACAGAAAATTAAAATAAAGTGCCAATCAGAGCCTACCATCAAATACCATCAAAAGAAAGCTCTATTTGTGTGAAAAAAATGATACAAATTTCATATGGGTACAGTGTAGCATGACAGCGCAATTGTCATTCAAAGTTTGACTGCGCTGAAAGCTGAAAATTGGCCTGGGCAGGAAGGGGGTGAAAGTGCACTGTATTGAAGTGGTTAAAATACAAGTCTGTCTGCTGCAATAGTGGACAGGACTTGTAGTTTCTATCCCCTATCCATGCGTCCAGCTCCCTAATCTACATGCAGGGTGCTGGAGGCATGGATTCCAATGGTTTAGATTCCACATGATTAGAGGCAGAGGCTCTAATAGGCTTCAAAAAAGGGTGGATCCGGGGCGCAGAGCACTGCGCCCTGAGCCCACCCAGTTTTTTGACAAATATTCATTCGCTATTGCCAAACTGATTCTCCTCCTGGCAAATCAGGAAACTGGACTTGAGACCTGTTTCCCGATTGGCCAAAAGCAGAATCCATGCTATTGGCCAAGGAGGAGGGAGGAGACGCAGGGGGAACACGCCGCCGCTGCCTGCCCAGGGTGAGTGAGCCGGGGAGGGAGTTTGGTAGTGCGGGCTGGAGCTGGTGTGGTCTGGGGGGGGGGGGCGTATGGTGTGGTCCGTCTACCGCCCCCCCAGCCCATGGAGCACCAGCCGCAACTGGGGTTGACTGCACTCCAAAGCATGTCACTCCGCCAGGCACCAATTCTAATGAGCTCATAGCCAAAAGCAGCCCCAGGGCAGCCATCCTGCCGGGAAATTTCTCCGTATCCAGTTAGGCCAGTCCGGCTCTGCACGCAAATGCATTGGAAACACTGCAAAGTCTATTCCAAATCAAAACATGAAGTAAAATGTTTCAAATTTGTTATTACTTTACAGAAAATTAAGAAAAAATATTATTTGGCTTTTTAAAAAAAAATAGCAGTGTCTGCATTTTTTTTTACAAACTCAAACATTTACTGTATAAACTGAAAAATGCTTGAAGATTGTTTTCCTGTGAATCACTGAATTAATATTTAGTTGCATAACCACTGTTTCTGAGAACTGCTTCACATCTGTGTGGCATGGAGTCAAACAACTTCTAGCACCTGTGAACAGGTATTCCAGCCGAGGATGATTACATCACTTTCCACAATTCCTCTGAATTTATTGGTTTTACCTCAAAAATAGCATTTTTGATGTCAACCCACAAGTTTTCTTTTGGATTAAGGCCGGGGGATTGGGCTGGCCACTCCATAACGTTAAATATTGTTGGTCTGAAATCAAGATGCTGCTTGCTTACTGGTGTGTTTGGGGTAGTTTTCTTGTTGAAACACCCATTTCAAGGGGGTTTCCTCTTCGGCATAAGGCAACATGACCTCTGCAAGTATTTTGATGTGTTCAAACTGATCCATGATCCCTGGTATGCGATTAATAGACCCAACACCATAATATGAGAAACATGTCTTCACAATGTACTGTGGCTTGAATTTTTGCAGTTCCAAAATCAAAAAAACAATCTTGCTTTAATCAGTCTACAAAACGTTGGGCCATTTCTCTTTATGCCAGTTATTATGTTCTTTATCAAATTGTAACCTCTTCAGCACATCGTTTTTTTCAACAATGAGACTTTGCAGGGGCTTCTTGCCTATAGTTCATATATGCATCTTCTAATTGTTACAGTACTCACAGGTAGCTTTAGATCTTATTTGATCACCCTGGAGCTGATGATTGGCTAGGTCTTTGCTATTTTGGCTATTCTTCAATCCATTTGAATTGTAGGTTTCCATTTTTCTTCCACTTCTTTCTGGTTTCGGATGCCATTTTAAAGCATGCGGGATAATTTTAGCTGAGAACCCTTTCAGTTTCTGCACTTTCAGTTTATATATTTTCCCCTCTCCAATAAACTTTTTAATCAATGTACGCTGTTCTTCTGAACAGTGTCTGGAACGACCCATTTTACTCATATTTTCAGAGAGAAATGCACTATACCCTGCATGTACAACTTTTTCTGCCTCCGTCCTTTAATAAAACTATTGTTTCACAGACTGAATGACCTCACTAATTGAACTCCACACTGCTATTATTTTGAACACGCCCCTTTCAATAAATGGTTCAATTACACAGAATCTGCAGCATGCATGTCATGACTGTTGGATCTGTTGCTTTGCTATTACTCTACTACACCCACTTGTAAATTATTTTACAAAAAACAGTGATCTGGTTAGTGATGTTGGACTCTTTTTTTAAACAAAACTCTGTGTGTGTGTATGTATGTATATATATATATATATATATATATAGTGCCTTGCGAAAGTATTCGGCCCCCTTGAACTTTGCGACCTTTTGCCACATTTCAGGCTTCAAACATAAAGATATAAAACTGTAATTTTTTGTGAAGAATCAACAAGTGGGACACAATCATGAAGTGGAACGAAATTTATTGGATATTTCAAACTTTGTTAACAAATAAAAAACTGAAAAATTGGCCGTGCAAAGTTATTCAGCCCCTTTACTTTCAGTGCAGCAAACTCTCTCCAGAAAAAATGACAGTTTTATATCTTTATGTTTGAAGACTGAAATGTGGCAAAAGGTCGCAAAGTTCAAGGGGGCCGAATACTTTCACAAGGCACTGTATATATATAGTGGGGATCGAAAGTTTGGGCACCCCAGGTAAAAATTTGTATTAATGTGCATAAAGAAGCCAAGGAAAGATGGAAAAATCTCCAAAAGGCATCAAATTACAGATTAGACATTCTTATAATATGTCAACAAAAGTTAGATTTTATTTCCATCATTTACCATTTCAAAATAACAGAAAACAAAAAAATGGCATCTGCAAGTATCACAGCTTTTGCAAGTATCACAGCTTGTAAACGCTTTTTGTAGCCAGCCAAGAGTCTTTCAATTCTTGTTTGAGGTATCTTTGCCCATTCTTCCTTAAAAAAAGTCTTCCAGTTCTTTGAGATTTCTGGGCTGTCTGTCACGCACTGCTCTTTTAAGGTCTATCCATAGATTTTCAATTATGTTGAGGTCAGGAGATTGTGAAGGCCATGGCAAAACCTTCAGTTTACGCCTCTTGATGTAATTCCCGTGGATTTCGAGGTGTGTTTAGGATCATTATCCATTTGTAGAAGCCATTCTCTCTTTAACTTCAGATTTTTCACAGATGGCATCAAGTTACCATCCAAAATTTGCTGAAATTTTATTGAATCAATTTTTCCTTCTACTCGTGAGATGTTCCCTGTGCCACTGGCTGAAATACAACCCCAAAGCATGATTGATCCACCCCCATGCTTAACAGTTGGACAGAGGTTCTTTTTATTAAATTCTGTGCCCCTTCTTCTCCAAATGTATCTTTGCTCATTCCGGCCAAAAAGTTCAATTTTAACCTCATCGGTCCACAAAACTTGTATCCAAAATGCATTAGGCTTGTCTATATGTTCATTTGTAAAGTTCAAATGATTTTTGTGGTGAGGACGTAGAAGAGTTTTTCTTCTGATGACTCTTCCATGAAGACCATATTTGTACAAGTATCTCTTTATAGTGGAATAGTGTACCACAACTCCAGTGTCTGCCATATTTTTCTGGAGGGATCGTGCAGTCAAACGTGGGGTTTGAATTGTTTTTCTCACAATCCTGCAAGCTGTTCTGTCTGATATTTTTCTTGGTCTTCCAGATCTTGCTTTAACTTCCACTGGTCCTGGTGACTGCTATTTCTTAATTACTTTCCGAACAGAGGATATTGACATCTGAAAACGCTTTGCTATCTTCTTATAGCCTTCTCCAGCTTTGTGAGCGTCAACTATTTTCAGTTTGAGTTTTCTAGACAACTGCTTAGAAGATCTCATGGTGCTGATTGTTGGGGCAAGGTCAGATGTGTCTGGGCATTTAAAACCTTTGTAATTGACATCACCTGGTCTTCCCAGATGATGATTGAGAACAATCCATGACACTGGCAGGTCTCAGCCTTGCAAAGGGGGCAGTGCATGCTATAAATTCTGCAGTGTTCCCAAACTTTTGCAGATGCCATTTTTTGTTTTCTGTAAATTTGAAAGTGTCAATGATTGAAGTAAAATCTAACTTTTGTTGACATATTATAAGAATGTCTAATCTGTAATTTGATGCCTTTTGGAGATTTTTCCATCTTTCCTTGGCTTCTTTATGCACATTAATACAAATTTTTACCTGGGTGCCCAAACTTTCGATCCCCACTATATATATATATATATATATATATATATATATATATTAAGTAGACATTATGAACATTTTCAGCACAGGGTCTTCAATAAGTAGAGCATTAATATTATATAGAGTAAGGCACATTTCAAAGTGATGAATGTAATCTCATCTCATAGCCAACAGTCTTTTATACTTATACTTTTTTGTTTGCACCATCTGGTTATCATTATTCTAGCTGCTAAGAGTAGATGGGTAACTATTGTATTATAAGTAACAGAAAATTAATCAATATCAAGATTTAATAGAGCTAGCCAAGGGGTTGGAGGAAAAAAAAAATTTCTCTGTCGCTCATTGACAGACGTAGTCCTCTTTGATTCTCATCAATAGGGTTATGCTGCCTCTGCAGGAGTAGGACTAGGCAGAAAGAAAAACGTTCTGGCTCCACCCTAGGGGCAGTCCCAGAGGGTATATCCTCCCTCTCTCTGCTACAGGATGTCAGTTTTTTTCTGTCTAGTCAGGAGTAAGGACCTAAGTTCCTTGCTGGGATCTCTGGTCCTGGCAAGATTTTTTAGAAAAAAAATTTCCTTTTAGGTAGTTTTTTGTCTCCAGTTTTCCTTGAGATCTTCAAGCAAATCACGCCGGATCTGGGCGACGGGCTGGATGTTGAGATCCAGTGGTCACCCCAGCCGGCCTACGAGCGAGCGCAGACCATAGCATCACGCTTGGTCGGCCGCGACACATTCAAGTAAGTATGCGGGACCGGGCGACGGGCTGGATGTTGAGATCCAGTGGTCACCCCGGTTCAGCCTACGATCGCGTGCAGACCAGAGCTCCGCGCTGGGTCGGCCGCGACAGAGTCCCATTGGAGGGACTGACCTTGCGAGTTAAAGGTCTCGCTTGGACGCCAGGAACCAGAGAGTCAAGGCGTCCGTATTGGTCGACAGCCCCCCACCCCGGTGGAGAGGGTACTGTGAAGAGAGGGTGCCGTCAGCCGGTATGGTGAGTAAATGTTCCCCCTTCCCCCCTGTGGGGTCTTTGGGATACGGGCCCCTCTGTGTATGGTCGGATCCTTTCTGACATTAAAGTTCCCCCTTGTAGCCTATGACATGTTCACATATCCCCTGTGATAGTGTGATCTGGTTTGGGAGCTGACACTCCAGCAGGCTTGGTTTGGGAGCTAACACTTTAAACAAACCTCGGTTTGGGAGCTGACACTCTAGCAACCTCGGTTTAGGAGCTGACACTCCAGCAGGCTTGGTTTGGGAGCTGATACTTCAGCAAGCCTTGGGTTCTCTAGCAAGGAAGCCGAGTTCGATTTGCTATAGTAAAACACATAGGAGGTATAGCCTACCTTAGATCGCCATACTCCCGCAGGCCGACAGGCCGCCATCAGCTGTTTTCAAAGCATGCAGGCCGCTGTACTGGAGGAGCCACGCTAGATCGGCAGTCCGCCGCCATTTTGTTGTAGACCGCATGTCTGCATGGTCTACACAAGCCGCCCGCAGGTCACGCAGGCCACCATTTTTTCGTAGCCTATCGTCTCCTGCATGGGGGTGGCCATGTTTGATGTGCCCAGCAAACCTCGAGTAGCAGCTGGGAACGCCGAAGGGCGTACACAGGGGGCGGAGCCACTTCCTTTCACCCGGGAATCCTAGTGCAGGACTTCCCAGTCTGCACAAGACAACGCTGACAGCAGTTTTAATAAGAAACTTCTTTGCATCTGAGTGAGCCCTTGGGGTCTCTCTCTCTCTGTGGGGGTCCTAAGCAGGTACGCTGAGGGGCGCTATTGCGCTGGTGAATTAAAAAAGGTATATTTTTTTTTTTTTTTAAAAAAAGGGTATTTTTTTATTAAAAAAAAAATAATTTTTCTTTTTTACTGGCAAAGTGTCCTGGATTAACATGGACCCTGCCACACATGTACCTCCACCTGATCCCCTCGAAGTGGCTGCAGGACCCTCCAGTTGCCCACTTAATAGTGAGTCATTGTCAGCAGTTTTTGGAAATTTTTTGTCTATCCCGGGTGGAATTGGCTTGTCAGGGACAGGGCGCAAGGAAGCGACCCCCGCCTATCCCCATTTTCATCTGAAACTTCAGATTCAGAGTCTGAGCCTATTCCTGCAGTTGCAGGTACCTCATCTGGGGTTTGTGACTCGGGTACTGTCTCTTCAGACAGTGAGGAAGATGTTTCGGCATCTACCATAGCCCGAGAGGAAGCGTTAGCAACGCATTAATTGTATATGTTCGGATACACCATCAGAAGTAGCTGATACTGAGATCCCATTTGATACTAATAAACGCACCAACATGGTAAAAGTATTTCCCTTACCCAAGTGTTTCGGTAATGTAACTAAGTAGGAATGGGGTCATCCAAGACGAGCCCCTACTATTTCCTAAACGCATTAAAAGGCGTTATTCGTTCGAGGAATTTTTCCTCAAGAGATGGATAGTACCATCTGTGGTGGATTTTTCAATCTCCAGATTGAACAAAGCTACGGTTATCCTATTGGAGGATGCTCCGTCCTTTAAAGATGATCGTAAAGTGGAAGCTGTGTCTCGCGCCATCTTTTCCCTAATTGGGTCAGCTTTCAGACCAGTAATTGCTATTGGTCTAGAATGGACCAAGTGGCTTAGAGGGGAGAGATATCCCCCAGGCGGTATCAGATCTGGTGGAACAGATGATACAAGAGTTACAGTTTGTCTGCGACATTGCACTAGACGCTACTCCACTATTGGGGCGAGCATCAGTTTTCAGCAGTGGTCCTCAGGCGTACACTGTGACTAAGATATTGGTTGGCAGACCAAGGCTCCAAGGAAGCTTTGGTTAAATCTCCCTTTTCAGGGTGTGCGCCTATCTTGGGGCCAATTTAGATGAGATTATTAAGGATCTCACTAGAGGAATAAGGGTAAAGGATCCCGTCAGAGACGGGGGCCTTCTTTTTCCGCTCATAAAAGTTTTTTCAGCCCACGAAAAAAAAAAAAAAAAAAGTCCTCCAAAACTCCTTCGGGAGGTTTTTTTATGGGGCGCTGGTCGGGCAAGCAAAGGCCCGGCTCTTCCAGACCTGAAGATAAGACTACTAAAGCCTGAAGGTGCGCCCCCGCCCATAGCTGGGGCAGGGGGGACGTCTTCGCCGGTTTCCGGATCCATGGCTTTCCAGAATCTCGGACAAATAGTTCGCGAGGTCAGACGGTCAGGTTACAAGATTGTATGTCAATCTCTCCCAGTGCGATTCTTCCTTCCAATATTCGACTATCCCCGGATCGCTTAAGAGCTTACGGGGGGCAGTCACGGATTTAATGCAACAAGGAGTGGTGGTCCACGTTCCTTGGACAGAGCATTTCAAGGGTTCTATTCAAACCTTTTCACAATACCCAGAAAAGAGGGCAAAGTGCGTCCAATTCTGGACTTAAGAGCACTTAATCTTTTTTGTCAGGGTACAAAAATTCAAGATGGAGTCCATTCGCACAGTAGCGGCCTCCCTGCATCAGGGGGATTTTCTGGCGTCCATAGACATCTAGGATGCCTATCTTCACTTTCTTATTTATGCATGACATCAGCATTTCCTGCGTTTTTCCGTAGAAAGAGTACCATTCGTTTCTGGAGTTACTCCTTGGTCTCGCCTCGACTCTCCGGGTCTTCACAAAGGTGTGGGCCCCAGTCTTGACGTTGTTACGACAACGAGACATATCGATTCTAGGTCACCTAGACGATCTTCTGCTCCGTGTGGAGTCTCTGCAGACTCTATTACTAAATTTAGAGATCACCATGACCTCTTTGCAAGAGTTCGGGTGGCTGGTGAACCTGCAGAAGTTATCGTTGGTTCCCACCAGAAGGCTGGAATATTTGGGTCTAATTTTAGACACATCCAGGCTTGCATGAGGGTCCTGGGTTTGATGGTGGCTTCCTTTGAAGCAGTACCAGTTGCCCAGTCCCATACCCAAATCCTTCAAGGAGAGATTCTTCTCAAGTGTAACCGAAATCCAGATTCCCTGGACAATCGGATCCGGCTGAGCGAGCGGACCAGGGAGTCCCTGGTCTGGTGGTTTCGGTCTCCGATGCTCAACCAGGGGAAGTCATTCCTACCAATATTTGGACGCTTATCACCACGGATGCCAGTCTATCCGGGTGAGGAGAAATTCTCGGCTCAGGGGCTTTGGTCCCTGGAAGAGTCCAGGTTACCGATAAATGTATTGAAACTGAGAGCAATCAGACTTTGTCTGATTCACTGGACCGAGCAGCTCCAGGGCAGCCCGGTTCAGATCCAGTCGGACAATGCCACAGCAGTGGCTTATGTCAATCACCAAAGGGGCACCAGGAGTGTCCTGGCGGCCATAGAAGTGGCCAGCATTCTTCGTTGGGCGGAACAAATGTTCCAGCTCTCTCTGCGGTATTCATTCCGGGGGTGAATTGGCAGGCAGATTATCTCAGCCGTCAGATTCTGGATCAAGGGGTATGATCTCTTCATCCAGGGATATTCCACCAACTGTGCCTCCGTTGGGGCACTCCGAATGGGAGCTGTTGGCTTCTCAGCTCAACAGGAAAAGTGTGGAGGTTTGTGGTTCGTTCCCACGATCTTCTAGCAGATACCGCAGACATGCTGATCGCCCCGTGGGGGCAGTATCAGCTACTTCCCTCCTCTCAAGTTACTGCTGAAGCTTCTTCGCAGGATAGAGGTGGAGGGAATTCCAATTATCCTGGTAGATCAGGACTGGCCTAGTCGGCCTGGTACGCCGACCTGGTCAGGCTGGTCACAGACGTTCCTTGGCGACTTCCTCTTACGGAGGATCTGCTGTCGCAGGGACCGATCTTTCATCCTGCTTTACGATCGCTGGCTTTAACGGCCTCGTTATTGAGACCCAGGTGCTGAAGGACAAGGGATTGTCAGCTTCAGTTATTCCTACTCTAGTTAAAGCAAGGAAAGCGACTTCCAGAAAGATTTATCATCGTACATGGAAGTCTTATATTGCGTGGTCTTTATTCGGTAGCCCGAATATTGGCTTTTTTGCAACAGGGAGTTGAGCAGAAGCTGGCCTTGAGTGTTATCAAGGGTCTGTTTTCAGCATTAGCTATCTTCTTTCAGAAGGTTTTGGCTACTCATTCCTTGGTGCGGAATTTCATCCAGGGGGTGCGACACCTGGCTCCGCCAGTGCGCGCGCCGTTATCATCCTGGGATCTTAATTTGGTGCTGTCGGTTCTTCAGACACCTCCCTTTGAAAATATCAGGGAGATTCCCTTGCTTACTTTATCCCAGAAGGTGGCCTTCTTGGTGGCTATCACTTCTGCACGCAGGGTGTCAGAACTGGCCGCATTATCTTGTCTTTCCCCATATCTGGTGGTTCATAGAGATAAGGTTGTTCTTCATCCGAATCCATCCTTCCTTCCTAAGGTGGTTTCAAAGTTTCATTTGAATAAGGACATTGTATTGTCTTTCCTATGTCCTAAGCCCTATCATCCTCGAGAATTGCGTTGCATTCCTTGGATGTAGTTCGGGCGATCAGGATATATTTAAATACTACGGATTCATTTTGTAAGACAGATTCACTGTTTGTGATCACGGATGGCCCTAAGAAGGGGTTGCCTGTTTCTGCCGCGACCATCTTTAGATGGATCAGACAGACGGTGGTATAGGCTTATTCTATCTAAGGGTCGGGATCCCCCGTTCCCTGTTAAGGCGCATTCTACTCGGGCGCTTAGAGTTTCCTGGACCTTCCGCCATCAGGCGTCAGTGGTTCAGGTTTTCAAGGCGACTACCTAGTCGTCGGTTCATACCTTTACAAGATTGTATAAGGTTTATGTGAGGGCATCGTCAGATGCCTCTTCTGGCCGCAAGGTTCCTGCAGGCCGCTGTTTGAGGAGACTGTTGGTCTACCTCGAGGGTTTGTTGGGTAGGTCTCATCTGTTTGCTCGATGAGTCCTTTGATACTTCTGGTTGGCTCCGGTTGGGCCTTCTAGATTGGATTTTGATTTCTGTCAATCCCACCCCTCATTTGTGGCACTGCTTTGGGACGTCCCTATTGATGAGAATCAAAGAGGACTACGTCTGTCAATGAGCGACAGAGAAAATTGGATTTTTGTAAGATCTTACCGTAAAATCCTTTTCTCTTAGCTCATTGACAGACGTAGTACCCGCCCCTCTATCATTGAGTTGGGTTGGGTTAAATTCTCTGACACTGCTTTGTGACATAACTGACATCCTGTAGCAGAGAGAGGGAGGATATACCCTCTGGGACTGCCCCTAGGGTGGAGCCAGAACATTTTTCTTTCTGCCTAGTCCTACTCCTGCGGAGGCAGCATAACCCTATTGATGAGAATCAAAGAGGACTACGTCTGTCAATGAGCTAAGAGAAAAGCATTTTACGGTAAGATCTTACAAAAATCCAATTATTCCGGTGACCTCTGATATTATTTGGAAAATTTTCTACCAGAAACTGTTTTTACAGTACCATAATACAATCCATCCGGAAAGTATTCACAGTGCTTCACTTTCTCCACAATTTTATATGTTACAGCCGTATTCCAAAATGGATTAAATTAATTATTTTCCTCAAAGTTCTACAAACAATACTCCATAATGACGTCAAACAATTTTGGGCAAAATCTTTGCAAATGTATTAAAAATAAACAAAAATAATCATATGTACAAACGTATTCACAGCATTTGCCATGACACTCAAAATTGAGCTTAGGTGCATCCTGGTTCCACTGATCATCACTGAGGTGTTTCTACAACTTGATTGAAGTCCACCTGTGGTAAATTCAGTTGATTGGACATGATTTGGAAAGGCACACCCCTGTCTGTCTGCAGTTAACAGTGCATGTCAAAGCATAAACCAAGCCATGAAGTCCAAGGAATTGTCTGTAGACCTCCAAGACAGGATTTTATCCAGGCACAGATCTGAGAAATGGGGAAAAAAAAACGTACTGCAGCATTGAAGGTCCCAATGAGCACAGTGACCTCCATTATCCATAAATGGAAGAAGTTTGAAACCAACAGGGCTCTTCCTAGGGCAGACCAAGCCAAACTGAGCGATCGGGGGAGAGGGGCCTTAGTCAGGGAGGTGACCAAGAACCTGCTAGTCACTTTGACAGATCTCCAGCGTTTCTCTGTGGAGAAAGGAGAACTTCCCAGAAGAACAACCATCTCTGCAGCACTCCACCAATCAGGTCTGTATTGTAGAGTCAAGCTTAAAATATTGATTCAGCGAAAATCCTGATTTGTGACCTAATATGTTGCATGCTGAACACTCCAAGGCCAAAACACAACACCTCAAAAATATATAATAACTCAAATAGCGCAGCACAAACAGAAAATGAATAATATAAGATAAAATATATTTATCCGTAAAAGCATAAATTGATAATTGAGTCCATGCCATTTTGAAAATCCACACATTGATGGCCACTATGAGGAAAGTGCTTCCAATTCAGGCATGCAGGTGTTAATGTGAATCAAGTTCCTTCCACCACAGACCTAAGCAGCTGCTCACCTCCTTGCTGTGACCAATAGGTCTCAATATGCCTTCCCTAATACGGGGACACAATTCATCCAGTGGGCACTCAGCAGCAGCGGTATAAATCAATCCGTGGCATATGCACAAAAATAAAACGAAGCAACATCTAGTGCTCTCTGATTAATAACACAATTTATTAAAACAAGTAAAAGAACTTACAAGTCTGGCACTTGTAACAAATGCATATGATGAGCGCTCACAGTACAAGCTGTACACCAAAAAGATTGCAGCGGGTGACATCACATGTAGCTCCTCCCCCGTATGCGTTACATCCTTGGCTGGACTTCATCAGCGGGAAAGTGCTGGTTACAAGTGTCGGACCTGTAATTTTTTTAACTCGTTTTAAAAATAGGAGATAACACAAGCGCCATACTAAGTGCAGCATTTATAAGGTTTTATTGGAAATCACAAGAATGTTACTCACAAGGGTTGAGACATCAAAGGAATGTAGTTTAGCACTGCAAATTCATCCCTTTCAGCAGAGCAATAGGTCAGGATAGACTCTTGCGGCTGTGGCTCATAGGGATGCTGCCGGTTGATGCCGGTACTTTCTGGGGCCGTGGAACGCACGGGCGACTCGTCCTGACCTCGCTTCCCGGATAGGATGGGATGAAGTGGGCAACGCGTTTGCGGAGCATGCGCTTACTTTTCAGGCCTGTGCAGCGCTATTTCAGGTGGGGACTTATATGGCAATGGAAGGTAGCCGCTGGGTCCTAAGTTCTGGCGGCTTCTTCAGGTTTTAGAAAATCCATAATCTGATATGGTCACTATAATCAAGGAATCCATGATTTTGAAAATATATAACATGGTAAAAAATAATAAATAAAGAATAAAATATATAGGTTGTATAAATAAGTAAAGTGCAGCATTATTGGAATTTAAGGATACCATTACACACACTGAGAATATGTATGATGGTTTAACAATATATCATAGACAACGATTGATAATAAAATAGGATTATTCGGAATCCAAATTTAAAAGTTATTCACAATTGTAAACATATTTTTGATCATAACAAAAAATTGGACGTTCATGATTAGACTAACTGATAAAAAGAAATAATGATAAATAAAAATGATTCACATTATTTTTTATCCTGTTATATATTTCCAAAATCATGGATTCCTTGATTATAGTGACCTTCTTGTCATATTATGAATTTTCCAATACCTGGTGGAGCGGCCAGAATGTAGGACCCAGCGGCTACCTTCCATCTCCATATAAGCCCTCACCTAAAATGGCGCTGCATAGGCCTGCAAAACGAGCGCATGCTCTGCAAACACTTCGCCCATGATATCCCATCGGATCCCATTGGAAGCACTTCCTCAGTGTCCATCAGTGTGTGGATTTTCAGAATTACATAGACTCATTAATTATCATTTTGTGCTTTTACTGATAAATATATTTTATCTTATAATATTAATTTTCTGGTTGCTCTGCACTATTTAAGTTACTGTATGGTAAAGTGGCCAGATAGAAGCCACTCCTCAGTAAAAGGCACATGATAGCCCGTCTGGAGTTTGCCAAAAGGCACCCGAGGGACTCTGTCTATGAGAGACAAAATTCTCTGGTCTGATGAAAGAAAGATTGGACTCTTTGGCCTGAATGGCAAGCATCATGTCTGGAGGAAACCAGGCATCTGTAGTCACCTGGCCAATACATCACTCCAGTGAAGAATGGTAGTGGCAGCATCATGCTGTGGGGATGTTTTTCAGCGGAAGGAAGACTAGTCAGGATCGAGGGAAAGATGAATGGTCTTATTACTAAGAGAAAAAAAATCTTTTCTTGTTCCTAGTTCACTCAGATACCTGTAATATATTTTTTGATGAAAATACACAAGGATCTTTTCAATCCGCCTGGTAGGCCAATTGTTAGCGGTATAGATTCCATAACCTCCAGGTTCAGCAAAGATGTAGACAGCTTCCTTCAGCCACTGGTTTCCCAGACTCCTTCTTATTTGAGGGACTCTTCCCAGGTCATTAGGGTGCTTGAGGAGATGGTCTGGAGTGATAGCTATATATTAGCTACCACCAATGTGACATCCCTCTATACCATCATCTCGCATCATGATGGCTGTGAGGCTGTGGAGTCATTTTTGAGGAGAGATGAGGGGCTTTCATCCAAACAGAGGGCTTTTTTAATGAAGTTGCTCCAGTTCGCCATGTCCCATAACTATTTTTTGTTTGTGGGGTTCTTACTTTCTGCAAAATAGAGGTGTGGCGATGGGAGCAAAATTTGCTCCAACCATGGCCAATCTTTTTATGGCCAAGTGGGAGGAGGGATATAGTGAACAGGATCTGGAAAAGGTCATAGTTGATGTAGGACAAACAAACAAGAAAGACATCTTAAGAGGATGGAAAAAAACACTTAGGGGGATGACCATAGGGTTGCTTTTGTGACTTCTTTTCCCAAACAATATTTGGATATTAAACGGATCCTCCGGAAACACTGGAGGGTTTTAAAAAAGGATCAGGTTTTGGGCCCTATCCTTCCAGACCTTCATCGTGTTACTTTCAGAGGGGTTGCTCCTCTGAGACTTCATGTTTTGCCCCAAATGTCTTAGATGCCCCTAAGATTTCGCCCTCCTATTTTCAACAACAAGAAAGGTTTTTTTCCCTTGTCATCGCTGTGGGGTATGTAGCCTTAATGCCAATAAGAATAGGAAAAGTACCACCTTTAAATCAATATTGAATTCCAAGGAGTTTGAGATATCTTCATTTATTACATGTTCTTCCCAAAATGTGGTATACTTGCAGACATGTCCTTGCTAATTTCAGTATGTAGGGAGAACAGTAAGGACACTTAGTGTTAGAGTGAATGAGCATATCACGAACATCAAAAAGGGCTTCCCCAAGTACAGTGTCTCCCAACATTATGATGAATGTCATGGGAGAGACCCTACAGGTATCACCTTTTTGGGGATAGATAAGTTATCTCCTCATTTGGGGGGGGGGTCGTATATTAGAAGAGAGGTATCACAAATGTAAATTCGTTGGATTTATGATATATTCATATAAATATTTTTGAGTCTGATTAGGAGCCCTCTGTTGACGTTTTCTTCCTGTGAAGGAGGAGCGAGTTTGACACAGCCTGTCTCTGCTATGTCTGGTGCTTGGACTACAGAGCTTTCTGTGTTTTTCAGTTGCCAAGGTAACGCCCTCCCGGCAGGAAGTGACGTTAAGACCATTCAGCATATGTAAGGCATGTGTGTGTGTCTCGTAGCCACACCTCAGACGACAGCTGATTGGCCGAAATACATCAGGTGGGCACACTGACACACACATGCTGAATGGCTCGGAACTTCTGAAATGTTTTGATGCTTGGGTTTTATCTTCTTTTGTAAGTATGTTTGAAAATACATTTTAAAAGTTATTGAACATACTGCGCTATGAGATCTCCTTTATCTCTCTTGGTTTACATCTGAGTTGCTGGCTGGAGAGTTATATCGGATTACATCATCCCTGTTGATTGGTTTAAAGCTGCAATTGGGGACTGACACATCATTGGGTTGATCCTCTGCCGACACTGGCTACATGCTTTTTTCATCTTCATTCTGGTAAGGGGATTGAGAGATCACATGTTGTTGTTGTGTGCTATCAGACGCACTGAAGGTGCTAGATTTTTCCTTCTATCAAGCGCTGCTTATGAACTTTTATACTTTATTTATGCTCTCGTCTTTGCATTTAGCTGGCTGCTTGAACCTCCCTTTTCTGTGAATTGTTATGGTTCTTAAAAAGGTTTTTTCAATTGTATAGCGCAGATATTTTTATATTTTTTAATTCCAGATTCCATGTGGTATCCACAATCATCGCTCTCTCTCCTTTTACACTTCTCCTCTAGGGCTACCACTCAACATGCATTACTTTGCATACACTCTTTGGCCATAACCAACATCTCTTTAATTTCCTGCAACTCTTTCTCAATCGCTTCATTCTTCTGCACCTCGCGGCAAAGGGCCTGCACAACTAACCACCCAGTAGTGGCAGCGGCTTTCCGCTCCTTCTTGGAAAATACGCTCAAATCTAAACGCAAAACCTGCATACCAAGTTCGGTACCAAGGTCTGGATAGTTTGGAGCAGCATATTTAATCAATTCCTTTGCCATGGGTTTCCAGTACCCAGAACAGACCCATGTTGGAATTGCTCCATACTTAGAAGATGATTCCTTCCCTCCCGCTCTCTTGCTTTTTTAAAACCGAGTATGCATCTCTACTCTCAGGGGGAACACAAATGCAAAAAGAGAAATCACAATCTCTATGTATTGTCCAGGCTTAAAGTGACTATGCCTAAGGGCTTATTCACTAAATTGCTGACTCAGTCTTGCAGCAGTTCAATAAATAATTCTCATACACCCTCTATAACACAATATTTCATCCAAATATTCTATTTTTAGTGACCATGCAGTATCCTGTTGACTACGCCAGTTGTATCAAATGTGGGAAAAACAACATTTATAATGAAGGTATACTGGGCAGCCTCTGAAACATCTAGTGCAGGGCTTCCCAAACTTTTTTGGGCCGAGACCCACTTCTGAATACATGTATTTTTCGGGACCCACTTGCTTGTAATTGAATATTATAAAGCGCTACAGAATTTGTTGGCGCTATATAAATGCAAATAATAATAATGCATATTTTAGAGTCCATTCACACTGCTGCGACATGTGAGGCGACTTGTGTGCCCTCAAGTCGCTTGACATAACAAATCCCATGTAAATCAATGAGAGCCATCTTAATTGGCACTACTGAAGTTGCTCCGACTTCAGAAAAGGGTCCTGTACTACTTTGAGGCGACTTGTATCCGACTTGTCCCAATAGACTTCAATGGGAGTCGCCTCCAAGTCGGATCCTTATCTTATTTGAAGCGACTTGTGATCCGACTTTGCAGGAAGAAGAAGGAAAATTAGCCAGGCATTCCCCACATTGCAGCCATGCCTACAGTTCCTATATACTATTATCTCTGCCTGGTCTGTGTGAGTGGCACTGGTGGACACTGATTCGTGGCACTGCTATGTGGCACTTATACGTGGCACCGGTGGACACTGATTCATGGTACTGCTATGTGGCACTGATACGTGGCACTTGTGGACACTGATTTGTGGCACTGATACGTGGCACTGGTGGACACTGATTCGTGGCACTGATACGTGGCACTTGCGGACACTGATTTGTGGCACTGGTGGACACTGATTTGTGGCACTGATACGTGGCACTGGTGGACACTGATACGTGGCACTGATACGTGGCACTGGTGGACACTGATTCGCGGCACTGCTACGTGGCACTGGTGGACACTGATTTGTGGCAGTGATACGTGACACTGGTGGACACTAATTTGTGGCACTGATACGTGGCACTGGTGGACACTGATTCGTGGCAATGCTACGTGGCACTGATACATGGCACTGGTGGACACTGATTCGTGGCACTGCTATGTGGCACTGATACGTGGCATTTGTGGACACTGATACGTGGCACTTGTGGATGCTGATTCGAGGCACTGATACGTGCCACTGGTGGACACTGATTTGTGGCACTGATACGTTGCACTGATACGTGGCACTGGTGGACACTGATTTGTGGCAATGCTATGTGGCACTGATACATGGCACTGGTGGACACTGATTCGTGGCACTGCTACGTGGCACTGCTACGTGGCACTTTTGGACACTGATTCATGGCACTGATATGTGGCACTGGTGGACACTGATTCGTGGCACTGGTGGACACTGATTCGTGGCACTGGTGGACACTGATTTGTGGCACTGATACGTGGCACTGGTGGACACTGATTCGTGGCACTTATATGTGGCACCGGTGGACACTGATTCATGGCACTGCTATGTGGCACTGATACGTGGCACTTGTGGACACTGATTCGTGGCACTGATACGTGGCACTGGTGGACACTGATTCGTGGCACTGCTACGTGGCACTTATATGTGGCACCGGTGGACACTGATTCATGGCACTGCTATGTGGCACTGATACGTGGCACTTGTGGACACTGATTTGTGGCACTGATACGTGGCACTGGTGGACACTGATTCGTGGCACTGATACGTGGCACAGGTGGACACCGATTCGTGGCACTGATACGTGGCACTTGCGGACACTGATTTGTGGCACTGGTGGACACTGATTCATGGCACTGATACATGGCACTGGTGGACACTGATACGTGGCACTGATACGTGGCACTGGTGGACACTGATTTGTGGCACTGATACGTGGCACTGATACATGGCACTGGTGGATACTGATTTGTGGCAATGCAACGTGGCACTGATACGTGGCACTTGTGGATACTAATTTGTGGCACTGATACGTGGCACTGGTGGACATTGATTCATGGCACTGATACGTGGCACTGGTGGACACTGATTCGTGGCACTTGCGGACACTGATTCGTGGCACTGGTGGACACTGATCCGTGGCACTGATATGTGGCACTGGTGGACACTGATTTGTGGCACTGCTACGTGGCACTTATACGTGGCACCGGTGGACACTGATTCATGGCACTGATACGTGGCACTGGTGGACACTGATTAGTGGCACTGATACGTGGCACTGGTGGACACTGATTTGTGGCACTGATACATGGCATTTGTGGACACTGATACGTGGCACTTGTGGATACTAATTCGTGACACTGATACGTGCCACTGGTGGACACTGATTTGTGGCACTGATACGTGGCACTGATATGTGGCACTGGTGGACACTGATTTGTGGCAATGCTACGTGGCACTGATACGTGGCACTGGTGGACACTGATTCGTGGCAATGCTACGTGGCACTGGAGGACACTGATTCGTGGCACTGATACGTGGCATTTGTGGACACTCTTGTGGCACTGATACGTGGCACTTGTGGATACTGATTAGTGGCACTGATACGTGGCACTGGTGGACACTGATTTGTGGCACTGATATGTGTACGTGGCACTGATATGTGGCACTGGTGGACACTGATTTGTGGCACTGATACGTTGCACTTTTGGACACTGATTTGTGGCACTGATACGTGGCACTGGTGGACACTGATACGTGGCACTGGTGGACACTAATTCGTGGCACTGATATGTGGCACTGGTGGACACTGATTCATGGCAATGCTACGTGGCACTGGTGGGCACTGATTTGTGGCACTGATACGTGGCATTTGTGGACACTGATACGTGGCACTGGTGGACACTTATTCGAGGCACTGATACGTGGCACTGGTGGACACTGATACGTGGCACTGATATGTGGCACTGGTGGACACTGATTCGTGGCACTGATACATGGCACTGGTGGATACTGATTCGTGGCAATGCAACGTGGCACTGATACGTGGCACTGGTGGACACTGATTTGTGGCAATGCTACGTGGCAGTGATACGTGACACTGGTGGACACTAATTTGTGCCACTGATACGTGGCACTGGTGGACACTGATTCGTGGCAATGCTACGTGGCACTGGTGGACACTGATTCGTGGCACTGATACGTGGCACTGATACGTGGCATTTGTGGGCACTGATACGTGGCACTTGTGGATACTAATTCGTGGCACTGATAGGTGGCACTGGTGGACACTGATACGTGGCACTGGTGGACACTAATTTGTGGCACTATGTGGCACTGGTGGACACTGATTCGTGGCAATGCTACGTGGCACTGGTGGACACTGATTCGTGGCACTGATACGTGGCATTTGTGGACACTGATACATGGCACTGATACGTGGCACTTGTGGATACTAATTTGTGGCACTGATACGTGCCTCTGGTGGACACTGATACGTGGCACTGATACATGGCACTGATGCGTGCCACTGGTGGACACTGATTCGTGGCAATGCTATGTGGCACTGATACGTGGCACTGGTGGACACTGCTACGTGGCACTTTTGGACACTGATTCGTGGCACTGATACGTGGCACTGGTGGACACTGATTCATGGCACTGATACATGGCACTGGTGGACACTGATTTGTGGCACTTGCGGACACTGATTTGTGGCAATGCTACATGGCAGTGATACGTGATACTGGTGGACACTAATTTGTGCCACTGATACGTGGCACTGGTGGACACTGATTCGTGGCAATGCTACGTGGCACTGGTGGACACTGATTCGTGGCACTGCTACGTGGCACTGATACGTGGCATTTGTGGACACTGATACATGGCACTGATATGTGGCACTTGTGGATACTGATTCGTGACACTGATTCGTGGTACTGGTGGACACTGATTCGTGGCCCTGCTATGTGGCACTGCTACATGGCACTTTTGGACACTGATTCGTGACACTGATTCGTGGCACTGGTGGACACTGATTCGTGGCACTGCTATGTGGCACTGCTACATGGCACTTTTGGACACTGATTCATGGCACTGATACGTGGCACTGGTGGACACTGATTCGTGGCACTGGTGGACACTGATTCGTGGCACTGATACATGGCACTGGTGGATACTGATTCGTGGCAATGCAACGTGGCACTGATACGTGGCACTGGTGGACACTGATTTGTGGCAATGCTACGTGGCAGTGATACGTGACACTGGTGGACACTAATTTGTGCCACTGATACGTGGCACTGGTGGACACTGATTCGTGGCAATGCTACGTGGCACTGATACGTGGCATTTGTGGACACTGATACGTGGCACTTGTGGATACTGATTCGGGGCACTGATACGTGCCACTGGTGGACACTGATTTGTGGCACTGATACGTGGCACTGGTGGACACTGATTTGTGGCACTGCTACGTGGCACTTTTGGACACTGATTCGTGGCACTGCTACATAGTAGGCGAGGTTGAATAAAGACAATAGTCCATCCAGTTCAACCTGTGTAGGTGTGTGTGACTGTAATCATCTAACATAGCCCTCAATCTCCTGATCCTTGAGATGTAAGTCTAAGAGTCTTTTGAAAGTCACCATACTACCCGCAGAAACCACCTCTTGTGGTAGACAATTCCACAATCTTGTAGCCCTAACAGTAAAGAACCCCCCACGTTGCCTGAGGTTAAAACGCTTCTCCTCTAATCGCATTGTATGTCCTCGAGTCCTCATGCAATTCCTTCGAATGAACAGCTTTTCTTCTAAGCTGAGATCCCCATTAAGATATTTATAAATTGCTATCATGTCCCCTCTCAGACGTCTTTTCTCCAGGGAAAATAAATCGAGCGATTGCAGCCGCTCTTCATAGGTAAGGTCCTCCAACCCCCTAATCAGTTTAGTTGCCCTTCTCTGGACTTTCTCCAGCTCCAACACATCCCTCCTGAGGACTGGCGACCAGAACTGGACAGAATACTCCAGATGCGGTCGGACCAGAGTTTTATAAAGTGGAAGGATTATAGTCTTATCTCTGGAATACATCCCTTTCTTTATGCATGCTAATATTCTGTTGGCTTTGGAAGCTGCCGCTTGGCATTGCATGCTGTTGCCTAATCTATCATCAACTAAGACTCCCAAATCTTTCTCCATTTTTGATTCCCCCAAGGGTTCCCCTCCTAACGTGTATTGTGTTTTTATGTTTTTGGTCCCCAAGTGCAAAACCTTACACTTCTCCACATTAAACCTCATTTGCCATGTCGTTGCCCACTCCGTAATTTTGTCCAGGTCATTCTGTAGGATATCTGCTTCATGCTGTGCAGTTATTGCCCTGGCCAATTTTGTGTCATCTGCAAAAACTGATAACGAACTACTGATCCCTTCCTCAATGCTGTTTATGAATAAATTGAACAAGGTTGGTCCCAGGACTGAGCCCTGGGGCACCCCGCTTACTACCTCAGACCAGTCTGAGTATGGGCTGTTTATTACTACCCTTTGGACACGGCCTTTTAGCCAATTCCGTATCCAAGAGCAAACCCTGCTGTCGATACCTGCAGACCTTATTTTATAAATTAAGCGCTTGTGGGGAACTGTATCAAACGCCTTAGCGAAATCCAAGTACACCACATCCACTGGTCTCCCCCTATCTAGCTCACAGCTCACTTCCTCGTAGAATGCTAAGAGATTGGTTTGACAAGAACGCCCATTTGTAAACCCGTGCTGGTTACTACTGATGATGTTGTTGTCTTTAGCATACTCTACGATATAGTCCCTTATCATCCCCTCCAAAAGTTTACATATTATTGATGTCAGACTGACAGGCCTATAATTTCCCGGGATATGTCTCTGGCCCTTTTTGAATATCGGAATCACGTTAGCCTTCCTCCAATCCCCTGGTACATCTCCTGTCCTAATACTGTCAGCAAAGATCAGGAACAGTGGTCTAGATATAACCATACTGAGTTCCTTGAGCACTCTCGGATGTACGCCATCCGGGCCTGGTGATTTGTTTGTGTTAAATTTATCCAGTCTTTCCCTGATTTCCCCCTCTGTTAGCCATAGTGGCAAGTCCTGTGTATTACTACTAACCATACAGTCATGGTCAGTGTACCCTTCCTTTTCCTGCGTAAAAACTGACGAGAAAAAAGAATTCAGCACGGTTGCTTTTTCAGTGTCCTCTGTAACCATCCTCCCATCATCGTTAATTATGTGTGCAATATGCACTGCCCTAGTTTTTTTGCTGTTGATATATTTAAAGAATTTCTTTGGGTTTTTTTTACTATCCTCCGCTATTTGTCTCTCAAAGTTGATTTTAGCCATCTTGATTTCGTGTTTACACTTCTTATTTTCCTCCTTGTATTGCTGGAAGGCCGATACTGTGCCCTCTGATTTATATTTCTTGAAGGCCAATTTTTTTCCCCTAATAAGTTTTTTAACGCTACGGTTTAGCCAGCCAGGTTTGGCTTTGTCTCTTCTAAATTTATTCCCCATAGGAATGCACTGCAAGATGCCTTTGCTTAATATTGTTCTAAAGCATTCCCATTTTTCCTCTGTGGTCAGTGATCCCAGGGTTTGGTCCCAGTTTACCCTTTCCATCAATGAGTACAATTTTGGAAAGTCTGCCCTTCTGAAGTTTAGGGTTCTTATGTTCCCCACTTGCCTTTTTATATTGTTATTTATACTAAATGTGATCATCCTGTGATCGCTAGAGCCCAGGTTGTCCTGGACTCCTACCTCCGAGATTATGTCTGGGTCATTAGTGATCAATAGATCCAGGATAGCATTCTCTCTAGTAGGGGAATCCACCAACTGCGACATGTAGTTATCCTGTAAGGTTTCCGTGAATAGCCGGGCCTTATGCGAGTGTGCAGTCCCCTCTTCCCAGTCAATGTCGGGATAATTGAAGTCCCCCAATATGATGACTGATCCTAGTTTTGCCGCTTTACCTATTAGTGCTAAAAATTCCAGCTCTACCTCCTCCCCTTGGTTAGGTGGCCTATAGCAAACCCCCACAACTACTTTTCCCTTATCTTCTTCCCTATCGAGTTCAACCCACACAGATTCTAAATCCATGCTCATCCCATCCGTAATGTCACTCCTTTCTAGCACCTTTATATTGTTCTTGACATAGAGACATACCCCTCCCCCTCTTTTACCAACCCTGTCCTTCCGGTACACCGAATACCCTTGGATATTGGCCAGCCAGTCATGTGAGGGGTCGAACCAAGTCTCCGCTATTCCCACAAGGTCTATGTCTTCCTCATGTACTAACATTTCCAACTCATCCATCTTATTAGCTAGGCTCCTGGCATTAGCATATACCCCTCTTAGTTTTACGGAAGTTAAACGTGATTGGCGGTTTTGTTTATTTCTGTTTGGTCTGCTGTTCTCCCGCACAGACCCGCCAATTGATGTTGTTGACCTACTGTCGCTGTTGACCCTACAACTGCCTTCAGTCCTCTGCTCCCTCCTGACTGATTCTACTTCTGAGCCCTCCCCCCCGTCTCCTAGTTTAAAAGCCCCTCCAACTCGGTGGCCATCTTTCTCCCCAAAAGAGCTGTACCGTCCCCATTAAGGTGCAGCCCATCCTTACTAAAGAGCCGGTAGCCGACTGAGAAGTCAGCCCAGTTCTCCAGGAACCCAAACCCCTCCTTCCTACACCAATTCCTCAGCCACTTGTTAACTTCCCTAAGCTCCTTCTGCCTCTCCTGTGTGGCTCGAGGTACAGGCAGTATTTCAGAGAAAACCACCTTGGAGGTCCTTTTCCTCAATCTATTACCTAAGTCCCTGAAATCGTTCTTAAGGATCCTCCACCTACCTTTAACTTTGTCATTAGTGCCCACATGCACCATGACCGCTGGGTCATCCCCAGCCCCGCCCAACAATCTGTCTGCCAGATCTGCGATGTGCCGAACTCGGGCGCCCGGTAAACAACAAACTGTTCGGTTCACGAGATCTTTTTTACAGATTTCCCTCTCTGTCCTCTTGATAATTGAGTCCCCAACTACCACAACCTGTCTAACCTTTCCTGCGTTACGGCCCCCCTTCTTCCTGGAGCCGTCCCTCCCCTGGCAGCTGGGGGAGGGCGCATGCTCCAGCTCTGCCACCCCTGAGTTGATATCCCCCTCAACCTGCAACTCAGCAAACATGTTAGGGTCTACCAACTCAGGACTGGCCTCCCTGACTCTCCTCCCCCTAACATTCCTAACAGTCACCCAGCTGCGTACCTCTGCTGCTTGCGTCTCCTCTATTCCTCCCTCCTCTATGCTGACCCCTGCCAGCGCCTGCTGGGTAATGTCCAAGCTCCTTTTCAGGTTGTAGATGCCACGCAGTCTTGTCACTGTGTTCTCTAGATCCACGATGTGGGCTTCCAGAGCAACAAGTCGCTCACATCTTGCACAGCAGTATTCGTCCTCGATTGTTTCATCAAGGAACGCATACATGCCGCAAGAAGTGCACTGAGTGGCATCCCCAATCCTGTCGGACATTATTACCCACTACTCTATGGGGATAATATTAACAACCTGCTCTTCCTTACCTACACTACCTCTAACTTCCCTGGTACAAAACCTGGGGTACCCACCAGTCGCTAATACCCTCACCAGTCACTAGATACTCACCAGTCGCAAGGATCCTCACCAGTCGCAAGATACTCACCAGTCGCAAGATACTCACCAGTCGCAAGATACTCACCAGTCGCAAGGATACTCACCAGTCGCAAAGATACTCACCAGTCGCAAAGATACTCACCAGTCGCAAAGATACTCACCAGTCGCAAGCTACTTCACCAGTCGCAAGGGTACTCACCAGTCGCAAGGATACTCACCAGTCGCAAGGATACTCACCAGTCGCAAGGATACTCACCCGTCGCAAGATACTCACCAGTCGCAAAGATACTCACCAGTCGCAAAGATACTCACCAGTCGCAAGGACACTCACCAGTCGCAAGGACACTCACCAGTCGCAAAGCTACTCACCAGTCGCAATGATACTCACCAGTCGCAAAGATACTCACCAGTCGCAGGGATACTCACCAGTCGCAAGGATAAGTCGCAAGGATACTCACCAGTCGCAAGGATACTCACCAGTCGCAAGGACACTCACCAGTCGCAAGGACACTCACCAGTCGCAAGATACTCACCAGTCGCAAGTTACTTCACCAGTCGCAAGGATACTCACCAGTGCAAGGATATTCACCAGTTGCAAGGATACTCACCAGTCGCAAGGATACTCACCAGTCGCAAGGATACTCACCAGTCGCAAGGATACTCACCAGTCGCAAGATACTCACCAGTCGCAAGATACTCACCAGTCGCAAAGATACTCACCAGTCGCAAGGATACTCACCTGTCGCAAGGATACTCACCAGTCGCAAGGACACTCACCAGTCGCAAAGATACTCACCAGTCGCAAGGACACTCACCAGTCGCAAGGACACTCACCAGTCGCAAAGATACTCACCAGTTGCAAGGACACTCACCAGTCGCAAGATACTCACCAGTCGCAAGGATACTCACCAGTCGCAAGGACACTCACCAGTCGCAAGGACACTCACCAGTCGCAAGGACACTCACCAGTCGCAAAGATACTCACCAGTCGCAAGGACACTCACCAGTCGCAAGGACACTCACCAGTCGCAAAGATACTCACCAGTTGCAAGGACACTCACCAGTCGCAAGATACTCACCAGTCGCAAGGATACTCACCAGTCGCAAGGATACTCACCAGTCGCAAGGACACTCACCAGTCGCAAGATACTCACCAGTCGCAAGGATACTCACCAGTCGCAAGGACACTCACCAGTCGCAAAGATACTCACCAGTTGCAAGGACACTCACCAGTCGCAAAGATACTCACCAGTCGCAAGATACTCACCAGTCGCAAGGATACTTACCAGTCGCAAGGATACTTACCAGTCGCAAGGATACTTACCAGGTACTCAGTTGCAGAGACAGTCACACAGCAGTCAGTCGCAGTACAGACAAACAGCTATTGATTTCTTACAGAGTACAGTCACACAGCTTTCCCCCTGTTTGCAGCTGCTGCTCTACTCACAGCTGCTGACACACACACACACACACTGGGACGGATGTCTCCTCCTCCTCACTGGGCACGGACGGTCCTCCTCCTCCTCTTCTTCCAGGCACTAAGGAAGGCGGGTTCTGACCTCCGCCGCCGCCGCTCTCTGCCTCGGCTCCCGTCCTCCACCTCCGCTCAGTTGCTGGTCCCTGCACGGTGCACCCGCACGTGTCCCCGCAGCTCCTCTTCCTTCCTCCTCTCTCCCTTGCCGCACGAACCGCACGAACCCTCACTTCCGGTTCCGGTTCAGTCATTGTCCTCTGGTGGACACTGATACGTGGCACCTTTGGACACTGATTTGTGGCACTGATACGTGACACTGGTGGACATTGATTTGTGGCACTGCTACGTGGCACTGATATGTGGCACTGATACGTGGCACTTGTGGACACTGATTCGTGGCACTGGTGGACACTGATTCGTGGCACTGCTATGTGGCACTGCTACATGGCACTTTTGGACACTGATTCATGGCACTGATACGTGGCACTGGTGGACACTGATTCTTGGCACTTGCGGACACTGATTCATGGCACTGGTGGACACTGATATGTGGCACTGATACGTGGCACTGGTGGACACTGATTCGTGGCACTGCTATGTGGCACTTATACGTGGCACCGGTGGACACTGATTCATGGCACTGCTATGTGGCACTGATACGTGGCACTTGTGGACACTGATTCATGGCACTGATACGTGGCACTGGTGGACATTGATTCGTGTCACTGATACATGGCACTGGTGGACACCGATTCGTGGCACTGATACGTGGCACTTGCGGACACTGTTTTGTGGCACTGGTGGACACTTATTCGAGGCACTGATACGTGGCACTGGTGGACACTGATACGTGGCACTGATACGTGGCACTGGTGGACACTGATTCGTGGCACTGGTGGACACTGATATGTGGCACTGATACGTGGCACTGGTGGACACTGATTCGTGGCACTGCTATGTGGCACTTATACGTGGCACCGGTGGACACTGATTCATGGCACTGCTATGTGGCACTGATACGTGGCAATTGTGGACACTGATTCATGGCACTGATACGTGGCACTGGTGGACACTGATTCGTGTCACTGATACATGGCGCTGGTGGACACCGATTCGTGGCACTGATACGTGGCACTTGCGGACACTGATTTGTGGCACTGGTGGACACTGATTCGAGGCACTGATACATGGCACTGGTGGACACTGATACGTGGCACTGATACATGGCACTGATACATGGCACTGGTGGATACTGATTTGTGGCACTGATACGTGGCACTGGTGGACACTGATTTGTGGCAATGCTACGTGGCAGTGATACGTGACACTGGTGGACACTAATTTGTGCCACTGATACGTGGCACTGGTGGACACTGATTTGTGGCAATGCTACGTGGCACTGGTGGACACTGATTCGAGGCACTGATACGTGGCACTGATACGTGGCACTGGTGGACACTGATACGTGATCCCTGAAGCTACGGGACTGGAGGACTTGGCGGCATCCGTGACGGCGATCCTTGGCGTTCTGTTGGGTGACTCTCTCCCCCCGAACCTGGAGTTCGATCGGATCCACCGGGCCTTGGGTCCTCGGTCACCGGATCCGGATCGCCCACGGGACGTTGTGTGCCGTTTCCACCGTTATTCGCACCGGGAATTGGTGATACGGAAGGCTTGGGAGGCACGCACGGTGGACTTTGACGGAGCACAGATCCGGATCCTCCCGGACCTCTCGAGGGCCACGTTGTACCGGAGGGCACTGCTTCGCCCTGTCCTGGACCTGACTCGCAGGGAGGGAGCCACCTACCGCTGGGGATACCCGCTAGCCTTGACTGTCCGGAAGACTAACTCCTCGTTTACCCTACGATCCCCCTCGGACTTACCAGCCCTCTTTGCCTTCCTGGGGGTGCAGGTCCCGGACTGGCTGGTGCTCCTCCCGCGCCCTTCGGATCGCCGGGGCAGGAGCCCCGCTGGCGGTGATGCACCTCTTGCTCCTCGACCACAGCGACAGCGGCAGCGTTCGAGTGCCTCGGAGGCTCCCAGGGAGGACTGAGCTTCTTCAACTGCGGAACTGTGAGTTATGTGAACACTTGCCCCCCCCCCGGTCCGGCCCCTGTCCCCTCCGTCCCTTCCACATGCTGCTGGTGCCCGACCTGCCTTGGCTTCCCACTGCCCCGCTAGTGCTGTCTGCCAGCCCCTCTTCAGTATGTCCACGAGGCGTTTCTTGCCCGGGCGCCCACACTGGCCCCACCGCCTCGTGGTGGCTTCCCTTGCCATGGACTGACGGAGCCCTACGAACTATGGTACGCTCCAAGGACCGGTTGTGGCGGGGACCTGGAGGTCTCCCATCCCCCTCATCTGGACTGTTCTATCGCTGTCTGCTCTGGCCCGCCTGCTGCCCCGGGACCCTAGGCTGAGGACCTCTGAGGGGGGGCTCCCGTGGGACCCCGGGTCCCCTCCACCTGCTGTGGCTACTGCCTTTGATGGACGGGGGGGGCGGCGGGTGGGGGAGCTGGGTGCTGGGATGGTGTCCGGGGTCCACACGGCGGCTGCAAGCTGCACCGTGTTACTCAGGGTTCATAGATGTGGGGGAATGTGGACGTGTGCTTTAGTCTGCTAGGCGGGGTGGGGTGGGGGGAGATGGTGGGCTTTGGTGGACGATGGGTCTCTATGTGTCTGTGGATTGTTGGGGGGGGAGCGGGGGGATGTTACTGTTAATGTTCCTGTTACTGTTGCTGTTACTCTCCAGGGAGTTCCGGGGTTCTCTGGTTGGGGGGCTTGTGCCTTGCTATTTTTGGGGGGGGATCCGGGTGACCATACATTGTGGGTCGGGTGTGGTGGCGGGCGGGGCGGAGATGGGAGGTGGCCCTGCTGGAGGGGACGACCGTCATCTGTGGCGGTACTGTATTGACCTACCCATTGAGTGTTGAGTGCTGGACGCTCGGATCCCCCCCCGGGGGTCACGCTGTATACTGCACTTAGAGTCTACGTTTAAGTTTTGGTTCTTTGCTGCTGATTTGGATGTCTGTTGACCTGGAGCGGCCCGCTGAGATACCTCGTCTCGGGGCTGTCTCCGGGTGTCTCTCCATGTGATGTCTATCAGATGCCTTCCCTACGGCCCCCTTGGCTGTCTTGCTGCCTCTGTCTCCCTCTCTACGCTGCCATCTCCTGGTGTTGGGCTGGGTGGGGGCCGGAGACAGCGGCTCGGACCGTGCCTGATCTACCCACTTCCCCACATAGGCCTGCACTTGTGTGCCCCTACGGGTCTCTAAGTGCCTGGTGGCTTAGCTGCCTTTAGCTAGAGGGGGGTGGTACTTACCCCGACCCCTCTCTCTTTTTGGTTTCTTTCTCTCTCTTTCCTGTCTCTCTCCCGTTGCCTTTCCTATTGTTGGACCCTTCTCCTCCCTGACCCCCCCCCCTGCTCCTTTGGTGTTGTTCCCTCCTTTCCTTTCCCCTTGCCATGGACAAGCTCACTGTGGTCTCCCTTAATGCCAAGGGGCTCAATGTCCCGGAGAAACGCAAGGTCCTTTTGAACGACCTACATCGCCGGCGGGCTGATATCGCGTTTCTCCAGGAGACGCACTTTCGAACGGACCGTCTTCAGAGACTGACTAATAGATTCTACCCCAATTCATATCACTCCACGCACGCGGCTGCCAAGTCAAGGGGGGTGTCCATTCTTGTGGCTGCCAGGGTACCCTGGACATGCCAGGATTCCCTGCTGGACCCCAATGGTCGCTACGTGTTTTTGCGAGGTACTATTGGGGAGACTGTGGTGACGCTCGCGAGCGTCTATGCACCGAATGACGGACAGGACGTGTTCATCGCCCGGGTCCTTAAACGACTGGCCTCCTTTCAGATGGGACAGTTGATCTTGGGCGGCGACTTCAACGTCCCGCTGTCCCCGGGGTTGGACACTTCCTCCGGCAGCTCTTCGGTGTCCCACGCTGCCCGGAAGCGGATTCTTCGGGCTCTTCACGATTCGCAACTTATCGACGTATGGAGGATGCAGCACAGTGGGGAGCGGGACTACTCCTTCTTCTCGCCACCCCACAGGCTGTACTCCAGAATCGACTACTTCCTGATCCCGCATGGTCAGCTTCACGCGGTGCTGAACTCCACGATCAATACAATGACCTTCTCCGACCACGCGCCAATCTCACTTGTGTATAGACTATCTGAAGGGACGCGGGGAAGGACGCGCTTCTGGCGTCTAAGCGATTCCCTCCTCAACAACGAGGAAGTCCGGGCGGACGTCCTGAAGGAACTTACTGAGTTCTTTCGCACCAACACAGCGGAAGACTGCGACAGGGGGATCATATGGGAGGCCCATAAAGCGGTCATTCGCGGAGTGTTTATGAAGCATGGGGCTCGGCTCAAGAAGCAGAGATCGCAACAGTTACAGTGCCTCTTGGAGGCGATCCACAAGTTGGAAACCTCCCATAAGCAACGTTTAGACAAGACGGAGGAACAGGAACTGTTTGCACTGCGTCGTCAGGTGCAGGACCTTATGTTTTCCAGGGCCAGGGCGGACCTCCAGAGGGCCCGCCATGCCTTTTATATGGAGGGGAACAAGTGCGGGAGGCTGCTGGCGGCCTCGGTCAAGGCGCAGAGGCTTGCGTCTTATGTACCCCGTATTCAGCCCCCGTCGGGGGGTGCGGCTACGTTGCCCGAACAGATCGCGGGCGAATTTCGGAATTTCTATGCCTCCCTGTACAACCTCCCGGACCGTGGGGGAACTTCGCCCATTGTGGAGGACTACCTGGCCTCGGTGGACCTCCCGTCCCTGGGGGCTGAGGCCAGAGAGGAGTTGGAGGCCCCTATTACCATGCTGGAGCTTCAGGCGGCGGTGGGAGCTTTGCAGGCAGGGAAGGCCCCGGGTCCTGACGGCTTCACCCTGCCTTACTACTCCACTTATATGGAGGTACTTGGGCCTCACTGGGTGGCTTGGCTCAATTCGCTGGGCAGAGGGGAGTCGTCCTTCCCCCCCCCCCCCCCGACACGCTTAGGGCTCATATTTCGGATCTGCCCAAGGACGGAAAGGATCCCTCCTGCTTTGGCAGCTACAGGCCCATATCCCTGCTGAATGTGGACCTAAAGGTGTTTACAAAAATTCTGGCCAATCGCCTCTGCCGACATATGCCGCATTTGGTCCATTTGGATCAGGTGGGCTTTATTCCCTCTCGGGAGGCGAGGGACAATACCTCTAAGGTCCTGAGCCTCATCCACGCAGCCCGGACGTCAGGCACACCCTGCGTACTACTTAATACAGACGCGGAGAAGGCATTTGACCGCGTCAACTGGCGGTTCATGCTTTCCACATTGAGGGCGATGGGCTTCGGGGACACGTTGATGTCCTGGATAGGACATATTTACTCCTGCCCATCGGCCCAAGTGAAGTGCAACGGGGTACTTTCTAGCCCTTTTCACATTTCTAATGGCACCCGGCAGGGATGCCCCCTGTCCCCGTTGTTGTTCGCGCTCTCTCTAGAGCCGCTCCTGGGCAGAGTGCGGGCCAATCCGGACATCTCGGGAATTTGGATTGGGGACTTGGAGTGTAAGGTGTCGGCCTACGCCGACAATATGCTCTTCTCCATTTCGAACCCGGCGATCTCGGCACCCAACCTAATGAAGGAATTGGAACAGTACGGCCGGTGCTCCAATATGAAGGTGAACTTTCATAAATCCGAGGCTTTGGGGGTGGGCGTCCCGGCCCCCCTCTTGGCACACTTGTCCTCTACGCTGCCCTTCAAGTGGACTCAGGGTGCCCTGACATACCTCGGGACCCAGATTTCATCGGATTTGTCCAAGATATACGAGTTGAATTTCCCTCCCCTCCTGGCCCGTATTCGCGGCCTGCTACAGACCTGGAATATCGGTCTTCATTCCTGGTTCGGACGATGCAATTTAATAAAAATGATGATCCTCCCTAAGATCTTGTACCTACTGCATGCTTTACCGGTGCGAATCCCGAGCTCTTTCTTTACTCAAACCCACAGTGTTTTTTTGAAATTCATCTGGGCTCACGGGAGGCCTAGGCTATCTCGTGCCCAGCTGACTTTACCGAAACATTCGGGGGGCCTGGCCCTCCCGGATGTAGCTAAATATCATCTAGCGGTCCACCTAGGCCGGCTGATTGACTGGAGGAGACATAGCGAAGGTAAATTGTGGGTGCAGTTGGAGCGGGGACAGTCGGTCGCTTCCCTGGAGGGTCTACCGTGGATCAGGGGGGGCCTGCGACGGGGCCTTCGAGAATACCCAACGATAGGCGTGACGCTCGCGACAGCTCGTCGCGCTTTATCCCACCCCTCCATTTCCACGCAGACGTCCCCGCTTTACCCGGTTCTGGGGAACCCGGAATTCTCCCCGGGACTGAAGGAAGCGGCATTTCGCGGACTGGTGTCCCGGGGCGTCTCCCAAGCCACTCACTTCCTCAGGGGGTCTCGGTGGCCGACGATAGAGGAACTGATGTCGCCTAGCGGCCCCTTTGTGCTGGGGTTCTGGCATGCAGCCCAGGTACACCACTATCTTCGCTCCCTGCCGGATCCATCGTCTTTCTCCAGAGATCTCACTCCGTTTGAGGAATACTGCGTGGGGAGCGGGAACCTGCCGGGCACGCTGTCTAAATCATACAGCCTGCTGATCTCTCCGGGGGAAGACTATGTCCTGCCGGGGCTGGTCAAGTGGGAGCGGGATCTACGGCTACACCTTACTCCGGCGCAACGCCTTAAGGTGTATACCCTGGCCTTGAAGACTCCGACCTGCGCGAAATTGCAGGAGTTAAATTATAAAATTCTCACCCGGTGGTATCGGGTCCCCTCTCTTTTGAGCAAGTTCTTCCCCGGCATGTCGAACCTCTGCTGGCGGTGCCAGGGTGAAGTAGGCACCATGCTCCATGTATTTTGGTCCTGTCCCCGAATACGCCCCTTCTGGCGGGCCGTCCGGGCCCTATTGGGGGAATTGTCGGATCGGGAGATCCCGGATACCCCGGAGTTCTTCCTGCTCCAGGTTTCCTCTATGCCTATCAAGTGCAAAAAATCAATTATCCCTCATGTTCTGAGCGCCGCGAAGGCTTGCATTCCGGTACTTTGGAAGACGACAAGAGTACCGACTATTGGGGACTGTATGCGCAGGATGGAGGACATAAACAGAATGGAGGACCTCACCCTCACGAGACAGCATCGCAGGGAACGATATGATCAGATTTGGGGTTTCTGGAATGTCTTTGTGCTTTCCGACAAGGGCAGGTCTCTGATGTGCGGTTGATTATTGCTCCGGGTGTGCCCGTGGGTTTTACCATGCAGGGAATTTCCCCATCTGGCCCTCTTACCCCCCTCCCCCCCCCTCTCGTCCCATTTCCTCCATTATCCCGTCTTGTTGTCTTTGTTTGTGGTCCCGTCTGGGACCCTGCTCTCTTTTTCCTTTTCCTTCTCTTAGAAAAAAGTGGGGAGCAACGGTTGGGAACGGTTCTTCCCTTCTAATATAATATGGTTTCTACGCATAGTTGTATGGGGCCTGGTCATTCATGGCTAAGGGTGGAGGTGCCCGCACCTTCCCCGAATCCAGGGTTGGTTATTGGAATATGCCGGGTCCTTCTGTGTATTTCGATGTGATGTTATGGTTTACCTTTCTGTGTTATGCAATTTCAGTTACAAATGTCTGTATGGAACGTGTTTCAGATTGTTTCTCAACTGTGGTTCCTTTTCTAAAATAAAATATTTGGAAAAAAAAAAGAATGTCAATCCATTTGCGGAAAATCGGGCCGAAGCCAAATGCCCGAAGCACCTCACCAAGGTAAGGCCAAGCAACGGAGTCAAAAGCCTTCTCAAGGTCTAAGGAGGCCAAGACTCTCTGACCCTGCTCCTCAGCAGGGACCTGTAAATGCGTGTACACCCGTCTGATATTAATATCGGTGTATTTGCCCGGCATGAAACCAGTTTGGTCAATATCAACCAAAAACGGGAGAACCTTCATCAACCTGGTGGCGAGGATTTTGGTAAGGATCTTTAAATCGTAATTAAGGAGAGAGATCGGCCGGTAGGCCGAGCAAAGAGTGGGATCCTTACCGGGTTTCAAAATCAGAACTATATGGGCTTGCAGCAAGGAGTCCGGCAGCTCCCCAGCCTCCAGGCAAGCCTGAAAGAGACTGCACAGCCTAGGGGCCAGCTCAGCAATGTACATCTTGTACCAGTCTCCCGGCAGGCCATCCGGACCCGGGGTTTTTTTGGGGGGGAGAGAGCGAATAGCCGTCTCCACCTCCAGGGAGAAATCCTAATCCAAGGCGGCAGCCTCCTCCTCCGACAATGCCGGAAGGGGGAACTCCCTCAAGTACCCAAGGTCCACCACAGCCCGCAGAGAGGAGGGCACCGAGTACAAGTTGCAATAGTACTTCTGAAATTCGGTCAAAATAACCTCCGGATCCGAGGAGGTACCACCCTCCTCCAGCTGAATAAGAGGGACAACAGTCTGCAGTCTAGAGTCCGCCACCAGGTTAGCCAGGAGTCTCCCGTTCTTGTCCCCACTCTCAAAGATCTTGGCTTTGAGCGTGCCCACATCAGCTAAAGCGGCAGAAGACACGTGCAAGTGCAGAGCCCTCTGGGCTTGGGCCAGGGAGGAGTGCGCCCCAGGAGATGGGTCCAAGGCAAACTCTGACTCGGCTATCGACACTCCCTACTCCAACTCCAGCATTTCGGCAGCGCCCTCCACCCTGGCCAATTTGATAGCGCTAATGTAGTCATCACGAATAGTAGCCTTAAAAGCATCCCAACATATCAAGGGGGCAGCTGTATCCGCATTGAGGTCCCAATAGCTAGAGATTTTGCCCTGCACCGCCACCTCCACACCAGGGTCCCTCAGCCATCGGGTGCCCAACTGCCAACACTCACCCCCCCCTCCGGCTCCCCAGCTCCAACTCCATCTCCAGTGGGGAGTGGTCCAAGAGGTCAGAGGGCAGGTACACAGCAGACACCACAAATGGGAGGGCCGAAGAAGGGCAGAACACCAGATCAATATGCGATCCAGAGTGATGAGGCGCAGACACATGCGAGAAATGGCGACTCTGAGGATTCTTCCACCGCCACACTTGAGTAAGCTGCAGAGCAGATGCCCAGTTGACTAAATCTGGGCAGACTTGCCTGTTCGGATTAGATGTGTCTAGCGCCCCATCTAGGATGCCATTGAAATCGCCAGCAAGGAAAATCCCCGGAGTGGAAAATTCAGCCAGGCGGTCATAAATTTGGTACAATATAGAGCTAGAAAAAGGAGGAGGTACATATACATTAACAAAAACATACAGTTTAGATTCAAAGCGTAATGCCAGGATAACATATTGTCCCTTCGGATCCGTGATAACCCTTTCAATATGACACGGGAAGGATTTGTTGACTAGGATAGAGACCCCTCTAGCGTAGGAGGAGTATGTGGCATGGAAGGAGTGCCCCACCCAGCGCCGACGCAGCGCTAGGACAGAGCTGCCTATCAAGTAGGTCTCCTGCAGGAATAAAATATGTGGTTTATGCGTCTGAAGAGATTTAAATTGCAATGCATGTTTATATTTATTGTTGAGGCCCCGCACGTTCCACGAGAGCAGCTTAATTCGACTCGCCATAATATCGGGCTTGAGTCAACCACAGGAGAAGAGGCTCGAGGCCTCGCAGCAGCTCGGGGCGTAGGCCCCTCCACACCACACACTCCCCACTACCCACAAAGACCACACTGGACCAGAAAAACAGAATTAATCTGTACATATACAGAGCATAGAGTAATATAACTGAACACAAAAAATGGTAAGGTGTGCTAGCAGCCAAACAAAAAAAAAGGAAAAAAGGAAAAGCAACAAAAAGGAAAAAAAAACATCATTCCCAAAAAAAATTACAGAACCCCTGCTGACCAGGGAAACAACAAGGCCCTGGTGCAGCTTCATCCCCTAACCAAAATAACAGCGTTCACTGAAGACAAGGGGGAACAGTCACCTTAGTCCGTGAACATGGGGCGCGGGGGGCACTCCACCCGAAAAACAGGGGGGAGGGGGAGCCCCACCACACAGTCAATGGCCGGAATGAAAGGGACAAAGGGGACAAGGCCAAACAGTTCCACAAGGAGCAATAGAAAAAATCAAGAAACAGTGTCAGTGCAGGAGAGCCCAGAGAGCTCCGTAGGTAAAGGCAGTCAGGAAATCAGCATGAGGGTAAGCCATTTGTGAAGGAAGAACAAACTTGTCAATTAAAAAAGCAGTGAAGGACAGAACATGAGGGGCAAAACTCAAAAAGTGCGCAGGGAAGGGAGGGAGGCCAAGGGGATCAGCGGCCAGGAGCCGGACAAAATGGTGCAAGAACCTCCACACAAGCAGGCATCCACAGGACCAGTACTCACACAGTTCAACGGATGGTCAGCATCCAGGCGTTAGCTTCATCCGGCGTGGTGAAAAATCCCACCGTGGGTAATCCTAAGGCGACTGGGGTACAGCATGCCATATTGCACCCCTTTCTCCCGGAGCCGTCGGCGGATGTCAGTGAAGGATTTCCTCTTCTTCTGAAGTTCCGCTGATAAATCTGCATAAAGCTGGGCCGAGGTGTTCTCGTACCGCAACTCCAGGTGCCTGCGGGCCTCACCCAGTATGCGGTCGCGATCCCTGTAATTTAGGAAGTGGACCAGGAAGGGCCTTGGGGGGGGGCGCCTGGTATCTTCTTACCGGCAGGCACCCGATGGGCCTGTTCCACTACATAAGTGGGCGATACGTCTCCGAGATTCAATAGTTGCTTGAAGAAACCTTCAGCGAATTCAGCAGAAGACTCACCCTCGGAATCCTCCGGCAGGCCGAGCACCCGAACGTTGTTCCACCGCATGCGGTTCTCCGCATCGTCGGCCTTCGCCATGAGGAAGTCCACTTTATGTTGGAGGGCTTCCAGCAGACCAGAATGATGGGCAGTGGAGTCTTCGGTGGTAGAGACTCTATCCTCCACCTCTGTAAGGCGACCACGGATTTTGTCCAGGTCGTTCCAAATAAGGTTGCATTCCTCCGCAAGGTGGTCAATGCGGACTAGAAGAGACGTCTTGCTGTGTTCAATTGCCTGCAGAATCACCGCAGTATCCGTTCCGATCCCCTTGTTCTGGGCCACCGGAGGGGGACCAGAGACCCGCGCCTCCTCCATATCCCTCAGCAAGGCCTGAATCCGCTCAGTCAAGATGGCGTCCGGACAGGCGGCGGGCAGTTCTTGTCACTTGGCAGGTGCGCGTGGGGGGCTACAGACTTCCTTCCCTTGGATGGCATATATCAGCAGGGCTCCGTGCCACCTCAGCTGGGATAAAAATCGGGCAGGTCAGAGCAATATTGCCTTCAGGATGGGTTAGATTAGTTCGGGATGGCGGGAGCTCTCGAGACAGACATCCACTCCGCTCTACATCCAAGCCACGCCCTCATAAAATTTTCTTTTTAACTGCCCACTATTCACTATGTGGAGTGTCTTAAAAAGTTTTTTAGATTTTTATTTTTATTGTTCATCATTATTTATTTATGACTGTTTTGTATTGAAATATGCAGATAGTCTGTCATTTTTAGTTCCACGAGCGAGACTCAGTATACTTAAATGTGAGAGGATATGGTGTTTTGGTATGCATTAATATCCGGGTTGAGCCTGGTTTCCTGTAAGTGGAACGCGGATGCTGACATTCACTTCCCTGTATGTCATGTCCAGTCTGTATACTTCTTATTTGCGTGCTCTCGTCCAAAGGCCACGCGTCTGATTATGTCCATCTATGATGATACGCGTAAGGCGGATCCATCAGCCGGACATTCGGACGACTAGCACGCTTCATATACCGTGGTGCCTACTCTGCATATATGCCTGTACCTATCTTGTTCCATGTGAATGCCATTTTTTTAATAAACAATATTTCTCTTACGTCCTCCGACAGTCGCCGCCTCTTCATATTCGTCACATATGGGGTATTAGACTTTGCTCCGAAGGAGTAGCTAGGCAACAGAATATGTTAACAATAAAGCTTTTAACATATCCCACCCTCAAGGGGTGGTCCCCTCAGTCAATACCCTCCTACTTCCTGCAACCATATCCCAGTTTTAATGTCTAGCTTGTCAGGAGTGGCTGGCTCTCTCTGTGCTGGGACTTTTCTGTCCCAGACTCTTTCTTCTTTTTAATATTTTGTTTGAGTTTTTCTCTCTACCTTTATTTAGCTGTTATTTTGTCAGCGTTAGTTAGTTCTTCGGATGAAGAGGATCATGCGGACTGGGTCTCGGGCTGATCCCCCTGGTCGCAGGTCGTGGGTCAGTGGCTTCCCAGTCTGCCATCGAGCGTTCAGCCAGGTAACGCTCCTGGCATAGTGAACGACCCATCCCTGTTCGGTGCAGGGATGATTGGTGAGGTGGCTACCTCACTGGACGCTGTGCGGTTTCTTAACCCCCATTTTGTGCGTCTTGAATTGCGACTCTCCCTGCCTCATGTGCAGCGGCTTGTTCGCCTGTGCGGGTCCCCCACGCCATGTGAGGTAAGTGTATTTATGTGGGGACCTGTCTGTCTGGGGGGTGTCAGTCTGGGACTGTGTAACCTGCCTCTATTCACACTGCTTGTCTCCCTATCTCTCGGCTGCATGCTGTGGGCTGCAAGGGGGGGGGAGCTGTATGACACTGTGTGTGTCAGACTGGTCAGTGTGAGAAGCTGTGTGCTGTGGGGCATGTTTTTTTGGCATGTTTGGGCATATACAGCGATCGCTGCGGCGATCTGACATGTATTCTGATATTGGAATGTAATGTGTGTTTTAATGCACTGTGGAGCGGCGGTTTCGGCGCCAAACGATGCCATTTTGCCAACACCCGCTCCGGCCGCATGGTTTACATGCATGGCGGCCATTTTCTTGTAGCCTCCATAGGCTTACATAGAGCGCCCTGGCAGCATCACTTCCTCTTTCCAGGAACACCGATCGAGGCAGCAGCAGCGGCGAGGGTCTCCTCAGGTTTTATCCTTCTGTTCTTGCTATCCATTGCCTGTGTTCAGTTTGCATATTCCCTGTGGGGGTCTCATTGTGCTTGAGTGTGGTGCGGTGGGCTGCGCTTGCCGCGCTTGCTTAAAAGGGGCAGTTAACCCTTGGTTGTCTGGCATTACAGGGGCAATGGATTCTCAGGAGGGCAAATTTCCTACAGTATTGGTGGAAAGCCAGGGGACCGCTGTTTCCCCCCCAGGGGGGGATTTAGCCACTATTGTGGCTGGCCTTGCTGCTCAGGTGCAAATGCTGGTGGCTGCTCAATCTACTAAAAGGCCCAGAGTTGCTCTTTCCTCTGATTCTGAGGGTGAAGGTGATGGGGCTGTTATGGCAGGGGCCTCCTTATCGGGGTCCCGCTCCTCTCTTGATCTAGTGGGGTCTGAGGTGGAGGCTGAAGTTGAGGGGGTTGATAATTCTCCCCCTGGCTCGCCTGAAGAGCTTGCAATCATGGATGAGTTGATTGCTTCCATTAAGCAAACGCTGGGTTTGCAGGACGAAGTGTGTCCCCCCGCTGCCTTGGCGGCTTATGGGACGCAGAGGAAACGCAGGACGCCGCAGGTTTTTCCTTGCAATGCTGATTTTCAGCGCGCTGTTAAGGATCAATGGCGCGATCTGCGCAAACCTTTTGCGGTACCAAGTAGATTCAAGCTGCGTTATCCTTTTCCGCCTTCCACTGATGAAAGGTGGTGTGTGCCTCCACCAGTGGATCATGCAATTGCGGACAAAGCCACTGCGATTCCTGCAGAGGATTCCCCTGTTTTCCGTGATGCCACGGATAGGAGACTGGAGTCTCTTGCCCGTCATACTTATTCTGTTACGGGTTCTATGCTTAAGGCTCTGTTTGCTTCTCTCATGGCGGCCCAGGCGATCGCAAGTTGGACGCAGATGCTTAGGCGCGTCCTAGTGGCCGACTCGGCCTCGCCGGCGACCCTGGATATGGTGGATCAAATCCACCAGGGTGTCATGTATCTGTGTGATGCGGACCTGGACCTGATTCCGTTGGCTGCACGTGTGCACAGCGTGGCGGTGTTGTCTCGCCGCCTGGTTTGGTTAAAATGTTGGTCGGTGGACCAATCTTCACGTAAGACCTTAGCCAATCTGCCTTATGATGGGTCTCGCCTTTTTGGGGAGTCCCTGGATGTGTTGATTAAGGGGATCACCGGGGGTAAGAGCACTCTCTTGCCCCATTTCCCCAAGGCTAAGGGGGCTTCTGGGAAGAAGCATGCTAATTTTCGGCCCCCTCAGGGGTCCTTTCGTGCCTTTCGGCCGCACTACAAGGGCAAACCGTTCAAAGGTCAAGGCTCTCAGAAGAAGCCCTGGTCTGGTAAACAGAAGTCCGGCCAATCCGGACCTGCAGCCCATAACAGTTCGGCCTGAAGGGGCGCCCTCACCCAGTTTTGGGGTGGGGGGACGCTTGCTCGGTTTTCTTCAGCCCTGGTTGGCCCGTGTGCGGGACAGATGGGTTCAGGAAATCGTTCGATCTGGTTACAAGATCGAGTTTCTCTCTCGGCCGGAGAGCAGATTTTTTCCCTCAAATCTTCAACTGTCTCCAGAGCGCTTGCGGGACCTGCACCTGGCGGTGCGGGACCTGAGGGCTCAGGGAGTGGTGGTTCCGGTGCCTCATCGGGACAGGTTTCGGGGGTTTTATTCCAATCTGTTCACCGTGCCCAGAAAGGAGGGCAAGGTTCGTCCGATTCTGGACTTGAAGGCTCTGAACCGCTCTGTGCGGGTTCGCAAGTTCCGCATGGAATCCCTGCGGTCGGTGGTGGCTGCCCTGGTTCCGGGGGAATTGATGGCCTCCATCGATTTGAAGGATGCGTACCTTCACATCCCCATATTCGAGGGTCATCAGAGGTACCTTCGATTTGCCATTGTGGAGGATCACTACCAGTTCGTGGCGTTGCCCTTTGGTCTCGCCTCGGCTCCGCGGGTCTTCACCAAGGTGCTTGCACCGGTTCTGGCATTATTGAGGGCCCAGGGCGTTTCTGTCCTGGGGTATCTGGACGACATTCTGGTTCGGTCTGCGACCAGCCAGGGTCTGGAGGAGGACCTGTCTGTCACGATGCAAACTCTGCAGGAGTTTGGTTGGACGATAAATTTTCCAAAGTCGACACTGAGTCCGTCGGTTCGTCTCCCCTATCTGGGAATGATACTGGACTCGGTGCAGGCGAAGGTCTTCCTGCCGGAAGACAAACTCAGGACTCTCCGGGAGGAAGTCAGGTCCCTCTGGGACGTTCCGAACTCGTCTCTGCGGACGTGTATGAGATGTCTGGGATTGATGGTCTCGGCCTTCGAGGCGATTCCTTTCGCCCAGTTTCACACGCGGGGTCTCCAAGCGGAGATCCTGTCCAGGTGGGACGGGCGACCTCAATCTCTGGATCTTCAAATCTCGTTGAGTCTTCGCACCAGGGAAAACCTTCTGTGGTGGCTCCAGTCCCCGTTGGTGTCCGGGGGCAAGTCGTTTCGTCCGATCTCGTGGACGGTAATCACCACGGATGCCAGCCTGTCGGGCTGGGGTGGAGTTCTGGGCGTTCTGTCCGCTCAGGGGACTTGGTCGGAGGGGGAGTCTTCCCTTCCGATCAACATTCTGGAATTGCGTGCGATAAGTCTCTGTCTTCATCGCTGGACGGACCGGCTGCAGGGTTGCCCGGTTCGGGTGCAGACGGACAATGCCACGGCGGTGGCCTACATCAACCACCAAGGGGGCACCAGGAGTGCCCGAGCGGCTCGAGAAGTGGCCGACATTCTGTCTTGGGCCGAGACTCATGTCCCGGCGATAACGGCGGTTCACATTCCGGGAGTGGAGAACTGGCAGGCGGACTATCTGAGTCGCCAGACCCTGGATCAGGGGGAATGGTCTCTCCACCCGGCTGTCTTCCAGATGTTGTGCGCGAAGTGGGGTCTTCCAGATGTGGACCTGTTCGCGTCTCGTCTCAACAACAAGGTGAAGAGGTTCGTGGCAAGGACGCGCGACCCTCGGGCAGACGCGTTAGTGGCCCCGTGGCATCAGTACAGGCTGATGTACGCGTTTCCACCGATTCAGTTGCTGTCCAGGTTCCTTCGCAGGTTACACTCGGAACGCAACACGGTGATTCTTGTGGCACCGGACTGGCCTCGCCGGTCCTGGTACGCAGACCTCGTGAATCTGGCGGTCGACGCTCCGTGGCGTCTGCCTCTTTGAGACGATCTACTGTCTCAAGGACCGATATACCATCCTGCTTTACAGTCGCTGGCTTTGACGGCCTGGCTGTTGAGACCGAGGTCCTGAAGGAGAGGGGTCTCTCTCCGGAGGTCGTTCATACTTTAATCAACGCGAGGAAGTCTTCCTCGGGGAAGGTTTATTACCGTACTTGGAAGGCCTATTTTGCCTGGTGTGAGTCCAGGGGGTTTTCACCCCGCACGTACTCGGTGTCCCGTGTGCTGTCTTTCCTTCAAACGGGTGTTGACCAGCGTTTGGCGCTGGCTACGATAAAGGGTCAGGTGTCTGCTCTGGCCGTTCTGTTTCAATGTCCCGTGGCTTCCAACCCATTGGTTGGCACCTTTGTTCAGGGTGTGCGGCATCTGGTTCCCCCGAGGCGGGATCCTCTGCCCCCTTGGGACTTGAATCTCGTTCTATCTGTGTTACAACGTGCTCCTTTTGAACAGATCAGGGAGATCTCGTTGTCTATGTTGTCCAAAAAGGTCGCCTTTTTGGTGGCGATCACTTCGGCTCGCAGAGTGTCGGAGCTGGCGGCATTGTCCTGCAAGTCTCCGTACCTGGTTATTCATTTGGATAAGGTGGTCTTGCGACCTAATCCTTCTTTTCTTCCGAAACGAGTTTCGGAATTCCATCTTAATGAGGATATTGTCTTGCCTTCGTTGTGCACGAAGCCTAAACATCCAAAGGAGGTGTGATTGCACTCTCTGGATGTTGTTCGGGCGATAAGGGTTTACCTTAAATCGACTGAGTCTTTTCGAAAGACGGACTCCTTGTTTGTTCTTCCAGAGGGTCCTCGGAAGGGCATGGCGGCTTCGGCCTCTACCATCGCCAAATGGATCAGGCAGACCATTGAACAGGCCTATGCTTTGCAGGGGAAGGTCCCCCCTGTGCCTGTGAAGGCGCACTCTACTAGATCTCTGAGTACGTCTTGGGCCTGTCGTCATGGGGCTTCTGTAGCCCAGGTGTGTAAGGCGGCGACTTGGTCGACCGTGCACACTTTCACAAAATTCTACAAAGTAGATGTTCAGGCATCGGCGGATGCTTCCTTTGGCCGCAAGGTTCTTAGTGCGGCTGTTCCCTAGGGTCCCTTGTTGGGGACTCCTGGCTGTTGGGATAAGTTTTGTATCCCCTGGTTTTTTGTCTTTTCCTGGGTTGTTGCTCCTGTTGAGCACTTGTTTTTTGCTGTTGCCCAGCTGGTTTCCTTCCTTTGGTAAGGTTCCTTCTTTGATGCGGAGACTGCGTTGCCTTTCGGCGCGGATGCGTTTCCCACCCCTCATGTTTGCACTGCTTTGGGACGTCCCCATATGTGACGAATATGAAGAGGCGGCGACTGTCGGAGGACGTAAGAGAAAACGGAATTTTTGTAAAATCTTACCTGTAAAATTCCTTTCTCTGAGTCCTCCGACAGTCGCCGCCCCCGCCCCTCTTTTGGGGTTTGATTGTATACTCTACTGCTATTCCACTAAAACTGAGATATGGTTGCAGGAAGTAGGAGGGTATTGACTGAGGGGACCACCCCTTGAGGGTGGGATATGTTAAAAGCTTTATTGTTAACATATTCTGTTGCCTAGCTACTCCTTCGGAGCAAAGTCTAATACCCCATATGTGACGAATATGAAGAGGCGGCGACTGTCGGAGGACTCAGAGAAAGGAATTTTACAGGTAAGATTTTACAAAAATTCCGTTTTTATCAGGCATACTTGCATTATTGGGAATCCCTTTTTTTCCTGAGGTGGCATTCTGGTTGCTCAAAGAGGAGGAGGGTTCTTGGTTGCCTGTATGCCTATTTCCTGCTATTTCTGACCTCTCCGCTCAGGGAGGTTCAGATGGTCTAGGGAAGTGTCTATGAAGGAGGAGGAAGGTTTGATCAGCTGTGTTGCAGTCATTCCTCTCAAGTGGTACCTTTGCTAAATCTGACCACTCTGTGAAGGTCAGAGCTTCTGGTAAGCAGTTTGTTTGAACTGTCACATGGTGGTTTATGATCATCTTCCACTTCTGTGCACCGGTGATTGGAGGACTTCAACTATTTCACCTCTTTCAGAGACTTTACCGTGGGACTGTGTTGATATAACCTTTGGCGCTGCTTTTTTACATTTGAATTGTCATTGGGTGTGTAATCTACCTATTTAGCTGGCTGCCCTTATAGTTTCATCACAGAATATTTTGTCTTGCTTAGATTCTGAGCGCAGATACTTTCATTTTTTATTTTGCTATAACTCTGGTATTCTTTATTTATTTTTTTTTTTTTCAGCCACCGATACCCTACACTGTAAAAAAGATCCTAGTGGCTAATTTGTCACAGGATCGCTTTTACTAGCGGCAGAAAGGGTCGTCCTCTCCCTCCTACCACTCTCCGGTGTGCTTTGTTGTTTTCTGAGCTCTACCGCCCCACCGGACAGCGGTTCCTGCTGGAAACAATAGAGGTGATTGGAAACCACAATGTGCACAATCATCTCTATGATCTAGGAGACTAGAAGCTACTTTGTCACTTCCTAATAGGGAAAGTGTAAACAGAGATATGTTTTCTGGAAAGCATAAGATCAATGTTTTTTTTTTTTCATGCTTTCAATGGTACAGGAGAGATGTGGGGTCTTATAGACCCCAAATGTCTCCATAAAGAGGATCTGTCATTATTGCTATCACAAGGGATGTTTACGTTTACCCTTGACAGAACAGGCGTCACTTCCATTGACTAGAGTTGCTACCTTTAAATATCTTGGGGTACACGTACCGAGATCCTTAGCTTACTATGTGCAGCTTAACATTGAACCATTATACGAATTAGTTAAAACCAAAAACGCAAACTTGGGCGAAATTACCCCTGGGGGTTTTGGGTAGAGTGGGATTAAATAAAATTATTTTACCCAAGATTCTTTACACGTTATGGCACTCCCCCACTTATATCCCCTACAGATATTTCAAGATTTTGGACAGATTGCTAAAAATCTTTATGCGGGGTGTGAGCAGGCATAAATTGGCCTGGAGGCATACACATAGTTACATAGTTTGTGAGTCTGAAAAAAGACATCAGTCCATCCAGTTCAACCTATGATGTGTGTGTGTGTGTGTTTGCTGTTAACCGTACATTGTATACCCCTGTATGTTGTGGTCTTTAAGGTGCCCATCTAATAGTTTTTTGAAACTATCGATGCTATAGCATGCAATGTCAAGCGGCAGCCGGCAGAATATTAGCATGCATAAAAAAAGGGATGTATTCCAGAGATAAGACTATAATCCTTCCACTTTATAAAACTCTGGTCCGACCGCATCTGGTCGCCAGTCCTCAGGAGGGATGTGTTGGAGCTGGAGAGAGTCCAGAGTAGGGCAACTAAACTAATTAGGGGATTGGAGGACCTTAATTATGAAGAGCGTCTGCAATCGCTTGATTTATTCTCCCTGGAGAAGAGACGCCTGAGAAGGGACATGATAGCAATTTATAAATATCTCAATGGTGATCTCAGCATAGAAAAAAAGCTATTCAGTCGAAAGGATTGCATGAGGACTCAGGGGCATACAATGCGACTGGAGGAGAAGCGTTTTAACCTCAGGCAACGTGGGGGGTTCTTTACTGTTAGGGCTACAAGATTGTGGAATTCTCTACCACAATAGGTGGTTTCTGCGGGAAGTATGGTGGTTTTCAAAAGACTCTTAGATGTACATCTCAAGGAGAAAAACATTCAGGGGTATAAGAGATGATTACGGCCACACACACCTACACAGGTTGAACTGGATGGACTTTATTCAACCTCACCTATTATGTAACTATGATGCTCCCTGCTGATAGGACTGCTTGTGGAAGCGAATTCCACATCCTTACTCCTAAACCGGTTTTCCTCTAGTTTTAGTGAGTGGCCATGTGTCTTATTGTATTCCCTTTCTCTAAAAAGTTTGTTCCTTATGCTAGGGTCGCCAGTACAGTATTTGTACATTGGTATCATATGCCCCCTCATGCGTCTCTTCTCCAGAGAGAATAAGTTCAGTGCTTTTAGTCTTTCCTCATAGCTGATGTCCTCCATTCCCCTAATTATTTTTGTTGCCCTTCTCTGGACTTTCTCCAGTTCCAGCACATCCTTCCTGAGGACCGGTGCCCAGAACTGGACAGCATACTCCAGATGTGGCCGGAGCAGAGTCTTGTAGAGTGGGAGAATAATCTCTTTATTTCTGGAGTGAATCCCCTTTTTTTCATACATGCCAGTATTCTGTTGGCTTTGCTTGCAGTGGCTTGGCATTGCATGCCACTGCCAAGCCTTTTGTCCACTAGTACCCCCAGGTCCATTTCCATCTTAGATTCACCCAGAGGTTTCCCCCTAGTAAGTAGCTTGCTTTCGTGTTTCTGTTGTCCAAGTGCATTACTTTACATTTTTCAACAATAAACCTCATCTGCCATGTAGTTGTCCACCCCATTATTTTGTTCAGGTCTGCTTGTAAGGTTTCCACATCCTGCATAGAAGATATTGTCATGCTTAGTTTAGTATCATCTGCAAATACCGAGATTGTGCTAGATATTCCCTCCTCTAGTTCATTTATGAATAAATTAAACAGGATTGGTCCCAGGACAGAACCTTTGGAGACCCCACTTTCCACACCCGCCCAATCCGAGTACTCCCCATTAATTACCACCCTCTGGACCAGTTTTCTATCCAGGTACTCACCCTATGGTCCATACCTACGTTCCTTAGTTTGTACAGTAAGTGTTTGTGGGGAACAGTGTCAAATGCCTTTGCAAAGTCCAGAAACACCACATCCACAGGCTTTCCTTTATCTAGGTGGCAGCTCACTTCATCGTAGAAGGTTAATAGATTGGTTTGGCAAGAGCGATTTTTCATGAATCCATGCTGATTACTACTAATAATACCGGTTTCATTACTAAAGTCTTGTATGTGGTCCCATAACATTACCTCCAAAATCTTGCAGACTACTGATGTTAGGCTGACCGGCCTATAGTTACTCGAGATCTACCTCGGCCTTCTTTTAAATATTGGTACCACGTGGGCTTTTTTCCAATCAGCTGGCACCATACCCACCTGTAAACTATCCTTAAAGATCAAGAATAATGGTCTGGCAATCACCTGGCTGAGCTCTTTAAGAACCCTCGGGTGCAAGCCATCCGGGCCCGGTGATTTATTTATGTTAAGTTTCTCTAGTTTAGTTCTAAGTCTATCTTCTGTTAGCCGTGGCGGTACTTCCGGTATTATTTAATTTAGCAGTACAAGCTGGGTTAGTGTAGCCCCCCAATTCTTTTGTGAAGACTGAAGAGAAGAAATTATTTAACACTTTCACCTTCTCTCTGTCCTCTGTGGCCAGATTTCCTTTGTCGTCTTTTATGGGGCCAATGTGTTCTGGCCTCGCTTTCTTACTGTTTATATAGTTAAAGAATTTATTGGGCTTTTTTTTACTCTCTTCCGCTATATGTCTCTCGTGTTCTATTTTAGCCGCCTTGATTTTGCCTTTACATTTCTTTTTACACTCTTTATAATGCTTGAATGCTGCCAATGACCCCTCAGCCTTGTATTTTTTGAAGGCCTTTTCTTTAGTATTAATATGCATTTTTATGTTGGAGTTTAGCCACCCAGGTTTTAGTTTTGCTCTTTTAAATTTATTTCCCTTTGGAATGCACTAGCCAATCCCTTTGTTTAATGTGCTCTTGAAGCACTCCCATTTTTCCTCTGTGTTCTTTGTTCCCAGGGTTCTATCCCATTTGATATTTTCTAGCAAAGAGCGCAGCTTCGGGAAATTGACTCTTTTGAAATTCAGTGTCCTTATATTACCCTTGTGTTTCCTATTACTATAATTAATACTGAAACTAATTGACCTATGGTCACTGTTTCCTAAGTTGCCCCGTATTTCTATATCTGTGAGCAGGTCTGTATTGTTGGTAATCAGTAGGTCAAGTACCGCATTGTTTCTTGTCAGTGCGTTCACCATCTGACCCATAAAATTGTCCTGCAAAACATTTAGGAACTGCCGAGCCTTGGCTGAATCCACGGTTCCTTCTGCCTAGTCTATATCTGGATAATTAAAGTCCCCCATTATAATGACATTTCCCATCCTTGCTGCCAGTCCTATCTGTGAAAGAAGGTCCGCCTCCCCCTCCTCCCTCTGGTTGGGGGGCCTATAGCATACGCCCAATATTTGGATATATAAGTTGCAGTGCCAAACAGTGAACAAATCTAAGAGAAAGCAGTAGCCTACAAATCTAGAGGAAACATATGTCTTAATGGGTGAAAAACAAATAAGACATTAACCATTAAACATCCATGGCCCAGATGGCTGCTGTCTGTGGACACATGACCTGTAAAATAAAACATCCATGAGAGCAATAAAAATTGAGACAGTCCATCCGAGGTTAAAAAGGAATGATAAACCAATAAAGGTGATGATAGTAACCATTCCCTTGGTAAACAGGTAGTAAACTGAAGAAAGAAGAGATCCCAGCTGCCAAGGATGAGACCTAGTTTCACCGCTATGCCATACAAGGGTGTGCTCTTACCGGAAGATGTGGACCCCCAAATGAATGAGTGGTCCACAGTGTTATCCAGGGCAAATGAGAATGATCCCCCACGTCCATGTAAGCACGCACACGCCGCGGCCATTTTGATTGTTTACATGCTGGTATTCAGTCATTGACATGTGAGTTGTTATGCTGTTGTTTCTTTCAATAAACGTCCTGTACATATTACACTATTTGGAGTCCTCTCTCCCTCTGAGGTTTGCTCGAGAATCTGCCTGACCATTTGGGGGTTCTCCTTGGTGGGGGATCATTCTCATTTGCCCTGGATAACACTGTGGAACGCGAGATTGCCTAACAAGGATTGCGGATGATGGTTATGCATTAACATACAACAGGCTCATCTGACCACTCATTCATTTGGGGGTCCACATCTTCCGGTAAGAGCACACCCTTGTATGGCATAGCGGTGAAACTAGGTCTCATCCTTGGCAGCTGGGATCTCTTCTTTCTTCAGTTTACCACCTGTTTACCAAGGGACTGGTTACTATCATTACCTTTATTGGTTTATCATTCCTTTTTAACCTCGGATGGACTGTCTCCATTTTTATGGCTCTCATGGATGTTTAATGGTTAATGTCTTATTTGTTTTTCACCCATTAAGACATATGTTTCCTCTAGATTTGTAGGCTTCCTGCTTTCTTCTAGATTTGTTCACTGTTTGGCGCCGCACCTTATATATCCATGTGTTTTTAGTGATTTATCATGTCATTTGTGCTGGCAGCCTTTTGTTTTATTTAGCTAAGGTTAATTATTCGTTGGCTTTTCAATTATTAGACTTATGTGACCATAGCGCGGCTTTTTTACCCCACCATACGCCCAATATTACCTTCCCCATAGTGCCTTCCCTTTGAAGTTCTACCCATAGGGATTCTGCCTTGTCCATAGCTCCATTATTAATATCATCCCTCATATTTACCTGTACACTGTTCTTAATATACAGACATACCCTCCCCCTTTTTTTACCTTCTCTATCTCTGCGATAAAGGGAATACCCCTGAATGGTCGCCATCCAATCATGAGAGTTGTCGAACCAAGTCTCTGTAATCCCCACAAAATTACAGAATACACAGAAGCCTACGAATCTAGGCAGCCTGGCCGTATCGGATTTTGGGGCCTATTAAATTGTGGTACAATTTTCACACTTTTACCATGTTGATAAGCACGATCGATTTAGATATCACTTGTTTGTCAACTGATGGATACACCGTTCCTGCACCCTTTCTGTGACATACGTGGAGTGGAGTGGGTGGCTCCCCTGCAACTTTGGATAACACTAGTCTCATAGCCCAACATAGGAGGATTTGGGATCTTGCCGTCTCTAAGACAAACAGTCCCAGGATGCACACCATGACACCCCTTTGGTACAATAGACGTCTGCTGGGACTCCCCCAAATCCCTGGCCTGGGGATATGGATAGCTAGCTAATGTGGTATATCTACTGTCCCTTGTGTTGTTAAATGGTACTATCAAAACGTTTGACCAACTTAAAGAGGAATTTAACCTCCCAAATCACGTTTTTCCATTTCCTTCAGGTTAGGCATGCATTGCACTCACAATTTGCCAATCACTACCCCACAGTGTCTACCATTGACGTTCTGGAGGTGGTTAGGGGGCATGAACCACACAAGCTCATATCCATCCTATATGACATGTTGAATAATCCAGCAATGTCCCAACTTGCATATAGTGTCAGGGTCTCATGGACGGAGGAAACTGGAGAGTTGGACGATGATGAGTGGAGTGATGCCTTGGAGACTTGTAAATTAGTATCGTACTATCAGATAGACTCACGCAAGTGTATATCACTCATAGAGCATACCTCACCCCTTAAGAATGGCAAGATTTGACCCCTCCCATGACGCTTCCTGTCCCAGATGTCTGCTATCCACTGGTACTTATGGACACCTTATCTGGCACTGTCCCCTCATTCACAGTTTCTGGGTGCAAATGGTCCAGTTTCTTTATGACCAGATGGGCTCTCCGGTGTCGGTGGATGCCAAGATATGCCTCTTAGGGATATTCCCAGATGTGGACAAACACACAGCCAGATTTTTACATGAAACTTTATTCAGTACCAGGAAGCTCATAGCTTGCACATTATTCAGTCATCCCCTCCCACCCTCGCAGCCTGGATCGCAGACAATAACTTTACCTTACAACAATAACAATACTTTACCTTACAAAAAAGATATATCTTAACAGGGGTTGTCTGAAAAGGTACAATAAAGTATGGGACAGATGGCTCCAATCCTCTGTGACATGCACATCCTAGATTTGGGTGTGGCTGCCGGGCTTGCTTGTCTCTGGCCCTCTGAACTTTCTTGCCCAAACTTCAGTTGCACATGCTGCTAATGTTCGCTCATAATCTGCTTATAACATGTTCCTCCTTTACTCATTGTATACTTGTACTTAGATCTTCGTTCTAATTTTTATTCTTCTGTATTACCAGTGTTTTTTATTGCACAATACTCAATAAAAGTTTGTTTCTAATTAAAAAAAAAAAATTACCCCAAGACAATAAATATTTCTTTCTAATATTTACACTGAGGATATAGTCTAGGGATAAAGGTAACCAATACACAGTAACATTTCTGACAAATATAAGACAATAATAATACAAACCTAAAACGAAGGAAGAGCATTTGATATAAAACAATTTAAGTCAAACTCAATGATCAATCCTGAGGGGGCATGAACCCTAGTCTCAAAGATCCTAAAGGATTCTCTTTGACTAAGGCGCCTTAAACAATTATCCCCTTTCCAGTGCTTATTGACTCTTTCAGCCCCTCAATATCTCAAAGTTCCAGGATCCCTATTGTGGTAATTTCTAAAATGTTTAGAAACACTGTGGTCTGACAATGCTGGCGTGAGGACACCTCTCTGAGAGCTCCCACGGACTCCTGGATCTCAACGCTTGTAATCGGTTCGCACTACAGAGATACCCGCCGCCTGATTCCGGGTAAACGCAAACCGTCCTCCCAGCCATCCGGGGCGGCTGGGAGTAGGACTGGTGCCATAGAAGGATTCTTTGCTGGAGGAACAGGAGACCGCATGGCCGGTTCTAAGATGGCCCCTGGACGCTTCACACAGCAGCTTGTGATCTCTCTCTGCCAGGAGCCACTGTTTGTTACAGATGCCTACATCCCCCAAATAAGCCCAGGTACAATGCTACAGCTTAGCCTCCTCTCAAGCTTCATTCACTCCAATGTCCTGGATCCCTACTGCAGGGGCCAGATAGGGATCGGGACATAAGGGAGTATAAAAAAGCACTCCCTACTAAAGAGGATATAAAAGCACTCCCTACCAAAGATGACATTTTAAAACTGATAAATGTGGTGGAAGCTAACTTTAAAGAGGCTATGGAACACTTCAAAATAGAGACTGTAACACTGGGTAACAGAGAACAGAGTAGAGACACTGGAAACAGAGCAGGAGGACATTACTGATTCCATTAAGGCTTTACAGGCCCACATGCATCAACAGGATACTAGGATTGAAATGCTTACTGTCAGGGATCCTCTGCTATACACAGGCACACTGGCGCCGCAAACCGGCGAACGCCTATACGCATGCGTGTACGAAGAGGAGCCTTGAATAGCTAGAGGCTACCTTAGTATAGCTAGAGGCTACCTCAGTATGGTTCCAGGCTACCTCAGTATAGCTAGAGGCTACCTCAGTGTGGTTTGAGGCTACCTCCGTATAGCTCTAGGCTACCAAATTGGCCTATTTAAACACAGCTGTCACTACAGGAAGTTGCTGTGTTATCTTCAGCTCTCCCTTGTGATCCGTGTTCCTGTGTACCTGTTGTTCCTGATTATTTGACCCGGCTTCCTCTTGTCTTTGCTACTTGCTGCCCGCCCTGACCTTTGGCTCGTCTGACTACTCTCTTGGTTAACCCTTGTCTGCTTCTCTGCTTCTGGACCAGAACCTGCGCTCTGCCTGGCTGGGTGATCCTGGGGACCGCGACCTGGTGCTAGCTTGCAGCGTAGTCCAACCCCACCATTAGGGGCCTTGGTGAAAACCAGCTAACACTTAGACTCCGCACCTCAGGTGAACCTGTGTCCTTATCAGAGTACTTACCTTGGTGTCCATACGGCATCCAGCTCTGCTACCACGGCCTTCTCATCAGGTGAGAGTTCTCTCTATTAGTCAGGCTCCACCTGCCATCCTGACAGTATAACACAGCCATGACCGAGCCTGCACGAGGGATCTCTCCGATGGATGAGATATGTCAGCATCTGGCGGCTCTTACTCAGGCCGTGAAATCCCTTCAAGAGGTGTATACCCAGTTGGAAGGACGTGTGCAGTTCCTGGTCTCTTCTGCTGACCCTACCGCAGATCCAGCTTCTTCATCCGCCACACCTCCCACGGGGACCACGCCAGGACCCACGGTGGTCATGTTGCCCCCGGAACCGAGAGTCCCTACACCAGAAAGATTCGGTGGAGACCGCAGCAAGTTCCGTGCATTCCGCAATGCATGCAAATTATATTTTTGCTTACAACCCCGGACCTTCTCGCTGGAAGCCACCAAAGTGGGTTTCATCATCTCCCTCCTTCAGGGAGAACCCCAGGCTTGGGCCCATCGTCTGTTAGAAGAACGCAGCATGCAGCTTGACTCCCTGTCGTCCTTTCTTAATGCGATGGCCCAGCTCTACGATGACCCACAGCGGACCTCCACCGCGGAAACCGCACTCCACATGCTCCAACAAGGCCGAAGAGCTGTGGAGAACTACGTAACCGACTTCAGGCGGTGGAGCGCAGATACCTACTGGAACGATGCGGTCTTACGTCACCAGTTCCGTCTTGGTCTTTCAGAGGGGCTGAAAGATGAGCTGGCCCGTGTGGGTGTACCAGAGACTTTGGAGGAATTGATCGCACTGGCGATCCAGATTGATCGTCGGCTCCGCGAACGCAGAGCGGAGCGATATACCCAGCAGTCTCGCCCAGTCTGGATGTTGCCCCGAGTACCCACTCCCAGACGTCCTTTTCCCACCAGTCTCGTCCCTACAGATCCGGCTCCTGCTACACCGGTACCGGACACCTCGGAACCCATGGAGCTTGGAGTCATGCGACCTTCCCTGACAGCAGAAGAATGTCTTCGCCGGAGACAGAACAATCTGTGTCTGTACTGTGGGGAGCCCGGTCACTATGTACGCTCCTGTCCTGCAAAGCTGCATAAGTGCTTTTCCATCTCGCCCTCAAGCTATCCGGCACCCTCTTCCAGCACTAATCACCTGGCTCTGTCTGTTCTTTTTCAGCTTCCGGAAGGTATGGTTCCAGTCACCGCAATAATTGACTCTGGAGCATGCAGCTGCTTTATTGACTTGTCATTTGCAGCACAACAGCACATTCCCCTTCGACCCAAGTCACAAGGACTCTCCGTATTTTTGGCAGATGGTTCATGCATCAAGTCTGGATTGGTGACCCAAGAAACCCCTCCTTTACCCGTAACTGCTGTTGGAAATCACAAGGAGCTCCTGAGCTTGGATGCCATTGCTTCCCCCCTATTTCCAGTCATTTTGGGGCTGCCTTGGCTTCAGGCACATAACCCATCAATCAACTGGGCCTCCGGAGACATCCAATTTCAGTCTTCCTACTGCCAGAACCACTGCTTGCCGATGCCCCTCAGTTCCCCCAGTATCTTGCTATGCACAGACTCTGATAAAGAGACACGGTCTCTCATACCTGAACCCTACCACGAGTACCTGGATGTTTTTAGCAAACAAGGGGCTGAAACTCTCCCCCCCCACCGTCCCTATGATTGCCCGATTGAGTTACTTCCAGGAGCTGAGATTCCCTTCGGTCGGATCTTCCCTCTATCAGAACGTGAGTTGGGAACCCTTAAAGAGTACGTAGAAGAAAACCTGAAGAGAGGGTTCATCCGCCCATCCACCTCCCCGGCAGGGGCAGGAATCTTCTTTGTAGAGAAGAAGGACCATTCTCTTCGGCCCTGTGTTGACTACCGGGAACTGAACAAGATAACAGTTAAAAATCGTTACCCCCTTCCACTGATCCCCGAACTTTTTCAAAGACTGAGGTCTGCTTCTCTGTTTACTAAGCTGGACCTGAGGGGAGCCTACAATTTGGTCCGCATTCGTGAAGGGGACGAGTGGAAAACGGCCTTCCGTACCAGGTTTGGCCATTACGAATATCTGGTGATGCCTTTCGGCCTTTGTAATGCCCCGGCGACATTTCAACATTTTGTCAACGACATTTTCAGAGATTATCTAGATGTCTTTGTAATTGTTTACCTGGACGACATCCTAGTCTTTTCTGCTTCCCTGGACCAACACCGGGAACACGTCAAGAAGGTCCTCCACCGTCTTCGGCAACATAGGCTATACGCCAAACCAATAAAATGTGAGTTCGAACAACGGAGTATTCAGTTTTTGGGACTCGTAATTTCTTCCACAGGCATCAAGATGGACCCACAAAAGGTCTCTGCCATCCTGGACTGGCCAGCACCCTCAGACAAAAAGGGGGTACAACGTTTTATTGGTTTTGCCAATTTCTATAGGAGGTTTATTAAAGGATTCTCCGCCATCATTGCTCCTATTACGCAGCTAACCAAGCAGAACAATCGTTTCTGTTGGACCTCTGAGGCACAGGCCGCCTTCAGTACTTTGAAGGGACTATTCACCACCGCACCAATCCTGAGCCACCCTGATCCCACTTTGCCCTATCTACTTGAAGTGGATGCCTCAGAAACGGCTGTAGGTGCGGTCATTTCCCAACGTCAGGGTCTTAAAGATTTAGTCCACCCTGTGGCTTTTTTCTCCCGCAAGCTTTCAACAGCAGAGAAAAATTATGATGTGGGTGATCGGGAGCTGTTGGCCATCAAGGCCGCCCTGGAGGAATGGAGGTATCTATTAGAAGGAGCAGCACACCCTATCCTGATCTATACAGATCATAAAAACCTTGAATATTTAAGGACAGCCAAGCGCCTGAAGCCACGCCAAGCTCGTTGGGCATTATTTTTCTCCCGATTTTGTTTCCACATTACGTATCGGCCTGGATCAAAGAACGTTAAGCCTGATGCGCTCTCCCGGATGTTTGACGACCCTAAGGAGACTTCAGCACCAGACACCATCCTATCCCCAAACCACTTTCTGCTGCTTCAACCTGACCTGCTGTCCCTTATGCAACAAGCCTCGAGGGATGTCCCCTGCCTCCCTGGAATTACATCTTCCCGAGATGGACTATTATGGCGGGGTAACAAGATTTTTGTCCCTGAAAGCACTCGAGTGATGATCCTGGGCCTGTGCCATGACCACCCTTTGGCGGGTCACTTTGGGGTTCACAAGACTCTGGACCTGATACAACGCACGTTCTGGTGGCCTGATTTAGAAAGGGACTGTAAACAGTATGTGGGAGCATGCCCCATCTGTAACCGGAGCAAGACGGTTAGAAGCAAGGCCTGGGGGTTACTCAGACCACTGCCAGTCCCAGATAGGCCATGGAAAATGATTTCCATGGATTTCATTGTTGAACTCCCTCCGTCTGAAGGTTGCTCTGTCATTTATGTAGTGGTTGACCGTCTATCAAAGATGGCTCACTTTCTGCCACTAAAGAACACCCCCTCCGCCTCAGAGACTGCTCAAATATTTATCAAGGAGATAATCAGGCTTCACGGGATCCCAGCAGACATCGTTTCCGATAGAGGGGTCCAATTCACCTCCCGGTTCTGGAGATCCCTGTGTGAAACCCTAAAGATCAAGCTATCCATGTCATCAGCATACCACCCTCAGACAAATGGACAAACAGAGAGGACAAATCAAACTCTCGAACAGTATATTCGGTGCTTTACCACGTTTGTCCAGGATAACTGGGTGTCATTATTACCTTTAGCGGAATTTGCCTATAACAACGCCAAACACTCAGCCACAGGCCAGTCACCATTCTTTGCCAACTACGGCTTCCATCCATCATTTTTCCCTTGTGTTGTCTCTGAGTCCACAGTCCCTGCAGCTCGGAGTGTCGCTGAATTCCTCAATCTCAACAGCAAACTGCTACAGGAAGCAATGGTCAAGGCGCAGGCAGCTAACAAGGTGATCTTCGACAAGAAGAGGAAAGGTGAACTGATCCTCCAACCAGGGGACAAGGTTTGGCTATCAACAAATAACCTCCGCTTGGCCTGCCCCTCGAAAAAATTGGCACCCAAATTTATTGGGCCATTTCCAGTAAAGAGGAAACTTAACGAGGTATCCTACGAACTGATCTTGCCAGAGTCACTTAAAATTCACCCTGTATTTCACGCTTCACTGTTGAAGCCTGCCTTACCTGACCCCTTTCCGGGTAGGGATTCTAGGCCTCCTGACCCTGTGGTGATTGACGGTGATGAGGAATTCGAGGTGGAAGCTATCTTGGACTGCAGAAGGAGGAGGAACCAAATACAATTCCTGGTTAAATGGAAGGGCTATGGCCCAGAGGAGAATTCCTGGGAGCCCGAACAGGATGTCCATGCCCAGGAATTAATTCGGGCTTTTTTCCACAGCCATCCTCAGAAAAGGAATCTTTTGGGCACCCGGAGGTTGCCCATAAGGAGGGGGCAATGTCAGGGATCCTCTGCTATACACAGGCACACTGGCGCCGCAAACCGGCGAACGCCTATACGCATGCGTGTACGAAGAGGAGCCTTGAATAGCTAGAGGCTACCTTAGTATAGCTAGAGGCTACCTCAGTATGGTTCCAGGCTACCTCAGTATAGCTAGAGGCTACCTCAGTGTGGTTTGAGGCTACCTCCGTATAGCTCTAGGCTACCAAATTGGCCTATTTAAACACAGCTGTCACTACAGGAAGTTGCTGTGTTATCGTCAGCTCTCCCTTGTGATCCGTGTTCCTGTGTACCTGTTGTTCCTGATTATTTGACCTGGCTTCCTCTTGTCTTTGCTACTTGCTGCCCGCCCTGACCTTTGGCTCGTCTGACTACTCTCTTGGTTAACCCTTGTCTGCTTCTCTGCTTCTGGACCAGAACCTGCGCTCTGCCTGGCTGGGTGATCCTGGGGACCGCGACCTGGTGCTAGCTTGCAGCGTAGTCCAACCCCACCATTAGGGGCCCTGGTGAAAACCAGCTAACACTTAGACTCTGCACCTCAGGTGAACCTGTGTCCTTATCAGAGTACTTACCTTGGTGTCCATACGGCATCCAGCTCTGCTACCACGGCCTTCTCATCAGGTGAGAGTTCTCTCTATTAGTCAGGCTCCACCTGCCATCCTGACACTTACGCTGCAACTGGATGATCATTGGGGAGAAAGATGGCCACCGAGTTGGAGGGGCTTTTAAACTAGGAGATGGGGGGGAGGGCTCAGAAGTAGAGTCAGTTAGGAGGGAACAAAGGACAGAAGGTATTATAGGGACCAGCAGCGACGGTAGATCCGTAACATCAATTGGGGGTCAGTGCGATCAAACCTCAGAACAAGCAGGAATAAAAATAAGCACCATTCACTATCAACTTCCATAAAACTAAGAGGTGTATATGCAAATGCCAGGAGCCTAGCCAATAAAATGGAGGAGTTGGAAATGTTAGTACATAAGGAGGACATAGACCTTGTGGGAATAACAGAAACTTGGTTTGACCCCTCACATGACTGGCTGGCCAATATCCAAGGGTATTCTGTGTATCGGAAGGACAGGTTAGGAAAAAGAGGGGGAGGGGTAAGTCTCTATGTCAAGTATAATGTAAGGGTAGTGGAGAGGACTGATTTAATGGAAGGGATGAGTACGGAGTTAGAATCTGTGTGGTGTGGGGATTTGCGCTTGTAGGTAGGATTTGCGGGTGCAGTATAGAGGCAAAACAGATGACTCTTCAAGTAAATCAGGAGTGTTTTATTTACACTTCAGGAACACAAAAGTAACAGTCTTTCTTGGTGTTAACTCACACCCAACAAAAAGGAAAACGACAGTCTTTTAAGGCAGGTTTAAACACAGCAACAAGTCCATTCACCTGTGTCTCTTTGGTGCTCTTCACGCACAGCAACGGATCAGTTCACCTGCTTGTAACTTTTCCAGCCTCAGCACTCACTTCCACAGCCTTCTGGTGCATGGAGATAATTCTCAATGACCTGTTAGGCTGTCTGCCTTATAAACCCCAGGCAAGACCTGGCCTGGAGCGTGGGGAGCAGCTCCCACCCATACCTTAACTGCTCCCAATAAGAGCCGACCCGAATTCGGCTTTGCAGCCACACTAAAATAGAAAAATGTCAAACAGCACTAGCTCTTATCTCACCGAGGCCAGGAACCTCGGTGACACGTATCTTCCGTCGACCACGGATCCATGTGCCCTGCCACAGTGGGTAGAACTCCATAGGGAAGGAGGAAAGGGGAAAGTAATTGTGGGGGTTTGTTATAGGCCACCCAACCAAAGGAAGGAGGTAGAGCTGGAATTTTTATCACTGTTGGGAAAAGTGTCAAAGCTGGGATCAGTCATCATATTAGGGGGACTTCAATTATCCAGACATTGACTGGGAAGAGGGGACTACTCACTCACAGAAGGCCCGTCTCTTCATGGAAACCTTACAGGACAACTACATGTCTCAGTTGGTGGATTCTCCTACTAGAGAAAATGCAGTGCTGGATCTATTAATTACTAATGACCCAGACCTAATATTAGATGTTAGGAGTCCGGGACACCCTGGGGTCTAGTGATCACAGGACGATCACATTTAACGTAAATCACAACATAGCAAGGCAAGAGGGGATCATAAGTACCCTAAACTTCAGAAGGGCAAACTTTCCCAAATTGTGCTCAGTGATGGAGAAGGTAAACTGGGACCAAACCCTAGGAACACTGGCCACGGAGGAAAAATGGGAATGCTTTAGGAACATATTAAACAAATGCATCTCGCAGTGCATTCCTATGGGAAATAAATTTAGAAGAGACAAAACCAAACCAGGCTGGCTAACCCGTAATGTAAAAAAATGTATTAACCTGAGAGGGGACATGATAGCAATTTACAAATACCTCAACAGTGATCTCAGCATAGAAAAAAAAACTATTCAGCCACAAGGATTGCATGAGGACGCGAGGTCATACAATGCGATTCGAGGAGAAGCGTTGTAACCTCCGGCAACGCTGGGGGTTCTTTACTGTTAGGGCTACAAGATTGTATAATTCTCTATCACAAGAGGTAGTTGCTGCGGGAAGTATGGCTACTTTCAAAAGACTCTTGGACATACATCTCAAGGATCAGAACATTAAGGGGTATGAGAAATGATTACGGCCACACAAACCTACACAGGTTGAACTGGATGGACTATAGTCTTTATTCAACCTCAACTACTATGAGAACAGGGAGAGGAGACAGAACATAAGGATTAGAGTGAAAGGAATCCACCACCAAAAGGAGTGTTCAAACACGCTTACCAGATAGTTATGTATATTGGGCCTTGAACTATCATAGAACTGCAACACACTCGGTGACGAATTGGACCGGACCTCTTCACAAAGATGAATCCCAGAATTGATACCTTGACAGTATACCTTAAGGGAGCCACTCAAAAGAAGGAAATAAAACCCCTCATAGTACAGTAATTTCCATAAACTTTATTGGATGTAAAGCAAAGATATACAGTGGGTACGGAAAGTATTCAGACCCCCTTAAATTTTTCACTCTTTGTTATATTGCAGCCATTTGCTAAAATCATTTAAGTTCATTCTTCTTCCTCATGAATGTACACATAGCACCCCATACTGACAGAAAAACACAGAATTGTTGACATTGTTGCAGATTTATTAAAAAAGAAAAACTGAAATATCACATGGTCTTAAGTATTCAGACCCTTTGCTCAGTATTTAGTAGAAGCCCCCTTTTGATCTAATACAGCCAGGAGTCTTTTTGGGAAAGATGCAACAAGTCTTTCACACCTGGATTTGGGGATCCTCTGCCATTCCTCCTTGCAGATCCTCTCCAGTTCTGTCAGGTTGGATGGTAAACGTTGGTGGACAGCCATTTTTAGGTCTCTCCAGAGATGCTCAATTGGGTTTAAGTCAGGGCTCTGGCTGGGCCATTCAAGAACAGTCACGGAGTTGTTGTGAAGCCACTCCTTCGTTATTTTAGCTGTGTGCTTAGGGTCATTGTCTTGTTGGAAGGTAAACCTTCGGCCCAGTCTGAGGTCCAGAGCACTCTGGAGAAGGTTTTTGTCCAGAATATCCCTGTACTTGGCCACATTCATCTTTCCCTCGATTGCAACCAGTCGTCCTGTCCCTGCAGCTGAAAAACACCCCCACAGCATGATGCTGCCACCACCATGCTTCACTGTTGGGACTGTATTGAACAGGTGATGAGCAGTGCCTGGTTTTCTCCACACACCGCTTAGAATTAAGGCCAAAAAGTTCTATTTTGGTCTCATCAGACCAGAGAATCTTATTTCTCACCATCTTGGAGTCCTTCAGGTGTTTTTTAGCAAACTCCATGCGGGCTTTAATGTTTCTTACACTGAGGAGAGGCTTCCGTCGGGCCACTCTGCCATAAAGCCCCTACTGGTGGAGGGCTGCAGTGATGGTTGACTTTCTACAACTTTCTCCCATCTCCTGACTGCATCTCTGGAGCTCAGCCACAGTGATCTTTGGGTTCTTCTTTACCTCTCTCACCAAGGCTCTTCTCCCCCGATAGCTCAGTTTGGCCGGACGGCCAGCTCTAGGAAGGGTTCTGGTCGTCCCAAACGTCTTCCATTTGAGGATTATGGAGGCCACTGTGCTCTTAGGAAACCTTAAGTGCAGCAGAAATCTTTTTGTAACCTTGGCCAGATCTGTGCCTTGCCACAATTCTGTCTCTGAGCTCTTCAGGCAGTTCCTTTGACCTCATGATTCTCATTTGCTCTGACATGCATTGTCATCTGGAAGGTCTTATATAGACAGGTGTGTGGCTTTCCTAATCAAGTCCAATCAGTATAATCAAACACAGCTGGACTCAAATGAAGGTGTAGAACCATCTCAAGGATGATCAGAAGAAATGGAAAGCACCTGAGTTAAATATATGAGTGTCACAGCAAAGGGTCTGAATACTTAGGACCATGTGATATTTCAGTTTTTCTTTTTTAATAAATCTGCAACAATGTCAACAATTCTGTGTTTTTCTGTCAGTATGGGGTGCTATGTGTACATTCATGAGGAAGAAGAATGAACTTAAATGATTTTAGCAAATGGCTGCAATATAACAAAGAGTGAAAAATTTAAGGGGGTCTGAATACTTTCCGTACCCACTGTATAGCACTCACATTTGAGAAGGGTATAGTGTGCGAATCACTATATTTGTCATCATCAGTTTCGGCATTTTTAAACTCTTGGTGACATATTTTTCTCTGGGAGGGCGGAACACATTGAATTGTGACTCCCTTCCTGTATACAGAGCTCTATTTACCTTCCGGGTCACGGGACGTATGACAGCGACTTCCGCTTCCTGTTTCCAGTTAGACTTCCGGGTCGCGGAACGTATGATGACGATTTCCGCTTCCGGGTTGTAGCTAGTCAGTTAGACTTCCGGGTCGCGGGACACATGATGGTGATTTCCGCTTCCGGGTTGTAGCCAGCCAATTGGATCACCTTTATGGACATAAATAGGTGTACTTCAGCAGTGGGGCCACGCCCCTGAAGACGTCAGTCATATGTGACGAAATGCCGCGTCGGGCCGCCCTTGCTGGAAGCCTACATGCAATAGAGGACATTGGCTGCTACCTTGCTAACCGATTTGGAACCACGCAGGTCGGCGTGTGATTCGCACACTATACCCTGCTCTTGCAGGATCTTCTTATTCTCAATGGTACCCCATTGGCAAAAGCCAGAGGGGTGGCCATAGCCATACATTAAAAGTGTCCTTTTGTATTTAAAGATCAGCAGGTAGACCCAGAGGGCAGGTTTATTTTTGTAAAAGGTACTATTGCAGGGAGATATGTGACGATTGCTAATTTATATGCTCCTAGCAGGCTCACTGTTGGCTTTCTTTCTAGGACCCTGAGGCATCTCTCTAGGTTTACTGAGGGACTCTTGATATTGGGGGGAGATTTTAATCTACCCCCAGATCCCCGGATAGATACCTCTTCCGGAAGGTCATCCTTCTCCTAAAGCCAGAAAACACCTGTTGAAAGTCATGGGTTCTATGCACCTGGTGGATTGTTGGCATACTAGACATGCCACAGAGAAAGATTATAGCTATTATTTAGGAATACATCATTCTTATTTCAGACTTGATCTTATATATGTTGATCAATATCACTTGCACCGCCTTGTTGAGGCCTCTATTGGACAGATAACTTTATCTGACCACGCTCCGGTCACCATCGTGTTGTCCCTATCAGGGCTGGGCGGTGGAGAGTGGATGTGGAGACTTAATGAGAACCTCCTGGACAACAAGGAGGTCTTTGAGGATTTGCAGTTGAATACTATGGAGGCCGTTTCGATGCAATCCTTGTGGGAGGGCCACAAGGAAGTGATCAGGGGGATGTTGATCAGCCATGGAGCAAGACTTAACTACCTCAATACTGGGCACTTCCTTCCCAGACCAATTTTCAGCTTTTAGCCCTGTTTCATTTTGAATGACAATTGTGCGGTCATGCAACACTGTACCTAAACCAAATCTGTGTCATTTTTCCCCACAAATAGAGCTTTCTTTTGGTGGTATTTGATCACCGCAAGGTTTTTTCTTTTTTGGTGCACAAAGAAAAAAAGACCGAAAAGTTTGAAAAAAAAAAGTTTTTTGTTTTAGGTTATACAATATTGTAGATACGTTTTTTCCTGCACTGAGGAGGCACTGATGAGGAGGCACTGATGGGGTGGCATTGATGGGGTGGCACTGATATGCAGCACTGATGGGCACTGATATGCAGCACTGATGGGCACTGATATGTGACACTGATAGGTAGCACTGATATGCAGAATTGGTGGGCACTGATAGGCAGCGCTGACGTGCACTGATAGGCAGCACTGATGGGCACTGATCGGCGGCACTGATGGGCACTGATAGGTGGCACTGATCAGCACTGATAGGCGGCACTGATCGGCACTGATAGGCGGCACTGATGGGTGGCTCTGATGGGCACTGACAGGCAGCACTGGTGGGCAATAATGGGCACTGGTGGGCGGCACTGATAGATGGTAATAATTGGCACTGGTGGGCAGCACTGATAGATGGCATTGGTGGGCAGCTCTGATAGGGAGGGCACCACTGGCAGGCTCTCTGAGCCCTGATTGCCATCCCTGGTGGCCATGGTGAGCATCCCTGGTGGTCATCCCTGGTGGCTCTAGTGGCACCCCCCCCCCCCCCAGGGCTGCACTGGTAATCAATGTTCTGATTACCAGCACAGACCCCCCCCTGTGATCAGTGAGTAATTAGTAAAACTCACTGATCCACTGGCTGCAGCACAGATTGTCTTCTTCTCCTCACTGACAGGATCTGTGTGAGGAGAAGAAGAGATCAAAGCCGTTACAACGGCTGTTTTTACATTACATGACGCTGTGATTGGATACAGCCGTCATGTGATCAGGAGGGCCAATCACAGGGCCCTCCTGCCAAAACTTGTTGCTCTGTGTCCGAGGGACACAGGCACATCGAGATCGCGCCCACATCGAGATCGCGCCGCTGCGTGTGCCCGCGGTGGCGCAATCTCGCTCCTTCTGCAGGACGTTCAGGAACGTCCGATCAGGACGAGACTCCCACCTGGCCGTATATGTACAGTGGCCGGCTGGGAGGTGGTTAAAAAGCTGAAACATAAGGAGATGGATCACCTGATGGAGAATATTAGAATTCTGGAACAAAAACATAAATCTACGTTGCAAACTATAGAGGTAAATCAGTTGGGGATTCTGAGGGCCAGGTAATGGAATGTCTAGATTATAAAGCTAGAAGCAAGCTGAAATTCTATGCTCACAGATTCTATGAATCTGAAAATAAGTGCGAGTGACTCCTGGCGCGGACAATCAGGTCCAGACAGGAGTCGGCGCACATATATAAGTTGGCTGCGGGTGACCACCTCACAGCGGACACCCGATGCATAGCAAAAGAGTTTCAGAATTATTGTTAGAAGTTGTACAACAATAACCCTCGCCTGTCAACCCCGCTACGTCAACGGAAGTGGGATGCGATAGGCGAGTATTTACGGTAGGTAGTATACCCTTCTTTATCAGAAGAAACTCTGCAGGATCTAGAGAGACCGATCACCACTGAGGAGCTTGCATCGGCGCTGGCTGCTCTCCCTAGTGGGAAAAGCCCTGGCCCCAATGGGTTTTCTAATACCTATTACAAAAAGTTTTCTACACTCTTGATGAACCCTTTGTGTGAATACAGGATTTGTCCCTGGTAGAGAAACCAGAGACAATACTATACGGGCTGCCACATGGCCCATCTCCGTCCTTAGCACTCCTATTTTCCACTGATGCGGAGAAGGCCTTTGACCGGGTGGACTGGGTCTTCTTGGAGGAAACCCTGTCGAGGCTGGGCCTGGGACAGAGGATGATGGTATGGATCATGTCACTATACCAGCAACCCGAAGCGAGAGTGCGGGTGAACAGGACATTCTCCCCTTCGTTTCCCATATACAATGGGACGAGACAGGGGTGTCCCCTTTCCCCTATATTATTTACATTGGTTGTGGAAGAACTGCTGCGTAAAGTCAGAAACAGTTCAGATATACATGGGGTCTGTGTAGGAGATACAGAACACAAATTGTCGGCTTATGCCAACGATATTCTTTTTTATATCACCCAACCCCATACTACCCTTCTGATGCTAATATCAGAGTTGCAGAGATTTGGTAAATTGTCTAACTTTAAGGTCAATTATAATAAATCTGAAATCCTCCCGGTGGGGGTCGACCCAGATCAGGTGTCCTTTCTACAGCAAAATTTCTTATTTAAATGGCAGTCTAGGTCTTTGCCCTACCTGGGCATCAAAATCACCTCTGACCTCCGATAATTGTATAACAAGAACTATGATCAGCTCTTAAGGTCTCTGGAGATAGATATCAAGGAATGGGGGACATTAGCAATTACTTGGCTAGGCTGAGTAAATGTCCTAAAGATGTACGTTCTGCCCCGCCTATTGTATCTAATGTACACAGTACCGATAGATCTGCCACAGATGTTTTTCTGCCAGGTGCAGTGGCTTTTTACAAGTTTTGTATGGAATGAAACACACCCAAGAATATCTTATTCTCTTTTAAGCAGACATAAGGAGAACGGAGGACTGGGTTTGCCTGATGTTAATTTGTATCATAAAGCTATGGCGAATTCTCAACTGGCATCATAATTTTGCAGATAAACTATGGGTGCCCTTGGAAAAGATCTTAGCTGGCTGTAATATGGCTGGAGCGCCATGGATACCTGCCTCAGGGAGGGACCTCTCTACTTGGGTTTCACCCTTGTCTCTTGCGACTTTGAAACTTTGGGATAGAAACAATAAAGATGGAGATTCACTTCTGGCCCCACTGGGGGGATTTCCATGGTTTCCCCCAGGGGAGGAACTGGCCTTTTTTGGCTGTTGGAACCCGGAAGGCGACTTGAGGTGTATGAGATTCGCTCCTACAGGACGTATTACCCACTTGACTGAACTAAGAGAGAATTATGGACCGTTTCCTATGGATTTCTGGCGCCATAGACAGATTGAAGACTTCCTGTCCAAATTACGACCTATATTATGCCCAAGTGACTCATTAACAGAGTTTGAAAATGTGTGTAGGGGGATTGAAAGGGGGGCACCTACTTTCCCGCACATACAGACTCCTCATAGACTCACATTCCCAAAACACCACTTATTTTGTCAGGGAATAGGAGAACGAACTCGGAAATACCTTTACACCGATAAAATCCAGCAGATATACAAACTAACACATACTTCATCTATTAATACGAGAACACCGGAATCTTGTTATAAATTCCTTGCCAGATGGTATCGTACTCCATCCTGTTTGGCCAGGATGTTTCCTGCAGCAGACTCCAGGTGCTGGAGAGGCTGCTCCCAGGAGGGCACTTACATACATTTATGGTGGACGTGCCCTAAGATTAAAAGGTTTTGGGAAGATATTTCCCCCTGGATACAGGGATTAACTTCCAGTCCTCTGGAGTCTACACCCCTTAGGTTTATTTTTCACGATACTACCTCGTCTGTGAAGTCATATAAAAGGAGTGTCATACCCCATTTATTGAATGCAGCTAAAGGTCTTATCCCTCGGTACTGGAGACAGGTTAAATGCCCCACTCTGGGGGAATGGAAGAGGGAGGTGGATAGGATTATGGAGGCAGAACGCTGGGTACATATAGGTCAGGATAGGGAAATGCAATTCATGGAAGCCTGGTCCGGGTGGATGTCCCACTCATTGGAAATGGATACATTTATTGACGCTGTAGCACAGTGACCCTGAGATAAGGGACAATGGAGACCAGGGAGCGATAATAAAATAGGCTGAATTAAATCTGCTTGTAGAGAACAGGAGGTGCAACAAGAAGAAATAAATAAATAAACATTGTAATGAAAGGAAATTTCTTTGAAATTTTTTTTTTTTTTTTGGTAAAGGAATAGTGGCAATTGATATTTTGGACTTGGGTATGAAACAGGACAAATAGGGTGGAGGAAGGATCCTGGAGGCTCCTTCCCTTAAACAATAATTCATTAATTATTAATTAACAGCAATAAATATAACTCACTTATATTTTATATATATTTTTTTCCTTTGTGTGTTCACAGAAATGGGAATACAGTGGGGATCGTTTGGGCACCCCACGTAAAATTAATGCATAATGCATAAAGAAGCCAAGGAAAGATGGAAAAATCTCCAAAAGGCATCAAATTACAGATTATACATTCTTATAATATGTCAACAAAAGTTAGATTTATTTCCATCATTGACACTTTCAAAATTACAGAAAAAAAAATGGTGTCTGCAAAAGTTTGGGCACCCTGTAGAATTTATAGCATGCACTGCCCCCTTTGCAAGGCTGAGACCTGCCAGTGTCATGGATTGTTCTCAATCATCGTCTGGGAAGACCAGGTGATGTCAATCTCCAAGGTTTTAAATGCTGTGGCAGGGCACATGGATCCGTGATCGACGGAAGATATGTGTCACCGTGGTTCCTGGCCTCAGTGAGATAAGAGCCGGTAATTCTGTGTCAGCAGCAGCTAGTGCTGCTTGACACTTTTCTATTTTTAGTGTGGCTGCAAAGCCGAATCCGGGCCGGTTTTTTTTGGGAGCAGTTAAGGTATGGGTGGGTGGCTGCTCCCCACGCTCCAGGCCGGGTCTTGCCTGAGGTTTATAAGGCAGACAGTCTAACAGGTGAGGGGGAATGATCTCCACACACCAGAAGGCTGGAGAAGTCGATGCTGAGGCCGGAAAGGCTGCAAACAGGTGAACCGATCTATTACTATGTGTGAGCAGCACCAAAGAGACACAGGTGAATGGACTTGTTGCAGTGTTTAAACATGCCTCAAAGACTGTCGTTTTCCTTTTTGTTGGGTGTGAATTAACACCAAAAAGGACTGTTACTTTTGTGTTCCTGAAATGTGAAGCAACTCCCCCACATTTGGTGGACGATGCGGGCAAGCGCGGTGAGGCTAGCGTAAGAAGCCGAGATATTTTTTCTGCTGAACGTGACTGTACATGTCTTATATTAAGCCTACTAAGCTGCAGCCACCGGAAGAGATGATAAGGCAGCTTACCCAGGCCAGTTTAGGACAACAGCAGGCCATGGAGCTACAGCGGGAGACTAACTTGCAACAGCAAGAAAGACATGAGGAGGCTATGTGTGCATAGCAGGAGACTAATCAACGGCTGCTGCAACATGTTGGCTTTGGAAAAGTCTGGGGTGTCTCAGGGAGTGCATGATGTCCGGAAAGCGGTCCGTGCAGCGATACCTAAGATGGCTCCCACAGATGACGTCGAGACGTACCTCGCCATATTTGAAAAAGTGGCGGTCCGGGAGAAGCTACCCCGTGACCAGTGGGCTGAGGTGGTCGCTCCGTTCCTGGCATCCGGACCCCAGCAGGTGTTTTTCGATTTGGCAGATGACCAAGTTGCCGACTACCCGGCCATAAAGGGTGAGATCCTGGCGAGACTGGGCGTAAATGTCTTAGTCCGTGCTCAGCGAGTGCACCTGTGGGGCTACAAAGCGGCCGAACCGGCCAGGCCACAATATTACGATTTACTGCACAGATTGCAAAAATGGCTGCAGCCTGATCTGTTAAATCCCACTGCTATGCTGGACCGCTTGTTGGCTGACATGTTTTGGAGGGCCTTGCCTTATCCCCTCCAGCACTGGATCGGCCAGGCTTCTCCTGACAATGCTCTGGATATGGTTGACCTGGTGGAGCGCTATGAGGCCACCGAGAACTTGCAGGGATGTACATGGGGGAGGGGGCCAGTCAAACCCCGGAAATCTCCGCCACAGACCCAACGCTTGGTGGCAATGAGGCACACTCGAGATGTACTCCCTGCACGCCCGGCCCCAATATTCTGCTGGCGGTGTCAGGAGCCAGGTCACGTGAGGGCTGAGTGTCCACAACAGGACGAGCCTATGGAGACTAACTATGGACACCGCCACTCGTTGTATGCACGAAAGCTATGCGCCACAGGCACTGGTGAGGTGATAGACAGTAACCATCTGTGTCAGGTGGAAGTGGGAGACACTTGGGCGGTGGCTCTGCTGGACTCAGGAAGTCTGGTGTCCCTGGTAAGAACGGCGTTAATACGGCCTGCTGAGTATACCGGCCGCAGAGTCTGGGTCATATGTATTCATGGAGACTTAAAGGACTATCCCACAGCGCTGGTAACTTTGTCCACAGCGGCCGGCAAGTGGACTCATGAGGTGGCTGTCGCTACCAATTTGTCACATGAACTAATACTCGGAAGGGACTTTCCAGGTTTTCCGGCGCTGTGGCCTACGGTAAAAGGGTCTGACAAGCCTGAGACAGGGACAACCCTAGCAGAATGGCCTGGTTCCAGTGCAAGGCCAGAGCCCTGGGAGCCTGAGTCCGAAGGGCCCTCGGTAGGGGTGACCACAGCTTCTGTGATAGAGGGGGACACCACCCCACTAAATGTAATGGTGGGAGATGTGGAGGACTTGCCATCCGGCCCTGAGTTGGCAGACCTCAATGTCTCTGGGGAAAATTTTGGGACCGCACAACACCGGGATACGTCCCTAAGCAGGGCCTGGGAGAATGTTGTAATAATTAATGATAAACCCAAAAAACCTGGGGCTGAATTGATGTTTCCACATTTTATTGTTCAACAGGAAATGTTATATCGAGTGAATCAAATCCGGGGTGAACTGGTTGAACAGTTGGTGGTGCCCACAGCGTACCACAAGCTTGTTATGGAGCTTGCCCACCAACATGTTCTTGGGGGACACTTGGGGTGGCAGAAAACACAAGACCGCATACTACAGAGGTTTTATTGGCCTAGTGTGTTCAGAGAAGTGGAAGAGTATTGTAAGTCCTGTCCGGTCTGTCAGATAACTAGCCCCCAGCCCCATTTCCGTAGTCCCCTGATACCTCTCCCAATAATTGAGGTCCCATTCGAACGAATTGCTATGGATCTAATCGGCCCTGTTCCAAAATCTGACAGGGGTCACCAACATATTCTAGTCATCCTTGACTATGCCACTCGCTACCCGGAGGCGATACCCCTGCGACATACGTCCACCAAGCTTATAGCTAAAGAGTTAATGGAAATGTTTTCCCGGGTGGGACTGCCTAAAGAGCTCCTGACTGACCAAGGGACACCGTTTATGTCCAAGGTTATGAGAGAACTCTGTAAGCTGCTCCACATAAAACAATTACGTACATCTGTCTACCATCCCCAGACAGATGGCCTGGTCGAGAGATTTAACCAAACATTAAAAAACATGTTAAAAAGAGTAGTTTCCAGGGATGGTAAGGACTGGGACCTGCTTCTACCCTATCTGATGTTTGCAGTGCGAGAAGTACCTCAGGCGTCCACGGGGTTCTCGCCCTTCGAACTGTTATATGGTAGGCATCCTCGCGGGTTATTGGATATAGCCAAAGAGGCCTGGGAACAACAACCCACCCCCTACAAAAGTGTTGTTGACTATGTCACCCAGATGCAGGAACTGATGGAAAATGTGATGCCATTGGTCCGGGAACACATGGAGGCAGCCCAACGAGCCCAGAGTAGGATCTACAATAGGCAGGCTCGGGTCCGGAACTTTAACCCGGGTGATCGGGTAGTGGTACTAGTGCCAACAGTAGATAGCAAGTTCCTATCTAGGTGGCAAGGTCCCTATGAGGTGCTCGAAAAGATAGGGGAAGTAAATTACAAAGTACACCAGCCAGGGCGACGGAAGCCGGAGCAGGTGTACCACGTGAATTTTACTAAAGCCGTGGAAAGATAGGGACTTGTCTGAGAACGACAGCCCCCAGCCAGGGTTTCTAGGTGAAAAGGGTCCAGCCACTCCTCTTGAAGCCTGTGAAGCAGTAACCACGGTAAAAGCTGCAGATAGCCTGTCCTCCAAACAGGTCCAGGAAGTCAGGGAGTTCATTAGTCGGAACACAGATGTGTTCTCAGACCTCCCTGGACGCACGTCTCTAATCCGACATAATATTGTCACTGAGCCCCGGGTCAAGGTCCGGGTAAAGCCATATCTGGTACCCGAGGCTCGGCGACATGCTATTGAGGAAGAAGTACAACTCATGTTAAAACTGGATGTTATTGAAGAGTCTAAAAGTGAATGGGCCAGTCCTATAGTCTAAGTACCCAAACCAGACGGGAGCGTTGCGGTTCTGCAACGATTTTCGTAAGCTAAACGAGGTCTCCAAGTTTGACGCATATCCTATGCCCGGAGTAGACGAGCTGATTGAGAAATTAGGCCAAGCCCGGTATTTTTCAGTGTTAGACCTCACAAAAGGGTACTGGCAAGTACCCTTAACGAGGTCTGCCAAGGAAAAAACGGCTTTTGTTACTCCTCAGGGCCTATATCACTATAAGGTGTTACCCTTTGGCCTGCATGGTGCCCCTGCCACCTTCCAAAGACTAATGGACATAGTGCTGCGACCTCATTGTCAGTACGCCTCGGCTTACCTGGACGATGTCGTCATCCACAGCAGGGATTGGGAAAGTCATCTGCCCAAAGTGCAGGCGGTAGTGGATGCCCTTAGGAAGGCCAGGCTGACCGCTAATCCGAAAAAGTGTTCAATAGGATTAGAAGAGACTAAATACCTGGGGTATGTTATTGGGCGAGGAGTCATCAAACCCCAAGTAAACAAAATAGAAGCCATACGTAGTTGGCCCCGACCAGTCACCACTAAGCAGGTCAGGTCATTCCTGGGAATGGTGGGATATTATGTGAGGTTCATTCCCCATTTTTCCACCTTAGCTGCTCCACTAACAGGGCTACTAAAGGGATGAAAGTCCGTCGTGGTTCACTAGGATGATAAGGCGGAAGAGGCCTTTTCCGCTTTGAAGTCGGCACTATGTGGGTCCCCAGTCTTGGTCACACCAGACTTCAAGAAGGGATTTATAGTACAGACAGATGCCTCAGAAGTAGGGCTAGGGGCTGTACTATAACAAGAGGTCAATGGGGAGGAGCATCCTGTTGTGTACCTCAGCTGGAAGCTCACCCCAGCAGAGACCCGATACAGTATAGTGGAGAGAGAGTGCCTGGCTATCAAATGGGCACTCGAGTCTCTCCGCTATTATCTGTTGGGGAGGAAATTTCGTCTGGTGACCGACCATTCCCCTCTCCAATGGATGAGCCAGGCCAAGGAGAGAAATGCTCGGGTTACCAGATGGTTCCTGTCCCTTCAGAACTTCAAGTTCTCAGTGGAACACAGGGCAGGCCGCCTACAGGGAAATGCGGATGCCCTGTCTCGCACACACTGCATGACATGTGTTCACCCCCTGAGGGTTGAACAAAGGGGGGAGGTATGTGGCAGGGCACATGGATCCGTGATCGACGGAAGATACGTGTCACCGTGGTTCCTGGCCTCTGTGAGATAAGAGCCGGTAATTCTGTGTCAGCAGCAGCTAGTGCTGCTTGACACTCTTCTATTTTTAGTGTGGCTGCAAAGCCGAATCCGGGCCGGCTCTTATTGGGAGCAGTTAAGGTATGGGTGGGTGGCTGCTCCCCACGCTCCAGGCCGGGTCTTGCCTGAGGTTTATAAGACAGACAGCCTAACAGGTGAGGGGGAATGATCTCCAACGCCAGAAGGCTGGAGAAGTCGGTGCTGAGCCGGAAAGGCTCAAAAACAGGTGAACCGATCTATTACTGTGTGTGAGCAGCACCAAAGAGACACAGGTGAATGGACTTGTTGCGGTGTTTAAACATGCCTCAAAGACTGTCGTTTTCCTTTTTGTTGGGTGTGAATTAACACCAAAAAGGACTGTTACTTTTGTGTTCCTGAAATGTGAATAAAACACTCCTGATTTACTCTAAGAACCGTCTGTGCTGCACCCGCAAATCCTGCTTACAAGAGCAACTCCCCCACAATGCCCAGACTCATCTGACCTTACCCCAACAATCAGCACCATGGGATCTTTTAAGCAGTTGTCTAGAAAACTCAAACTGAAAATAGTTGACACTACTGGAGAAGGCTATAAGAAGATAGCAAAGCTTTTTCAGATGTCAATATCCTCTGTTCGGAATGTAATTAAGAAATGGCAGTCATCAGGAACAGTGGAAGTTAAAGCAAGATCTGGAAGACCAAGAAAAATATCAGACAGGACAGCTAGCAGGATTGTGAGAAAAACAATTCAAAACCCACGTTTGACTGCACGATCCCTCCAGAAAGGTCTGGCAGACACTGGAGTTGTGGTACACTATTCCACTTTAAAGAGATACTTGTACAAATATGGTCTTCATGGAAGAGTCATCAGAAGAAAACCTCTTCTACATCCTCACCACAAAAATCAGCGTTTGAACTTTGCAAATGAACATATAGACAAGCCTGATGCATTTTGGAAACAAGTTCTGTGGACCGATGAGGTTAAAATTTAACTTTTTGGCCGGAATGAGCAAAGGTACGTTTGGAGAAGAAGGGGCACAGAATTTAATGAAAAGAACCTCTTTCCAACTGTTAAGCATGGGGTGGATCAATCGTGCTTTGGGGTTGTATTGCAGCCAGTGGCACAGGGAACATCTCACGAGTAGAAGGAAAAATGGATTCAATAATATTTCAGCAAATTTTGGATGGTAACTTGATGCCATCTGTGAAAAAGCTGAAGTTAAAAAGAGGATGTAACTAGGGGTGACTACAGCCATTAGGGCCCAAAGGGTGCACCGCTGGAGGTACCAACCTGACCGCCCACCGAGGTCTCAGATGCATGAACTGGTGTAGCTGGTCAAAAAATGGCTGCAGCCAGAAACGTTGTCTGGCCCACAAATGCTGGAACGTGTGGTGATGGACAGGTACCTGCGGTCCCTGCCGGATGACCTTCAATGCTGGGTAAGCCATGGAGACCCTGCAACAGTGACCAGTTGGTGGAGTTGGTTGAAAGGTATACTGTGGTGGAGGATCTGCTCGGACCTGCCAAGCGGCGAGAACCCACATCAAGGGCAGGACGACCAGCTGCAGTATCCAGGAGGGGAGCCCTACCAGACCCGGGAACATGCGTCCCTGCCTCAGTTTCGCCAGGTCCACGGAGATCGGCCCCTGGCAACCGAATGGGAGACATACAGTGTTGGCGTTGTCGATCCTGGGGCCATACCCGGGCGCAGTGCCCGCTTCAGGAGGAGCCCATGGAATGTGGGGTGGGCAGGAGAGTCTCCTTCTATGCCCAACTAGCATGTACCACCCATCTCGATCTAACAGCAGGACAGTTTGAATGCGAGATTTGAGTGAACCACCTTCCTGCCAAGACATTACTGGACTCCGGGAGTATGGTGACACTGGTCCACGCTAGAGTGATCGGGAGACTCGGCCCTGTGAGTAAGACTCTTTGGGTAGTATGTATCCATGGGGATACCAGGGAGTACCCCTTGGTACCTGTGACTGTTTCTTATGTTTGCACCTCAGTGACACAGGAAGTAGGGGTGGTAAACAGCTTAATCCACGATTTCATAGTGGGGTGGGATTGTCCACTCTTCCTTGAACTATGGAACCAGGTGCAGAGTGGACTACCTGGATGGCCCAGAGAACTAGAGACAGTGGGGCTTGAAGGGCTAAAGTCTCAGGGGTCCGGTCCAGAACTGCCCACAACACACCCCGTTAGCTTTGAAACACCTAGGGGTGGTAGTGGTATAATAGAAAATGTTGATATGACTGATGACGTTCATGTTTCAGGTCTCAAACCCGAGTTGACCCTGAGGGGGGGGGGGGGGAGACTCTCTGTTACAGGTCATGTTGGGGGAAGATGAGGAGGAACTCTCCCCACTGCAGATTCCCCTTGGGGAGGCCGAAGGGGAGGTTTCCCCCAGACCAGTGCACCCAGACCTGGACATATCCAAGGGGGCATTTAGCTCCGCCCAGTTACAGGATCCCTCTTTAGTCAATGCCAGAGAACAGATTTCAGTGGTGAATGAAGTCCCACAAATACCAGGGGCAGAACAAAAGTTTCCGCACTTTGCGTTCATTGGGGATTTGCTCTATCGAGTGACTGAAAGCTGAGGGGAAATTATTGAACAGTTGCTGGTTCCCCAGTCGTATCGGCGAAGGCTCCTCGATTTAGCTCACAATGACGCATTAGGCAGACACCTGGGGGCGGAGAAAACAGAGGCCAGAATAACTGACCGGTTTTACTGGCCAGGCGTGAAGGCGGAGGTAAAGAGGTACTGTGCTTCCTGCCCCACATGTCAGTTAACAGCACCAGTGTCACACTATAGGAACCCCTTAGTTCCCTTGCCTATAATTGAGGTACCGTTTGAGCGGATTGCTATAGACCTGGTGGGGCCTTTAGTAAAATCTGCGAGGGGACACAAATATATATTAGTAGTATTAGACTACGCAACCAGGTATCCGGAGGCAGTCCCATTACGGAAAACAACCTCTAAGGCTATTGCCCGAGACTTGTTTCATATGTTTTCACGCACTGGGCTGCCCAAAGAGATCCTGATGGATCAGGGCACCCCGTTTATGTCAAAAGTGATGGCGGACCTCTGCAAACTTTTCCAGATCAAACAGTTGCGAATGTCCGTCTATCACCCGCAGACAGATGGCCTTGTTGAGAGGTTTAATAAGACCTTAAAATCCATGCTAAAAAGAGTGGTCCAGAGGGATGGCAAAGATTGGGACATGTTGCTCCCGGCCTTGTTATTTGCCATCCGGGAGGTTCCGCAGACCTCCACGGGTTTTTCGCCCTTTGAACTAATGTATGGGCAAAGACCCCACGGATTGCTGGATATGGTGAAGGAAACGTGGGAAAGTGAGTCCTCACCACACAAAACTGTGGTGGAGCATATTTCCCAAATGAGAGAGAGGGTGGCAAAAGTAATGCCGTTGGTAAGGGAACACCTCCAAAAGGCACAGGATGCCCAGAGGAGGGTGTATAACTGGTCCGCAGGATAAGACAGTTCCAGGTAGGAGACCGGGTAGCGGTGTTAATACCCACAGTAGAAAGCAAATTCTTGGCCAGGTGGCAGGGTCCATTTGAGGTGGTGGAAAAAGTTGGTGATGTGAATTGCAGGGTACATCAACCTGGGAAGAGGAAACCCTACCAAATCTACCACATGAATTTGCTAAAGCCCTGGAGAGACCGAGATCAGGTATCCGCTGTGGTAGGGGTCACTGTAGAGCACCCTGCAGGAGTTGAGCTAGTGCATGTTGCTGCCACTCTGACTAAGTCCCAAAGCCAACAAGTGAGAGAATTCCTGCAGAGAAATAAAGAGAAGTTTTCAGGATTGCCAGGTTTAACCAACATAATTGAGCATGACATTGTTACAGAGCCCAATGTAAAAAATCCGCTTAAAGCCCTATCGCATCCCAGAAGCATAAAGGAAAGCGTGTCTGAAGAGGTAAAAAGAATGTTGGAACTTGACATCATTGAAGAATCGCAGAGTTAATGGTCAAGCCCTATCATTCTGGTACCAAAACCCAACGGCACTCTGCGATTTTGCAATGACTTCAGAAAACCTAATGAAGTCTCAAAATTTGACGCATATCCGATGCCCCGGATAGACAAATTGATTGAGAGGTTGGGTCCCGCCCGGTATATTACCACACTAGACCTCACAAAAGGGTATTGGTAGATTCCCCTCACCAAGGCTGCCAGGGAAAAAAACAGCTTTTTCCACTCCTGAAGGCCACTGGCAATATAAAAGAATGCCGTTTGGTTTACACTCCGCCCCAGCCACGTTTCAAAGGGCTATGGACAAAACATTACGGCCCCATGGACGATACGCTTCGGTATATCTGGATGACATCATCCTTTTCAGCACTGATTGGGAGTCCCATCTATCTCGGGTCCAGGCTGTCCTAGACTCTTTGAAAAGAGCAGGGTAGACTCTTTGAAAAGAGCAGGGTTTACTGTAAATCCAGAGAAGTCAGCTGTTGGGATGGAGGAAGCGAAGTACCTGGGGTACATTGTGGGTAGGGGACTAGTAAAGCCTCAGATGAATAAGGTAGAAGCCATCCAGAACTGGCCCGCACCCCTTAACAAACAGGTCAGGGCCTTTCTGGGCATAGTCGGTTACTATTGAATGTTCGTCCCCAACTTTGCTACTATTGCGGCCCCATTGACGGACTTAACAAAAGGGAGGAAGTCCGTGATGATAACGTGGAATGCAGAGGCTGAGGAAGCTTTTCAGAAGCTTAAAACAGCATTGTGTGAGCATCCAGTGCTAGTAGCGCTGGATTTTTCCAGGGAGTTTGTAGTACAGACGGATGCCTCGAATGCTGGACTGGGTGCTGCCTTGTCGCAAGTGGTCAATGGGGAAGAGCACCCCATAGTTTTTCTCAGTAGGAAACTGACAGCGGCAGAGAGAAACTATGCTGTGGTGGAGCGGGAGTGTCTCGCCATCAAGTGGGCACTAGACTCTCTGCGCAACTTCCTGCTGGGTAGGAAGTTTCGCCTGGTGTCCGACCATGCCCCGTTGACCTGGATGCGACAAAACAAGCAGACCAATGCCAGGGTGACGAGGTGGTTCCTGTCCCTCCAGGAATTTAACTTTATGGTAGAGCATCGGCCCAGGAGACAGCATCAGAATGCTGATGCGCTCTCCCGAGTCCATTGTATGGTGTCTAATGGTGCCTCCAACACCTCCGTGTTGAGGCAGAAGGGGGGGATATGTGGAGGTCTTAGAGGTTGGGTCCTGGCTGGGTGTTACATTTCACCAATATTTGGGCTGTGGTCCCTTTAAGGGAAGTATGGGATCACAGAAAGGCAAGGGTTAAGCCCTCTCCCAGAGAAACCAGCTCTTAAAAAGACAGGAAGTAGTGTCAGTGGGGGTGGAGAGTAGGAGCTGGAGATACACCTGGGAGACTGAGCTGCTAAAGACAAGTGTGTTTGTGTGCTGCATGGTGGCTGGAGACGACATACCTGGGGTAAAACCCCCTGCCAAAAGCCGGTATTGTTTTATAATTTCCATTTATGCTGAAGTTAAGCAGACTTTTAAGTTATAGCTGTTTTCTCGACTGTTTGCTGCTGGAAGCTTTATTTCTGTTTTGAAGAAAATAAACCACTTCTTGATTAATGTATACAGTTTAGGTGGGTGATGCGCTTCAGAAGTGAATATAAAGAAAAAATATAATAAATGTATAAACTGGCGTGGTAAAAAGTGTTCTAGTGATAAAAAGTGTTGGTGTTGGTTAATAAAAGGTGATCCAATACTTCATTTATATCTCATATATATATATCAATACAAGTAAACTATTCAGTTGTCTTCAATACAATAAAGTGCTGAGTGTTTATACTTTCCTAAAAAGTATCAAATAAATAAACCGTAGACAAGATAAAAATAAAAATACTTCAAAAAGAGATACAAAGTGCTGTGTGCTCATTTGCTTAGATCAAAAAATAAATAAATAAATAAATAAAGTGCTGTGTTTATAGTGTCCATATATATAGAGATCCAAAATCAGGTGTCATTCCCTTCGATATCATTAAATAAAACAAGGTGCTCTCATGCAAAGTATGGGTGTTGTGACTTTTTGCCTCCACCAGGTGTCACATCTAGGTGCTCTATCTTCTCACCTCAATAAGGTGTATATTGCGCCTGTATACAAGCTTAGCCTCCGAGTATCATATAGGCTTTACTTATTCCGGTATCTTCCTCCACTTCCAAGTGTTTCCTGTCCTGTCCTGTTTAGTATTTAGGGGTGCATACACTTTCCATCCATATCGTGGCCTCGGGCTCAGTAAAAACATAGGGCAATCATGGTGCAGTATGTCAAACAAGATATTTTATTAAAAACGTAGTTGCACTTACAATTTGTAGATCATTTGAATGCGGGTAAAATCTCAATATAGCGTGGGGAGCGTTATCGCTCCGATCTCTAACGTCACTTCCGGTAGTCTGGCGGCTCCTCCTACGCGTTACGTCACGTCACGTGACTTCCTCAGGGAGTGGCCTATACTGGATGTGACGTTTATTTATATATGCCGGACCGGAAGTACCGTCGCGGCCATTTTAAAAAACCTTGTAAGCGAAATTCCGGCGGATATGCTCGTTCCGCCATATTGCCTTTAGAAACAGGTGTATTGTTATTGTTTTTCTTCAATGTTTACACCGGAAGTGAGGTTGTGGATCGTTTTTTTATCTAAATGAATACATTTGTTGCATATACCCAAACTTATTCACAGTTATTGCATCTAAAAACATACAGAAAAGATAGTCCAAAACCGAATAAATCATTAGTTTATAAGAGCATATCTTTTAAAATTATATGTATACCGACGTACAGCTATCTTCATGATACTTTAAGTGTGCCTAAGGGGATGGGGAATATTTCTTATTTCTTATCATCAGATCAGGTAGTATTTACTTGTCTGAGGGGGGATTTTCAGAATATATTTAAAATATAAAAATTATTAAAAGAATATATTCTCTATTTAAAACTTTAAAAATCACTAATAAAGCAGTTTAAGTCGAAGTCAACGTTCAGGCCATTTGGTGTAAAAGAATCCATTTTAAAAATCCATTGTGATTCAAGTTTACTCAGGGTACGAACTTTATGGCTTCCTCTCCAATGTCTTATGTAGGGAGTAATCCCCCAAAAGAGCATTTTTGAGGGGTCTTTATGATGATATTTGGCAAAATGTCTTGATACGGTATGTTTGTCGCTTCCTTTAATGATGTTTTGTACATGTTCTTTAATGCGAATCCTCAATAAACGTTTCGTTCTCCCTATGTATTGTAGTCCACAACTACATTGTAAAGCATAGACTGCTCCCTCTGTATTGCAGCAGATAAATTCTTCGATTTTGAATTTAGTTCCATTGCTGGTAGATGAAAATTCAGTTATTTTCTGCTTTGGTTGTTTTGTTTTTGTACATGCAAAGCATCTTTTGCAGGGATAAAATCCCTTTCCAGTGAAAAAAGAAAATGGTTTTTTCGGGGGTTCTATGATGGTTTTTACAATTTTATTTTTTAATGTTGGTGCCCTTTTATATATAAAGTGTGGTTGTTCTGGAATATAATTCTTCAAATGTCTATCTATTTTTAACACATGCCAGTGTTTTTTGAATATTTTCTCCACTGCTTTATATTGTAAATTATAATTCAAAATTATTGGAATTTTGTCTGTATAGGAATTCTCATTTTTCTTTATCTTCAAGAGTTCTTTTCTCTGTGTATTCTTTACTTCAGTTATTTTATTTTCCATGAATTTCTCTTCGTAGCCTTTGTCCACAAATCTTTGGGCCAGCGCTTTGGCTTGTTCCTCAAAGTCTTTATCCTTTGTGCAATTGCGTTTGAGTCTTAGTAATTGTCCCTTCGGGATATTCCACAGCCAATTTTTATGGTGGCAACTGGTGATGGGGAGATAACTGTTACGGTCTGTGCCTTTGAAGTGTGTTTTTGTAGTTATTTTTCCATTATCTTGAGAGATATGTAGATCCAAATAGGTAATTTCTTCTTCACTAATATTCCAAGTGAGCTTTATATTTTTATCGTTGTTGTTCAGTTTCTTTAAAAAGTCTTCTAATGTATTCCTTGTTCCTTTCCAGAATATTAATCCATCATCTATGAATCTGTTATATAGAATCAGTTCATGTGGTGTGTTTTGATAGATGGTTTCCTCTTCCCATTGGGCCATAAATATATTTGCTATACTCGGTGCGAACTTCGCGCCCATTGCAACTCCGATACTTTGATGATAGTAAGTATTGTTGTACCAGAAGTAATTTTTCTTTAGACAAAAGTCTAAACATTTTATTAGAAATTTTCGTTGCTTGCAGATCAGTCCTGTATATTTCCTTAAGGCCCATTTTGCAGCTTCGCATGCTTCATGATGTTTAATGATCGTATATAGCGAGGCTACATCAATGGTTGCCATTTGAATTTTTTCTTCTTGTTGGGTTTCTTCCAAGATCTGTAGAATATGCTTTGTATCCTTAGTGAACGCTTTTGTTTGCGGAATAATTGGTTGCAGGAATGTATCGATGTATTGTCCTAGTCGCATGGTGAGTGAGTCTATACAGTTGACAATTGGCCTTGGTGGTGGGTTTTCTCCATCTTTATGTATTTTGGGTAGTGTATATATTAATGGTGTTCTACAAGCTTCTGGTACTAGGAATTTTGCTTCTTTTTTGTTTAATATATCTTTTTTAAGTCCTAAATGAATCAATTGTTCCAGTTCTTTTTTATGCTTATAGATGGGGTTGCTCAATAGTTTTGTATAAGTTTGTCCGTCATTGAGCATATTTAGCATCGTTTCTTGATATTTTTCTTTATCTTGGATCACTATTCCCCCTCCTTTGTCTGCTGGTCTCACTACTACGTCTTGTCTCTTCGCTAATTTCTTTATGCCTGTTTTAATTGCTTTAGACTCATCAAATTTCTTCACTTTTATTTTTTTCAAATCATCTAAAACCAATTCTTTAAAAACATTAATACATTTATTATCATTTACTTGAGGGTTAAAAATAGATTTATTTTTCAAATTACTATGTTGGATGTTGGTCGGCACTGTTACTTTATTCACGGTTTTGATCGGGTTGCTTAAAATATATTTTTTTATATTTAATTTTCTGACATATTTTTGTATGCCAACATATGTTTCAAATTTATCCAAAGATTTTTTTGGGGCATATTTTAATCCTTTGTCTAAAACCAGTATTTCTTCTTGTGTCAGAGTTTTTTTACTTAAATTAAAAATTCCTTCCCCTATCTTTCTCTTTTCCTTTTGTTTCCCCTCTCCTCCTCGGCATCCTCTCTTCTTTCGACGCTTCTCCTTTGTTGTTTTTCTTCTTTCTTTTTTGGGGAGTTGTTCCTTTTGCCTTTCTCTAAAAAAGATTTCTTGTGGTCGTTTTCCTTTTTTCCTTTATCCGATTGGTGATGTCTTTCATCTCTTCTTTCTTCCTCTCTCAGATCTCTCAAAGGTGCATAATAGTTATGTGTGGGTATTGGACTTCTTTCTCTTCTGTATGTTTCTCGTGGTTGGTCTCTCCTATCTCTTTGACCATTATAGTATGTTTCATGTGGTGGTTCCCTTCTCTCTCTTTGCCCATTATAGTAGTTGGGCCTATTATAGTTCCAGTTTTGTGGTCCTCTATTTGGATTTTGTGGGGTTCTGTGCTCATTCGGTGTTCTGTATTCAGGTCTTCTGCCCGGGTGATTATAATAGCTTGTATTTGGTGGAGTTCTGTGTCTGACTGGAGTTCTTTGTCGTTGTTGTTTTGGAGGGTAGTAGTAGTTGTTGTATTCTCTTTGGGATTCCCAAGTCCTTGGGGGATATTCTCTTTGAGGTTCCCAATTTATCGATGGGTGTATGTAGTTATTTTGGTGTCCTTGTCTATTGTAATCGTATTCCCGATTGTCTCTATTCCTCTCTTCATGTCTATAGTTTCTTGGAGTGTTATAATCCGTTCTCTCCTGACGTTGAGGATAGTGTGATTCCTCTTTCCGTAGATCTCTCCTCCCTTCTCTATTTTCGGATCTTGGTGTATTATAATAGGATTCTTCTTTATTTCTTCTTGCTGGTGTATTGGGAGTGAGAATATTTTCTTGTCCATTGGCTATAGATATTTCTAGTTCATTCAGGGCTTCTTCCATCCTGACTATTTTTTCTGGTGTTGAAAATGTTGAAATAGGATCGTTTACACCGATTTGGTTTTGCCATTTAAAAACTTGATCTGTTTTATAATCATTCATGTCCCTTACATATTTCTTAGTTTTTCTCTGTTGTGTTTCTTTGTCTTTAATTTGTAGGTCTTTATTGACTTGTGCTGTTAACTTCAGAAACTCTGGTGTTTCTTTAAAGGGTTCTAGAAGTTTTTTCTGTTCCGCTATTAGTGTTTCAATGTGTCTCAATTTTCTTTGTTTTCTTTTTAACAAAAAATTGATTAGCTCCAATCCTTTGTCATTAAAGAAGCCATACCATTCGTCTATAGCGTCTTTATCTACTAATCCATCGTTAATTGGGACTTCCCATCTTAGTCTTCTTGGGACAATTTTATCTTTGATATATTTATCAAAAGTGTTTATGTCCCACCATAGGCTGACTTTTTTCTCTAAGTTGTGTCTTAATTTCCTTATTAGACTTTCTAGATCATTTTCTTTGCGGTGGTTATCTATGTTAAAGATGTCTTCTATATCTATCTCTCTACCTTCCATAAAATCAAAGACCTCCATGATTGCTGCAGGAATCGGTATCTAGTTTATTTTCAGATAATCTTATATGTATGGGTGGTTCCTGCGCTATCTGAGGATATATATTTTTCCCTTCTTACTGCTGCACCACAGTACTGGTACCAGGAACCAGTTAATACAATGTATACAGTTTAGGTGGGTGATGCGCTTCAGAAGTGAATATAAAGAAAAAATATAATAAATGTATAAACTGGCGTGGTAAAAAGTGTTCTAGTGATAAAAAGTGTTGGTGTTGGTTAATAAAAGGTGATCCAATACTTCATTTATATCTCATATATATATATCAATACAAGTAAACTATTCAGTTGTCTTCAATACAATAAAGTGCTGAGTGTTTATACTTTCCTAAAAAGTATCAAATAAATAAACCGTAGACAAGATAAAAATAAAAATACTTCAAAAAGAGATACAAAGTGCTGTGTGCTCATTTGCTTAGATCAAAAAATAAATAAATAAATAAATAAAGTGCTGTGTTTATAGTGTCCATATATATAGAGATCCAAAATCAGGTGTCATTCCCTTCGATATCATTAAATAAAACAAGGTGCTCTCATGCAAAGTATGGGTGTTGTGACTTTTTGCCTCCACCAGGTGTCACATCTAGGTGCTCTATCTTCTCACCTCAATAAGGTGTATATTGCGCCTGTATACAAGCTTAGCCTCCGAGTATCATATAGGCTTTACTTATTCCGGTATCTTCCTCCACTTCCAAGTGTTTCCTGTCCTGTCCTGTTTAGTATTTAGGGGTGCATACACTTTCCATCCATATCGTGGCCTCGGGCTCAGTAAAAACATAGGGCAATCATGGTGCAGTATGTCAAACAAGATATTTTATTAAAAACGTAGTTGCACTTACAATTTGTAGATCATTTGAATGCGGGTAAAATCTCAATATAGCGTGGGGAGCGTTATCGCTCCGATCTCTAACGTCACTTCCGGTAGTCTGGCGGCTCCTCCTACGCGTTACGTCACGTCACGTGACTTCCTCAGGGAGTGGCCTATACTGGATGTGACGTTTATTTATATATGCCGGACCGGAAGTACCGTCGCGGCCATTTTAAAAAACCTTGTAAGCGAAATTCCGGCGGATATGCTCGTTCCGCCATATTGCCTTTAGAAACAGGTGTATTGTTATTGTTTTTCTTCAATGTTTACACCGGAAGTGAGGTTGTGGATCGTTTTTTTATCTAAATGAATACATTTGTTGCATATACCCAAACTTATTCACAGTTATTGCATCTAAAAACATACAGAAAAGATAGTCCAAAACCGAATAAATCATTAGTTTATAAGAGCATATCTTTTAAAATTATATGTATACCGACGTACAGCTATCTTCATGATACTTTAAGTGTGCCTAAGGGGATGGGGAATATTTCTTATTTCTTATCATCAGATCAGGTAGTATTTACTTGTCTGAGGGGGGATTTTCAGAATATATTTAAAATATAAAAATTATTAAAAGAATATATTCTCTATTTAAAACTTTAAAAATCACTAATAAAGCAGTTTAAGTCGAAGTCAACGTTCAGGCCATTTGGTGTAAAAGAATCCATTTTAAAAATCCATTGTGATTCAAGTTTACTCAGGGTACGAACTTTATGGCTTCCTCTCCAATGTCTTATGTAGGGAGTAATCCCCCAAAAGAGCATTTTTGAGGGGTCTTTATGATGATATTTGGCAAAATGTCTTGATACGGTATGTTTGTCGCTTCCTTTAATGATGTTTTGTACATGTTCTTTAATGCGAATCCTCAATAAACGTTTCGTTCTCCCTATGTATTGTAGTCCACAACTACATTGTAAAGCATAGACTGCTCCCTCTGTATTGCAGCAGATAAATTCTTCGATTTTGAATTTAGTTCCATTGCTGGTAGATGAAAATTCAGTTATTTTCTGCTTTGGTTGTTTTGTTTTTGTACATGCAAAGCATCTTTTGCAGGGATAAAATCCCTTTCCAGTGAAAAAAGAAAATGGTTTTTTCGGGGGTTCTATGATGGTTTTTACAATTTTATTTTTTAATGTTGGTGCCCTTTTATATATAAAGTGTGGTTGTTCTGGAATATAATTCTTCAAATGTCTATCTATTTTTAACACATGCCAGTGTTTTTTGAATATTTTCTCCACTGCTTTATATTGTAAATTATAATTCAAAATTATTGGAATTTTGTCTGTATAGGAATTCTCATTTTTCTTTATCTTCAAGAGTTCTTTTCTCTGTGTATTCTTTACTTCAGTTATTTTATTTTCCATGAATTTCTCTTCGTAGCCTTTGTCCACAAATCTTTGGGCCAGCGCTTTGGCTTGTTCCTCAAAGTCTTTATCCTTTGTGCAATTGCGTTTGAGTCTTAGTAATTGTCCCTTCGGGATATTCCACAGCCAATTTTTATGGTGGCAACTGGTGATGGGGAGATAACTGTTACGGTCTGTGCCTTTGAAGTGTGTTTTTGTAGTTATTTTTCCATTATCTTGAGAGATATGTAGATCCAAATAGGTAATTTCTTCTTCACTAATATTCCAAGTGAGCTTTATATTTTTATCGTTGTTGTTCAGTTTCTTTAAAAAGTCTTCTAATGTATTCCTTGTTCCTTTCCAGAATATTAATCCATCATCTATGAATCTGTTATATAGAATCAGTTCATGTGGTGTGTTTTGATAGATGGTTTCCTCTTCCCATTGGGCCATAAATATATTTGCTATACTCGGTGCGAGTATAATGGTCAAAGAGATAGGAGAGACCAACCACGAGAAACATACAGAAGAGAAAGAAGTCCAATACCCACACATAACTATTATGCACCTTTGAGAGATCTGAGAGAGGAAGAAAGAAGAGATGAAAGACATCACCAATCGGATAAAGGAAAAAAGGAAAACGACCACAAGAAATCTTTTTTAGAGAAAGGCAAAAGGAACAACTCCCCAAAAAAGAAAGAAGAAAAACAACAAAGGAGAAGCGTCGAAAGAAGAGAGGATGCCGAGGAGGAGAGGGGAAACAAAAGGAAAAGAGAAAGATAGGGGAAGGAATTTTTAATTTAAGTAAAAAAACTCTGACACAAGAAGAAATACTGGTTTTAGACAAAGGATTAAAATATGCCCCAAAAAAATCTTTGGATAAATTTGAAACATATGTTGGCATACAAAAATATGTCAGAAAATTAAATATAAAAAAATATATTTTAAGCAACCCGATCAAAACCGTGAATAAAGTAACAGTGCCGACCAACATCCAACATAGTAATTTGAAAAATAAATCTATTTTTAACCCTCAAGTAAATGATAATAAATGTATTAATGTTTTTAAAGAATTGGTTTTAGATGATTTGAAAAAAATAAAAGTGAAGAAATTTGATGAGTCTAAAGCAATTAAAACAGGCATAAAGAAATTAGCGAAGAGACAAGACGTAGTAGTGAGACCAGCAGACAAAGGAGGGGGAATAGTGATCCAAGATAAAGAAAAATATCAAGAAACGATGCTAAATATGCTCAATGACGGACAAACTTATACAAAACTATTGAGCAACCCCATCTATAAGCATAAAAAAGAACTGGAACAATTGATTCATTTAGGACTTAAAAAAGATATATTAAACAAAAAAGAAGCAAAATTCCTAGTACCAGAAGCTTGTAGAACACCATTAATATATACACTACCCAAAATACATAAAGATGGAGAAAACCCACCACCAAGGCCAATTGTCAACTGTATAGACTCACTCACCATGCGACTAGGACAATACATCGATACATTCCTGCAACCAATTATTCCGCAAACAAAAGCGTTCACTAAGGATACAAAGCATATTCTACAGATCTTGGAAGAAACCCAACAAGAAGAAAAAATTCAAATGGCAACCATTGATGTAGCCTCGCTATATACGATCATTAAACATCATGAAGCATGCGAAGCTGCAAAATGGGCCTTAAGGAAATATACAGGACTGATCTGCAAGCAACGAAAATTTCTAATAAAATGTTTAGACTTTTGTCTAAAGAAAAATTACTTCTGGTACAACAATACTTACTATCATCAAAGTATCGGAGTTGCAATGGGCGCGAAGTTCGCACCGAGTATAGCAAATATATTTATGGCCCAATGGGAAGAGGAAACCATCTATCAAAACACACCACATGAACTGATTCTATATAACAGATTCATAGATGATGGATTAATATTCTGGAAAGGAACAAGGAATACATTAGAAGACTTTTTAAAGAAACTGAACAACAACGATAAAAATATAAAGCTCACTTGGAATATTAGTGAAGAAGAAATTACCTATTTGGATCTACATATCTCTCAAGATAATGGAAAAATAACTACAAAAACACACTTCAAAGGCACAGACCGTAACAGTTATCTCCCCATCACCAGTTGCCACCATAAAAATTGGCTGTGGAATATCCCGAAGGGACAATTACTAAGACTCAAACGCAATTGCACAAAGGATAAAGACTTTGAGGAACAAGCCAAAGCGCTGGCCCAAAGATTTGTGGACAAAGGCTACGAAGAGAAATTCATGGAAAATAAAATAACTGAAGTAAAGAATACACAGAGAAAAGAACTCTTGAAGATAAAGAAAAATGAGAATTCCTATACAGACAAAATTCCAATAATTTTGAATTATAATTTACAATATAAAGCAGTGGAGAAAATATTCAAAAAACACTGGCATGTGTTAAAAATAGATAGACATTTGAAGAATTATATTCCAGAACAACCACACTTTATATATAAAAGGGCACCAACATTAAAAAATAAAATTGTAAAAACCATCATAGAACCCCCGAAAAAACCATTTTCTTTTTTCACTGGAAAGGGATTTTATCCCTGCAAAAGATGCTTTGCATGTACAAAAACAAAACAACCAAAGCAGAAAATAACTGAATTTTCATCTACCAGCAATGGAACTAAATTCAAAATCGAAGAATTTATCTGCTGCAATACAGAGGGAGCAGTCTATGCTTTACAATGTAGTTGTGGACTACAATACATAGGGAGAACGAAACGTTTATTGAGGATTCGCATTAAAGAACATGTACAAAACATCATTAAAGGAAGCGACAAACATACCGTATCAAGACATTTTGCCAAATATCATCATAAAGACCCCTCAAAAATGCTCTTTTGGGGGATTACTCCCTACATAAGACATTGGAGAGGAAGCCATAAAGTTCGTACCCTGAGTAAACTTGAATCACAATGGATTTTTAAAATGGATTCTTTTACACCAAATGGCCTGAACGTTGACTTCGACTTAAACTGCTTTATTAGTGATTTTTAAAGTTTTAAATAGAGAATATATTCTTTTAATAATTTTTATATTTTAAATATATTCTGAAAATCCCCCCTCAGACAAGTAAATACTACCTGATCTGATGATAAGAAATAAGAAATATTCCCCATCCCCTTAGGCACACTTAAAGTATCATGAAGATAGCTGTACGTCGGTATACATATAATTTTAAAAGATATGCTCTTATAAACTAATGATTTATTCGGTTTTGGACTATCTTTTCTGTATGTTTTTAGATGCAATAACTGTGAATAAGTTTGGGTATATGCAACAAATGTATTCATTTAGATAAAAAAACGATCCACAACCTCACTTCCGGTGTAAACATTGAAGAAAAACAATAACAATACACCTGTTTCTAAAGGCAATATGGCGGAACGAGCATATCCGCCGGAATTTCGCTTACAAGGTTTTTTAAAATGGCCGCGACGGTACTTCCGGTCCGGCATATATAAATAAACGTCACATCCAGTATAGGCCACTCCCTGAGGAAGTCACGTGACGTGACGTAACGCGTAGGAGGAGCCGCCAGACTACCGGAAGTGACGTTAGAGATCGGAGCGATAACGCTCCCCACGCTATATTGAGATTTTACCCGCATTCAAATGATCTACAAATTGTAAGTGCAACTACGTTTTTAATAAAATATCTTGTTTGACATACTGCACCATGATTGCCCTATGTTTTTACTGAGCCCGAGGCCACGATATGGATGGAAAGTGTATGCACCCCTAAATACTAAACAGGACAGGACAGGAAACACTTGGAAGTGGAGGAAGATACCGGAATAAGTAAAGCCTATATGATACTCGGAGGCTAAGCTTGTATACAGGCGCAATATACACCTTATTGAGGTGAGAAGATAGAGCACCTAGATGTGACACCTGGTGGAGGCAAAAAGTCACAACACCCATACTTTGCATGAGAGCACCTTGTTTTATTTAATGATATCGAAGGGAATGACACCTGATTTTGGATCTCTATATATATGGACACTATAAACACAGCACTTTATTTATTTATTTATTTATTTTTTGATCTAAGCAAATGAGCACACAGCACTTTGTATCTCTTTTTGAAGTATTTTTATTTTTATCTTGTCTACGGTTTATTTATTTGATACTTTTTAGGAAAGTATAAACACTCAGCACTTTATTGTATTGAAGACAACTGAATAGTTTACTTGTATTGATATATATATATGAGATATAAATGAAGTATTGGATCACCTTTTATTAACCAACACCAACACTTTTTATCACTAGAACACTTTTTACCACGCCAGTTTATACATTTATTATATTTTTTCTTTATATTCACTTCTGAAGCGCATCACCCACCTAAACTGTATACATTGTATTAACTGGTTCCTGGTACCAGTACTGTGGTGCAGCAGTAAGAAGGGAAAAATATATATCCTCAGATAGCGCAGGAACCACCCATACATATAACACTTCTTGATTAAGTTTACCCGGCTTGTGCACGTGATCCCTTGGAGCTTTCACCCCAAATATCACACCCCATTCATTCTAAACTAGCGCTATTTGCAGATGACTTACTGCTCTACATCACTTCTCCTCAAAAGTCGCTCCCTGCGATCTTGGCCGATTTCCGCGACTTTGGCCTTATGAGCAACTTTAAAGTTAATCACTCTAAATTGTAGATATTAAATATCTCCCTGCCTAAATCGACTCTTTAGCGTATCTCGGACACATATCCCTTTAAGACGGGATCCTCCTCCGTTCGCTACCTGGGCGTCAATCTGCCTTCTGACCCGACGCGCCTCTTCACTGACAATTTTGTTCGACTCTTCACTAAAACCCTGTCTGACCTGTCTACCTGCTCCATGAAACGCTTGTCCTGGTTTGGGAGGATCAATGTTCTGAAGATGGACGTTCTACCTCATTTTTTATACCTCTTTCAAGCGCTTCCTGTTCACATACCTGCCTCCTTCTTTGACAAGCTGCGTAGAGCGCTTTCGAGATTTGTGTGGCTCCATAGCCGACCCCGCCTAAAGTATGCGACTCTCACCCTTCCAAAGTCTAGAAGGGGTCTAGAACGGGATACCGGTACTTCGCTCTCTACCACTGAGCAGCGACCTTGATGCGCTTAGTGGATTGGTTTCACAATGCCCCCACTAAACTGTGGGTGCAACTTGAACGTCTTCTTGCCCCCTTTGATCTCAGGGCAATCCCCTGGACCCCGGTACATCTTTGTGGTCACACTTCCTCTTTCAACACTTTAACACGTCAGACCTTGCGGGTCTGGGATTGCCTGAAAAAAACAGGCCATCACTCAGGTCCTCAGGGCCCCATGACGCCCTTCTTTGGCACCCCAGCGCCCCCCTGGCAGCCTCGTGTTCTAGATTTGGACCCTGGACTGCGACGGATCATCGACGGGTGTCCCAAATTCTCCGAACTGACCCGTCCTTGTTGACGACTCCTGCTTCCACCACTTCCGACGGTGATCTTGTAAGCTGGCTGCAGTGTGGCCAGGCTCTCTCCTATATATGCACCCTGCCCTCGCTGACGGATGTTCGGGAGACTCTTCGAAGTTTGACTCTATCCTACTTCAGGATGTTCCCCCCACGCACACGGTATCGCTCTTATATTCCTTACTCCTACGTGCCCTCTGCCCTGACCTGCCGACATATACTGCTGTCTGGGACAGGGACCTGGGGCGAGCTCTTTCATCTAACGACTGGTACAAATGCTTTGCGCTGACCCACTCGCTGTCTCCTGATACACAAGTTCAAGAGAAGGGGTTCAAACTCTTGAGCAGATGGTACAGATGCCCTTCCTCGGTTACCTATATTGATCCACTTCAGTCGGACCAATGCTGGCGATGCACGTCATCTAGGGTTTTCACTAACAATTCTTTCCGCAATGACAGTTAAAGCAATATTCGCTGTTCATAGCGATTACCGGTAAAATTGACACTGGGAGACATTATGGCAATGTAATTAAAAATACATCCTAAGAAACGTCCACAATAAAATTTCCACAACAGGAGTCACCTGAACTATTTAGATCATAGTGTCAGTGACATGCTGCTGGAGGATGCACAGCAATATGAATGCTGAGACGTTGGTTCTCGGGTTGATGAAGGAAGTAACGTGAGACTAGAGAGAGGGGGTGACAATGACGAACAAGAAACTAGCAATCATATATCCACAGCTGTAGCATACTGCCAAGTTTGCTCCAGTGATGAGGAGGGAGGGGATGATGAGGTCACTGACTGTACTTGGGTGCCTGAGAGAATAGAGGAGGAAAGTGAGGGGGAGGAGGAGTTAGCACAACTCCAACGAGGCAGGGTGTGCTCCTGGGGCCGCAATAGGAGCAGCCAACCTATTGCATCACACCACAGAGCTCCACAGGTGCAGGGTGCTGCAAACTCCCCACGGACTTCCAAAAGTTCATTAGTGTGGGATTTTTTCAACACGTGCAGTAGACCGCAGCGTTGCTGTTTAACAATATCTGTCTAAAGCGGATCAAGCATGGCCAAAACACCAGCTGCTTCGGCATCACATGCCTGACAAGATAAATGATGACCTGCCAGGCAGGCTCAGAGATGGTTGACACCACAACAGCTTGAGCCAGGAATGGTATGCAACAATCTCACCAACCTCCTGTCCACTCTCCAACAGGGACACTTGACACCTGTTCCATGCTTGGCACATGTCCTGAATTTGGTGGTGCAGCGTTTCTTGAACAGATACACAGGCTTTCAAGATTTCCTGAGGCAGGCCAGAAAAGTCTGTGGCCATTTCTGGCATTCATACAATGCCAGTGCTCAGCTGACATTAAACAGGCATTCAGCCTGCCCACCAACCACCTCATTTGTGACATGCCCACCAGGTGGAACTCAAAATTGGCAATGCTGCAGCAGCTGCACATGCAGCAGAGGGCCATCAATGAGTACCTGTGTGAGTATGGCACAAGGACAGGCTCAGGGGAGCTTGGCTTTTATTTTTGCCACGCCAGTGGCGTTTGATAAAGGATGCATACACCGTCCTGTTAAAATTTGAGGAGACCCAAGGATGGTGAGCCGGAACAAAACATTCATCAGTGACCCTATCCCTTTAGTCTACCTGCTGGAGCACACGCTTCGTAGAATCATGGACAGGGCACTTGAGCCAGAACAGCGGGAGGAAGAGGAGGACTTCCTTTCCTCACAAGGCACCCTTTCATGCAGATATCATTTCTACAGGGACACAAAACACACAGGAGGAAGAGGAGGGGGAGGATTGCGGCAGCATGGATGTAGAGCAGGGGTGGGGAACCTTTTCTCTGCCAAGGGCCATTTGGATTTTTGTAACATAATTCGGGGGCCGTACAAAATGTATGCATAAATGTAATAGGCATTGCTTTGCGGCAAAAAAAGCTGTAAAAAATTGCGTGACTTTGAGGTCACAAAAGTGTGAAAGGGGCTTTCAGTAATCAAGGTATAGTGTGCCCCCTTTCAATGCAGACTGACCACAGCGTGCCCCCATTCAATGCAGACTGACCACAGCGTGCCCCCTTTCAATGCAGAGTGACCACAGTGTGCCCCCTTTCAATGCAGAGTGACCACAGCGTGCCCCCTTTCAATGCAGACTGACCACAGCATGCCCCCTTTCAATGCAGAAGGACCACAGCGCGCCCCCTTTCAATGCAGACTGACCACAGCGTGCCCACTTTCAATGCAGAGTGACCATAGCATGCCCCCTTTCAATGCAGAGTGCCCAGAGCTTGCCCCCTTTCAATGCAGAGTGCCCAGAGCTTGCCCCCTTTCAATGCAGAGTGCCCAGAGCTTGCCCCCTTTCAATGCAGAGTGCCCAGAGCTTGCCCCCTTTCAATGCAGAGTGCCCAGAGCGTGCCCCCTTTCAATGCAGAAGGACCACAGCGCGCCCCCTTTCAATGCAGACTGACCACAGCGTGCCCCCTTTTAATACAGACTGACCACAGCGTGCCCAATTTTAATGCAAACTGACCACAGTGTGCCCCCTTTCAATGCGGAGAGACCACAGTGTGACCCCTTTCAATGCAGGATGACCACAGCGTGCCCCCTTTCAATGCGCAGAGACCACATCGTGCCCACTTTCAATGCAGAGTGACCACAGCATGCCCCCTTTTCAATGCAGAATGACCACAGCGTGCCCCCTTTCAATGCAGACTGACCACAGCGTGCCACCTTTCAATGCAGACTGACCACAGCGCGCCCCCTTTCAATGCAGACTGACCACAGCGTGCCCCCTTTCAATGAAGACTGACCACAGCGTGCCCCCTTTCAATGAAGACTGACCACAGCGTGCCCCCTTTCAATGCAGACTGACCACAGCGTGCCCCCTTTCAATGCAGACTGACCACAGTGTGCCCCCTTTCAATGCAGACTGACCACAGTGTGCCCCCTTTCAATGCAGACTGACCACAGCGTGCCCCCTTTTAATTCAGACTGACCACAGCGTGCCCAATTTTAATGCAGACTGATTGACCACAGCGTGCCCAATTTTAATGCAGACTGATTGATCACAAAGTAGAGTGAACAGCGTGCCAAGCCCCAGTGCACTTGACTTACCTGTTGTAGCGGCGGCTTCCTCTCTTCGAGTCCTCCCGCGTCCCGCCTCGGCCAATGGCATTGACCAAGGAGGAGGAGGATCCATGAGACAGTAGCGAATTTTCATTCGCTATTGTCACACAAATGGGCGGGCTCGAGGCACACTGCTCTGTGCCTCGGGTCCACCCTTTTCGGAGATTCACAGTGTCAGAACGCAGCCATGGCTCCTTCTGACACAGCGGGGGGGGGGGGGAGGGGGTTCGGATCGCAACGATTGTGCGGGCCGGACAGAACGATCTGGTTCCCCACCCCGGATGTAGAGGATAGCATACTGCAGTCTTCAAGGGATGATTTTCATTCCCCAGAAACCCCAGGAGTTGTACATGGTTGGGGAGAGGTTTCTCCTGACAAAGTCATCCTTAGTGACCCAGAGGACTCAGAAGCTCATGCCTCCTCAAACTTAACGTAATTTTTCTGCACTGATATGACAGGTGCATACAATTTAAATGTTGTATGTCATTTTTAAAAGCAGGCTCCCTCTCCCTGTGCCCTGCGCCCAGCAAGAGTAACTGTGAGGGGTTACGGTGTTCAGGCACCACCAACACCAAAGGCCCAATTTTTCTGAACCTGTATGACAAGAACATGCGATTTCAAATTTGTATGGCATTTTTACCAGCAGGGCCCGTTCATGCACCCAGCAAGAGTAACTCCGAGGGGTTGCAGTGTTCAGGCACCACCAACAACCAAGGCCTAATTTTTCTGCACCTGTATGACAAGTTCATGCGATTTCAATTTTATATCGAATTTCTAATGGCAGGGCCTGTTCCTGTGCCCAGCAAGGGTAACTGTGAGGGGTTACGGTGTTCAGGCACCACTAACACCAAAGGCCCGATTTTTCTGCACCTGTATGACAAGTACATGCAATTTCAAATCTGTATGGAATTCTTACCAGCAGGTCCCGTTCCTGCACCCAGCAAGAGTAACTGTGAGGGGTTATGGTGTTCGGGTACCACCAACACCAAAGGCCCAATTTCAGTTTCAGTTCCTGGTGATACTAACTTTCCAGGTCCCCATCACTCCAGCCAGTTTGCATAGCCCCCACCCAACCTTGGCCAGGTCATATGACAGCACAGCGCCCCCACTAGATCACTGATAAGAACACATACAACACTTGATCTTTGCCAATTTCAAATTGGTATGGAATTTCTACCAGCAGGGCCAGTTCCTGTGCCCAGCAAGAGAAACTGCGAGGGGTTGCAGTGTTCAGGCTACACCAACACCCAAGGCCCAATTTTTCTGCACCTCTACGACAACTGACAAGTACATGCGGTTTCAAATTTGTATGGAATTCTTACCAGCAGGTCACCTTCCTGTGCCTAAAGAGTAAATGTGAGGGGTTATGGTGTTCAGGCACCACCAACAACCAAGGCCCAATATTTCTGCAGCTGTATGACAAGTACATGCGATTTTAAAATGTGTATGGAATTTTTAGCAGCAGGGCCCGTTCCGTCACCCAGCAAGAGTAACTGGGAGGGGTTGCAGTGTTCAGGCACCACCAACACCAAAGGCCCAATTTTTCTGAACCTGTATGACAAGAACATGCGATTTCAAATTTGTATGGCATTTTTACCAGCAGGGCCCGTTCATGCACCCAGCAAGAGTAACTCAGAGGGGTTGCAGTGTTCAGGCACCACCAACAACCAAGGCCTAATTTTTCTGCACCTGTATGACAAGTTCATGCGATTTCAATTTTATATCGAATTTCTAATGGCAGGGCCTGTTCCTGTGCCCAGCAAGGGTAACTGTGAGGGGTTACGGTGTTCAGGCACCACTAACACCAAAGGCCCGATTTTTCTGCACCTGTATGACAAGTACATGCAATTTCAAATTTGTATGGAATTCTTACCAGCAGGTCCCGTTCCTGCACCCAGCAAGAGTAACTGTGAGGGGTTATGGTGTTCGGGTACCACCAACACCAAAGGCCCAATTTCAGTTTCAGTTCCTGGTGATACTAACTTTCCAGGTCCCCATCACTCCAGCCAGTTTGCATAGCCCCCACCCAACCTTGGCCAGGTCATATGACAGCACAGCGCCCCCACTAGATCACTGATAAGAACACATACAACACTTGATCTTTGCCAATTTCAAATTGGTATGGAATTTCTACCAGCAGGGCCAGTTCCTGTGCCCAGCAAGAGAAACTGCGAGGGGTTGCAGTGTTCAGGCTACACCAACACCCAAGGCCCAATTTTTCTGCACCTCTACGACAACTGACAAGTACATGCGGTTTCAAATTTGTATGGAATTCTTACCAGCAGGTCACCTTCCTGTGCCTAAAGAGTAAATGTGAGGGGTTATGGTGTTCAGGCACCACCAACAACCAAGGCCCAATATTTCTGCAGCTGTATGACAAGTACATGCGATTTTAAAATGTGTATGGAATTTTTAGCAGCAGGGCCCGTTCCGTCACCCAGCAAGAGTAACTGGGAGGGGTTGCAGTGTTCAGGCACCACCAACAACCAAGGCCCAATTTTTCTGCACCTGTATGACAAGTTCATGCGATTTCAATTTTATATCGAATTTCTAATGGCAGGGCCTGTTCCTGTGCCCAGCAAGGGTAACTGTGAGGGGTTACGGTGTTCAGGCACAACCAACAACCAAGGCCCAATTTTTCTTCACCTGTACGAGAAGTACATTCGATTAGAAATTTTGTATGTATATTTGTATATGACATTTTTTTTCTTTACAAATGTTAGTATTGCTGCAGCAGGCTACATACATCGTACAGAGGCACTACTTTACAGGCACATTAAGGGGACCCCCAGGCACGATATTTAAAGGAATTTTTAATTTTTATAGTTTCACTTTAAGCACCATTAAAATCAGTAAATTACTGCTCCTTTAAAAAACTATAGTTTTTAAAAAAATGTTTTGCATTGCTACATGTTCTCCAGGTCAGTACCCGAACCCCCATACACTTTAGTTGTGCAATAACTTGCATTTAAGCCTTTAAAATGAGGACTTTTGATTTTTGACATTCCAGTCCCATAGACTTCAATGGAGTTCATTTGTTCGAACTGACTTTTCCCCTGTTCGCGGTGTTCTGGTGTAAACCGAACAGGGGGGTGTTCGGCTCATCACTAGTGTACAGCATCCAGAGCTCTGCTCTGTGCTGACCAGGGGTGGTGAGTTATTGTCGGTGCCCTATGGATCTCCCTCTCTCTGCTATAGCAGCAATTCAGCTGTGCTGGGACCTGTAGTGCCACTAGAGCGGCTGCGGCGGTCACTTAGCAGTGTTTTTTTCTAATTTTGTCTGTGTGGTTCCCTGGTTAACATGGAGTCCCTGGAGCAAATTTCACCCCCTGATCCCATCTCAGAGGCGGCGGGTCCTTCTGGGTCCTGTTCCACCCTGTCTGCATTGGCGTCGGCTCTGGAGCCCTTAATATCCAAGGTTGATTTGGTCCTGCAAAAAAGGCCCTGCAAAAAGACTCAAAAAAAAAGAATCCAAATCCGTTCAGAACGTCTCCGGAGGTTCCAAGAGGCCCTGGCCTGGTAAGCCGAGAGCAGATACTTCCAGACCTGGGGACAAGTCCTCTTCTGCCTGAAGTGGCACCCTCATCCGTATGTAGGGTGGGGGGACGTCTTCACTTTTTTTCCAAGACCCATGAACCTCTCTGATTTAAGACAGATTCGGTCCTGCAACATGATCGAATTTGGGCCTTATCCTCCAGAGAGGTTTTTTCCTTCGAACCTGCGTTTGTCCCCAGATTGCGTGATCTCTTCAGGGCGATACAAGATTTGCTTTTGTAAGGAGTTATTGTACCGGTTCCAAACTCTGAACTTTTTCAGGGTTTTTATTCAAACTGGTTTACAGTTCCCAGGAAGGAAGGCAAAGTTTGTCCAATCCTGGACCTCAAATCCCTGAACCGCTTTGTGCGGGTAAAGAAGTCCTGGATGGAGTCCATCCATTCGGTAGTGGCATCCCTTCATCAAGGGGATCTTCTAGCCTCTATAGATATCAAGGACACTTACCTCCATATCCCGATATATGTCAGGCATCAGCGCTTTCTCCACTTTGCTGTGAGCGAGGAGCATTATCAATTTGTGGCGTTAACCTTTGCTCTCGCCTCAGCTCCTCGGGTGTTCACAAAAGTGTTGGCCCCGGTGTTAGCATTGTTGGGACAGCGGGGGGTTGTGGTGCTGGGGTACCTTGACGATCTTCTGCGAAAAAAGTCGCCGACTGCTCAACAGGACAACCTGGACATCACTGTGCAAACTCAGCAGGAGATCGGTTGGACTTTGAAATTCCAGAAGTGTGCTCTGGTTCTGTCCACCAAGTTAGACTATCTGGGTCTGTCTCTGGACTCTGCCTCAGCCAGGGTGTTTCTTCAGCTGGACAAGCTGCAGAATGCCATTCGACTTCTGTTGTCCAGCAGTCGGTCGTCTCTCAGGACTTGCATGCGGGTGCTGGGCCTGATGGTCTCTACCTTCAAGGAGGTTCCATTTGCACAGTTCCACACGAGACCTCTGTAGAGAGATTCTTGCCAAGTGGGACAAGAATCTACAGTCTCTAAACAATCTGATCCTGCTGAGCTGGGGTACGGGAGGGTCCCTGAATTGGTGGTTTCGCTCTCTGGCTCTTCAACGGGGAAAATCCTTCCTTCCCCTGTAATTGGACAGTGGTCACCACGAATGCCAGCCTGTCTGGGTGGGGAGGTGTTTTGGGTTTGGACTGTGCTCAGGGGTTTGCACTCTGGAGGAGTCCAGACTACCAATCAACGTACTGGAAGTTCGAATGAAACCGCAGGTGCAATCAGGGAAAGTTGGTCAGATAAATAAATAATATCATGAATATGGGTTGGTGTGTCCATGTGTAAAATCATAACACAACAAGAATATTTTTAACTACTTCCGGCCCGCGCTATAGCCGAAAGACGGCTACAGCGTGGGCTCTAATTTCCGAGAGGCCGTCTTTAAACGGCCTCCCAGTAACAGGCTCCCCGCGCGCTCCTGCGAGCGCGCATCTGGGAAAATTTGTGTCGGCTGTGTCCCTTGGACACAGCCAATCACAGATCGTGGTGAATGGCCAATCACAGCGATCATTTACCACGTGATCGGACTGTGCAATGAGAGATGATCTCATATGTAAACATATGAGATCATCTCTCATCGCCAGCTCTCTTCCTCACACGGAGACTGCAGTGTGAGGAAGAGGAGAGCAGATCACCGGTAAGGGGACACAAAGGAATGTAATCACGGCACTGATCACCAGTGCCCTGATTACAGAAGAGGGGAAACAAATGCCACAACTGCCCACAGTGCCCGCCATCAGTGCCCCCCATCAGTGCCCACAGTCAGTTGCCATAGTGCTGCCAGTCAGTGCCCATCAGTGCCACCCATCAGTGTCCATCAGTGCCACCCATCAGTGCCCATCAGTGCCGCCTCTCAGTGCCCAGCAGTGCCACCTCAGTGCCCAGCAGTGCCACCTCTCAGTGCTCATCAGTGCCGCCTATCAGTGCTCATCAGTGCCGCCTATCAGTGCCACCTATCAGTGCTCATCAGTGCGGCATATTAGTACCTCCTTATCAGTGCCACCTGATCAGTGCCCATAAGTGTCACCTCATCAGTGTCTATCAGTGCCCATCAGTGCCGCCTCATCAGCGCACATGAGTGAAGGAGAAAAATTTATTTATTTTCAAAATTTACTCACAGAAAATAAGAAAAACTTTTTTTGTCTCCGCTCCTATCACACCTATATGTGTGTATGTGTATAAATACATATAAGTGTGTGTGTATATATACCCCTATACAGAAGTTCAGATGTTATGCCTGCCTCCAAAGAGGCCCAAAAAATGCCTGCGCCAAAAAAAAACACCCAGGTGTGTTGTTGCAGGCGTTTTGTTTTGGGCATTTTTTGGGGGTCTTTGGAGGCAGGCATAACATCTGAACTTCTGTATAGGGGTATATATACACACACACTTATATGTATTTATACACATATATAGGTGTTATAGCAGAGAAGCCATATGCCTGTTAATTATTTCATTAGCGCAAGCCTAGGTTTCTGCTACTTTCACACCTATTTATGTGTATGTGTATATATACATACATGTGTGTGTGTATATATACCCCTACACAGAAGTACAGATGTTATGCCTGCCTCCAAAGATGCCAAAAAAATGCCCAAAAAAACACCAGCTACAAAAACGCCCAGGTGTGTTTTTTTGCTGCAGGCGTTTTTTTTTGGGCATTTTTTGGGGGTCTTTGGAGGCAGGCAAAACATCTGAAATTCTGTATAGGGGTATATATACACACACGCTTATATGTATTTATACACATACACATATATAGGTGTGATAGGAGCGGAGACATATGCCTGTTAATTATTTCATTAGCGCAAGCATAGGTTTCTGCTACTTTCACACCTATATATGTGTGTATATATATACATACATATGTGTGTGTATATATATACCCCTACACAGAAGTTCTGATGTCATGCCTGACTCCAAACATGTCCTCAAAAAAGCCCAATAAAACGCCTGCAACAAAAAGCCGGGTGTAAAAGTAGCGAAGCTACTAACCTGTTCTATATTAATTCTAATACAAACAAACTTTTTTTTTTCTGGTTCTGGACATGCTACAGAGCTGAAACTTCACAGGTATACTTTTTAGACCCCCCAAACACTAAATCCAAAGAAATCTAATTTTTTTTTTCAATAATTTTTTCAATAATTGGCTCTCTATCAGAAATGACAATTTTTAAGAACTTTTTTTGTGTGATTAATAGTCCCTGGGGCATGTCCCAGAACCCTAGGCACTTTTTAGGGGCATGTATTGGGTTTTAGGGCTTCAAAATTGTGTTTTTTGATTACCAAAGTTCGGGTCCCATTGATTTCAATGGGGTTCTGAAATCCGGGCCGAACTTTCGGGAAGTTCGGGTGTTCTGGTCGAACAAAACTTTTGAAAAGTTCGATCATCCCTAGTGCTGAAGGATAGGGGGTTGTCTGACTCCGTTATTCCCACGCTGTTAAAAGCTAGAAAATCTACCTCTAGGAAGATTAGCATCGCGCCTGGAAGTTGTACATTGCGTGGTGTGAGTCTCTAGGGGTTTCTCCCGTTCCTTTTCGGTGGCTCGAATTTTGGCGTTCTTCCAAAGGGGTGTGCAACAGCGCCTGGCCTTGGGTACCATCAAGGGCCAGGTTTCGGCCATGGCGATTTTCTTTCAATGTTCTTTGGCTACGCAATCCTTGGTTCGCACCTTCAGGGGGTTCGCTACTTGGTCTCTGTTGCCCCCCGTGGGATCTCAGTTTGGTACTGTCGGTGCTTCAGAAACCGCCTTTCGAAAATATTTGTGAGATTCCTCTGCTTACATTCCCAGAAGGTATCCTTCTTGGTGGTGATTACTTCTCTGCACGCAGGGTGTTGGAGCTGGCAGTTTTGTCTTGTCGTTCACCTTATTTGGTGGTTCACAGAGATAAAGTGGTGCTTTGCCCTTGTCAGTCGTTCCTTCCTAAGGGTGTCTTTAATTTCCATCTGAATGAAGACATTGTGTTGCCTTCCCTGTGTCCTAAGCCTAAGCATTCTAAGGAGATTGCCTTGCGTTCTCTGGATGTGGTTCAAGTGATCAGGGTGTACCTGGCCGCTACCGAGTCATTTATGAAATCTGACTTACTATTTGTCCTTACGGATAGACCTCGTAAGGGGTTGGCTGCGCCTGCCACGACCATTTTCAGACGGATCAGACCGATAGTAGTGCAGGCATTTTCAATCAAGGGTCAGGTTCCTCCTTTTCCTGTTAAGGTGCATTCTACGTGGGTGCTTAGTGCCTCGTGGGCCTTCCGCCATCAGGTGTCAGTGATGCAAGTTTGCAAGGTGGTCACTTGGTCGTCTATGCACACTTTCACAAAATTTTACAAAATAGATGTGTTAGCATCTGCAGATGCTGCTTTTGGCCACAAGGTTTTGCAGGCGGCTGTTTGATCAATGGATGAACATACTTTCAAAAATATTCCTTAATCCATCTTTATTTGTACATGTAGGTGAGTATAAATACAAATGGACTCACGCGTTTCAGCTGAATAGCCTTAATCACAGCACAAATTTAGAGTAAAAGAGCAGGACATATATAGTGTGCAAATACACCCCACCTTCCAATGAATCACCTCATTAAGCATCACAGTTAAAATTAATCAGCTAGTTGCGTATAATAGTTGAAAAAAGGGGAGGCTTGTTAAGGCAGTGGACATATAGAACAAATATTTGGACAGTCATTCAGTAAGGCTCCTTTCACACGGCCGCTCCGTGTGTCCGCATATCATCCGCAAACGGATGGGATGATGTGCGGGCACACGGAGCGGATGACACAAGTGTCATCCGCTCCGTGGAAAAAAAAAAAAGTCCCGCAGCGGACCTTTCACACGGAGCGGCCGTGTGAAAGGAGCCTTAAAGAAAAAAAAATGTAAATAAAAGTATAATAGATACATGATCATAAACAATTATTTAAGAAACCAATCCACATCATATTAGGAATTTGCCGTTTGTATTTTTACGCATCTACATGAAGTGAGCTGTCACCTAGATAAAGGTAAGCCTGTGGATGTGGTGTATCTGGACTTTGCAAAGGCATTTGACACCGTTCCCCACAAACGCTTACTGTATAAACTAAGGAATGTAGGTATGGACCATAGGGTGAGTGCCTGGACAGAGAACTGACTCCAGGGAAGAGTCTAGAGGGTGGTGATAAATGGGGAGTACTCGGATTGGGCAGGTGTGGAAAGTGGGGTCCCCCAAGGTTCTGTCCTGGGACCAATCCTGTTTAATTTATTCATAAACGATCTAGAGGAGGGGATATCTAGTACAATCTCAGTATTTGCGGATGATACTAAACTAAGCATGCCAATATCTTTTATGCAGGATGTGGAAACCTTAAAAGCAGACCTGAACAAAATAATGAGGTGGGCAACTACATGGCAGATGAGGTTTAATGTTGAAAAATTTAAAGTAATGCACTTGGACATCAGAAACACGAAATCAAGCTACTCACTGGGGGGGGGGGGGGGGGGACCTCTGGGTGAGTCTAGGATGGAAAAGGACCGCTGCAAGCAAAGCCAACAGAATACTGGCATGTATAAAAAAGCGGATTCACTCCAGAAATAAAGAGATTATTCTCCCACTCTACAAGACTCTGGTCCGGCCACATCTGGAGTATGCTGTCCAGTTCTGGGCACCGGTCCTCAGAAAGGATGTGCTGGAACTGGAGTCCAGAGAAGGGCAACAAAAATAATTAGGGGAATGGAGGACATCGGCTATGAGGAAAGACTACAAGCACTGAACTTATTCTCTCTGGAGAAGAGACAATTGAGGGGGGGATATATCAATGTACAAATACTGTACTGGCGACCCTAGCATAAGGAACAAACTTTTTAGAGAAAGGGAATATAATAAGACACGTGGCCACTCACTAAAACTAGAGGAGAAACGGTTTAACCTTAGAATACGTAAGGGGTTCTTCACTGTCAGAGCAGTAAGGATGTGGAATTCTCTTCCACAAGCAGTCGTATCAGCAGGGAGCATCGATAGTTTCAAAAAACTATTAGATGGCCACCTTAAAGACCACAACATACAGGGGTATTCAATGTACGGTTAACAGCAAACACACACACACATCATAGGTTGAACTGGATGGACTGATGTCTTTTTTCAACCTCACAAACTATGTAACATGTACTAATAAAGATGGATTAAGGAACATCGGAGTTGCCGGCTTTATCTTTTGAAAGTGTGTTTATCCATTAAGTAAGAGGGGACATCTGAGCCAGAGCACCTGCCGTGGTTTTCGGTCATTAACCTGTGGTCTTACACTGCCTGAACGCTGCACTAATTGCTTTTACGGTTAACACAACAACACAGTAACAATATAATATTATTAAAAAAGAATAGCGCGCAAATGCAAAAGAAATTACTACCAAATCTGAAGAGAGTCCATAAATAAAAATGGGGGTTTGGTCCCACCATATGGCCATATCGTGCTCAAGCCCACTACTGCGTCAAAGTACCCCATTATCAGTGGGTCCTATACTATCCATGAAAAAGAGATGAATCCAGCCTTTCTAACCCTTGGAGATAACACTCCTTGCTGGGGAAGATGTGCAAATGCACTACAGGGGACTCCTCCTATATCCACTTGATGGTGGACACTGATTGAGTACAGGTGTGTGTGTTGGGTGGGGAGGGCTGCTCAACCTCGATAGTCTGGTCAGACCGAATACATAATAAACAGGCAAAAAATTTGGGGGAGCATACCCATGTATTTCCAAAGCTGCTGCAGCTATGAACCAAAAGACATGTATATTAAAAAAGAATAGCGCGCAAATGCAAAAGAAATTACTACCAAATCTGAAGAGAGTCCATAAATATGGACTCTCTTCAGATTTGGTAGTAATTTCTTTTGCATTTGCGCGCTATTCTTTTTTAATATACATGTCTTTTGGTTCATAGCTGCAGCAGCTTTGGAAATACATGGGTATGCTCCCCCAAATTTTTTGCCTGTTTAACAATATAATATTAAGTGGAAAAAAACAAACTTTTTTTAAACCTTTTTATTTTTTCTTCAGAACGATGATTTTATCTTTTGATATTAGGTTCTTTCAAAATATGATAGCCAGTTTCCTGACTACCTAACATCATTCAAGACCCTTCTTGTGCCTTGCTCTAGATTAATACTCTGCTAGTGTGTGGTAGCGGCGGAAGCAGTCCTTGATGCACATACCAGGTTGGTCAAAACAGGAGGGACAGAAAAAACAGGTGTCATGCTAAATTCTGTGTCTGCTACAGACCCGAAATCTTTTTTGGGGTGACTTTTGGATCGGGATACTAGGGAAGACATCGGGAATATGTCTGTCATGCAGCCGGCTAACTGCATCTGGATTTGGGATTTGGGGAAAATTTGATATTTACCAGTCTGTGTGTTGCTACAACTTGCCACCTCCTGAGTCATTTCAAACAAGGGTCAGTACAAAACCATTGTTATTTGTAATCATATATGTATTAATGATTTACCAATGGACCTATGAGTTGCTAACTGTTACTTTGTTATATTTCATATTACTTATAGAAATACCGGTCTGTTATGGTCTCTCAGGCCCTGAGGAAGCCTTGAGCGAAACGCGTCGGCTTGCTGGGGACCTACATTGACCGCATTCCAATCTGAGACCTACCTTCCATCCTACACAGGCTTTTGGTTCTTTTCCCTCACGGGATGTATTTCTATATTGCAAATGACTCCTATTGATTGATTTTATAGGAATTTCCTTTCATGTTAGTTTGTCCTTGTGAACATGTGCATGGTTGCCCATGTTTTTTACTTCTAACTTAATAAAATGGTTAATTGTTTTATAAATTGGTTTTGTGTCTGATCCTTCTACTCCCACTGGCCCGCAAAGCCCCATCCTCTATCTCATTTTTTTTCTGTTAAACTTTTTTTAAACCTTTTTATTTTTTCTTCAGAACGATGATTTTATCTTTTGATATTAGGTTCTTTCAAAATATGATAGCCAGTTTCCTGACTACCTAACATCATTCAAGACCCTTCTTGTGCAGAATTGTGTGGCCTAGACTGTGCCGTGCCTTGCTCTAGATTAATACTCTGCTAGTGTGTGGTAGCGGCGGAAGCAGTCCTTGATGCACATACCAGGTTGGTCAAAACAGGAGGGACAGAAAAAACAGGTGTCATGCTAAATTCTGTGTCTGCTACAGACCCAAAATCTTTTTTGGGGTGACTTTTGGATCGGGATACTAGGGAAGACATCGGGAATATGTCTGTCATGCAGCCGGCTAACTGCATCTGGATTTGGGATTTGGGCCACAGCACCTTTTGTATATAAAAGGGCTGTAACGATAATTTCCTAAATTTTTATTATGGATGCACTTCTTTTACTTGTTTTGTAATTTAAACAAGCATTATATACAGCAATTTGAAATAAATATATAGACACTTTTTTGTAGCAGTGTCTAGCTCTGCAGGAAGCAAAATACGGCTTTATCATTTGGTCGTTGAAGCCTACGCCTCCCATATTTACATTATTGTCGTGGACACAGAGCGGCTTTTCAACTATAACAGATGCTGTGCAAATTTGAACTGTTTTTGTCTGTGTGAATGGAACACAGGGCAAAAACATCCCATTTGTCCTTCCACTTTTCTGCGAGTAATTCATCATTCCGCAAACAGGCTTTGTCCCCCTTTCTAAGTCAGGTATTATTGAGCTGTTGGGGGAAGCACTGGAGATCAGGTTGCATGGTACCACAGCAGCCAATTTCAAAATTGAATAAGTGTCTAAAAAGTGGTATGTTCACATAAAAGTTGTCCACAAATAAATGGTACACTTTTTGGGAAAAAGGATGACACCAAATCCCATACTATCTTGCCACTGCTTCCTTTGTAGTCTGGACATTCAGGGGGCTCCACATGAGTGTCCTTTCCCTCATAAATTCTAAAACAATATGTTTAGCCTAAAATAATTTTAAATATAATTTGTAAACCCTCACCTATTGTACAACAATCCCACCTTTGCACCACACATTAAATGTTAACCACTATGAATATAAAACTATATATAATTCTATGAATTTAAAAATTCATAAATCATCTCAATTATTTTGACACTTTCAATCAGGCAAACAGAGGTGTTATCTTAAACACACTAAGTAAATGACAAGAAAATACAACACAAAAAACAAAATGGCACCCAGTGTTCAATGTGAAGTAAAAAAAATCAGTTCAAGATCCAAATTAAAGTCCACTTTAAATGATCAAAAGAGTTTTTCTGTGCAAGTCTCCTATTATATCATACAATCTTTTCACCACACCTCGTGCTACACCACCGTGTCACCAATTCCCCATAGGGTATACACTCAGCAGATTAATTTGCCTCACATTCTCATGTTCGGCAAAATGCATTTTTAACCCTGAGGTTAATAACTCCACCATCGGCAATCTCCAGGCCATGTTTTTCATAAGCCAAGCATTAAAAGAGTTTTTAACATATTATACTATTGGAGCTCTCCTTTTTTCTTCTATATGCGCTATAATGCTTGGGTTATGAAAAAGGTGGCCTAGAAATTGCGGATTGTGGAGTTATTGATCCTATTTCAATGATATTGAATGAGCTAAAAATGGACAAAAGTCGGACCAAAGTAGTGCAGGAACCTTTTACAAAGTTGATCTGACTTGTGTCTAACCAGTTAAGACAGCTACAAAAGGGAACCATTGATTTGTACACGTAATGCGTTGTGCTCCCAAAGTAGGAGCATATGTCCCAACAATGTGAACCAGGCCCTAAACTGTACTTTCATGTGGACTTTGTTCTGATTTTTTCACTTCACTTTTAACACTGGGTGCTTTTTTGTTTTTTGTGTTTTATTTTCTTGTCATTTTCTTAGTTTGTTTAAGATAGCACCACTTATTTGCCTGATTGAAAGTGGTGAAATCATTTAGAATATGTATAGCCTGTTGCCCTCTACCAGACTTTATACATTTTGACCCCATATCTGGCACACTTGCCAGCGAGATATTGCTTAATTGCAAGCCTGCCACTGAAATGTATGAGGGACTCATCTACACAGATGTTTTGTTGGGGCGTATACACATCTGCAATTTTTTAGGACAGGTTATTTACAAGTGGCTGCATTTTGTATTTGGACCCTGCTGCTTATAAGAATATTTGTGCATTTCTAGCACCTCAGCAACTTGGGTTTGGGTATGCCAGATCTTAACAAGGACCTCTTCTCCATCGTCTGAGCTACCTGTCAGGGTAGCTACAGGTTCATATTCTGCAGCAGATTGTGTCAGTGGGTCTTCCCCTTAGTTCTCATCTGACATGCTCAGAATCTTGTAGACCCCTTCACTAGAGTACCTTTTTTGGAACATGTTGTCCACCAAGTGTACAGGTACCTAGTGTGAGTATTTGAAAAAGAGATCCTGGCTGCCAGGGACTGCTTGAACCTTTAGAAATAAAATGTACCTGCTAGTGCTTACAGAGAGGAGGCCTGATCTTGCTAACACTGCAGTTTTGGTAACAGAGGTTGTAGTGATCAGAATTTATATTGACACTGCATTTGTTGGGGGGCGGTAGGCTAAACGCAACTGTTGGCAGCAAACAGGGTTGATCCTACTTAGACTGCATTTTTTGAGACACCATACTATTGGGGCACTAATACAGTTCTAATCCTGATCAAAAATACTCAGCTGTTCAAACACTATACTAGTAATGGCGGTTATAGTGTGTCTGTGATAGTGTTGCGGGCAATCAAAGAGTTAAATGTGAATGGCAATATGACGCTATCTGGGAGTGATGCTAACTGATGCTACCGCTATCTGATGTCGCTAGTGATGCTAATATAGGGATCAGTAAAATAATTCTGCACAGTTTATTAATGACACTGGTGACAGAGCAGTTAAAAGGTTAACAGGAGGGCGATAAAAGGGTTAAACGTGTCTGAATAAGTGTGCGCAAATGTGTAAATGTGCTGCTTTTGCACACACAGGTCTGGCTTTTTTCTCCCAAAAGGGCTCAGAGAGAGAAGAACTATCCAGAACCTGTGTTTACTAACATGGACACAGGCTGTGCTGTGATTTGCTACAGTCGATCAGCAGGTCCAGGCCAAAAATTATTGGGGCTGCCAAACTTCTTCTGTAGTGAATCACAGCACAGATAGGGCGGGGGGCGCATGCGCGGATGCCCTATACCTGGAAAAGCTGAATCTGATATATGTGTGTGATCCAGCCCAGCCACGTCTAGTGGTTAATTATTATATATTTAATTGTTATATTTAATTCATATAATCCAAATTCAACAATGATGTTCCCTTTTCTGATATTTTCCAGGTTATTGGAAGGCAATCCATCATTGAATTCTGACACAGCCAAAGTGCTGCTACAACGAGGGACTAGGCCTGTGTCTGAAGGTAAATTCTTCTATTCATTTTATATATATATATATATATATATATATATATATACACACACTGAACAAAATTATAAATGCAACACTTTTATTTTTGCCCCCATTTTTCATGAGCTGAACTCAAAGATCTAAGACTTTTTCCATGTACACAAAAGGCCTATTTCTCCCAAATATTGTTCACAAATCTGCCTAAATCATGTTTACTGATTTCCAGAAAGTTATTTGTTCTACACACAATCACATTATAAATGCTGCTAATCAAAAAAGATGTAGAACACCACATTTTTTTTTAAGTTAGAACTAAAGACAAACCTTTTTCCTGGCGCCTCTATAGCAGCATGCAGGTGATAGAGCTCCACCTCTACTCTTCCCTCAGGACAGGTAAATAGCCTAAAAGAGACGTCCACCTTCCCCCAACATTCCCATTGTTTTTCCTCATACCTTTTGACTGGTGAAGAAGTCAGCAGCATGTCCCTACCTCTGCCACAGAGCAGCTTCCGCTGGGTTCAGCCTCTCACGATCGCAGTCCTTGTAGTGCTTGGGCCGCTATTAGCGCTAATAAGTCTAGGAACCCCTTCTGCGGCACTTTTGGGGTATCCAGTGTTTCCTCATAGGAATGCAGACTGCCAAATTCTTCTACAAGAATAATGATGAATGTCCAGTGGAATGCAGCAGCAGGATCTGAGTATTTTTGATCAAGATTCTGCCTCTTTCAAAGATCCCCTGGAGAGACGCATATATTTAGATCGTAAAAAAAGCTACCTGGCCTCAGAAGCGGCTCTAGACGAGTTAAAAATGTTGGCAAATTTAGTTGGGAAAGCAGCGATTGACACCATTCGTTGCTCAGCAAGATCAATGTTGCATTCAATTATAGCCAAATGGCTTAAACCGTGGGTGGCTAATCTAGCGTCAAAACAAAACTGGTGCAAGATCCCATTTGACAGGAAAGTACTGTTTGGAGCAATCTCCAGGGTCACTGGGGTCAGTCGGGCTTCCTTTCTCAGGACAAGAAGGGTCATAAAATCTAGAACCTTCTCCTCTAAATTTCAACAGTCTAGATCCAGAGATTTTAGGCAATCTCTCCAAAACCCAGTCTTCTTTTCTGGGAGCCAGAAAAAATAGAGCCTTATCCGCTCCCCAGGATGCTATTAAGTCCTTTTGACACAAGGCTGGCCCAAACACTCCTGGGGGGAGCCAGGCTCAAACGTTTTGCGCAAGTTTTCAAAAACAGATGCCAGGACCCTTGGGTCCTATCCACAGTTCTAAATGGGCATTTCTGGACTTTCTCTCATCGCCTCCTCAAGGACACTTCAAAAGAACAGACATTCCAGCGTCCCCGCAGAAGGCACAAGCTTTAATGCATTTCATAACTTCACTCCAACTGCAGGGTGCAACCACTCCAGTTCCCCCTTCAGAGCAATTCACTGGTTTCTACTCCACTCTATTCCTGGTCCCAAAGAACACAGGCGGTTGTAGGCAAGTGATAGACCTGAAGAAGCTCAATCAATATATCTATCTGGAAAGTTTCGAAATGGAATCCTTGCAGACAATAATCCAAGCAGTACAGCCAGGAGCCTGGTTACTTTCAATAGATCTTCAGGATGCTTATCTGCATATTCCAATTCTCCTGTCCTTCCAGAAGTACCTGAGATTTGTAGTGGGTCACCTTCATCTTCAGTTTCTGTGCCTACCATTCGGTCTATGCACGTCTCCCCGGAAATTCACGAAAGTCCTAGTTTCTACCCTAGCCCCCCTATGGGAGAAGAGGCTAAAGGTATACCACTACCTGGACGATATTCTTCTTCTCCTTGCAAACAACCAGAACCAAATCCTCTCGCATATTTTTTTCACAGTATTTTTTTGCAATCCTTGACTCAGGTTGGGTGGCTCATAAATTACCAGAAGATCCAACTTATATCAACCCAACAGATGATTTACCTGGGAGCAATGTTCAATCCCTCACAGGGTACAGTATCATTACTTCCACTGAAGGTCAAAGCCATTATTCAAATATACCCCCCCCCCCCCACAACTGGACGACACACAGTTCTGGGAGTCAACTCGTTTATTGAACACTCTCACACAATACAGTATATACAGCACAGGGAAGCATCCCCCTCCTGATCAGATTACCACATACAGGTTAGGGTTTGCTTGATTGCATTATCATATGCAGATGAAATTGTATACAGAAATAGAATTAACCTGAACTAATTATCTAGCCATCAGGACAGAAACAATATGTGAAATCATTAACAATTAGCAATTAACAACGGACAGACAGGCTTAACCAAACACACATCACACCTCATTACACTGACAATAGGAAAAGACTGCCAGTGACAGACTGACCATCTCTGACACTAAAGGACATGGAACAGAGGCCAATGTGATTAGCTCTTTCAATGAACATGTTCAGAATCAAACAGGCCAGGAATAGTCCTCACATTTCTCGAGATACATGGCTGACAAATATTACTGTCCCACTTGAAGCAATCCAAACCATATTCTCTGTGTCCATTCCGCTACACTGCTCCCTCTTAACCGGTTGCCGACTGCTCACAGTATATTTACTGCGGCAGTCAGCCCCGGCCAGGCAGAGTGATGTAGGTCTACGTCGCTCGCCTGTCACTCCTTTTAGAGCCAATATCGGGCGTGCGCGCGCCCGCCGAGGCGCGCGCCTGCTGAGGCTCGTTCACAGAGGAGTGCGGGCGTGTGACCGGCGGACCCGATGTCTGCCGGTCACACTATGATCGCCGGTACAGCGGGAGAAAGACAGAGCGGCTTATGTAAACAAGCCGCCTGTCATTCTCCCCTGTGTAAAAATGAAGATCAGACGGTTCTACTATGTAGAACCGTTGATCTTTGTTTTTACACTAGGAGACCTGTCCCCCTACAGTTAGAATCACGCCCCTAGGACACACTTAACCCCTCCCTGTCCAATACAGTTAACCCCTTCCCTGCCAGTGTAATTTTTGCAGTAACAGTGCATATATATATAGCACTGATTACTGCAGTAATGTCACTGGTACCCCCAAAAGTGTCAAAAATGTCAGTCAAGGGTCCGATCTGTCCGCCGCAATGTCGCAGTACCGCAAAAAAAATTGCAGATCGCCGCCATTACTCGTTAAAAAAAAAAACACCAAAAATGACAAAAATCTTTCCCTTTGTTAGTAAACGCGATAACTTTTGCGCAAACCAATCAAAATACGCTTTTTGCGATTTTTTTTTTTTTTACCAAACATATGTAGCGTAAAACAATTTGGCCGAAAATGTTAAAACATTTTGATTTTTACATTTTTTTTGGGGGGAATTTCATATAAAAAAATATATTGTTATTTTTGCAAAAATTACGCTCTTTTTTTGTTTATAGCGCATGATCAAAAAATAGCACAGGTGATCAAATACCACCAAAAGAAAGCTCTGTTTGTGGGAAAAAAAGGACGGGAAATTCGTTTAGGTACAGCATCGCACGAGCGCAATTGTCCGTCAAAGTCACGCAGTAAAAAATCGCAAAAAACCCCCTGGTCAGGAAGGGGGTAAAATCTTCCGGGGCTTAAGTGGTTAAGCTGGCATACACAGTCTGATCCATAACAGATCGGCTTAGGGATGTCTGGGGAGTACTCACAAATCACTTTTCCATTTGTTTGTCGCAATAACCCATCGGCATTGCTATTCGGTTTCCCTGGGCGGTAGTGAATAGTAAAGTCCTACGGTTGTAACGCCAAACTCCAGCGCAACAACCAGGCATTGTCCCCTGCCACTCGGTTTAGCTATACCAACGAGTTGTGATCCGTGAGTAGGGTGAACTGCTGTCTGTACAAGTAGGGCTGAAGCTTCTTTAGGGACCACACCACAGCCATGTATTCTTTTTCTGTGGCCGGGTAGCTCACTTCCCTGGGGAGAAGCTTCCTGCTCAAGTAAGCCACAGGGTGTTTGTGACGGTTCGCACCGTCACTGACAGTGAAAAAACTATGTGACAGATAAATTGATGGTTTGGACTGCTTCAGTTGGTCAGACTTGTAACAGATGCATGCCATCAGCTCAAACACCTGTCTTCCACACATTGTAAATTATGCTGATTTGCTCACCTATTGTTTACGGGGGGTTCTCAGTATTTACACTATAATAATGTATATTATATCTTGTTTTACCTTTGGTGCCGGCTGTCTGGGCTTCCAGGCTGACTTAAGTACGCTGAGCTAATTAGCATGTGAATGATAACCTTGTCTAGATGGGATTAGCCATGAGTCAGCTGTACCTCGTTATCTCAACATTGTGTGATGTTTTATGTAAATATTCAGGTCATTGTTCATGTAGTGACTGTCATGCTTCTCAAGTGTATAAAAGTCTGCTGCTTGTTTTAATAAAGAAATATTTTACAGGTCATGTGTTCACAGATAGCAGCCATCTGGGCCATGACGTATCCATTTAGGGTGTGCCCCTATCCTCAATTGACTAATTTATTTGGAAGGATTGGGAAACAGGGATTTCGGGCACAAGAGTTTTTTTAAAAAAATTATTATTTTATTCAACAAAAATATTTTAAAATCATGGAAAAATACAGGCAAATAATTGTGTGTTGAGGACACCGTGAGACCAATAGATGGTCTATACTGTACAATATCTCAGTACATAAAACTTATAGCAGTGATTTACATACAATTCAAAGTACAAGATCATTAGTAGTCATATAATTCTTGAAACCGTTTACTCAGAATCAGAAGAGAACCGCCGGCGGACACCCAAGCAGTGAGGTGCCGGTCAGCGGGGTCAACTGAGAGTATAGATTAACATTCACCATGTAATATATGACCTTTGCTCAACCTGTTTCGCTTTCTTAGGCAAAAAGCTTCGTCTGGAGCATATCATTTCTTTTGTCTGTGTGAAAAATAACAGTGTTTAGATAAATTACATATATATGTTACATCGTTTCCAGTATATTGTAGTTACAATTACATATCATTTTTTTCTCCTTTTGTTGCATACAATCACATTACACATCTGAGTGAGTCCTTATACTTTTACTATATCAACACAATATAACATTGAGTCTTAGATTGCATTCAGAAACCAAAGGGGTTTAGGAGAAACAATGGAGGCTGCCAATAGCGAGTATATGTGGGGATTCATGCTGTAATTATAATGTCAGCATGTATATCATGTTTGTACATCTGGTATACGGAAGAAAAATATACATACCTGTACATATAGTAATCAGGCACATATCTCAATTTTCATGAGAAATTCTTTAACGAGGAGGACTGTGCGTTTTGGGAAGCTCAAACATAGGCACTTATATAGTGACATAGTAGTGAGGGTGATCACTCCATGTCTATTATCTGAATGGGTAAGAGCAAGAAAACAATGTTTCTCAGAATAGTTTGCATTTATATTCTATGATATCACTTTAAGAGGGAGCCCGTGAGAGTGCTGAACCCATAAACTCAAGTATTCCAAAGTGATAGAATAAGTGTGCCACATGCATGTTATGAGAGTATATAAGCACCCATAAAGCCCATAGATTATCTGCCTCAAAAGGGCTAAAGAATAGACACATAATTACTCAGGACAGTAAGGATAGGCAATTGTCATACGTTTCTAGCCGGATGTACACCGACATATAGAGTTCACCCATGCACCAATGGGTCACCCATAGAGTAGAATGCATATCATGTGTATTGATTTATTTTTATATACATATATAAATATATGTGTGCAGTCAATTTAGTACCCAGCCCACCTCCCTCCATAGTAGTAGGAGAGTGACCTGGGTTACGTATACGCAGACAATTGCCTCATAGAGTCCACATAGAGTTCATACATGACATGCTTGAAACAGGCATAGGAAATAGATATAGAGGTAGATAGATAAGGTACCACCAAACATAGTAGATCCCTATATAGTAAAAGAATCCCAAACATAAACAAACACCTTAAGACGGCTCACCAAACTTGGAAAGGGCGAGAGCTTAATGTAGGGAGCATGTCTCCTCTGCTTGTATATAGGCTGTTAAGCAGAGTAAGGTTGGAATAAAGTCACGGGTATTAAAGAGTATAATGCTAAAACATTGTTGCTAGCCATGTATAGCTTACCCCTTGCCACGCTGTTCCCAGCTTCCGCACAGTCCCCACCGGATGGGGAACCTCCGCCATACTAGGGCCTGTATCTGGCGCCCTTAAATGGCGTGGATCCCGGGCGGTTCGTCAAAAGACGTCACCGCCCCGGCCACTCCCACCGGACATCGCTCGAGAGCAAACGCGGGGACACCCCGACGAAGCTCTCGGCTCTGTCACAAGTGTGAGCAGATCACACAGAGGCAGGAATTGCCTCCGTAGTCCGCTCTGGTGCCACAGGAAGTTCCGCCCGGAGGGGGCGGAGCCGTACTGCGGCCTATCCGGCCGCACATATCTCGCTGATGAGGTTACCCACACTGCCCCCACAGGATCGGTCCGCAATTACATGAAGAATCTAATTGCCTGAAATAAAAACACAAAACAAGACAGAACAAAAATTATATAAATTTAAAATACATGTATAAAGACATATTTCACTGTGGTACAAAAATGTTCCTGATGAACCAGGAGATATATATCAGTAATGTATTTATTTTTCAAAAAATATATTGTAACCATGTTTGTTTTTTTACAACATAGACCACTAGTAAGGGCATTCAATAGTAATGGCCCTAATGGAAGAACGGGGGCTGGACTGCCCCCTACTAGAAACACTTCCACACTTCCAACTCCAAAAATTGCATTTTTCGACTGATCATAAATCCTCGAGATCACAATATTGATGAGAGAGGGATTATAACATAAAAGACTATTTATTGTACGTAAGGAGGAGAAGAGAGATACATGTGCCGAAAACTCTCATTAGTGTAGAGAGGTATCAGAATAGGTGGATATACAGGGGGAGGATGACCACGCCAAAACCAAGCAGACACCCGGACCCATATATCCCACAAAGGGCCATTATCGTAACCAGAACATGCCGCTCAAGATCTTTTAGATCTATTAGCACTAGGTAAATGAAAGGCCTTCATAGAAAGGGTTTGTACGATTGGGTTTCGTTCAAACCAGGTCTATATGTGGCACTGAGACGCTCTATCCAGAGAGTCTCTCTCTGGAGAATTTTTTTGTCCCAGTTGCCACCTCGGGGATCCTGAGGGATAACCTCAAGCACATAAAATCTTGCCTTTTTGGGGTTGAACCTGTGGTATAGGTCAAGGTGTCTGCTCACGGGCGTGATCATCCTTCCTCCTGCTGATACGTACACATGGTCATTTATCCTCTGGCGAAGCTCTCTTATAGTTTTACCTATATAGAACATGCCACAGGCGCAATGCATCATGTATACCACTCCACGGGTACTACAGTCAGCCCGAAATTTAGGAACAAATATTTCACCATTAGGTAGGGTATATTGAGTATTCTCCTCTATCCAAGGACAGAGGGCGCATTTGCAACATTTGTAAGTGCCCCTACATGTAGTTACTTTATTTCTAATGGGTTCATAGTGGCTTGTTGTTAGTTGATCTCTTAAAGATCTTGTTCTCCTAAATACAATTTGGGGGTGTTTGCCCACATATTTGTTTATAACCGGGTCATCACGAAGGAGATGCCAGTTTCGTTCAAGAATATCTCTCAGTACTTTTTCATGAGAGGAGTATTTGGTTATTAGTTTAACTGTCGGTTGTGTGCTTGAAGGTTTGGCTCTAAAGATGAGGCTGTTTCTATTTTGAGAAAACGCTTTGTTAAAAGCTGCTCTCAACAAGCGTTTGCTGTATCCACGAGCTATTAGGCGTTCTCGTAAGAGATTGGCCTGTGTTTTGAAATCGCTGTCAGATGTACAATTACGCCGTAGGCGTGTGTATTGGGCATATGGAATACTACGTATAAGCGCCCCTGGATGGGCGCTTGACGCGTGTAATATTACATTCCCTGACGTCTCCTTTCTGTATAGGTTAGTCGTCAGGTGTCCATCCACATGTTTGAGCACCGTTAAGTCAAGGAAATTAACACTTGAGTCGCTGATGGTAGATGTTAACTTCAAATTGAAGTCGTTTATATTTAATTGAGCAATGAACTCATCTAACACTGACTTTGGACCTGTCCAGACAACAAAAATGTCGTCTATATAGCGAAACCAAATTGCCACAAATGAAAAGAAATGAGATAGACTTTCGTCTGATGTGATTTGTCGCTCCCACCCCCCCAGGTATAGGTTGGCGTAGGCCGGGGCACAGCAAGTGCCCATGGCCACGCCCTGCACCTGGAGGTAGTGGGACCCGTTAAAAGTAAACCAGTTATGTTTCAAAATAAACAATAGAAGTTCTAATATGAAATCACAAAATGGCCAGGTGTGATGATCTTCCTCATATAAGAAGGTGCGTATCGTCCCGACGCCCTGCTCGTGAGGGATACTGGAGTATAATGCCTCCACATCCAAAGTCACAAGCAGGGCGTCGGGAGGAACCACCATATCTTCAATCATTCTCAAAAACTCGAGTGTGTCCTTGACGTATGACGGTAACCGCACCACATGTGGTAGTAAGTAATAGTCGACCAAACGACTAGCGTTTTTAGTTAGACTTCCAATGCCCGATACAATAGGCCTACCGGGTGGAGAGATTAAGTTTTTATGAGTTTTTGGGAGTGAATAGAATGTCGCCTGTCTCGGAAATTTGTTGTTGAGAAAATTGTAACAGTCCTTATCTATGAGAGCCATTTGATATGCACGTCCGATTATATCCAAATACTCTGCTTTGAATTCTGTAGTAGCCGATGGAGATATCTTTTTGTACCATGTACGATTTGAGAGGATGTTAAGGCACATTCTCTCATATCCCTCCCGAGTCATCAATACTAGGTTACCACCCTTATCTGAGGGTTTTATAACCAAGTCTGTATGGTTCCTTAATTTATTAAGCATCTGTAGTTGTTGTTTAGAAAGATTATTTTGTGTTGATTTTAACTCACAATTTTTGATCTCACCTACCACTGTGGTCAGAAAAGCCAATAGGTTAGAATTTGTAGTCAAGTCAGGGAAATTATTAGATTTTGGTTTGAAAGGGACCTGTCTTGAATTTACGGTCTTTGTTTGTATAGATTGACTGGGGGATTGGGAATCCGAAGGGTTGCCTTCCTCCAATAGTAAAATTAAATCCCGTAGGACACGGAATTCTTGCATTGTGTAATGTTTTATTTTTTCTGAGATTTCTTTGTCTTGTATATTACGTTGTCTTTCTGGATCATAAATATGTTTATATGTCAAATTCCTTATGAACATATAGACGTCCTTTATGGTCTCATATCTGTCCATGGGAACCGATGGGCAGAACGTGAGGCCAAGTTCAAGGACCTCTTGTTCTTGGGGGGAGAAGTGATAGGGGGTTAAATTGATGATCGATAATTTTAGGTGGGAAGGTTTAGTGATGTGCTCAGAGGAAAATTTGAGGCCTGGGCCTGTGAGGCTGCAAAGTGGCCATCAATAGTGGTTTGTCTAAGAGGAATAGTGCTGGATGTATTTAAAAGTGGTGTATTAGAAAAAGCAGGTGCCGCAGCACCTAGTGATTGTGTTTGAGAATTAGACGTGAGATCCTGTGTGGATAAATTAATTGAGTTAGTGTTAGTGGATAAGGGTTGCAACATTTGTATCGCTTGGAGAGCCAGGCCTCCCAAATAGGGGTCCTGCGCTTCCAAACTTTCTTGTGTAGGTGCCTCGACAGATCTAAAAGTCTGTCCAATTTGAGTTCCCCCAATTCCCAATGATTGAAATTTAGAAGTTTCATCAGGTCGCTTTTTGGAGCGTGGTGTGTAATTGGCTCCTTCCTGTTGTCCTCGTTTACGTGTCCCCATATCTGTTTTTGGTCTGGTATCTTGATTAGATCTAATCAATGTTTTGGATCTGTTAGATTGTGCGGAGATCGAAGACGAGTCTGATTCCCAATCGGTTTCCCTTAGACCTGTATTCGATACCTGTTCACGGGGGCCTCGCGAATAGCGGGGTCGCCTTGAACTATTGGGTCCCGGCCATCGATAAGCATAGCCGTCCGTGAAGGCCATCCTATCTTTTAGGAATTTAGTTTGTTTTTTACAAATAATATCCCTATTAAGTTTGATTCCATACTCCTTCACCTCCTTCCATCTTGCCTCGTAATGTACATGTTTTTTTAAATTCTCATTCTTGGTATATAAAGATGACAACTCAGCATCTAATGTAGCTAGGTCCAATTTATATTGGGACACCAAAAGCTGGCACAGATCAGTGCTGCATTTAGTTAAAATGCGTTCCCACAAAGTTCTAAATTCGCTCGAAGCATTATCGAAGGAGGGGAATAGATGAATCCTCAAACCCACAGGGCATACATTTGCTTGAATATACTTTAAGAAAAATTCTATATGCCAGTATAGGTTTGACTTTTTTTTAATAAGTCTCTTTACTGTGTTTATATATTGGTTTAAGCTTATATCATCCTTGGCCGGGATGTTACAGGTGGATTCAATTTCAGTCATAAGACCTGTCCATGCATTTCCAACGAAATCCATGGTTGTCCTATGAGTTTTGTCTGTTGTTATTAGAAGGGTTTATGGTCTCCTCTATACAGATTTTTATTTTTATTGAGTATATAGGATATGACTTGACTGAATAAGTAACTTTAGATCAAATATTTCAACGACTACGATATTATTTTCAAGAGCCAGGTGCAGACCCAAAATTGGCACTAGAAAAATATGAGCAACTTTTTACGGGGTTATTAGTATAGAAAATGTTTCAAAATCCTTCCATATGGTATTGATCAATTACAATATGTATTAGAGGTAATAACTGGTGCTTAAACCTGTATACCTCGCTGCTTGCCACTTCCCAAAATGGCTGGTGCTTCCACCTTCATATCAGAATTATTTTACAGGTCATGTGTTCACAGATAGCAGCCATCTGGGCCATGACGTATCCATTTAGGGTGTGCCCCTATCCTCAATTGACTAATTTATTTGGAAGGATTGTTTTAATAAAGGTGTTAGTTGTTTCCAGTATACAAGCTAAGTGTCAGGCTAGTTTTGTATGACAGCGACTGGGATTTGATATCTATGTTCATGACTGCGAGGAAGCCGTATACTGATGGAAGACCACAAGTACAGTGTGGGTCAGAGGTTCCATCAGTGTTCTCCGCTATCTTCTCCAACCTGACTCAATACCGCTCCCAATCCAAACATTGAAGCATCTGTGGGCACAAGAAATTGTTTAGATGGATTGGGAGCAGCTAGTACAGGACTATTAACAAGGGCCTGTTTGAGCTGTTGGAATGCATGTTCGCACTCTGGGGCCCACACTACTTGGTGGGGTAAGTTCTTTCTAATCAGGTCAGTGAGGGGTTTGGCCAGGGTGCTGTAGTTTGGGACGAATTTGCGGTAGTAGCCAGCCATCCCTAGGAATGCTAAAACCTGGGTTTTGGTATGAGGGGTTGGCCACTGGGCCACTGCCTCGACTTTGGTGGGTTCAGGCTTTTGTTTCCCACACCCCACCCGATGTCCCAAGTACTGCACTTCCGCCATCCTAATATGACATTTACTTGGTTTGAGGGTTAGACCGGCCTCTCTGATCCGGTCTATCACCGCTCCTATGTGTCTCAGATGCTCCTCCCAAGTCTCACTAAAAATTTGCAATATCATCAAGGTATGCACATGCATATTCTTGGAAGCCATTGAGCAGCCGGTCTACTATCCTTTGGAACGTGGCTGGAGCGTTTTTCGTCCCAAATGGCATGACCTTGAATTGATACAACCCAAAGGGGTGACAAAGGCCAACTTGGGAATGGCATCTGGGGCTAGGGGGATTTTACCAATATCCCTTACATAAATCGATGGTCGTGAGGTATCGACTTCTGGCCATTAGATCTAAGAGCTTGTCTACCCTGGGCATGGGGTAAGTGTCTGATACTATTTTGTCATTGAGTCTCCAGGAGTCCACACAGAAGCGGGTAGTTCCATCCCGCTTCGGTACCATGACCACCGGAGAAGCTCAAGGACTATCAGATGCTTCTATGACCCCTGAGACATAGCATCTCTCGTATCTCCCATCTCATGTGTTCCCTGAGAGCCTCAGGTATTCTGTAGGGAATCTGTCCGAGGGGTGGATGTTCCGAGGTGTCTACTCGGTGCATCGCCAGCAGAGTGTATCCAGGTACATTTGAGAACGTTGCTCCCTTCATGGTTATCAATTGCCGTGCCTGGATGTGCACTTGGGGGCTTAACCTTTCCCCCAGCTGAACCTGATTTAAAAAGCTTATAGTATCATCCTCCCCCAGAAGGTCTGGTAAGGGAAGATTCTCGAACTCGTTGAAGGCCGGTGCACATATTGCAGCCACATCCTCCGTTCACTCATAGTAGGGTTTGAGCATGTTCACGTGGAGCATGCGTTTCCCCCCACTCCCAGAGCAAGGACCAATCACGTAAGTGGTGTCACATCTCTTCTCCACTACTTGGTATGGGCCCTGCCAGGCAGCCTGTAGCTTGTCGTGGCGAACAGGTTTTAAAATCAAAACCTTTTGGCCAGTCTGAAAGCTATGTCCTCTGGCGCCTCTGTCATATCATTGGCGCTGGCGAGTCTGCACCGCCTGAAGGTTAGTACGCATGTCAGTTCCTCCAAACGGTCACGGAACTCCAACACCAAGGGTATAACAGGGGTACCATCCTCACCTACTGCTCCTTCCCAGTGTTACCGGTTTAAATCTAGGGGTCCCCATACTCTCTGTCCGAACAATAGTTCAAAGGGGGAGAATCCTGTAGATTCCTGCGGCACCTCCCTGTAAGCAAATAAGAGGTGTGGCAGGAATCTCTCCCAGTCCCAACTCGTACCTGGGAAAGTTCGGAGCATTTGTTTCAATGTGCCATTGAACCTTTCACATAGGCCATTTGTCTGGGGGTGGTAGGAAGGACTAATAATTGGCTTGATACCACACAGTCTCCAAAGCAGTTGGGTGACTTCCGCAGTGACTTGAGTCCCCCGATCCGAGACCATCTCCCTGGGAAAAACCATCCGGGAGAAGACCCGCATCAGTGCCTCAGACATTGTCTCCACCTGTATATTTGTCAGAGCCACAGCCTCTGGATACCGGGTTGCATACTCAATTATTGTCAGGATGTACTTTTTGCCGGACAGGCTGGGTTTGGCGAGGGGTCCTGCAATATCTACGGCTTCTCATCCGAATGGCTCCTCTATGATGGGTAGGGATTGTAATTTGGCCTTGTGGCGATCCCCCTGTTTCCCTACCCATTGACAGGTGTCACACGTTTGACAGTACTGTCTAACATCTTTGGAGATGCCAGGCCAAAATAAGGTGTGGGTAAGCCGGTATCTAGTGTGGCTGACCCCTAAGTGGCCCGATGAGAATATCATGGGCTATCTACATTAATTCTCTCCTATATTTCTGGGGGACCGCTAATTGTCCAGTGGGGACTGGTAGGGACCCGGCTGCGACCCTCTCTGAGTCAAGGTACAATAACCCCTGGTAGTAAGGGTGATGTACTCGCGCCTAGGAATTGCAATATGTTAAATGGGGAGCAGCAAGTAATAAGAATCACTGTCTATTGGAGGATAGTGATCTCAAAAATTGTAAGCAAAAGGTAAGATACTGCGCTACCCCTATATAAGTGATAAAAAACTTGTGTTGTGCAACTGGTCAGTGTATGTACACGTGTGAACATGAAACCAATACTGCTGTGCTAAGTTGCCATACTTGCTGATATTGATATAAATTAAATAATAAACAATAATATATAATGAATAGCGAAAAAATTATCTAAAGTGCACGTGCTAATATATAAATTAATATTGCTGATAAAGTGCTAATAAATAAATAAATATTTTACAATTACATAGTTACATAGTAGGTGAGGTTGAATAAAGACAATAGTCCATCCAGTTCAACCTGTGTAGGTGTGTGTGACTGTAATCATCTAACATAGCCCTTTATCTCCTGATCCTTGAGATGTAAGTCTAAGAGTCTTTTGAAAGTCACCATACTACCCGCAGAAACCACCTCTTGTGGTAGACAATTCCACAATCTTGTAGCCCTAACAGTAAAGAACCCCCCACGTTGCCTGAGGTTAAAACGCTTCTCCTCTAATCGCATTGTATGTCCTCGAGTCCTCATGCAATTCCTTCGAATGAACAGCTTTTTTTCTAAGCTGAGATCCCCATTAAGATATTTATAAATTGCTATCATGTCCCCTCTCAGACGTCTCTTCTCCAGGGAAAATAAATCGAGCGATTGCAGCCGCTCTTCATAGGTAAGGTCCTCCAATCCCCTAATTAGTTTAGTTGCCCTTCTCTGGACTCTCTCCAGCTCCAACACATCCCTCCTGAGGACTGGCGACCAGAACTGGACAGAATACTCCAGATGCGGTCGGACCAGAGTTTTATAAAGTGGAAGGATTATAGTCTTATCTCTGGAATACATCCCTTTCTTTATGCATGCTAATATTCTGTTGGCTTTGGAAGCTGCCGCTTGGCATTGCATGCTGTTGCCTAATCTATCATCAACCAAGACTCCCAGATCTTTCTCCATTTTTGAGTCCCCCAAGGGTTCCCCTCCTAACGTGTATTGTGTTTTTATGTTTTTGGTCCCCAAGTGCAAAACCTTACACTTCTCCACATTAAACCTCATTTGCCATGTCGTTGCCCACTCCGTAATTTTGTCCAGGTCATTCTGTAGGATATCTGCTTCATGCTGTGCAGTTATTGCCCTGGCCAATTTTGTGTCATCTGCAAAAATTGATAACGAACTACTGATCCCGTCCTCAATGCTGTTTATGAATAAATTGAACAAGGTTGGTCCCAGGACTGAGCCCTGGGGCACCCCGCTTACTACCTCAGCCCAGTCTGAGTATGCGCTGTTTATTACCACCCTTTGGACACGGCCTTTTAGCCAGTTCCGTATCCAAGAGCAAACCCTGCTGTCGATACCTGCAGACCTTATTTTATAAATTAAGCGCTTGTGGGAAACTGTATCAAACGCCTTAGCGAAATCCAAGTACACCACATCCACTGGTCTCCCCCTATCTAGCTCACAGCTCACTTCCTCGTAGAATGCTAAGAGATTGGTTTGACAAGAACGCCCATTTGTAAACCCGTGTTGGTTACTAATGATGATGTTGTTGTCTTTAGCATACTCTACGATATAGTCCCTTATCATCCCCTCCAGAAGTTTACATACTATTGATGTCAAACTGACAGGCCTATAATTTCCCGGGATATGTCTCTGGCCCTTTTTGAATATCGGAATCACGTTAGCCTTCCTCCAATCCCCTGGTACATCTCCTGTCCTAATACTGTCAGCAAAGATTAGGAACAGTGGTCTAGATATAACCATACTGAGTTCCTTGAGCACTCTCGGATGTACGCCATCCGGGCCTGGTGATTTGTTTGTGTTAAGTTTATCCAGTCTTTCCCTGATTTCCCCCTCTGTTAGCCATAGTGGCAAGTCCTGTGTATTACTACTAACCATACAGTCATGGTCAGTGTACCCCTCCTTTTCCTGCGTAAAGACTGACGAGAAAAAAGCATTCAGCACGGTTGCTTTTTCAGTGTCCTCTGTAACCATCCTCCCATCATCGTTAATTATGTGTGCAATATGCTCTGCCCTAGTTTTTTTGCTGTTGATATATTTAAAGAATTTCTTTGGGTTTTTTTTACTATCCTCCGCTATTTGTCTCTCAAAGTTGATTTTAGCCATCTTGATTTCGTGTTTACACTTCTTATTTTCCTCCTTGTATTGCTGGAAGGCCGATACTGTGCCCTACTGTGTTATATGTTCATACAATAACATATGAACATGCATTCCAATACAAAAGTCCATATAGTGAATAGTAGATGAAAATGGTGCAAAGCCGTGCTCAGAAGAAAGTCTCTTAGAGTGAAATTGGAATCGAGTGTGCCGGTGATCCTTGAATGCTAACACTCTGTGCCAGAAAGAGGTAAGGTAGCCCACTTACCAGACGATGTGGATTCTTATGGCGTTCGCCGATAAGAATCTAAAACGCTTATTCTGCTGCTCCTGTGATATGGATGGACGGATGGACGGTCTCGTTATGGATACGGATGTATACTCAGTATGGAAGAAAAAAGGGAAAAAGGCTCCTCATAGTGTAGAAGGTTTATAACCTTTATTCAAAAAATTATTTTAAAACCACATCAATCTTCGTAAAAAACATCCGTAAATGTCCATAAAACCCCCAAACGACACTGCAGCTAAAAACTTTTAAGAACTTGGACACTCCAAATAAAATCACTCCAAATGCAAAACATGCGTGACACATCAAACAGGGTTTGACCGATAAAAACCACTCAGGTCAAAAGATAAAAGCCATCGCTAGTGAGCTCCTGTGTTGCCTTGCGGCTATGAGAAAAAACAGGACGCTGGCTCTCTCCGCTCGTGTGCGCCGTTCCCGGAAGTGTGGGTTCCGGCGTGCGGTCCAGCTGCTGGCTCAAAGCGAGGCAACGTGCGTGCCAACTTGACGCGTTTCGTCAGAATGTGACGTCTTCGGAAGTGGTGCGCACGTTGCGTTTCAGCTTGGTTATATGCCAAAACATTTATTCATTTCCGCTATTTCATCATCACAAATGACCTATGGACCGGAAGCAATTCACTAGGTTCATGATCTGTATTTGTTATTCTTGTTTCCCAATTAGCCCGGACTTCAAATCATCAAGAAGGAATAATATATTATTTTATGCCGATACCTTGCCGGCTGTTTTTACCCCCCTATCGGCTGCCATTATTGTATTATTATAATGATAATCATGCTACAAAGTGCAAGTCCAGATATATGAATTAGTGATTGGCTTCAGTTTACATAATAAACTTTATCTAACACATTCTTATTTAAACATTAATATATTGGCAGATACAAATGGGAATAAAAAGGACCAAATACTGAAGAAAAATATATATATATAAATAAGTATTATATAAATAATGTATGTATAGAAATAGTAAAAAATTATAAAAAATGATACTAAAGTGAAAAATTAATAGAATTAAATATAATAATTAGATGTGAAAAAAATTATTAAAATATAAAAATATAAAGTGACATTTGAGAAATTATTTATCTGCCCTATATATATAATCTATTAACGCCTCATTTAAATATAGATGTAATAACGCCTCATTAAAAAATATTATATCTCATAGGTAATAGAGGCTGTTAATGCCTTGGAAAACATGATCTGCAGTTAATAATTGGATATAAAGCAGTTTATATCCAAATCTTTATTCATTCCCTTCGGTTGTATAGTGTCTAATTCACATATCCAGAATGTTTCATTCTTGGATATGGCTATTTTTCTATTACCTCCTCTCCAATGGGATTCAACTGTATCAATCCCACAAAACTGTGCTAATGTGGGGTCTCTGTTGTGGTAGATTCTAAAGTGCATTGAGAGACTATGCTTTTTAAATCCCTTCTTAATATTATTTAGATGTTCCCCTATTCGAATGCTCAATTTTCTTGTGGTGCGGCCCACATATTGTAGGCCGCATGGGCAAGTAACCAAGTATGTTACGTGGGTTGTGGCACATGTAATCAGTTTTTTTATTTGGTACTCTTTGGATGTCGTGTGAGATTTAAAAGAAGTTTGTTTCCTGTTTTTTATTTTTACTGTATTACATGCTTTACATTTTTTACATGCATAAAAACCTTTAAAATACAAGAAATTTGATCCCATCCTCTTGGGTGGGTCTGGGATATTATGAACTAGTTTGTCCCTCAGGTTAGGCACTCTGCGGTATATGAAGGAAGGTTTAGGGGGTAGGAACCCCTTTCAAGATGTTATCTCTCATCAATATGTGCCAATGCCTCTTTATCACTTTTTCAAATTGTCTATAGTTCCTATGGTATTGTGTTATAAAGGCTAAGTTAAAGTGACTAGTGCTTGGATCCTTATTTTTATCCTTATCTGCTAATAAGGTTTTCCTATCCACCTTACTAATATTGTCTCTCAATGAGACTAATTCTTTTGCCTTATACCCCTTGTCTGTAAATCTATCTATTATAGTATTGGTTTGCTGCACATAATCTATATCGTCCCTACAATTCCTCCGCATTCTTAGCATTTGTCCTTTTGGAATGCTTTTAATCCATCGCGGATGATGGCAACTGTGTGTTGGTATATATCCGTTCCGATCAATACTTTTAAAATAAGTTTTTGTATAAAATTTCCCCTGTTTAAAATTTATTGTCAGATCTAAAAAATTCACCTCAGTTTTGCTATAAGTTCCTGTAAAATTTATTTTATAATTGTTGATGTTCATTTCCTCCATGAAGATCTTTAGGGTGTCCTCCGTTCCTGCCCATATAATAATGATGTCATCAATATATCTTTTGTAGACTAGGAGATCTGTATTATTTTTTTGGAAAATTTCTTCTTCCTCCCATTTACTAAGGAATATATTGGCGACACTTGGGGCATATTTTGCCCCCATGGCTACGCCTCTGTGTTGCCTATAATATTGGCCATCATGCCAGAAGTAGTTGCTACCCATGGCGAGGTCCAACATTTCACCTATTAAAATTTGTTGGTCGTGTTTTAGGTCTGTCTTTTCTTTTAAAGCCCACATGACCGCTCGTAAGGCATCTGTTTGGTCTATGTTGGTATACAACGACTCAACATCTATTGTGGCCATGATAAGATTGGGAGTGCCTTGTACTTCATCTAAGATGTTAATTAGCTGTTTGCTGTCCCTCAAGTAAGCCGGATAGGTCTGTGCTAGGGGTTGTAAGTGGAAATCCAGGTACTCCCCCATTCTGGAGAAGATGGAATCTATTCCATTAATGATTGGTCTACCCGGTGGTGCTATAGTGCTTTTATGCATTTTGGGGACTTGGTATATAACGGGGAGCCTGGGGTGATCCGGGATAAGGTATCTATATTCTTTTTTATTCAATATACCTCTTTTATGTGCCTTTTTTAGTAATATTTTACATTTGCTTCTATATTTCTTAGTGGGGTTGTTTTTTAATTTCTCATATGTAGATAGGTCCTGTACCAATCTATTTTAAACAGGAATTAAATAAACACTTCCGGGAACGGCGCACACGAGCGGAGAGAGCCAGCGTCCTGTTTTTTCTCATAGCCGCAAGGCAACACAGGAGCTCACTAGCGATGGCTTTTATCTTTTGACCTGAGTGGTTTTTATCGGTCAAACCCTGTTTGATGTGTCACGCATGTTTTGCATTTGGAGTGATTTTATTTGGAGTGTCCAAGTTCTTAAAAGTTTTTAGCTGCAGTGTCGTTTGGGGGTTTTATGGACATTTACGGATGTTTTTTACGAAGATTGATGTGGTTTTAAAATAATTTTTTGAATAAAGGTTATAAACCTTCTACACTATGAGGAGCCTTTTTCCTTTTTTCTTCCATACTGAGTATACATCCGTATCCATAACGAGACCGTCCATCCGTCCATCCATATCACAGGAGCAGCAGAATAAGCGTTTTAGATTCTTATCAGCGTACGCCATAAGAATCCACATCGTCTGGTAAGTGGGCTACCTTACCTCTTTCTGGCACAGAGTGTTAGCATTCAAGGATCACCGGCACACTCGATTCCAATTTCACTATAAGAGACTTTCTTCTGAGCACGGCTTTGCACCATTTTCATCTACTATTCACTATATGGACTTTTGTATTGGAATGCATGTTCATATGTTATTGTAAAATATTTATTTATTTATTAGCACTTTATCAGCAATATTAATTTATATATTAGCACGTGCACTTTAGATAATTTTTTCGCTATTCATTATATATTATTGTTTATTATTTAATTTATATCAATATCAGCAAGTATGGCAACTTAGCACAGCAGTATTGGTTTCATGTTCACACGTGTACATACACTGACCAGTTGCACAACACAAGTTTTTTATCACTTATATAGGGGTAGCGCAGTATCTTACCTTTTGCTTACAATAACCCCTGGTGCCAGGAATATTTATCTCCCTCTAATCCTGCCTGTGACTGGATTACTTTATCTCTATAGACCTGTAACGTGGGGTCACTAAGGGTTTCTTGCCCAAATGTTGCGGGGGTATCCCAGGGAATGAGGTTAACGCTTTAGGGAAGTAGTCTTACCGGGACCTCAGAGGGCGCGCTGTTTTCCCTGGTGTGGGCCTGAAACTGGGTGGTAGCTGGGTATGTCTCGTTGGTGACCTGGGCTGGTACAAAAGCTGAAGTCAACTGGCAGAGATCGTTCCCCAGCAAGACATCAGCGGAAATTTCCTGGATTAACCCCACATTAATGAATCCAGATCCAGCACCCCAGTTCAGGTGTACTCACAGTTTACCAGCTAGAATGCGTACCCAGGCTGTCATGGGTACTTGGTACAGCCTGCATTACCATTCGAAATCTTGCAGGAAGCCATCAATCTCTTCGTCTGCTTCCACAAACTTTTTAAAGGCATCGTGCAGTACCTTTAATCTTGTCTCTGGTGCCTGTGTAGTAGTTGGCAGTCTCTCCAAGGCATGCTGCTCCCGCCAACCAGAGTTGGTTCTCACGGTCTTCTCTTGCCGTGATAAAGGCATCCACTTGGGCTAACATTGCCTGTACCAGCTTGATTGAGGGGTTTTCTCCATAAAACCCTAGCCTGCGTTTCACTTATTTGTCAAAGTCTGTATCCATGGCTTCAGTAGCCATACTGCGTGCCCGATCCTCCTCGGTCAGCTCTGCAATCAGCGTGGCTTTGGTTTTATTGCTGGCTATCTTCCCTCTCGCTTCCAGCAAATCCTTTAATCCAGCATAGTTTGTCTCCATTCACACTTCCATTCGTGTAACCAAATTTGTATGAGCTGCTGTTCTCCCATTGCTGTTCGTGTATCCAAATCCATACGAATGCTGCTTCCTCATGCTGCAAGGCTTGTATCCCACCACTTGCCACCACTTGTAGCGGAGCTCCAATACCCAGCAAAGGTATCTCTGTTATATAACCCTTGAAGCTGAGGAAGTACTAACATATCCAAGGCAAAATCCCCCCCCCCAAGCAACTGGACGACACACAGTTCTGGGAGTCAACTTGTTTATTGAACACACTTACACAATATATACAGCACAGGGAAGCATCCCCCTCCTGATCAGATTACCACACACAGGTTAGGGGTTGCCTGATTACATTATCATATGCAAATGAAATTGTATACAGAAATATAATTAACCTGAACTAATTATCTAGCCATCTGGACAGAAACAATATGTGAGTTCATTAACAATTAACAACGAGACAGACAGGCTTAACCAAATACACATCACACCTCATTACACAGACAATAGGAAAAGACTGCTAGTGACAGACTGTCTCTGACACTGAAGGACAGGAAACAGAGGCCAATGTGATTAGCTCTTTCAGTGAACATGTTCAGAATCAAACAGGCCAGAAATAGTGCTCACATTTCTCAAGATACATGACTGACAAATATTACTGTCCCACTTGAAGCAATCCAAACCATATTCTTGGTATCCATTCTGCTACAACCAGGATCCTTCCACACTGAGGGTCTGGTCTCAAACGTACTAGAGATGAGAGGGGCATTCTTAGCCCTAACCTCTCTGGCTCCCTACATCAAAAATCAGAGAGTCATTCTACGCCTTGACAACAGAGCAGCAGTTTCTTATATACAGAACCAAGGGGAGACCCACAGCAGAACTCTGCTATCGGCACTGGCGTCACTAGGGGAGTGCGGGGAGGGCGGTCCGCACCGGGTGACACCCGCCAAAGGGGTGACACCACCTAAGCCTAAGAGTCCCAACATTCCTGAAATGCCCGCAGCGTGTGCGGGCAGCGGGTTGTCTACACGCCGGGATGTCTCTCCAGCTGCCTGCAGTCTTCTCTGTCACTGTGTGTACGGAGTACGGACTCGGAGTTCACTCACTGAATCCGCCCCTCCTCTTCTTGCTGTGATCATGTTTACTTCCTGACTGAGTGTACAGAGGAGGAGGGGGAGGAGGCACACCACACCACGCTGCTTGAATGGCATTCAGACTCGTCAGGATAAGAGAAGCTGGGACGAGACAAATTGCAGGTACCCCTTCCACTGCTGGCACATTATCACTGGAAGGGATCATCCATGTTCTTTTTAACTTCAAAAAAATTTAACTTCAACAGTATTTTACGTTTTAGGAGAGTGCTGCTGTAATATGTCATCTACTATGCCTCCAGTCTCTTGTATACTACAGAAGCATGTCTGCAATCTCCAACACCCCCTGTATAATGTCCGCAATCTCCAACACCCCTGTATAATGTCCGCAATCTCCAACACCCCTGTATAATGTCCTCAATCTCCAACACCCCCTGTATAATGTCCACAATCTCCAACACCCCTGTATAATGTCCGCAATCTCCAACACCCCTGTATAATGTCCGCAATCTCCAACACCCCCTGTATAATGTCCGCAATCTCCAACACCCCCTGTATAATGTCCGCAATCTCCAACACCCCCTGTATAATGTCCGCAATCTCCAACACCCCCTGTATAATGTCCGCAATCTCCAACACCCCCTGTATAATGTCCGCAGTCTCTGACCGTCTCCTGTATAATGTCCGCAGTCTCTGACCGTCTCCTGTATAATGTCTCCGCAGTCTCTGACCGTCTCCTGTATAATGTCTCCGCAGTCTCTGACCGTCTCCTGAAAAATGTCTGCAGTCTCTGACTGTCTCCTGCATAATGTCCGCAGTCTCTGACTGTCTCCTGCATAATGTCCGCAGTCTCTGACTGTCTCCTGCATAATGTCCGCAGTCTCTGACTGTCTCCTGCATAATGTCCGCAGTCTCTGACCGTCTCCTGAAAAATGTTTGCTGGGTCTAGCAGGATGGCCTGTCAGCCATTATCTGTTACTGCTCCTAGGGACTGAGCCATTAGGAAGTGCCTAACATGCTATCCTGTATGCCTTATTGACCGTCGCAACCTGCTTCAAAAAACGCCAACGCTGAGCTGCTGCCCGGCCCGAATATAGGGGGGGGGGTGACACCATGTTTTACCGCACCAGGTGACACCAACCCTAGTGACGCCACTGGCTATCGGAAGTGGAACCAATCATGCAGTGGGCAGAGAAGAACCTTCTAGACCTCAGAGCAATGTATCTCCCAGGTAGGTTAAACAAGGAAGCAGGCAGCCTCTCCAGATCCTTTCTGGACAACAACGAATGGGCCCTGCACCCACACATATTCCATCAGATCTCCAATCACTGGGAATATCCTCAGGTGGATCATTTTGCCATGCCTCAGAATACCAAACTTCCCAGATTTTTCTCCTGTCCTTCACATCCCCAGGCGAAGGCAGTAGATGCCCTTACATGTCCCTGGAACTTCACCATTGCATATGCCTTCCCACTTCGCCCTCTCATTCTGAAATTTCTTCTAAGACTTCTGAGAGAACCAGTACAGATACTAACGATACTACCATATTGGCCCAAGAGACCTTGGCTTCTCCTGTTCCCTCCGCTTCTGCAACACAGCACGTTCTCCCATCCAAACCTGCACAGATTGGACCTTCAAATGTGGAAATTGAAAGGCGAAGGTTTGAGGCTCTAGGTTGCTCCCCAGAGAAAGAAAACCAACCACTAACACCATTTACGCAAGAATTTAGGACAAGTTCCTAGCCTTCGTGGCCAGAAGTTTCAATCCAGCTTCTCCTTCTGCCTCTAATATACTGGGGTTCCTTAAGACTGGGCTTGATCTGGGTTTAGGTCTTAGTTCCCTGGAGTTTCAGGTAGCAGCATTACCGGCGGCAACTAACTCTAAATGGGCCATCAACCCCCTAGTGGTAACCTTTCTCAGAGGCGTGTTAAAATCTTGTCCTCCTGTCAGACGTACCTTTCCCAAATGGGACCTAACTTTAATATTAGAGGCCTAAGCAAATCAACCATTTGCTCCTACAGAGCAGGCTTCCATCTGGAATTTGTCCCTGAAGACGGCTTTTCTCCTAGCCATTACATCCAGCAGAAGAATTTCGGAAATTCAAGCCCTGGGAATTGGGGATGATCACATCTCCTTTTTTCCAGACAGAGTGGAACTGTGCCCCCTTCAGGGTTTCACTCCCAAAGTTACTACCACAAGTCATCTCAGAGAACCCTGGGCTTTACCAGTTTTTTCCCAATCAGATTTGGACCACAACTTGGACATGTCTTGAAGCTACGGAAAACTTCAGAAGCTCCAACAAATTGTTTGTCATTCCCATGGGCAAAAAAAGGGAAGGAAGCTTCTAGCAGGACTCTTGCATCCTGGATCGTCAAGTTAATCCAAAATGTGTACAGGGCTAAAGGCAGGGTTCCTCCATCACAGGTGAAGGCTCGTTCCATGATATCAATATCGACTTCATGGGCAGCTAGAGCAAACGTCTCTTTGGAAACCATTTGCAGGGCTGCCACCTGGTCTTCGCAACATACGTTCCTTAGACATTACAGTGTTGAACAAGTTGATCCGGGAGCCCTCACCACTGAAGAATTCAGAAGAAGGGCAATGCAAGAGGCATTATCTTTGTCTAAATAAAAATTAAAATTATTTTTTAATGTTTAGCATCTACCTATCCTTGTGAGCTAGTTAATGATCAACCGTATGCTGCCATTAATGCGCCAGGAAAATGTAAATTTGTATCATACTTACTGTAATTTTCCTTTCCTGGTGCCGATCCATGGCAGCATACGCTCCCACCCTTGGTATTCTATATTACAGAAAATGTTGGGGAAAGGGGGACGTCTTTCTTTTATGCTATTCTCCGGTCCTGAGAGTGGAGTAGAGGCGGAGCTCTATCACCTGTATGCTGCCATGGATAGGCACCAGGAAAGGAAAATTACGGTATGATACAATTTTCCATTTTTTTCCATTAAATGTAAAGTAAGGGAGGTTTTTAAATCTTGAACATTTTTTGCCATCTGTGTTCTGTTGTGGAGATTTTCTTTTAAACAGCCCCAGGGCAGCGTCTTGGATGAGGTTTACTTGCTGCCTAGATTGTGGAGGTTTATGGGATAGGCTGGTGTTACTAGTAGAACTTGACAGTGCATGCGCATGAAACGATTTGTCACGTCACTATACACAATTGTGCGCCACGCTGGTTTTGCAACCCATCCATCTTGGTTCCCTGCTTCCGCCTGTCAGCCTAAGTGATGCCGCGCGGACGCGCCGGCTGGTCCTGGCTCGCCTTCCGAACGTTTTGGTCTGAGGGTATTGTTGTTGGCACCTCCCAATGCATCTCCTGTCTGCTGGACTGGATGATAGGAATCCACCAATGCCCATCATCTCCAGCGTGGTAATGTTTGCTGATATTTTTTTATCTCACCTTCCCGCATTGTGGATAATAAACTGAAGTGTTTTTACTTTTGACTTGGTTTTTGGCTACTTTCAGTTACCACACCATATGATTTTACTTCATAATCCAGGCTATCGAGCGCTGTCTATTAGTTGGTTTACATGGTTTAATGCTGCATCATTTATAATGTGGACTGACAGCTGCAAAGACTAGTTCTGGCCAATACAATTATCCCCCTCCCCTTCAGCATATACGTAGGTTTTTTATCCACAGCTCTCAGTGCTTGGAACATAGTGTTGTTTTTACTAGTAGGACTGTAGCAGTAAAAAAAGGGGTTAAACACCGGGTACACCTTCCCTACCTGGGCTGTAATTTTAAGTCTGCTCTGGGAGTCAGTGGGATGCACTAAAGGGATTGCGTGCAGGTTGCACTGGAACAGTCTGCAGCTCTAAGCAAACCTGTAATGTCTAATAAGCCAGGAGGCTGACTCTTGTTCAGGCACAGTAAGCTATCTTTCACAAAGGATGGCAGCCCAAGTAGATGTCTAGCTTAAAGAACAGTGTTCAGCTATATTGTGGTGTGTTATGAGGAGCCTCCCAAAAGGTGTACATTGAGCTGACCTCAGAGGATGCCATAGATTATGTAATGTTCATTGCATACCTTCTCCCAAATGTATTATCTGATCAACCTGTTTAAATGATAGCTACAGTCTGAGATGCTTACAGGGCCACAAAGGACCAGGTCCTAAATGCTACCACCAGAGCTGCAATGTTGGGTAAGCCAAGCCAAAATCAAGCTATTAATTGCCTAATTTTGCGATCCATCATGAATTGCTGTGCCCAAATGATAAAATTGGGGGTGAAACTGTGTAACAACCTATGGTTCCTAGGCTTCAGAGGAAGATACAAAAAAGCCCAGCTATGACGAAACCAGCGTGGATTGGCTGGTGAAACGCGTCATTCAGACAGCACCAATCTGGGTTCCCAGTAGGAGCATGCCCGTTAGCCAGCGGTAATTGCAAGTCGAGGTTCACGCTGGAGTGAAGGCTTGCGGCAAACCCGCCCCCTCCCCTATACGCTCGTGGAAGCGCGGGAGGTAACGAGGACGTACCAGGCTGGGCAGCCTACACCGCTACCTGCAAACAGGACAACCTGGACCCCCAAGTGAGCGGCACTGGATGAAATGGCGTACGTTCATCAAGAAGGTATTGTTTCTTTATCCTCCGCATACAGAGACACTGTGCTTTTTACAGCTACTGCCTAACGCAGCCTCCATTGTACCGGACTGCCTAAACCTCTCAGTTCCTTGAACCGCTCACTCTGGGATACCTGCGCTTGACAGCCCAAGGGCATACACCTATTCAACAGAGACTGAAACTCTATTTTTCAACTCTGGGCTGACCTATACATTTAGGATCCAGGTTTTTCCCAATTATAGGGATTTATTAAATGCAATATAGAAAGGAATACATGGTTTCTTTAGTGGAAGGCTCTTTTAAAGAGGAAGTAAACCCTCCTCCTATGATAAGGCTTACCTATAGGTACTGTAAATATCTCCTAAACATGTACCGTTTAGGAGATATTTACCTTACATGCATCCAGTGACGTCACTGGCGCATGCGCTCTGAAGGAACGGCCGCTAGTGCCGTTTCTTCAGAGTCCCGTGCCGTGACTGTCGGCTCCCGCGTGCCTGCGCGGGAGTGACGTCACCGCTGCTCCGGCCAATCAGATGGCCGGATGCCGCGAACCCGGAAGACGGGCAACTGGACATGTCACCCGTCATACAGGTAAGCGGACGGGACGGCGGGGGCTCGTTCTAAGGTATTGCATAATGAGCTAGTATGCGATGCATACTAGCTCATTATGTGTTTCTCTTACAGGTTACCAAAGAAAAAAAAAAACTTTGTACGGGTTTACAACCTCTTTAAGATATTTCTATTTTTTGCCTTATATATCCCCATGCACCTGTTTGCTGCAGCAACCCGTTAATTTTAATTATGAGTGTTTTTATCTAAGGTGTGGTCTTTACTGTAAGTCACGTTGGCTAGTTTTGTCATTTCAATAAAGTATATTTTTCTCAATTACTCTGTGTCCATAGTTGACCTCTTTGAGGAGAACTCTGTCTCTCCTCTACTGTTTGGTATATATTTCAGAGGAAGATAGTATGAGATTTGGCCCGTATGGATCCCCTGGAGACAGTTGAGGTATAAAAAGATCGAAGGTTATGTGATGGAACCGCTTTGCACCCAAATTAGGTGCTTCTTTCCGCAAAACAGTGTGTCCTGCCCTGCAAACCGTTCCGAACAGGCCGAGAGCGAATACCAGCCCTTTATACCCCAAACATGGTACACAGACAAGATGTGTGGATAGAACAAAAGGAATGACTGTTAATTGAAACTCAGACATACTTTAGACCCCACAGGAGGAAATTCCCCTCTTGAGGATATTGACATGACAATTCAAACTGTAAACAGGATTATAATTAACATAGCTAAACAGCAGCCAACATATACTATTAATATTAAGCTAATTAAACAACTAGTAGCACTGCCCCCTAGAGAACTGCTGAGAATTCCACTTTCTGGATTCCCTTAGCAACTGACAGGAGATGAAAGTTCTTGGCTCAGTCAATAATCAATCCAGGGGATGTTGTTTTTGTGGTTTTATTAAACTTGGATAGGAGAAGGAATGAGTGGGATACTCCAACTATTAACTACTCACAGTCTGAGGGACAACTTACTGTAGAATGCGGAAAGGCGCGCTGCTTCACTTTGTCACTATGTGAAGATACTTTAAATGCTCCTGTGTAATATTCTCTTCAGGGTTCTGAAACTGGCACCCCTTTTTCTCTCAATGCCTGTGTGCTGACACCCGTCCGTTGACCCTAGAGTCACCATTGCCTCCAAACTCCACTTGTCGGCATCCACTGGACCTCTGAGTTAAGCCACACTTTCCAGTTCACCAGGCCGACTGCCTGTGACCACCTTCCACAACTTCAGAGGAGGAGACAGCCATCACCCTCCCTCTCGGACTTGGCTTCCTGCCCAAAGGCCTCCTGCCACATGTGCCCTTGGCTTTTATATCCTATCCCAGGATGCACCACTGTCTGTGCCAACCCACTGGGACAGCTACAAAAGCCTGTGTGTCACTGGCTGGGTTTCTTCCACTGTCCAACAGGCCTCCCTATTCGACAAAGTGGGGACACTCCCTTTAGACCAGATGAATCACACAAGAACATATGCAACAGGAATAACTAATAATCAGGCTCCCCTGATAAGCAGACAGATGCAGTTCCTGATGCATATCAGTAGGGTTATACTGCCCCCTACAGGAGTAGGACACTAGACAGAAAAAAAAGTTCTGCCTACGCCTATGGGCAGTCCCAGAGGGTACACCCTCTCTCTTCCTGCATAGGATGTCAGTTTTAATCTGTCTAGTTAGGAGTAAGGACCTAGTTTCCCTGCTTGGATCTCTGGTCCTGGCAAAGGTTTTTCTAGTTAATTATTTTTTAGTTAGCTTAGGATTTTTTTCCTGTGAGATCTACAAGCAACTATGCCAGATCTGGGCGACGGGCTGGATGTATAGATCCAGTGGTCACCCCAGCCGGCCAGCGAGCAAACACAGACCTTAGCTCCGCGCTGGGTTGGCCGCGATATAGTCCCACTGGACGGGGACTGGCCTCACGAGTTAAACATCTCGCCAGGTCGCACACGACAGGGCCTAGGCCTGAGTTGCAGCGTTCCTATTTGGCCGACAGCCCCCCCACTTCGGCGGAGAGGGGTCCTGTCAGGAGATTGCGCCGCCTGTGTTCCTCGAACGGTGAGTAAATGTTCCCCCCTTTTTCCTTGGTGGATTTTGGGGTGGACGCGGGCCCCTCCCTGTAATGGTCGGACCCTCACAATCCTGGGTTCCCCTCTGTCCTGTTGTGCAACCCCCCCTTCTCCTCCTCTCTCCCCTCCTCCTCCCTCATGCGGGGGACTGTTTGGGCCTACCTGAGGCTGGGACCATGTTCTCAGGCCGCATTGGGTGTCTGGGGGTGCACCGTTGACGCCGCTTAGAAGATCGTGCGGGAGGGTGGCCTCGGGCGGTTCTTCCAGAGCCTACCTGCTGATTGATGGTGTTGGAGGGTCTGGGGGTCCCCCTGTGGGTCCTCGATTGCCGTGCTCACCATTTTTCCGTAGCCTTGTGTGCTGCAGTGACGGCGGCCATCTTTGTACACCCGTTTTCAGCCATTTTGCAGTGGATTCTTTGTTGAGAATCTAGGTGGGAGTGCCTGGGGGCATTTTTTGATGGGTGGAGCCCTTTCATTCACCCTGGGCAGTTCTTTTTAGAGAGCTTCTGCTGACATGTGCAGACTTTCTGGGACCGGCTGATGTATATTGGGACAGTGGGTTCTGGTAGTGTCTCTCTCTCTCTGTTGGGGGTCTTCAGGGCGTGCCTGACCTTCGTGGGGGCGCTGTAGCGCAGTGGGACCGTTTTTTTGCTAAAAATTTTGCTCGCGAGTTCTTCTGGTGCAGTATGGACCATGCAGAACATATGTCCCCCACCTGACCCCTGAGGCCGCAGGGCTTTTCCTGATCTCTACTGTCCACCAATGCAAATTTGGCGGTTCTGGAAGCATTTGTGTCCCGGGTGGGGGTGGCCTTGAGAGGGCGAGGTACGACCTCCACCTACCCCTGCCTCATCTAATGTCTCGGATTCTGAGTCTGCCCCAGACGTGTGTCTCCCTGCCGGGTCTTTTACCTCGCGCCCTGCCTCCTCGGATAATGAGGATGACATTTCTACCTCCCTTGCCGCTGGTGGGTGCACTGGTTGTTTCTGTGCGTGACACCCTGAAATTTGTAGGATGCAGCTGCGGCTGCTCCTGAAGCGCAGGTTGCGTTTGGCACTCACATGCCATCCGGAGCGGAAAATATATTTCCCTTCCCAGCTTATTTTGCTAGCATGCTCATAAAGAATGGGACTGTCCGAGACGTTCCCCTGGGGTGTCTAAGCGGCTTGCTAGACGTTACCCTTTTGAGGAGTCTCTGGTAAACAAGTGGACTGTACCACCTAAGGTGGATCCACTGGTCTCCAGACTGAATAAGGCTACCGTTGTTCCAGTGAAGAAGTCTCTGTCCTTTACGGACCTGGGGGATAGGAAGGTGGAGGCTGTGGCCCACGATCTGTACTCCTTGGCGGGGTCTGCACTGAGAACAGTGTTTACTATTGCTATTGTCACGCAGACACTGTCTGATGGGCGGAGTTCCCAGGCCATGGCTTGGTGAGGAAGCAAGTCCCTCCTGCCTTGGGGAAGCTGTTGGACCAGCTGGTGCAGGGGCTGCAATTTGTTTGTGATGCCACGCTAGACACGGCTCCTTTATTGGGTCATCTGTCGGTTTCGGCAGTGGTTATCCAGCGTATACTTTGGCTGAAGTATTGGTCTGCGGATCAAACTTCTAAGAAGGCCTTAAGGGGGGGCGTGGCCTGGCGGGGCATGCAGTAAGACGTGGGTAAGGTGAGCTCCGCCGGACCGATATCCTCACCCTATCATCCTGAAACCCCACAGCCGCAATACACCCCGATCTTTCTTCCCTATACTCCGGGCACCTGGGGCGCCATGTCACCGCCCAAGAAAGCTGCTGAAACGTGGCTAAATTAAATACCGCTGCCAGGAGAAGGAGGCTCCATCCCAAGATGGCGCTGCCCCGGGACAGGAGGCGGGGACGGCTGCAGGCCCCGATACAGCCAGGGTCCTGGATGCTATCTCTATTTGCCAGACAACACTCACTGCAAAAATAGAGGAGGTTAAGGTGGACATCTCGCTGATCCGGCAGGACATGCAAAAAATTAGAGAGCGTGTCACAGACACAGAACACCGGATCAGTGAGCTTGAAGACTCCCTCCCCCCCATTCAGAACTCTACAGACAGGCTACAACAACAGGTACAGCAAATCCTGCAGAAACAGGACGATATGGAGAACAGATTGAGACGCTGTAATCTGCGTTTTATAGGCCTGCCTGAGGGGACGGAGGATGATGATCCTACCACCTATTTATAAGAGCTGCTTGTTAAAACATATGGAAGGGACTCCTTCTCGCCCACCTTTGTGGTGGAGCAGGCTCATCGCCTGTCGGGACGTCCACCACCCCAGGGAGCTCCCCCACGTACATTTATCGCAAAGTTCCTCAACTATAAGGATAGAGATGCTGTCTTGCATCTGGCAAGGGAGAGAGGGAACATCCCATTTGGAAATGGCAGGATTGCAATCTTCCCAGACTTCTCTACGGAGGTCCAGAGGCGCCGCAAAAGTTTTATGGAGGCCAAGCGCAGACTACGGATTAAACGTGAAGTATGCTATGCTGTTCCCGGCTCGCCTCAGGGTGGAAGGAGAGGACAGGGTACATTTCTTTGACGACCCAGAGTCGGCCATAGCCTGGCTGGAACATCTTTAGGCCCGTGGATGATGTGGATTGTGACCTTCCTGCTTCTGCCCTCCAGGTTGTATTTCCTAGCTATTTTTTAATTTTTCCCCTCAACTGGACATCTCTCCATGGACTATCCTACCCCACCTCCCCCCTTTGTTCTTCTGGGACCCTCTATCTCCACACTGCCGTTTGTTTTCTGAGGCTTGAGTTTACCCTTTTGATGGAGCGCCCGGGCCCCAGGCTTCCTCACCGAGACTTGTTGTGAACCTGTATTACTCCTAACCTATGGCTGGTGGGACTTACTCCAGCTGCATGCTCCGGCGGAGTGCCAATACTCCATGTTTGCTCTTCCACTATGTTCTTTTTCATTTTTACCCTTTTTATTTTTTCACCTTTTGTTTTTACTACAGGAGGTTTCGAGCATTCCTACCTGCTACGCTGCCCAGCAAATTTTTTCTCGCCCCCTGCACCTGCTTCTTCAGGTGTATCTGCCCTGAATCATCGCTTAACCTTTTTTCAAGTGCTCCTCCTGTCTACGGGACCGGACCCGCACCCTCGCACCAGCCCTATTTTTGTGCTGAGCTTTATGTGCGACCTGGCCTCGTTTTTTTATCTCCTTTTTTCCTTTTTTCTTTGCAACTTTTTGAATGTCTCAGGGACGTTTTTTTTTGTTGTTGTTGGTTTTTTGGGGATCCAAGCCCGCACATGTTGGGGGTGGTGCAGGGCAGGGTGGGGGAATGTTGTTTTTTCTCCAGTACAATTGACTAAGGGCATGTATACTATTACTGTAAATGTTGTGGGGATTGCAGTACAGTCTCTATATAGTACAAGGTATTTTATATTTTTCCTTTTCAGCTGCCTTATATGCCACTATATGGGGGGCGCAGCTGAGATCTCAGGGGTCCCTGCCCTTTTCTGTTTGGTTTTGTGGTTATGGCCACCCTGAAGATTTTGACGTGGAACGTCAGGGGTATGAGAGACGAAATTAAGCAGACAGCTGTCTTTAATGTCCTTAAACAGCTGCATGTGGACATCTTGGTCCTGGTTGAGACCCATTTGGATGGTCGTATGCAGTTGTCCCTGAAACGCCCGTGGGTGTGGTGGGTATACCATTCAGCCTACACCTCCCACTCCAGGGGTGTGTCCGTTCTTGTTACCAAATCGGTTCATTTCCAGCTTCTGGGATCTCACGTCAACCCCCAGGGTAGATATGTGTTTTTACGGGTTTCTATATTTGGTAAACCTCTGCTTATATTGGCCTTTTATATACCGCCCCCCCTTTTCTAGCTCTGTTATTCTGGAGGGGTTTGCCTTTATGACTCAACACCCGGCCTTACCGACTGTTTGGATTGGGGACTTTAATAATGTTTTGGACCCCACTCTAGACAGACTTGGTGCTTCCCCTCAGGTGTCGACTCCAATCACAAGCACTAGATTTGCCCACTTGTTGGAGGGTTTTGGGCTGCAGGATACGTGGCGTGCTCTCTATCCCTCTCAGAAATCGTACTCCTGCTTTTCTGCATCCCATCACTCTATGTCACGAATAGACCTAATACTGGTATCCCGAGCCTTGCTCCCTAGACTGCTCAAGGTGGGCTTCTCCCCTAGGTCGTTATCTGATCACTGCCCATATTGGGTTATAGTGTCTTTGCCCCATAGTAGGCCGCCGCCGGCTTGGAGGCTCAATCCGGCATGGTTGACCCTGCTGGCGGAAGGGAATGCCCTGGATGACAATTGGACCCAGTTTTTCACTGAGAACGAACACACGGCCTCTCCAGGGGCTGTGTGGGAGGCATTTAAACTACATGCCCGGGCTACCCTGCAGTCCCGCGTTAAAGCAATCAAGGCGGCTGCTGCTGAGGCCTACTCTCGGGCAATGACCAACCAGGCCACGGAAGAATGTGCCTTTCTGGCTGACCCCACTCAAGCTACTGAATCCCAGTTTAAATTGACCTCCAAGGTTGGACCCAGTTGGATTACGAAATTGCTAAGACGAAGTTGTTTTTCCAAAAACAGAGACTGTTCGCACACGGGGAACGGGCAGGGAAGTTACTAGCCTATCTAGTTCACTGTGAGGACCGGCCACTGGTGGTGATTTCCTTGACGACTGACTCGGGTTCCTCTTTGACTGACCCCCAGCAGGTCGCGGGCAGATTCCGTTCCTTTTTTAGTGACCTCTATACCGCTAGGGCTCCGGCTACTGCCTAGACATGCATGACTTCTTACGCACTGTGGAATTCCCTGAACTGTCCTCCGAGCAGGTTGCACAGTTGGAGGCACCGCTCACCGAGGATGAAATTGCGGAGGCAGTGTCCAGATTCCCCAGATCAAAGTCCCCAAGTCTTGACGGACTCCCTGTGGAGTTCTATGCTCAATAGTTTCTGCTACCCAAATTGCTTACCCTTTTTAATCAGCTATTTGAGGCTCATACTCTCCCTCCCTCTATGAGAGAGGCATTGATAGTCTTAATCCCTAAACCCGGCAAGGACCCTCATCTTCCGGAGTCATACTGCCTCATCTATCTCCTTCAGGTGGACGTTAAAATTCTTGCTAAAATCTAAAATCTGTCTCAATAAAGTTATTTTATCGCTTATCCACCCTGATCAAGCGGGTTTCATGCCTGGCAGAAACACTTCTTTTAATTTACGTAGATTGTTCATGAACCTACAGGCTGAACATGATAACTCGGGTAGGAGAGTGGTGGTCACTCTGGACACAGCCAAAGCCTTTGACTCGGTTGAGTGGTCCTTCCTGTGGGCATGCCTCGAGAGATATGGCTTTGGACCCAACTTTATAAACGCCCCGGTGGCGCGAGTTTTGGCCAATGGCTGGACCTCTGCAGAGTTCCCACTTACTAGGGGCACCCGACGGGGGTGCCCGTTGTCCCCCCTACTCTATGCCCTGGCAGCGGAACCCTTGGCCATCGCCATTAGGGCACATCCCAATGTTCTTGGATTCCGCAGGGGTTCCCTTACGGAAAAGATCAGCATGTATGCTGACGACACCCTGCTCTACCTGGAAGACCCGGACGTTTCCCTATCAATGGCCCTATCGCTTATAGAACGCTTTGGCAGATTCTCTGGCCTCCAAATTAATTGGGATAAATCACAAATTCTTCCCTTAGATGCAGCCCCGTCAGTGGTCAACCCTTCGGACCCTGCCCTTCAATGTGTTTCTCGCTTTAAATACCTGGGGGTTCACGTAACGACCAGTCCGCAGGACTACGTATCAGACAATGTCCAACCTTTATTCCCGTTGGTAAAATCTAAAATTCAGGTGTGATCTAAATTGCCCTTGGGGGTGATGGGTAGGGTCAATCTAATAAAAATGGTCCTCCTTCCCAAAGTCATATAGGATAAAACAGTGTAGCGCTAAAAATTAATAAATTAATAAATGAACTCATATGAATCTCAAATAGAAAGTCCACTTAGGAAAAGTTCATGAAAAGATCAGGTAAAGGTCCATGCAAACAACCCTCAAGTATGTGATACTGTATGTAGTGGCAAGAATCCTGATGGGAGACACAAGTGGTGCCAGGCGCAGATAGTGACAAAAACTCTTCACACAGCCCACCACCTTCCAAATTGGCCTCTCACCTCAGCCCGATTATAACAGGGAACTGGATCTCCACTCTCCTCAGATGGGATGCACAAACCACTAGGACCAGAGACTCATGAGCCAAAAGCACTTCCAGGCTAAATCTCCTCCATAGGCATTACATGAGAAGCATGAGAAACAGAAAACAGCCGATAGTGGAAACCTGATAAATTTTTATTCAATAAACCAAACACAAAATGGCCTCTTACTCTTTAGTAGATGTTGTATCAGCGTAATAGATGAATGACCGCTCCGGCGGGAGCAGCGAGACCAGCTCGGTCCATGCCGGGATCCTCTGTGTCGACGGGTGACGTCAGACGCTTCCTCCTTCCCAAAGTGCTGTATATTGTATGGCACTCCCTGTTATACTTAGCCTTAAAACATTTCAAGCAACTGGAATCCCTCCTTAAGGCCTTTGTATGGGGATCAAGTAGACACGAGATCTCCTGGCGGAAACTCTAGAACCCTACGAACCTGTGTGGCCTAGCGCTTCCAGATTTTAATCTCTACTACCTGGCTTTGCAGCTCTCCCAACTGTTTCATATAGACAAAATTAAAAGAGAATGCTTCCTGACTCTTCTGTGCCCAAAGTGGGCTTGTCATTCACAAGATCCACTTACGGTTATACTCCGGGGTGTTTGGGGGACGTTAGAGAGACTGAACCCTACATCTCTACTCTATCACTACAGTCGTGTTTGGGAGGTAGTGATGCACAGACTGAGCGGCCCTCCTCTCCATGACCTTATCCCTCTCTGGCATAACAGGTCTCTTCGGGAGTTCTGTTCGCTTCCTGACTCCGCACTGTGGAGCAGACGGGGGTATTTCAGCTACAACATATACTGGCGGGGGGTACCCTCAAACCTTACATGGTGCTGAAAGAGCAATTCTCTCTCCCAAACCATATGTATTATAGATACCTTCAACTCGCCCATGCTTTTCATACTCAGTTCTCGGGGACCCCACCGACTCCTGAGTCCGTCTTAATTCTAGAACTCATCAAGTGTCCGGAACCCTCACACTTAATATCCCTGTTTTATGCTGAACTTCACATGCCCTCCTCCACAGAGATTTCATATGCGCTTAAGACCCGCTGGGTCCGGGATGTGGGACCTATCGAGGATGAGGAGTGGGGGGAGGCTCTGGAGACCTGTCGGCAGGTGTCCCCTAAATTGTCCGACAGACTCATCCAAACGTTTATAGTACATCAGGTTTACCTCACACCTCTCCGGGTGGCCAGGTATCGCACTGATTGTGATCCTGACTGTCCGATGTGCCATGAGACTGGCGGTACTTTCTTCCATTTGCTCTGGAGCTGCCCTCAGCTCCAGGGTTACTGGCAGCAGGTGGTGGCTTTTCTACATGACAAAATGGGATCCGCATTGCAATTGGACCCCAAGCAGTGTCTCCTTGGTATATACCCGGATGGAGATATGAATAAATTTATGACTACATTCTTGCAGGAGACGCTGTTTGCGGCCAGGAAATTAATAGCCAGAGCCTGGATGCGGAGTAGCCCCCCGACCTTTGCCATGTGGATGCGGGAGGTGAATAACACTATTCCTTTCCACAAGTTGCTTTACAAACACAGAGGGTGTCCTACCAAGTTCAATAAGATATGGGACATATGGGTGCAATGTCCGGACACGGGTGCATAGTGTTAACTCAGTTGTTCCTGCTCTCTACTCCGATACTGCATTGTTACATTTTGTGCTTACCAGCTGTATTTTATATACTTATATCGTATTGTTATCTTTTTCTCCCTGCGAATCTGCTGCCTGTAATGCTGCACTTGCACTGTTTGTTGTATTTATCGTTTACAAATTTCACTTGTACTGTACTGAGATTTTAATAAACTCACTGTTTGGAAAAAAAAGAAGCCTTGAAGGTGCATCCTCACCCGTATCTGGGGTGGTAGGAAGTCTTTGCCGGTTCTCTGGCCAGCGGCTGGCCCGGATCCCAGACAGCGGGGTTCAGGAGGTTATACGGTCCGGTTACAAGATCGAGTTTTTAAATCCGTTTCTCCGGTAAGGTTTTCCCTTCCATTGTACGGCTGTCCCCGGATCACTTGCTGGCACTCTATGGGGCAGTGCAGGATCTGGTTAAACAAGGCTGGGCCTAATTTCCCTGGATGGGTCCGTGCAAATCAAAAATTCAAGATGGTATCGGTTCACACAATAGTGGCTTCCCAACATCAGGGGGATTCCTGGCCTCCATGGACATCAAAGATGCTTAACTTCACATCCCGTTCTGTGCAGGACACCAACAGGTTCTCCGTTTTGCCATGGGAAAGGATCACTATCAGTTTGTGGCTTTGCCCTTTGGTCTCGCCTCTGCTCCTAGGGTCTTCACAAAGGTGTTGGCTCCAGTCCTGGCGCTGTTGCGACAGTGGGGGATATTGGTCCTGGGTTACCTGGACGATCTGCTTCTCCATGCAGAGTCCCCTATGGTGCTGACAACGAATTTGGAAATCCCCATGAGAACTCTGGAGGACTTTGGGTGGATTCTGAACATTCAGAAGTCGTCCCTGGTTCCTTCCACGAGACTGAACTATCTGGGCCTGACTTTGGACTCGTCCTCAGCCAGGGTGTTTCTCCCTCCGGAAAAACTCTTAAAACTTCAGACTGCGGTTCAGCTGTTGCTGTCCAGCACATAGCCATCCCTTCAAATCTGCATTCAAGTTCTGGGACTAATGGTGTCGTCTTTTGAGGCGGTTCCTTCCACTCAATCCCTCACGAGGATCCTCCAGAAGGGAATCCTTCTCAAATGGAACAAGAATCCAAACTCTCTGGACATTCGGATCCAGCTGAGCAGGTGACCAAGAATTCCCTAATGTGGTGGCTTCGGTCCCCGATGCCCAAGAAAGAAAATATTTCTTCCCCTTTTCCTGGACAATTGTCACCACGGATGCAAGTCTGCTGGGTGGGGAGGAGTCAGCGGCAGGTTCTCTGCTCAGGGAGTATGGTCCCTGGAGGAATCTAGGTTACCGATCAATGTCCTGGAGCTGGAAGAGATCCAACTTTGCCTAGTCCACTGGACCGGGCACCTGCAGGTTGTCCAGTGCGCTTTCAATCAGACTATGCCACGGTCGTGGCTTACAGTATCTCACAAAAGTGAGTACAGCCCTTAAATTTTTGTAAATATTTTATTATAACTTTTCATGTGACAACACTAAAGAAATTACACTTTGCTACAATGTAAAGTAGTGAGTGTACAGCTTGTATAACCGTGTAAATTTGCTTTCCCCTCAAAATAACTCAACTCACAGCCATTAATGTCTAAACCGCTGGCAACAAAAGTGAGTACATCTGAAAGTGACAATATTTTGTGTGGCCATCATTATTTTCCAGCACTGCCTTAACCCTCTTGTGCATGGAGTTCACCAGAGCTTCACAGGTTGCCACTGGAGTCCTCTTCCACTCCTTCATGGGGACATAACGGAGCTGGTGGATGTTAGAGACCTTTCGCTCCTCCCCCTTCGATTATAGGATGCCCCACAGATGATCAATAGGGTTTAGGTCTGGAGACATGGTTGGCCAGTCCATCATCTTTACCCTCAGCTTTTTAGCAAGGCAGTGGTCGTCTTGGAAGTGTATTTTATGTTGTTATGTTGGAATACTGCCCTGCGGCCCAGTCTCCGAAGGGAGGGAATCATGATCTGCTTCAGTATGTCACAGTACATGATGGCATCCATGGTTCCCTTAATGAACTGTAGCTCCCCAGTGCTGACAGCACTCATGCAGCCCTAGACCATGACACTCCCACCACTATGCTTGACTGTAGGCAAGACACACTTGTCTTTGTACTCCTCACCTGGTTCCCGCCACACATGCTTGACACCATCTGAACCAAATAAGTTTATCTTGGTCTCATCAGACACAGGACATGGTTCCACTAATACATGTCCTTAGTCTGCTTGTCTTCAGTAAACTGTTTGCAGGCTTTCTTGTGCATCATTTTTAGAAGAGGCTTCCTTCTGGGACATTAGCCATGGAAACCAATTTGATGCAGTGTGTGGTGTATGGTCTGAGCACTGACAGGCTGGCCCCCCACCCTTTTAACCTCTGCAGCAATGCTGGCAGCACTCATACGTCTAAGACAACCTCTGGATATGACAGTGAGCACGTGCACTCAACTTCTTTGGTCGACCATGGTAAGGCCTGTTTTGAGTGGAACCTGTCCTGATAAACTGCTGTATGGTCTTGGCCACCGTGCTGCAGCTCAGTTTCAGGGTTTTGGCAATCTTCTTATAGCCTAGGCCATCTTTATGTAGAGCAACAATTCTTCTTTTTTTCAGATCCTCAGAGTTCTTTGCCATGAGGTGCCATGTTGAACTTCCAGTGCCCAGTATGAGAGAGTGAGAGCGATACCACCAAATTAAACACACCTGCTTCCCATTCACACCTGAGGCCTTGTAACACTGATTGGGCCCAATTTGGACATTTTGATTTAGGGGTGTACTCACTTTTTTGGCCAGCGGTTTAGACATTAATGGCTGTGTGTTGAGTTATTTTGAGGGGACAGCAAATTTACACTGTCCCTTCGGGACTGCCCATAGGCATAGCCAGAACTTTTTTTTCTGTCTAGTTTGCTACTCCTGTAGGGGACAGTATAACCCTACTGACATGCATCAGGAACTGCGTCCGTCAATTAACTTAAGAGAAAAAGATTTTATGGTAAGTCAAAAATCCTGTTTTCACCTGCCTAGCACCTATCTAGGAGGGTGCTACATATAGATTAGGTAATGTCATTCCTGCTTCATCTCTAGGGCATTGGAGTGTGCCGTATTGGTAAGGACTGGGAGGACTGGTAAGTATCTTAGCGACTGGTGAGTATCTTAGCGACTGGTGAGTACCTCAGGTTTAGTACCAGGGGAGATAGAGAGAGTGTAGGTAAGGAATAGCAGGTCGTTACTAACTATCCCCATAGAGTAGAGGTTAATTATGTCTGACAGGATTCGGGATGCCACTCAGTGCACTTCTTGCTCCATGTATGCGTTCCTTGATGAACCAATCGAGGGTGGAATACTGCTGTGCAGGATGTGTGTGACTTGTTTATCTGGAAGCCCAGATCCTGGATCTAGAAAACATAGTGGCAACACTGCGTAGCATCAACAACCTGGAAAGGAGCTTGGACATTACCCATCAGGCGCTGGCAGGGGCCAGCATAGAGGTGGGAGGAGTAGAGGAGACGCAGGCAGCAGAGGTAGGCAGTTGGGTGACTTTTAGGAAGGGTAGAGGGAAGAGCGCTAGGGAGGCCAGTCCTGAGTTGATACACCCTAACAAATTTGCCATGTTGCAGGTTGAGGGGGATATCAGCTCTGGGGTGGCAGTGCTGGAGCAGGCGCCCTCCCCCAGCTGCCAGGGGAGTGGCGGCTCCAGGAAGAAGGGGGGCCGAGACTCAGGAAAGGTTAGACAGGTTGTGGTAGTGGGGGACTCATTCATCAAGCGGACAGAGAGGGCAATCTGTCAAAAAGATCGCGGTAGCCGGACAGTATGTTGTTTACCAGGCGCTCGAGTACGGCGGATCGGGTAGACCCATTATTGGGCGGGGCTGGGGATGACCCAGCGATCATGGTGCATGTGGGCACTAATGACCAAGTAAGAGGAAGGTGAAGGATCCTAAAGAACGATTTCAGGGACTTAGGGAATAGATTGAGGAATAGGACCTCCAAGGTGGTTTTCTCTGAAATACTGCCGGTACTTTGAGCCACACCAGAGAGGCAGAAGGAGATTAGGGAACTTAACCAGGGGCTGAGGAATTGGTGTAGGAAGGAGGGGTTCGGGTTCCTGGAGAACTGGGCTGACTTCTCAGTCGGCTACCGGCTCTTTAGTAAGGATGGGCTGCACCTTAATGGGGATGGTACAGCTCTTTTGGAGAGAAAGCTGGCCACAAAGTTGGGGGGGCTTTTAAATTAGGAGAGGGGGGGGCTCAGAAGTAGAGTCAGTCAGGAGGGAGCAAAGGACAGAAGGTAGTAGTCGAGTCAGCAGCAACAGTAGTTCCATAACGTCAATTGGGGGGTCTGTGCGGGAAAACCTCACACCAAACAGGAATAAAAACAATCACCATTCATTATCAACTTCCACAAAACTAAGAGGGGTATATGCAAATGCCAGGAGCCTAGCTAATAAAATGGATGAGTTGGAAATGTTAGTACACGAGGAGGACATAGACCTTGTGGGAATAACGGAAACTTGGTTCTACCCCTCGCATGACTGGCTGGCCAATATCCAAGGGTATTCGGTGTACCGGAAGGACAGGGTAGGAAAAAGAGGGGGAGGGGTATGTCTCTATGTCAAGAATAATGTAAGGGTGGTGGAGAGGAGTGATATTATGGAAGGGATGAGTATAGAGTTAGAATCAGTGTGGGTTGAACTCCATAGGGAAGAAATAAAGGGAAAAGAAATTGTGTGGGTTTGCTATATTCCACAAACAAAGTTCAAGCGCCAGTCCTACATGCAATTTCCATGTTGTATCATGACCCCCAAAAGATATATAAACTGGTGAAGACTATACTCCATCAATAATAAATCAATAAAAGTACTTTCAAACCGGGCCCTGGAGCCTCTGGATCTCCATAGGGAGCTGTGGGAATCCCTGGTGATAATCGTGGGACTCGCAATGACATCAGGTGACTCAGATGAAAAAAAGGTGCTCCCTGATAGAAGGCTGGAACTTCCGATGGTAGTGACTCACACGGTTCTGTGTGCGGCCGCTACACTGAACCGGGGCCAATGCGTAGTTGGAAGCCAAATCTTACGTGCGGACCGAAGGTGGCACGTGGATAACGTCACCGGAAGTAGCCGGAAATGATGCCGTTGGGATGCACAGAGGCCAGGCGGGGCGGATGAAGTATCGCAAGTGCTTCTAAAGAGCTTCTGGTTGCCACAACTACATGTTTCGCTATGTATAGCTTTATCAAGTCTGACTTGATAACTCACCAGTCACAATTATCACCAAGGATTCCCACAGCTCCCTATGGAGATCCAGAGGCTCCAGGGTCCGGTTTGAAAGTACTTTTATTGATTTATTATTTTTTATTGTATGTGTTCATTAAACTTTTGAGGCCCATTACAAAGACCATTCTCTGAGGTCAACATTTGAACTTTTCCCATCACAAGTGCACACCTGAGCGCCATCCTTCTCTTCTGTTTAACTGGGGGTTTGCTATAGGCCACCCAACCAAAGGGAGGAGGTAGAGCTGGAATTTATATCACTGTTGGGTAAAGTGGCAAAACTGGGTTCAGTCATCATATTGGGGGACTTCAATTATCCCGACATTGACTGGGAAGAGGGGACTACACACTCACAGAAGGCCCATCTATTCATGGAAACGTTACAGGACAACTACATGTCTCAGTTGGTGGATTCTCCTACTAGAGAAAATGCAGTCCTGGATCTATTGATCACTAATGACCCAGACCTAATCTCGGAGGTAGGAGTCCAGGACAACCTGGGCTCTAGCGATCACAGGATGATCACATTTAGCTTAAATAACAATATAACAAGGCAAAAGGGGAACATAAGAAACCTAAACTTCAGAAGGGCAAACTTTCCCAAATTATGCTCAATGATGGAAAGGGTAAACTGGGACCAAACCCTGGGAACACTGACCACAGGGAAAAAATGGGAATGCCTTAGGAACATATTAAACAAATGCATCTCGCAGTGCATTCCTATGGGAAATAAATTTAGAAGAGACAAAGCCAAACCTGGCTGGCTAAACTGTAATGTTAAAAAACGTATTAGGGAAAAAGAAATGGCACAGTATCGGCTTTTGAGAAATACAAAGAGTCAAATAAGAAAAGTAAATACAAAATCAAAATGGCTAAAATCAACTTTGAGAGACAAATAGCGGAGGATAGTAAAAAGAATCCAAAGAAATTCTTTAAATATATCAACAGAAAAAAACTAGGGCAGAGCATGTTGCACACATCATTAACGATGATGGGAGGATGGTTACAGAGGACACTGAAAAATCAACGGTGCTGAACACTTTTTTCTCGTCAGTCTTTACACATGAAAAGGAGGGGTACACTGACCATGACTGTATGCTTAGTAGTAATACACAGGACTTGCCGCTATGGCTACCAGAGGGTGAAATCAGGAAAAGGCTGGATAAAATTAACACAAATAAATCACCAGGCCCAGATGGCGTACATCCAAGAGTACTCAAAGAACTTAGTAAGGTTATATCTAGACCACTGTTTGTGATCTTTGCTGACAGTATTATGACAGGAAATGTACCAGGGGATTGGAGGAAAGCAAACGTGGTACCGATGTTCAAAAAGGACAGAGGCCTGTCCCGGGAAATGATAGGCCTGTCAGTCTGACATCGATAGTATGTAAACTTCTGGAGGGGATGATAAGGGACTATATTGTAGTGTTTACTAAAGACAACAACATCATCAGTAGTAATCAGCACGGGTTTACAAATGGGCGTTCTTGTCAAACCAATCTCTTAACATTCTATGAGGAGGTATGCTGTGAGCTAGATAGGGGGAGACCAGTGGATGTGGTGTACCTGGATTTTGCTAAGGCATTTGATACAGTTCCCCACAAGCGCTTAATTTATAAAATAAGGTCTGCAGGCATCGACCGCAGGGTTTGCTCTTGGATACCAACTGGCTAAAAGGGCGTGTCCAAAGGGTGGTAATAAATAGCACATACTCAGACTGGTCTGAGGTGGTAAGTGGGGTCCCCCAAGGCTTAGTCCTGGGACCAACCTTGTTAAATTTATTCATAAACAGCACTTGGGGACCAAAAACATAAAAGCACAATACACTTTAGGGGGGAGGGGAACCTTTGGGGGAATCAAAAATGGAGAAAGATCTGGGAGTCTTGGTAGAGGATAGACTAGGCAATAGCATGCAATGTCAAGCGGCAGCTGCCAAAGCCGGCAGAATATTAGCGTGCATAAAAAAAGGGATGTATTCCAGAGATAAGACTATAATCCCTCCACTTTATAAAACTCTGGTCCGACCACATCTGGAGTATTCTGTCCAGTTCTGGTCGCCAGTCCTCAGGAGGGATGTGTTGGAGCTGGAGAGAGTCCAGAAGAAAAGGGCAACTAAACTAATTAGGGGATTAGAGGACCTTAATTATGAAGAGCGTCTGCAATCGCTTGATTTATTCTCCCTGGAGAAGAGACGTCTGAAAGGGGACATGATAGCAATTTATAAATATGTTAATGGTGATCTCAGCGTAGAAAAAAAGCTATTCAGTCGAAAGGATTGCATGAGGACTCGGGGGCATACAATGCGACTGGAGGAGAAGCGTTTTAACCTCAGGCAATGTGGGGGGTTCTTTACTGTTAGGGCTACAACATTGTGGAATTCTCTACCACGAGAGGTGGTTTCTGCGGGAAGTATGGTGGCTTTCAAAAGACTCTTAGATGTACATCTCAAGGAGAAAAACATTCAGGGGTATAAGAGATGATTACGGCCACACACACCTACACAGGTTGAACTGGATGGACTATGGTCTTTATTCAACCTCACCTACTATGTAACTATGTATTTAAGTTTTCGCTTATTGTTTGCCCAGATAAATGAGCTAAAAATTGCGTCCAGGATTTTAAAAACTGCTTTGGGTACTATGACTGGCATGTGCGAAGTGCTATAGAGGAATTTAGGTAGGAGAATCATTTTAATTACATTTTTTCTACCTGCTACCGACAGTGGAAGTTTAGCCCATACTTGCAGTTTGGTCTTAATAGTCTTCAGTAGAGGTTCTAAATTCATCTTTAAGGCATCACAGGCCTTAAGTGTCATGAATATCCCCAAGTATTTGAATTTTAAGTACAGCCGTTCCATCCAAGGAGAAGTCCTGGTGATGATGGAAGGGCATTTCTGTCAGTTAATTTTAAGACCAGAGTAAGTACCATATTGGTCTATAATTTGCATAGGGCCTCTAGGGAATTTGGGGCATCCTGCAGGTAAAGGATAAGATCATCAACATAGAGGCCTATGGGGTCTGATCTATGCCACAATGATATGCCTGTGAGATGAGGGGACTGCTGGAGCCTCAAAGCCAACGCCTCTATTGCCACCGCAAACAAAAGCGGGGAGAGAGGGCAGCCCTGACGAGTTCCTCTACGAAGTGGAATAGATGTGGATAGCAACACCCATTGATTAAAAGTTGTGAGGTGGGGTTTTTGTATAATATGGAAACCCATTTCTGAAACTTTTCTCCGAAACCCAAATTAACAAAACGCCACTAACAAAAAAGGCCATTCTATGGAATCGAATGCCTTAGCAGCAGTATCTAAGAAAGCCAATACACTCGAGTTTGGGAAGAATTTTTGTAGCTGAATGATCAATTGTGTTCCCCGAATATTTATAGATGTGGACTTCCGGGCATAAATCCTGTCTGATCCGGATGAATAATACTTAAAATAGCAGCATTTAATCTTCTGGCCACAATTTTGGTGAGTATTTTATAGTCTATATTGAGTAAAGAAATGGGCCTGTAGAAGGCACAATCTAAAGGGTCTTTATCAGGTTTTGGGATCAATGCCACAATGGCAGCTCCCCCTCTCAAAAGGCTCCAGCATATATCCTTGTCAATATAGGTGCAATAATATCCAAGTATCTGCAGTTAACCTCCAATGGCAGGTCATCCAGGCCCAGAAGCCTTCCCCGCCTCCATGGAAGCAACTGCTTCTCTGACCTCGTCTTCAACAATGTCTTTGTCTAGCATTGACACCTGATCAGATGATGATTGGGGAAAGTGAACTTCCGAAAGATACATGGCTATCTCATCCTAAACTGTACTTCAGGGTGGTATCATACATATTGGTATAAAAGGCATGTAAACAGCTCAAGATGTCTTCAGATGTTTGTGCAATATTTTAGTGATCACAGAACTGTTAGTTTGCTGTTTGGCCATATGTGCCAACAGCTGTCTAGATTGGTTGCCATATTCAAATTATTTTTGTTGGGCATAAAAGGCTTTACGTTTGGCCTGCAATGACATACAGTATAAGATGAGTATTCATGGGACAGTTGTTCCCAGTGTACCCTGTTAGCAACTGAGGGTGATCTCAGGAAAGTTTCTTCTGCCTCTTAATATCTTTTATCTATTCCTCTTCCTCTTGCTGGGAGGATTTTTTGATGTAGGAGATGGTTGACCTAAATTCTCCCTTCAAAAAAGCTTTAAAGGTGTCCCAGAAGATCAAGTCCCTGCTAGTACCATGTGCCTCCAGGAAGACCCCCAATTGATCTGGAATCCTATCATTGGACCCTATCAAGTGTAGTGATATAATCGTATTCGTATTAGTGGTAGTATTAATTATTTCTATAATGCCAGTTATTCTTGCAACGACCCAGTTCTTCCAGAGAGATGAATTTATTGAGACTTCAGCAAAGAATAAAAATATTTGCAACAGATGACAAAATCCAACAGAGTAAAAAAGCAGCCTTCAGAGTCCCATTCCTAAGTCTGTGTCCTCATCCTCATGTATGAATGTGTGTGTATGTGTGTATAAAAAGAATGACTGACCGTCAGCTCCTGAAATACCAGTGTGACACTGGGGGGGGGGGTTCTGCTAGGTCAACCCAAAATACTCTTTGATCTCACTGTGAAAAGACTCCACTTATAATGTTTACCAGGTAAACAATCCACCATTTCCCCTCAAGTTACCATCAATAAATGCCTTTTGTCAGGCCAAAGGCCAATCTACATTTTACGGCCCCCTGCGAGTAACTCCTCAGGTCTTCTGATATGTAAAGTGCAACTTGCCTACCAGCTGTGTTAGGTCATAATCCACAAACCTATGTTCACATTAAAAAGACTATGTGTATGTATATCTGTATATAAATATTGCAACATATACCCCCACTTGGGTCGGTTCTAACTACTAGAACTGACCCATAAATCAAACAACATACATATTATTGTGATTTAAGGTACTGAATGCTTCACAATGGCTCATATAAAATATGGAATTGAAAACTGGTTACATCTCTCTTCACCAGCCTCTAAAATTTCCCCATGAACCAGTTTTTAGATAATATAACTTTAGGCCATGACTGAAAAAAGGTAAACATCAGTGGCCTGTATAGCTGTTAGGCCTTGTTGCATAGCTTGCAGTTTCTTCAGTGTATTACACCAAGTTCTTGAATATTGTGCAAAGACAAGCTGATGTCATAATTCAATAGTCCAATCTCCAATTTGATTATCACATCTCTCACCATATCATTCGAAGTGATGCTTAGTGCATTGCTCTGGGAGCTCCAATCCACATAATCCAGGATTCTTTCATCTCCAGATGAATTGTTCAGTTGTAGTAATCTTCATCACAAATCCAAAATGAAACTTCTGCCAGACACAATTTGCTTTTTATAATCTGCTGTAGGCCGACCCCACATTGCCTTCAATAGAGCAGTTACTTGGATCATTCAGTCCATAAATGGGACCACACGATGAGACCAAACGATGGTTTAAATAGTATCAGCTTGACATCAGTATTTATCAGATCATCTGTCCAGACAAAGCAGCAGTGGAAATTCTTGCCATTCACATATGTCATAGCCTTCAGCATTATATAAACAACTGATTCAAAAAAAAATTCAAATCATGACTAGAGTGATACACTTCACTCACCCCTCTTATAAAATTTTGGGAAAATCCCCCCATGTACTATATCCTAAACGTATATTGCTCTACCCAGTCTAAGTATGGCTTTGCGAATACTCAGACACCCAGTTATTTATGCCATTGTGCAGCATCTCACCTTAGACGTCAAATATATTGAAATCAATACGTATTTTGTAATATGTACAGATGTCATGAAAATTATTGTAGGTTTAAATGCTTCTCTCTGGTTTTTAAGATAAAGATTAAGAAATAAGACATGATGAAAATAAAATATTAAGGAAAAATAGATCAGGTAAAAGAAAAAATCAGGGCGTTGGGAAAAAAAAAGTTCATTGCTTGATGAAAATTTGAGAGTCCATTGTTTTTTTTTTAAAGTCCTTGTAATGGTGATATCAACCAAAATGAACATATTTGATTGGCTATCCAGAGTTTCTCCCCCACTGGCCAACAATGTCAGAAACTTCTGTGCTTCTGTAATTCGCTTGTAAATGAGCATCTCCAGCAGGATCTGTAAGACAAAAAACTCTCAGAAATTCATTAGTAAGGGAAACAAAGTACTATTTACATTTTTACAGTGTGAAGTTAATTTACCCCCACTGCCAGAGCACTCACAAACAGATCTAGAGAATTTACACCTATTGTCATATCTACATTTATAATACCCTGTAACCTCTTCAACTGTTTGTGAAGATGTACCAATGTACGGCACCAATGTAGTGATATAATCGTATTCGTATTAGTGGTAGTATTAATTAATTATTTCTATAATGCGAGTTATTCTTGCAACGACCCAGTTCTTCCAGAGAGATGCGTTTATTGAGACTTCAGCAAAGAATAAAAATATTTGCAACAGATGACAAAAACCAACAGAGTAAAAAAACAGCCTTCAGAGTCCCTGTAACGCTCCTGCGTTTTACGTATGATGTGGATTTTCAGCTGCAGAAATATTCCACTTCAGTAGTCATGTAGAGAAACGCTGAGACACCATTCCCAACTCTCAATGACTCATCATGTGTGGATGATCTCAATTCAGCAAGTAAATACACACACTCAATATGATGTTTCCTAGAGTGACTTATGTATATAGTAACACAGTGATGATAGGCTGAAGAGACAGGTTGGGTAGAGATGGTAGATGACAGACACTTGAAAGGAAATGTTCTTGAAAGTAAGATAGTAGCAGATGGGATGCAGATAGGTTTAGCAATCATGTATGGTAGTAGATGACAGAGTAGAAGGTGGACATACAAGAGAGATCAACCCAGTGCAAGAACAGGTGGTAGTAGGCTCAAGAGCTAGCAATCTTAGATAATGCAGATGTAGTAATAGTCCTTAGTATGCAGAGCTAGATAGTGTAAGCTTTAGTATAAAGGTTATAGAGGTTTCCCCTGTGGGGTACTTATCACGAATAGCAATGTAGCAGAGGAGAGGTTCGGCAAGAGCGGATGATCCGGTAGCGGGATACAGGGATCAGCGCAGCGTGGTTCCGACAGCGAGGTATGCTTGCAAGCATGTGAGCTTCAAGACAGGTTAGCATCAAGGCACAAAGCAGTTTGAACGAACACATGTGAGTGAGAGCCGGCGATCTAAATAGCCATCCAGTCTGGCGCTCAGTGATGACAGCATCAGTCTTAAAGGTGTATGCGCACCTTACCAAAAGAGAATGGTGGGGCGCATACACTTATGAAAGAGTAATTAGGGTACCCAAAGGTACCAGAACATTACAGTACCCCCCCCTTAAGGCCGGCTCCTGAAGGCCTCTGGAGCTGGTTTGTCTGGGTACTTCGCATGAAAATTGCGGATTAATCTAGAGGCATGTATGTCAGAGGTGTTTAGCCAGGTGTCGTCTTGGGGCCCATAGTTCTTCCATCGAACCAAGTACTGAAGTCTTCCTCTGTGGATACGAGAATCCAGAATCTCTTTTATCTCATATTCTTCTCCACCTTCAACTTGTACAGGAGGAGGAGGAGGGATAGTAGGCCTTATTTCTTGGTCAGGAACATGGGGCTTCAGTAGCGACACATGGAAAATGGGATGTATTTTGAGGTCTATTGGCAATGTAAGCTGTACTGCAGCTTTTCCAATAAGTTTCTTGATTGGGAAAGGTCCCAAGAACAGAGGTCCAAGCTTTTTGCTAGGGATTTTCAGTCTTAAATTTTTTGTTGAGAGCCAAACGAGGTCCCCGATAGCGTACTGAGGAGAAGGTCTTCTGCGAAGATCATAGTACTTCTTTTGTTGACTATGAGCGTGTGCAATGGTAGTATTAAGCAAACCCAGAGAGTCCTTTATTTGGGTAAGATAGTCTGAAGCTACTGGGTTATTTGAAGGAAGGATGCGTGGTGGAAGAATAGAGGGATGAAACCCATAGTTCAAGTAGAACGGAGTCTGCTTGGTCGTACTGTGGGTTGCGTTGTTGTAGGCAAATTCTGCCAAAGGGAGAAGATCCACCCAATCATCCTGTTGGTAAGAAGTGTAACAACGTAAATATTGCTCGATGCATTGGTTGACTCTTTCAGTCTGTCCGTTGGTCTGCGGATGGTAAGGAGAAGTGAGCTTCCGCTCGATCCGTAGTATGTGACATAGTTCTTGCCAGAACTTGGAAATAAATTGTGATCCACGGTCAGACAGAAGAGTTTTTGGGATACCATGTAACTTAAAGACATGTTTCATCAGGAGTTCTGCCGTTTGTTTAGACGAAGGTAGTCTGCGAATAGCAATGAAATGTGCCATTTTTGTCAGATGGTCCACTGACACTAAGATGGTATTAAATCCTTTGGAAGGAGGCAATTCCACTATAAAGTCCAAGGACACAACTTCCCATGGAGTTTGGGGTATTGGTAGACTGCATAGTAGACCGGATGGTCTCGTAGTGTCAATTTTGGACCTGGCACAGACATTGCATGAAGAGACGAATTTTTGTATAGATGTTTTCATGTCAGGCCACCAGAATTGCCTGGTAATCAGATTAAGAGTCTTTGTCATACCCATATGTCCTGCCATAGGCACATCATGCGATAATTCCAAGATCTTGGTGCGTATGGTAGGTGGTATGTAAAGTTTGTCGTTGTAGTAGAGGAAGCCTTCTGCATCAGTATTTAGTTGTGGTGGGGGTGAATCCAAACTTATACCATGCAAAACCTCTTCCTTCAAGGAACGGACAACTCCAATAATGCGTTTGTGAGGTATTATAGGAACGGAAGGGATTTCAAAGTAGTTTTCTTCAGTTAGTCGTGATAGTGCATCCGCCTTTTTGTTCTTATCTGCAGGTGTGTAGGTCACTAGGAAGTTAAACCTTAGAAAGAATAGTGACCATCGTACCTGTCGGTGCGAGAGAGTTTTGTTAGTCTGAAGATATTGGAGATTTTTATGGTCCGTGTATATAAGTATTGGTAATTGGGTGCCTGAGTAGATGTCGCCAATTCTCCAGAGCCAATTTTATAGCAAGCAGTTCCTTTTCACCCACGGGGTAATTTATCTCTGGACTGCTTAGGGATTTAGAAAAAAAGGCGACTGGATGAAGTGGTGAAGTGTGAGTTGGTCGTTGGGAGAGTATTGCTCCTACTGCCATGTTTGACGCATCTACTTCCAGAATGTATTGGAGGGATGGGTCTGGATGGCGTAGTATGGGAGCAGAAGTAAACCTGGTCTTTAACAGGTGAAAAGCTTTATTTGCTTCATCTGACCATTTGAATGTTTTTTTAATGCTAGTGAGCTGTGTGAGGGGTCTCACAATGGCAGAGAAGTTTCTAATGAACTTCCTGTAGAAATTCGAAAATCCAAGGAATCGCTGTAGCGCCTTGCGTGTGGTTGGTGTAGGCCAATCCTGAATGCAGGATATCTTACTCATGTCCATCTCGATTCCTGTTTTGGATATGATGTAGCCTAGAAACAGTACCTCTTCTTTATGAAACAAGCATTTTTTCAGTTTCACATAAAGGTTGTGTGCAAGCAATCTCGATAATACTAGTCTTACATGTCTTATGTGTTCAGACAGGGATCGTGAATATATAAGTATATCGTCCAGATATACCACAACACAGACATCTAGTAAGTCTCTGAAAATATCGTTTATAAATCGTTTAAAAACTGCAGGGGCGTTGCATAGCCCGAATGGCATTACAAGATATTCGAACAATCCGTATCTGGTTCTGAATGCAGTCTTCCACTCGTGTCCATCACAGATTCGAATGAGATTGTATGCTCCTTTCAGGTCCAATTTTGAAAAATAGGTAGCTCCACGCACCTGCTCAATGAGCTCAGGGATAAGCGGTAGAGGATAGCGATCTTTTATTGTAATAGCATTCAATTGCCTATAGTCGATGATAGGCCTGAGACTTGAGTCCTTATTGCGGACAAAAAAGAGTCCTGCTGCTGTGGAAGAATTGGAAGGTCTAATAAAACCTTTTTCCAAATTCTCATCCAAATAGTCTTTGAGATGGGAAAGTTCATCCTGTGAAAGAGGATAAACATGACCAAACGGTAATTTGCTATTTGGGAGTAGATCAATGCTACAATCATAGTCTCGATGGGGAGGTAGTGCTTGAGCATTTTTCTCAAGAAAAACCTCAGAGAGATCCTGATAACATAGTGGTGCAATCTCATCTGTCACCACAGACAGGATCTTCCCGAAAGACGGGAGGTTACACGTACCCTCGCAATAGCAAGAGAGGAAGGTCAGGGTCCGTTCCTTCAATCTATGGTTGGTTGATGTGTGTGCAACCAGGGAAGTCCCAAAACAATGGGAAAGTGGGGTGAAGGTATTAGATCGAAGGTAGTGGTCTCCATATGAGACCCGTTAGTAGTGACTAGGAGTGCCTGTGTCTGATCAGTGATCAGACCAGAGGATAAAGGAACACCGTTAATAAGACTCACTGAGACAGGTTTAAGTTTAGAAATAATAGGAACTTTATTTAAAGCAGCAAAACGTATGTCAATATAATTTCCACAAGATCCTGTGTCAATCATGGCCTTAGTAGTAATCCTGTTCTGGTCCCACTGTAATGTTAAGCAAACAGAAAGGTAAGGGTTAGTGATTGAAGTTGTCAATCCCCCTAGGAGGACATGTGAACACTCACCCTTCTTTTTGTAGACTAGGGGACAGACGTTTATCTTGTGATCCGGGGATGCACAGTACAAGCAGAGATTACCAGATCGTCTTCTGGCTCTTTCCATAGTTGATAGAGGTGGGCGTATGGTTCCTACCTCCATAGGAACGGGGTCAACGGCCGAAATCCGAGAAGAACTGGATAATAGCATTCCCATTTTCTCAGCCTTTCTTTCTCGTAGTCTTCTATCTATGGTGATACTGAGTTGTATCAATGCATCCAGGGTTTTTGGCAGATCCGCTCGTGCAAGCTCGTCTTTAACGGCCTCTGATAGGCCAAGCCTAAATTGGGATTTCAGAGATGCATCATTCCATTCTGAATCAAGGGTCCATCTCTTGAATTCTGCGAAAAAGTCTTCTACAGGTCTCCCACCTTGTTTCAAGGATCTTAATTGAAGATCGGCAGTACTCTACCTATTGGGATCATCATATAGGCTAGTGAGTTCTGCTAGGAACAAGGCATAGGAGTTGAGAAGCTGGTCGCTTTTCTCAAAAAGAGAGTCTGCCCAGGCCCGAGGATCGCCTGTTAGGTAAGAAATAATAGTACAAACCTTAATGTGATCAGTAAGGTAGGTACGGGGTTTTAGCAAGAAAAGTAACTCGCATGCGTTTTTAAATTCGCGAAATTTTTTGCGATCGCCTGTAAATACCAAAGGAGGATTTATTTTGGGTTCAGGGGACTGAGCAGTGGTAAGTTGTGTCAGTCTAATTACCTGCTGCGACAGAGCCTGATTGTCTTCTTTTAATTCAGCAAGTGCGTGTATTAACGCAGGTACTTGCTGTTTTAATTGTGTCATCTGAGTGGTTATTTCTGCTGAATCCATTTGTGGTTCGTTCAATCTGTAACGCTCCTGCGTTTTACGTATGATGTGGATTTTCAGCTGCAGAAATATTCCACTTCAGTAGTCATGTAGAGAAACGCTGAGACTCCATTCCCAACTCTCAATGACTCATCATGTGTGGATGATCTCAATTCAGCAAGTAAATACACACACTCAATAAGATGTTTCCTAGAGTGACTTATGTATATAGTAACACAGTGATGATAGGCTGAAGAGACAGGTTGGGTAGAGATGGTAGATGAGACACTTGAAAGGAAATGTTCTTGAAAGTAAGATAGTAGCAGATGGGATGCAGATAGGTTTAGCAATCATGTATGGTAGTAGATGACAGAGTAGCAGGTGGACATACAAGAGAGATCAACCCAGTGCAAGAACAGGTGGTAGTAGGCTCAAGAGCTAGCAATCTTAGATAATGCAGATGTAGTAATAGTCCTTAGTATGCAGAGCTAGATAGTGTAAGCTTTAGTATAAAGGTTATAGAGGTTTCCCCTGTGGGGTACTTATCACTAATAGCAATGTAGCAGAGGAGAGGTTCGGCAAGAGCGGATGATCCGGTAGCGGGATACAGGGATCAGCGCAGCGTGGTTCCGACAGCGAGGTATGCTTGCAAGCATGTGAGCTTCAAGACAGGTTAGCATCAAGGCACAAAGCAGTTTGAACGAACACATGTGAGTGAGAGCCGGCGATCTAAATAGCCATCCAGTCTGGCGCTCAGTGATGACAGCATCAGTCTTAAAGGTGTATGCGCACCTTACCAAAAGAGAATGGTGGGGCGCATACACTTATGAAAGAGTAATTAGGGTACCCAAAGGTACCAGAACATTACAGTCCCATTCCTAAGTCTGTGTCCTCATCCTCATGTATGAATGTGTGTGTATGTGTGTGTGTATGTGTGTATAAAAAGAATGACTGACCGTCAGCTCCTGAAATACCAGTGTGACACTGGGGGGGTTCTGCTAGGTCAACCCAAAATACTCTTTGATCTCACTGTGAAAAGACTCCACTTATAATGTTTACCAGGTAAACAATCCACCATTTCCCCTCAAGTTACCATCAATAAATGCCTTTTCTCTATCGCTCATTGACAGACGTAGTCCTCGGTGATACAGCACCTTCGGGTTATGTTGCCTCCACAGGAGCAGGACTAGACAGGAAATTAAAATGCTCTGGCCACACCCTAGGGGCAGTCCCAGAGGGTATATCCTCTCTCTCTCTGCCTCAGCAAATCAGTTATTTTCTGTCTAGTTAGGAGTAAGGACCTAGATACCTTGCTGGGATCTTCGGTCCTGGCAAGATTTTTTTCTTAAAAAGATTTTTTAGACAGCTTTTTTCTCCAGTGTTCCTGTGAGATCTTCAAGCAAGAAAGCTGAACTGGGCGACGGGCTGGATGTTGAGATCCGGTGGTCACCCCAGTTCAGCCTACGAGCGCGTGCAGGCCATAGCTCCGCGCTGGGTCGGCCGCGACAAAGTCCCATTAAGGGACTGACCCCGCGAGTTAAACGTCTCGCTGAAACGCCAAAGACCATGAGTCACGGCGTCCGTATTGGTCGACAGCCCTCCCGCCCCGGTGGAGAGGGGTACTGTCAGGAGTTGGTGCCCGCCTGGTTCCGGTATGGTGAGTAGTATGTTCCCCCTTTTCCCCCTGACGGGTCTTGTGGTGAACGCAGGCCCCTCTCTGTATGGTAAGATAGAGTCCCCCTCTATCCTATAACATGGCACAGATCCCCCTACTTTGAGTGTGATTTTATGTGCAAAAAGCCAGGAGGCTTGGTTTGGGAGCTAACAATCTAATTGTATACATGTTTAAAAGATTGTAATCAGTGGCAGTCTGGGAATCTTACTGTGATAAGAATAAGGTACCTACCAGTCAGAAGCCACAGACATGTAGACTGCCTTCTTAGTCAAATCTCCAGCTATAGCAGGCCTTCCGAACGGCCATGAGGTCCGCCAGGGCCAGTACCGCCAACCACGCCAAAAATACCCATGCAGAGATAGTGTTGTGTGCCCTGCAGCACACCGCTATTCGGTACAGGCCGCCGCCATTTTTTTTGCTGGATTGCACGAGCCGCCATTTTGGCGTAGCCTCGTGTCTCCAGCATGGGGGCGGCCATGTTTGAGGTGATCCAAACACCTCGTGGAGCTAGGGGAGGCGCCGGAAGGCGTGCAGAGGGGCGGAGCCGCCTCCTTTCTTCCTGGGCAGCCAGCCAAAAGACTTCCTGTTTGTCAAGACAGCGCTGTAACCTGTTGCAGTTAAACTCTGAGCATCAAGTGGTGAGCCTGGGGGTCTATCTCTCTCTCTCTCTCTCTCTCTCTCTCTCTCTCTCTCGATCGATCAATAGGGATCCCTAGCAGGTAACACTAAGGGGCTTTTGTGGCGCTGGGGGTCTGTGAAAAAAAAAAAAAAAGTTTTTTATTTTTGAATTATATTATCCGGGAAGTTACTGGAATAATCATGGACCCTGCCACACAAATTCCCCCACCTGTTTCCCTCGAGGGGGCCACGGGACCCGCCGGTGCACAGAGTGTAGAGGCATTTACAGCAATTTTGGAGTCTATGGTGGCTCGGGTGGAGGCGGCCTGTCAGGGACGAGGGTCAAGGAAGCGACCCCCGCCTACCCCTATATTATCTGACACCTCTGACTCAGATTCAGAGATGGTCACTGCAGTTGCAGGTCCCTCTGCAAGGGCTGTTACCTCAGGTAAAGCTCCCTCAGACAGTGAGGAGGACGTTTCTTCTCCTGCTATAATTCAGGAAGAAGCATTGGTGGACGCACTAGTTGTGGCAGTGCAGGAAACCTTAAAACTTGAGGTTTTACCGGCAGAAGCAACTGATACAGAGATTCCTTTTGGTACTAACAAGCCCATCAAAACGGTGAAGGTTTTTCCTGTACCCAAGTGTTTTGGTAATAATATTAAAGGAGAATGGGAGCATTCTAAACGTACCTTTACTATTTCCAAGCGTATTGCTAGACGCTATCCGTTTGAGGAATCCATCATTAAGAAATGGACGGTACCACCAGTGGTGGATCCACCTATTTCCAGGCTGAATAAAGCCACGGTTATCCCAGTGGAGGACACTTCGTCCTTTAAGGATCCGGTGGATCGAAATATGGAAGCAGAGTCCCGCACCATCTTCTCTCTGATAGGGTCAGCATTTAGACCAGTAATTGTTATTGGTCTAGTTTCCCAGACACTTACGGAATGGGCGAGATTGGTACGCCAAGACCTTAGGGGAAAAGATATTCCCCAGGAAACATCTGATTTGATGGAACAGATTATACAAGGGCTACAGTTTATCTGTGACGCAGGCTTGGACACTACTCCCCTATTAGGGCATGCATCTATGTCAGCGGTAATCCTCAGACGTGTGCTGTGGTTAAAATGCTGGTCAGCTGACCTAGGTTCCAAAAAGACCTTGACGAATCTCCCCTTTCAGGGGAATCGTCTATTTGGGGCCACCCTAGATGAAATCATTAAGGATGCCACTGGGGGCAAGAGCACTTTTTTGCCACAGGCTGCTAAAGCTAAGGGACCTCGCAACAAGCGAGGACCTTTCTTTACCGCCCATAAAGGGTTCGCACGCCCGGCTGGAACAAGCGGGAAAGGCAAGACTCCTCCAGGAGGGTTCAAGAAAGGCTGGTCGGACAAACAGAGGACCAACTCAGCCAAACCCGAAGCAAAGGAGTACACAGCCTGAAGGTGCGCCCCCACCCGGTTTGAGGGTGGGGGGACGTTTTCACCGGTATTCAGGACATTAGATCGAGCATCAACTACTACTACCGGTGCGATTCTTCCCTTCCAACATTTAAGTACTACAGGGAGCGGTAGTCACCGTTCCCTGAATAGATCTTTTCCTTTACCTTTTCCTAAGATTAGTCTCAATTCCCCACAGGAATCGGATCTGGTTGACCAGACAGGCCAAGTAGCCTCTAGCCGGGTGACTTCGGTCCCTGAGGTTCAACCAGAAAAGATCACCCTTCCTGATAGCAATCAGGTATCTGATAAATGTGTGGGAACAGAAAACGACCAGACTTTCTCGGATGGTCGGGGCCAGATAGCTCTAGGGACGCCTGGTTCAGATCCAGTCAGCACCAGTGGTCCTAGAAATTCTAGGCTGGCCTCGTCAAGCCGGCCTGGCCGACTTGGACAGGCTAGTCGCAGACGTTCCGTGGGAACTTCGTCTCAGGGAGTGTCTGTGGTCTCAAGGACCAATTTACCATCGTGCTTTACAGTCGCTGGTTTTAATGGCCTGGCCATTGAGACCCAAGTACTGAAGGACAGAGGTCTGTCAGCTTCAGTCATTCCTACCCTTATTAAAGCAAGGAAAGCGACTTCCAGCAAGGTCTATTATCACACATGGAAGACTTATATTGCGTGGTGCGAATTTTTAGGATTTCCTCCACGTACCTATTCGGTGACTCGAATATTGGCTTTTTTGCAACAAGGGGTTGAGCAGAAGCTAGCCTTGAGCACCATCAAGGGTCAAGTTTCAGCATTAGCAATCTTCTTTCAGAAACCTTTAGCTACCAAGTCCTTGGTGCGGAATTTCATCCAGGGGGTGCGGCACCTGGCTCCACCAGTCCGCGCGCCCTTACCGCCCTGGGATCTTAATTTAGTTTTGTCGGTTCTACAGGAACCTCCCTTTGAAAACATCAGGGAGATTCCCTTGTTTACTTTATCCCAGAAGGTGGCCTTCTTGGTGGCTATCACTTCTGCTCGCAGGGTGTCAGAACTGGCTGCATTATCATGCCAGTCCCCATACCTAGTGATTCATAGGGATAAGGTAGTACTTCATCCTAAGCCATCCTTTCTTCCTAAGGTGGTTTCAGATTTTCATCTGAATGAAGATATTGTACTACCTTCCTTGTGTCCTCAGCCCAAGCATCATCGGGAACATGCGTTGCATTCCTTGGATGTGGTTCGGGCAATCAGAGTATACCTGAAAGCTACGGAATCATTCCGTAAGACGGATTCACTTTTTGTGATCACGGATGGCCCCAGAAAGGGTTTGCCTGCATCTGCCGCGACCATTGCCAAATGGATTAGACAGACGGTGGTACAGGCTTATTCTATTAAGGGTCAGAGTCCTCCGTTCCCTGTTAGGGCGCACTCCACTCGAGCGCTCAGTACTTCCTGGGCCTTTCGCCATCAGGCGTCAGTGGTCCAGGTATGCAAGGCGGCCACCTGGTCGTCGGTACATACCTTTACAAAATTCTATAAAATTGATGTGACGGCATCGGCGGATGCCTCATTTGGCCGCAAGGTTTTGCAGGCCGCAATTTGAGGAGACCGGTGGTCTACCTCGAGAGTTTTTTTCTGTTTGAAAAATTTATTTTTTGTTGAGTCTCATCATTAAGGATGAGCATTGTAAACTTCTAGTTGGCACCGGTTGGGCCTTCTAGATTGGGATTTGATTTCCATTTTCCCACCCCTCATTTGTGATACTGCTCTGGGACGTCCGGAAGGTGCTGTATCACCGAGGACTACGTCTGTCAATGAGCGATAGAGAAAAATGGATTTTTGTAAAATCTTACCGTAAAATCCTTTTCTCTTAGCTCATTGACAGACGTAGTCCCCGCCCCTCTGTTTTGGAGTTGGGTTGGGTTAAAATCTCTAAAGACTGCTTTTTGACATAACTGATTTGCTGAGGCAGAGAGAGAGAGGATATACCCTCTGGGACTGCCCCTAGGGTGTGGCCAGAGCATTTTAATTTCCTGTCTAGTCCTGCTCCTGTGGAGGCAACATAACCCGAAGGTGCTGTATCACCGAGGACTACGTCTGTCAATGAGCTAAGAGAAAAGGATTTTACGGTAAGATTTTACAAAAATCCATTTTTGTCAGGCCAAAGGCCAATCTACATTTTACGGCCCCCTGCGAGTAACTCCTCAGGTCTTCTGATATGTAAAGTGCAACTTGCCTACCAGCTGTGTTAGGTCATAATCCACAAACCTATGTTCACATTAAAAAGACTATGTGTATGTATATCTGTATATAAATATTGCAACATCAAGGACAACCAAAAGGGCTGCACCCTGCACGTTCCACGCAACCCAGTGGATCCTGTACTTATGGTGACCAGTAGTGGTGAGTGATCCGAAACTTCTCTAGGGAGGTATCGAATATCATCCAGCTTAGTTAAGATTTTGTCATTACCCAGAGCCAAATCTATATGAGATAAGTTCCATCTGCTAGGAATTGACCATGAGAAAGCCCTTGTGTCAGGATTAGCGTGCCTCCAGAGATCCCTCCAGCCAAATTCTGCGATAAGCAACTGGAATGCTGTAGGTGTCTGCGGGCGGGACACCAATGGATCACCCTGTCGATCCTAAACTGGATCCAAAAGAAGATTGAAGTCTCCAAGACATAACACATATGCTTCCGGGGTACAATGCATCAGATACCATGGCCTCTTTAATCACTTGTAGATTACCCGGGGGGGGATTATCTATACCCAAAATGACAAAAGGCAGGGCATGGAATTGAGCTCTAAAAACACATATCTCCCCTGAGTATCAGTTTTAACCTGAATGCAATCCAATTGCACCAGTCTATGCACCATCAGTGTGACCCCTCTAGAATAGGAGTGACATGAATGGGCCGACCATTGTATTCATGGCTTATTGAGGTATTCTAGGTTTTTGGCCATTAAGTGTGTCTCCTGTAAGCACATAAGGTGAGCATTGGTTCGTAATATGCTAGTGAATACATAGGATCTCTTATGAGACGTACCTAGACCCAGCACGTTCTATGAAATTATGTTACTAACCTCAGCCATTATCTAGCGAAACTATATTGAGTAAAGGCTCCAAGGAGCCCCTCATTGGCGCAAGCATCCATGTGGTTGTTAAACATTTTACCCTGCATATGTACCTTGTAACCAAGTAAATGACGGTCCCATAAATCCAGGCCATCTCCAAACTATTTACAGTATTAGTTCCTTATGACATATAACCTTATGTGCAAATTAACATATTTCAACAGGGCATTGCCCACCTATTGCAGGTGCATATGCGTGGGCAATACGTGAGCAAACCACCTGCCAAGCTCCCTTGAGCAGGAAAGTAGAATAGGAAAAGATTAAGCATTATGATTGCATAGACATCATTACTCAGATTCAGTCCTGTGCTCCAGTAAGTGGATCATAAATAAATTGAGGTGGGGAGAGTAAGAGGGACCTGCAACAGTCTCCCTAACAGGACAAAATCAGCAATTAAGAAGGCATTAAAGCATGCGAAAACACATGAAACCAAAACCTGCAGCCAAGAAAGCGTAGTGTCACAAAAAGTTCAGTAGATGGCAGTGTCCGTCCACAGTATTCATGCAGTTGTGTTATATCTGCAGAGATAAAATAGATGAGGAAAACAGAAGGAGTAGAAGTCCATTAGTTCCAAATATCCCAAAATTGCAAATTATCAGAGGGGGAGAAATGAAAAAACTAAGTTAATCTTCTGCCAAGCAATGAGCAGAGACATTGACTTGAAATTTGTTGCAAACACTTACTGTCAGGTCCATAAATATTGGGACATCGACACAATTCTAATTTTTTTGGCTCTATAGATCACCACAATGGATTTGAAATGAAACAAACAAGATGTGCTTTAACTGCAAACTTTCAGCTTTAATTTGAGGGTATTTACATCCAAATCGGGTGAACGGTGTAGGAATTACAACAGTTTGTATATGTGCCTCCCACTTTTTAAGGGACCAAAAGTAATGGGACAGATTAACACAGATTAACAATCATAAATCAAACTTTAACTTTTTAACCACTTGCCGACTGCCTAACGCCGATCTACGTCGGCAGTCAGCCCCTCACAGGCAAAGTGACGTAGGGCTACGTCACTAGCTTGTGAGGGTCTAGGGAGCGAGCGCGCGCCCCCGGAGGCGCGCTCCCGCGTGGTCACGGACCCCCCCGCGCGTGTGACCAGCGGACCCGATGTCTGCCGGTCACTCAGCGATCGGCGGGGGAGAGGGAGAATGTCAGGCAGCTTGTGTAAACAAGCCACCTGTCATTCTCCTAGCTGTAAAGACACTGATCAAACGGATCTAGTATGTAGATCCGTTGATCAGTGTCCTTACAGCTCAAGCCACAGCCAATCACAGTAGAAAGCACGCCCCTAGGGATACACACAGCCCCTCCCTCCCAAATAAAGTTAACCCCTTCACAACCAGTGTATTTTTACAGTAACAGTGCATATGTATAGCACTGATTACTGTAGAAATGTCACTGGTAACCCCAAAAGTGTCACAAATGTCAGTCAAGGGTCCGATCTGTCCGCCCCAATGTCGCAGTACCGCAAAAAAAATCGCAGATCGCCGCCATTACGCGTTAAAAAAAAAACAACAAAAATGACAAAAATCTTTCCCTTTGTTAGTAAACGCGATAACTTTTGCGCAAACCAATCAAAATACGCTTTTTGCAATTTTTTTTACCAAACATATGTAGCATAAAACAAATTGGCCGAAAATTTTAAAAAATTTTGATTTTTACTTTTTTTTGGGGGGGGAATTTCATATAAAAAAATGTGAAAAATATTGTTATTTTTGCAAAATTGACGCTCTTTTTTTGTTTATAGCGCGTGATCAAAAAATCGCACAGGTGATCAAATACCACCAAAAGAAAGCTCTGTTTGTGGGAAAAAAAGTACGTCAAATTCGTTTAGGTACAGCGTCGCACGACCGCGCAATTGTCCGTTAAAGTCACGCAGTGCTGAATCGCAAAATACCCCCTGGTCAGGAAGGGGGTAAAATCTTCCGGGGCTTAAGTGGTTAATACTTGGTTGCAAATCCTTTGCAGTCAATTACAGCCTGAAGTCTGGAACGCATAGACATCACCAGACGCTGGGTTTCATCCCTGGTGATGCTCTGCCAGGCCTCTACTGCAACTGTCTTCAGTTCCTGCTTGTTCTTGGGGCATTTTCCCTTTAGTTTTGTCTTTAGCAAGTGAAATGCATGCTAAATCGGATTCAGGTCACGTGATTGACTTGGCTATTGCATAACATTCCACTTCTTTCCCTTAAAAACTCTTTGGTTGCTTTCGCAGTATGCTTCGGGTCAATGTCCATCTGTACTGTGAAGCGCCGTCCAATGAGTTCTGAAGCATTTGGCTGAATATGAGCAGATAATATTGCCCGAAACACTTCAGAATTCATTCTGCTGCTTTTGTCAGCAGTCACATCATCAATAAATACAAGAGAACCAGTTCCATTGGCAGCTATACATGCCCACGCCATGACACTACCACCACCCTGCTTCACTGATGAGGTGGTATGCTTTGGATCATGAGCAGTTCCTTTCCTTCTCCATACTCTTCTCTTCCCATCACTCTGGTACAATTTGATCTTGGTCTCATCTGTCCATAGGATGTTGTTCCAGAACTGTGAAGGCCTTTTTAGATGTTGTTTGGCAAACTCTAATCTGGCCTTCCTGTTTTTGAGCCTCACCAATGGTTTACATCTTGTTGTGAACCCTCTGTATTCACTCTGGTGAAGTCTTCTCTTGATTGTTGACTTTGACACACATACACCTACCTCCTGGAGAGTGTTTTTGACACACATACACCTACTTCCCGGTGAGTGTTTTTGACCTGGCCAACTGTTGTGAAGGGTGTTTTCTTCACCAGAGAAAGAATTCTTCGGTCATCCACCATTGTTTTCCGTGGTCTTCCGGGTCTTTTGGTGTTGCTAAGCTCACCGGTGCATCTTTCTCTTTTTAACCACTTGCCGACCGCCGCAAGTACATTTACTGCGGCGGTCAGCCCCTCACAGGCAAAGTGACGTATATATACATCACTAGCCTGTGAGGCTCTGGGGAGCAAGCGCGTGCCGCCGGCGGACACGGACCCCCCCCCCGCGCGTGTGACCGGCGGACCCGATGTCCGCCGGTCACTTGGCGATCGTCGGGGGAGAGGGAGAAAGGCAGGCGGCTAGTGTAAACAAGCCGCCTGTCAGTTCTCCCTGTGTAGAAACAATGATCATACGGTTCTACTATGTAGGACCCTTGATCATTGTTCCTAGGGACACACACAGCCCCTTCCTCTCAAATAAAGTTAACCCCTTCACTGCCAGTGTAATTTTACAGTAACAGTGCATATGTATAGCACTGATTACTGTAGAAATGTCACTGGTAACCCCAAAAGTGTCAAAAATGTCAGTCAAGGGTCCGATCTGTCCGCCGCAATGTCGCAGTACCGCAAAAAAAATCGCAGATCGCCGCCATTACGCGTAGAAAAAAACAACAAAAATGACAAAAATCTTTCCCTTTGTTGGTAAACGCGATAACTTTTGCGCAAACCAATCAAAATACGCTTTTTGCAATTTTTTTTACCAAACATATGTAGCATAAAACAAATTGGCCGAAAATGTTAAAAAATTTTGATTTTTACATTTTTTTGGGGGGAATTTCATATAAAAAAATGTGAAAAATATTGCTATTTTTGCAAAATTTACGCCCCTTTTTGTTTATAGCGCATGATCAAAAAATCGCACAGATGATTAAATACCACCACAAGAAAGCTCTGTTTGTGGGAAAAAAAGGACGTCAAATTTGTTTAGGTACAGCATTGCACGACCGCGCAATTGTCCGTTAAAGTCACGCAGTGCCGAATCACAAAATACCCCCTGGTCAGAAAGGAGGTAAAATCTTCCGGGGCTTAAGTGGTTAAGGATGTTCCAAACAGTTGATTTGGCCACACCTAATGTTTTTGCTATCTCTCTGATGGGTTTGTTTTGTTTTTTCAGCCTAATGATGGCTTGCTTCACTGATAGTGACAGCTCTTTGGATCTCATATTGAGAGTTGACAGCAACAGATTCCAAATGCAAACCGCACACTTGAAATTACCTCTGGACCTTTCATCTGCTCCTTGTAAATGGGATAATGAGGGAATAACACACACCTGGCCATGGAACAGCTGAGCAGCCAATTGTCCCATTACTTTTGGTCCCTTAAAAAGTGGGAGGCACATATACAAACTGTTGTAACTCCTATACCTTTCACCTGATTTGGATGTGAATACCTTCAAATGAAAGCTGAAAGTCTACAGTTAAATCACATCATGTTTGTTTCATTTCAAATCCATTGTGGGCGGTGTATAGAGCCAAAAATATTAGAATTGTATTGATGTCCCAATATTTATGGACCTGACTGTATGTAACTTGAAGAACTGTTCCCACAACTTATTTGTAATATAAATCAGGTAGGAAACATTAATGATAATTCCATATAGCACTTAGGTTATCTCTATGGAGGGCGTCCCTTTGAAGCAAGCCATTCTTGCCCTTCATCTGGAGTGGTAAAAAACTGTATTCTGCTGCCTTCTTATCACCCGCAGGTGAGCCGGGTATGCCATTGAATATACAAATCCAGCTTCCTTCATTTTCCTTTTTAATTCAGTAAAGGTAGCTCTGTGTTCTTGCAGTTCCACCGAGAAATCAGGGAAAATTGATATATTGACATTCTCATAACAGATTTGTCCCTTGTGTCTAGCCTCTCTCAGTACCAGGTCCCGGCAGGGCCGGCCTTAGGTGTTCAGGCGCCCTGTGCGAGATAATCCTATGGCGCCAACACCCCCGCGCGCATTTTCTTGCACCTTTTTTGCACTATATTTGACTTTTCTTTTTTATGATCACTAATAAATTAGCCCCCCTTACATCAGAGACCCCCCGCACAGAGCCCCCCTTACATCAGAGACCCCCCCAGACAAAGCCCCCCTTAATTTAGAGCCCCCCCTACATCAGAGAGCTCCCCCCACACAGCCCCCCTTACATCAGAGACCGCCCACACAGAGCCCCCCTCACATCAGAGACCCCCCCACACAGAGCCCCCCTCACATCAGAGACCCCCCACACAGAGCCCCGCTCACATCAGATACCCCAACACAAAGCCCCCCTCACATCAGAGACCTACCCACATGAGAGACCCCCTCACATCAGAGACCCCTCCACATCAGAGACCCCCTCACATCAGAGACCCCCCCACATGAGAGACCCCCCACACAAAGTCCCCCTCACATCAGAGATCCCCCTCACATCAGAGACCCCCACACAGAGCCCCCTCACATCAGAGACCCCCACACAAAGCCCCCCTCACATTAGAGACCCCAGCACACAGAGCCCCCCTCACATCAGAGACCCCCCACATCAGAGACCCCCCCCACACACAAAGCCACCCTTACATCAGAGACCCCACACACAAAGCCCCCCTTACATCAGAGACCCCCCACACAGAGCCCCCCCTTACATTCAGAGACCGCCCCCCCACACAAAGCTACCCTTACATCAGAGACCCCCCACACAGAGCCCCATCACATCAGAGACCCCCCACACAGAGCCCCCTAACATCAGAGACCCCCCCACACAAAGCCCCCCTCACATCAGAGACCCCCACACAGAGCCCCCCTCACATCAGAGACCCCCCACACAGAGCCCCGCTCACATCAGAGACGCCCCACACAAAGCCCCCCTCACATCAGAGACCTACTACACAAAGCCCCCCTTACATCAGAGACCCCCGACATAGAGCCTCCTTACATCACAGACCCCCCACACAGAGCCCCCCTAACATCAGAGACCCCCCACACAGAGCCCCCCCTTACATTCAGAGACCGCCCCCCCACACAAAGCTACCCTTACATCAGAGACCCCCCACACAGAGCCCCATCACATCAGAGACCCCCCACACAGAGCCCCCTAACATCAGAGACCCCCCACACAAAGCCCCCCTTACATCAGAGACGCCCCCACACAGAGCCCCCTCACATCAGAGACCCCCCACACAGAGCCCCCCTCACATCAGAGACCCCCACACAAAGCCCCCCTCACATCAGAGACCCCCACACAGAGCCCCTCTCACATCAGAGACCCCCCACACAAAGCCCCCCTCACATCAGAGACCCCACAAACAGAGCCCCATTACATCAGAGACCCCCACACAAAGCCCCCCCTTACATCAGAGACCCCCACACAAAGCCCCCCTTACATCACAAACCCCCCCCACACAAAGCCCCCTTACATCAGAGCCCCCCACACAGCGCCCCCCTTACATCAGAGAGCCCCCCACACAAAGCCCCCCCTTACATCAAAGACCCCCACACAAAGCCTCCCTTACATCAGAGACCCCCCACATCAGACAAACCCCTCCTCACAGAGCCCCCCTTACATCAGAGAGCCCCCCTTACATCACAGACCCCCCACACAAAGCCCCCTTACATCAGAGCCCCCCCACACACAGAGCCCCCCTTACATCAGAGAACCCCCCCACACAAAGCCCCCCCTTACATCAGAGCCCCCCCACACAGAGCCCCCCTTACATCAAAGACCCCCCACACAAAGCCCCCTTACATCAGAGCCCCCCCACATCAGAGAGCCCCTTTACATCACAGAACCCCCCACACAAAGCCCCCCTCACATCAGAGACCCCCCTTACATTTTTTAAAGGAGAGAGACCTCACTTACCTCACGCTGTCTGCAGCTTTTTTTTTATTTAAACTTCCCGCCCACACATCCCTGGGAGTGTGGGCGGGGCGGGAGGAGAAGAGGAGGGAGGAGCTGACGATCTCTCCTCTGGCGTCCCTGCAGGGAGGAGGGATCTGTCAGCGTGGATCGGAGGCTGAGCTGTGTGTGATACACAGCTCAGACTGCGGCAGTAGGAGACCGAGGCACACCCGCACAGTGGGAGGTAAGTGTTAACCCTGTTCAGGCCTCAGTCGCCGCTTACCTCCCGCTGTGCGGCCTGATCTTCTGCAAGCTGTGATGGCCGCACGGCGCCCCTGTTGCCCATGGCGCCCTTTGCGGCCGCACAGCTCACACACCCCAAAGGCCGGCCCTGGGTCCCGGTCCCTGCAGTTAAGCAATCTTGCCAGCAAAAGCCTTGGAAGGAGCACCAGGCAAAGGTGGTTGTGCTGGAACTCCATGTGCCCTTTCAACAGCAAATGCAGCAGAAAAATCAGCATCAGGGAATGTACGTTCAAGCCAGTTTTTAATTAAGTCCCCTGGGCTCTGTCCCTTAGCCTTCTCCAGCAGGCCAACTATCCTAAGATTATTTAGTATTAGGCGATTTTCCAGATCGTCAGCTTTCTGGTACCAGGATGAGATTTTCTTCTCTACTGCAGATACTCTGCTGGGGATTGGGGAGAAAGCATCCTCTAAAGATCAGATCCTGTGTTCAGTCTCAGTAACCCTCTCCCTCACTTTCTGCATGTCCTGCCTCAGCAGGCCTATATCCACCCTGATCTCCTCCATCTTGCCTGTGAGAGAGGTATTACAGGCCATGATGGCACTTAGCAATTGTGAATTCTTTGCTGCAGAGGGCTGTTTTGGAGTGTCCATCCCTGTCAATCCCATGCTCCTCGTGTGAGGAGGGCTGTGCGGATGCCATCTTGTCTTTCAGACCTGGCAAATTCTTTCAGCCGATCAACAGCTGCGGAGAAGCGATCCTTACTCATGGTAAGTGTCCAGGGTCTGCACAGTCCAGGAAGCTGTTTAGGGAGTCAGGAGCTGCTAGGAATAAGCAGGATGGCAACAGATTCTACAGGTGGCCGGTGGAGCTCTCTCAAAGTGCTTCCGTCCAGCTTGGCTGCTTGCCATATCCCGACTTTCAGCTTTGATTCAAGGGGTTGAACATAAATTTCAGTAAATATTTTAGGAACTGCAACCATTTTTACACACATTTTTAGTCGAGAACCCATGGACATTATCAAAGACTGGGTTTCCTAATTTCTGATGGTTTGCCAGGCTCTAACTACATCTGTCTTCCGTTGTTATTTGTGGGTCATTCTGCCTTTAGTTTTGCCTTCAGCAAGTGAAATGCATGCTCAATTGGGTTGAGATCAGGTGATTGACTCAGCCATTGCAGAATATTCCACTTATTTTCTTTCAAAAGCTCCTGGGTTGCTTTTGCAGTGTGTTTTGGATCACTGTTCATCTGTACTGTGAAGCGCTGTCCGAACAAATTTGCTGCATTTGACTGAATCTTGGCTGACAGTATATCTCCAAACACTGCAGATTTCATCCAGCTGCTTTTGTCACATCATCAATAAACACCAATCACCCAGTGCCACTGGAAGCCATGCATGCCCATGCCATAACACTGCATCCACCATGTTTTATAGATGACGTTGTGTGCTTTGGATCATGAACTGTTCCAAGCCTTCTCCACACTTTTTAATTCCGGTCATTCTGGTACAGATTAATCTTAGTTTCATACATTCAAAGAATGCTTTTCCAGAACTAATCTGGCATTTTTATATGTTTTTTTGGCAAAGTCTAATCTGGCTTTTCTATTCTTCTGGCTTACGAATGGTTTTCACCTTGTGGTGAACCCTCTGTATTTTCTCTTGTGAAGTCTTCTCTTGATTGTAGACTTTGACAATGATACATCCACCTCCTGGAGAGTATCCTTCACTTGTCTGGATGTTGTGAATAGATTTTTCTTTACCATATAGAGGATCCTGTGATAATCCACCGCTGTTGTCTTCTGTGGAGGTCCAGGCCTTTTTATGTTGCTGAGCTCACCAGTGCGTTCTTTCCTCAGAATGTACCAAACTGTTGATTTGGCCACTCCTAATGTTGCTGCTATCTCTCTGATGGATTTGTTTCATTTTTTGAAGCCTTATAATGACCTGTTTCACTTGCATTGACAGCTCCTTTGTACGCATAATGTAGGTTCACAGCAATAGATTCCAAATGCAAATAGCACACTTAGAACCAACTCCAGACCTTTTACCTGCTTAATTGATGAAGAAATAATGAAGTAGCCCACATCTGGCCATGAAACACCTTTTGATTAAATTATCCAATTAATTTTGGTCCCTTGGAAAGGGGGGGATGGCTATTCTTAAGAAATTTAATTCCTAAACCCTTCATCCGATTAGGCTTTACATACCCTCAAATTAAACCTGAGTGTGCACTTTCAGCCCATATCCATTATATAACTATAGCTTGAATATGTTTGGTAAATACCTGAAAAAACTAAAATTGTGCTTGTGTCCAAATATATATGGACCAGACTGTGTATATGTACAGTATCTCACAAAAGTGAGTACACCCCTTACATTTTTGTAAATATCTTATTATATCTTTTCATGTGACAACACTGAAGAAATTACACCTTGCTACAATGTAAAGTAGTGAGTGTACAGCTTGTATAACAGTGTAAATTTGCTGTCCCCTCAAAATAACTCAACAGACAGCCAATAATGTCTAAACTGCTGGCAACAAAAGTGAATACACCCCCAAGTGACAATGTCCAAATTGGGCCCAATTATCCATTTTTCCTCTCTGGTGTCATGTGACTCGTTAGTGTTACAAGGTCTCAGGTGTGAATGGGGAGCAGTTATATTAAATTTGGTGTTATCCCTCTCACTCTCTCACACTGGTCACTGAAAGTTCAACATGGCACCTCATGGCAAAGAATTGTATAGAAAAAAGTCTGTTGTGGGACTTTTAAGGTGCGAGAGAGTATATAAATAAATTTAAATGATAGAGAAGAAGTCATTTCTATAAAAATTTTACAAACTTTTATTTATCACAGAATATATTAAAAAGACATATAAAAAGAGAAAATTAATAACACTATAGTGCCTGCTCAACATGTTTCGCCATCTCTCGATAGCTTCTTCAGGAGACTGACGGGCATCTTTTATAGGTTATTTTTCTGTATATAATGAAAAGATATCATCAAAATTTTATACAAACATTTTACATTATTTGTTATATTCCACCTTTAATACATACTAACAATACTGATTACATCATAGAACATACCTCTGAGAGGATAGAATTTGTGCCTGATCTGGAATGTGCCAAGATGGAGGGGCCTCTAGATGGGACATTCAAGGATAAGAACCCCCATTTTGCATACGTTGCATCATAGAGGGGGGAGGAGCCGAGCCAATTGTTTTTAGTTTGACATATTTTTTAATCTGAGTAGACAATTTTAAATAATATAATATAAATATGATGTTTTTTGTATATATATATATATATATAAATATATGTCCTCTCAAAAAAATACCTAATAAATATAATTCTTATATAGTTACCTGTCATATGATGTATTAGAGGTCTTCAACCCAATAAGTAATGAACAAAGAGACTTGATTGTATGTGTATCTGTGTCCCTTTTATTTGCAGATAAATGGAATTAGATTTTTTATGTATATATATATATACCTATGTTAATTTTACTAAAAAATAAAGATAAAAATAAAAGGAATTAATATCCTCTCATCCCCTTCATTTTGTATCGTATAGATGAATTAAATCTAATTTTTCAAAGGAATATATATCTTATGTTTTTGATAATTATCTTATATAAATAAGAGTTCTCAAATATAAGAAAAGAATTTCACTTTAAAAGGATTACATCTAGCAAGATTATTATAGATTTTCATATTAATCTGCAAGAATTTAAATAAAGCATGTTTTTAAAGAGAAGATATAACTAATATATCAATCAGATCATTGTCTATTAATGTCATAAATGTTGGATATACCTATAGCAATCTTCCCTTCCATGGATCATTCAAAATCTGACTGACCATGTGTGTGCCAGCGTTTATGTACCCCCTCCACCCGAGAGGCGTCTGACGTCACATCTGGGGTGATAGCAAGTACTTCCGCCCTTCGAGACAAGCTCTTTTCTTATTCCAGCCACGCTATTGGACCGCGGTGTCATGTGACATCGTCGCCAACCCAAAGTACTTTACCTATACATCCGGAGGTGACTATTCAAGTTAACTCTGACATTTTTGTTTGGGGAAAAGATCGTTTTTGATCTCTAAGGATAAAAGGACCATATATATTACTTTTAATTCTATTTATCCCTATTGATATACCTTTTTAGTTAAATATTTATATGCCTAAATTAAATTATTGGCTTATTGGTATGTTAGACAATATCCCAACATTCCATCATTAGTTTATTTTATTTCTATAACAATCATTATTTAAAATTCAGTCAGAAAATTATTTTATATATATTTCCCCAAAACAATGATGCAACATAACTTTTATAGATCATGGTTTTAAGAGCATTTCAAAGGAGGAAAGAATATAGCGGTGCCCCCACCCCAATGATCATAGGGATTGACCATGAGAGTGGGATGAGCCGCCAGTGCTCATATAATGCGACAAACTGCTATAGGTGGACATCCGAATATCCCAATCCTAGAGGCAAGCAACATTCCAGATAAAACACAACACAAACTTTAAAGAAAAAACATAATTGTTTCCACATATGTTCATCTATATATATGCACTTTCTTTATTAAGGGAGTACATAGATTGAAGATTATTTTCTACTTAAATTGACTGAGCAATCATAGCTATAAGAAGGGTTTGAAGCTTATTGCTTCGTTTAAGCCTGGGTATTGTGTCGCCGACAAATTAAATATCCTCATGTGTACCACTCTACTAACGAGGAATCTAAGTCTAGGGGAGCATCTATTCTTATTACAAACAGATTACCCTGGATATACAAAGACTCTATTGTGGACCCTAGAGGTCGTTTTGTCTTCGTAAAAGGCATGGTAGGGGAAGCCTTGATTACAGTGGTATCCCTATATGCACCAAACTATCAGCAAGATTTATATTTATCTCAGATTCTGGACAAATTGGCAGATTTTGTTGAGGGACAATTGATAATGGGTGGAGATCTAAACATCTCGTTGGTCCCCTCAATGGATGTTTCTTCGGGATCATCCACGATGGCACCTAGGGTGCATAAGGAAGTGTCCCGCGCCCTTAATCGGGCGCAACTAATGGATGTGTGGCGGCTCTTTCACCCGTCAGAACGGGATTTCACTTTTTTTTCTCCACCACACCAGGTCTATTCTAGACTGGATTATTTCCTGATTCCACATGCACAACTCCACTCAGTAATTGATACCTCTATAGGCAATATCACATGGTCAGACCATGCCCCCGTGTTCCTTAGATATTCACTAGGGAGGATGTCCTCAAACTGCTCAAAGGTGTGGAAATTGAATGAAAGTATACTAGAAAGTCCTGGGGTGTTAGCGGAAGTAACAGAGGCACTTAGGGAATACTTTAGAATTAATGATACGGACGATTGCAATACCGGCCTACTATGGGAAGCCCACAAACCCGTTATACGCGGCATACTGATCAAACATGGGGCATGCATTAAAAGGGAGAGAGAGAGCACCCTGCAGTCGTTGCTGGCTAGGCTACAAAAAGCGGACGCATGCCATAAACATGCCCAAACACCAAATAATACGCAGGAGCTGGTTACTACCCGCCGACAGATTACGGACATACTCCATGATAGAGCAAAAAAGGCTATCCAAAGAGGAAGGAAAATAGGATACGAGGTAGGAGACAAATGTGGGAAGGCATTAGCAAATGCAGTATGTGACCTTAGGACTTCATCATATATTACGCAGGTGAAGAATAAGCAGGGTAAGAAACTAGTGATGCCAACTCAGATGACGCAGGTTTTTCGTGAGTTCTTTAAAGACCTTTATAATCTCCCAGTTGCTACCCCGGATCTGGCCCAGGTGAAGGAATATATTGCGAACTCAGGGATGCCTCGGCTATCCTTAGAGGTGACAGAAAAACTCGAGACACCCATAATACAATCAGAAATACTCCAAATTATTAAATCGATGAAACCGGGCAAGGCGCCTGGACCGGACGGGTTCACTCAGTTTTATTATACCTCTTTTTTTTCAGAACTAGGCCCTCATTTGGAAAAGCTTTTTAACTCCGCCAGAGAAGGACCAGCCTTTCTTAAAGAAACTCTTAAAGCACATATCACTTTAATCCATAAGGAGGATAAGGACCCAGCAGATTGTAGTAGCTACAGACCGATCTCCCTTTTTACAAAGTTACTGGCAGCACGATTGTCCCAACATGTACAAGCGCTGATACATTTAGACCAAGTTGGGTTTATACATAATAGAGAGGCTAGGGACAACACAATCAAGACCCTTAACCTAATTCATATTGCCTCCAATGCCCGCAAACCCGGAATTTTTTTAAGTACAGATGCCGAGAAGGCATTCGATTGGGTCAATTGGGATTTTATGATCGCAGTACTGAGGTATGTGGGCTTAGGAAATAATATGCGGAATTGGATTTCGGCATCCTATTCCATGCCATCTGCACAGGTTAAGGTAAATAGTTTTCTTTCAGATCCCTTCCCCATTAGCAATGGGACACGTCAAGGTTGCCCCTTGTCACCCCTTTTTTTTGCGTTGGTTTTAGAACCCTTTTTATGTAAAATACGTAGTCACCCGGATATTTGGGGTATTCCGGTGGGTGGGGTACAACACAAGATTTCGGCATACGCGGACGATCTGCTGTTTTCACTAGCTAACCCGATGATATCACTACCTAACTTATTGCAGGAATTTGACATATATGGGAAATTCTCAAATTTCAAAATTAATTTTACCAAGTCTGCGGTGATGGGAGTACATTTAACTATACCTATGCGCGAGTCGATTCAAAAGAACTTTACATTTAAATGGCCGGAGCAAGCTATTCGCTATCTAGGAACTAATATACCAACTAAATTAAGTCAACTATTTACTTTGAACTTTCCTCCACTTATGGCTATGACACGGATACTGTTCGAGAAATGGCAGAAGGGACTACACTCGTGGTTTGGGAGGTGTAATCTTCTCAAAATGTGTATCCTCCCAAAGTTCCTATATTTATTTCAAACTCTACCATCTTAGATCCCATTGAAGTTTTTTAATCAGGTAAATACCCTATTTTTAAAGTTCATCTGGCCACATGGGAAACCACGGATATCAAAAAACTGGTTGAGCCTTCCGAAGAGAATGGGAGGGATCGCTTTACCTGATATTAGGAAGTACTATCAAGCCGTCCACCTAGGTAGAGTGGTAGACTGGGGCTGCCACTTTAACGCCAAAATATCTGTTCAGATAGAGCAAGCACAGACCCCTGTGGCGTTGAGTAGGACCCCCTGGATGTGGAGGGAATGCCCTTCGGCGTTGAAGACACATCCTCTGATAGGCGCGACACTGAGATCGTGTGAGGCAATTCGACTTAAACAGAGGTTATTCTCAAGAGACTCCCCACTCTACCCAATCTTAGGTAACCCTAAATTTGAGCCAGGACTATCTTCTAGTCGCTTTATGAATCTGCGTAGAACCATTTTTTTCCAGGTAACACATTTCCTGATAGAGGATAGATGGCCTACACTATTAGAACTGACAGAAGCACAGGGTCCTTATATTCTAGCGGTATGGCAGGCTTTACAATTGCGTCACTTTCTAGGTTCGCTCTCACCACCAAGTACTTATATCAGACCTCTTACGGAGTTTGAGGATTACTGTTCTAGTCAAGGCCAGAAGAAGGGCAATATATGTATGGCCTATTGGTTACTCCTCAGACTCAACCGGTTTTACCCTGGATTCGTAAGTGGGAGATTGAGATGAGTAGAACATTCTCACCAGCCCAAATTAAGAAGATGCTTGCACTAACATTAAAGTCCTCCAGATGCACTAAATTGCAGGAAACAAGTTATAAGATTATGTCAAGGTGGTATTATACACCAGCTAAACTGCATAAATGCTACCCGGAAGTGTCAGAGGCATGTTGGCAATGTAACAGTGCAGAGGGAACTATGCTCCATATTTTTTGGGCTTGCCCCCGATTAACAAATTTCTGGTCGGAAGTCCGTAGGATTATTCAGAAATTTACTGTACACACGATCCCAAATGATCCTGCTTTCTTTTTATTGAATATGTCGGATCTTCTGATGTCAGTATTTCAAAAAGGCATTATTGGCCATCTCCTTAGCGCAGCTAGGGCTTGCATACCCTCAAAATGGAAGCAAAGCTCACCCCCTACGGTTCCGAGTTGGATACTTAAAGTGGAAGCAATCAGGAGGATGGAGGAGTTAGTATGGGCATCTAAATACAAGCATGAGAAATTCACCGTACTATGGGGAGGCTGGGACGGATTTGTGACATCTGAGGAAGGAGCCTTACTACTGGGTGGTTGGTAGAGTGTGGTGTTCGGTTGGTAGACTGGTCGCCTCCATGGTGATCACAGTGTTGGATTTTAGGGGTATGAGGGGGTTTTCCCTCACCCTTGGTTCCTTTTATTTTTATTTTTTATTTTTTTTTCACAGGTAAGGGGGGGGAGGGGGGTTTATAGCAGATATGGTATAACATGTTTTTTTTTTAGTTGAATACATCTAAGAATATGAAGATGTTGATAACTGTATCTGTGTTGACGGAATGTGCTTTTTTTCTCTTTTGGGTGATATTTTGTAACACAGTGTTTGTAACTTTCAGCAACGATAAAATAAAAAAAGATTTAAATTTAAAAAAAAAAAAAAATATATCCATTTTGTTTCTCTTTGCAATAGATTTTTATCAACACTCCCCCCTCTTTCATTCAGTGGGATGTGTTCCAAAGCGAAGAACTTCGTCATGCTATCATTGAAGCCATGATAGAGTCCCATATGTCTACTGATTGGGCCCTCAAATTTCTTACTTTTAACTGATTTTACATGGTCTCGAATTCGATGGAAGAAGGGTCTTTTTGTCTTTCCAATATAAAAGGCCTATAATTCACAACGCCAACTGTTTGACAGTTAGCACGAAAAGAGGGTCTATATGACCTACCATTTGGAAGGACTACTTCATTGGCATTTAACATATATTTACAGAAGTTGCAACTCCTACAGGACCAAGAGCCATTGATTCTTTCATGTGATTTTAGCTTTGTTATGCTATGATGGCTATGTACTAATTTGTCTTTTAAAGATTGTGACCTTCTAAAGGTAATTTCAGGATGATTTTTTTTTATATATTTTGCTACTGTATTGTCAGCCTGGAGAAGATATCAATATCTATTTAGAATTGCTTGTATTTGGTTATGTTGCCCGCAGTATCGTGTAATGATCCGTACACTATTTGTGTTTTTAGATCTTTTTCTTCTGTATATCAGTGAATTTCTATCTTGATTTTTTGCCCTGTGATAAGATCTTTTCAAACATGACCTGCTGTAGCCTCTCGAGAGCAACCGCTGTTGTAATTCTTTGGCTTCTTTTTCAGAATCCTCAATTTTGCTACAATTGCACCTTAGGCGCAGGTATTGGCTGTAGGGGATACTTGAGACAAGTGGCTTTGGATGTGAACTACTGGCACTAAGAATAGTATTTCCAGCAGTACTTTTTCGAAATAGGGTGGACCCTATAGTACCATCCTCATTCCTATAGATTTTAATGTCTAGGAAATTGAGACTGGTCTGGTTATATGAAGTTGTAAATTTTAAATTAAAGTTATTTTTATTCAAAACATCAAAAAACTTTTTTAGGGATGTTAAAGATTTTGTTCAAATTAGGAAGACATCATCTATAAATCTTCTCCAGATAAGAACGCCGGATAGAAGTTCCTTGATGTCATCTCTGGAGAAGGTCTCGCTCCCACCCCCCTAGGTACAGGTTGGCGCATGATGGGACACACTTAGTCCCCATCGCCACCCCCTGTACCTGGAGGTAGTGGGAGCCTTTGAATAGAAATATATTGTTAGTCAAAATAAACCTGAGAAGGGACACAACAAAATTGTTGTAACCACTTGCCGAATTTACCCTTTCAGATATGAAGCTTTCTACAATTCTAACTCCACAATGATGTGGGATCAAATTATACAAAGCCTCCACATCTATTCCTACTAGCCAGGCACCTTCAGGGACCACTATGCCATCTAAGGCTCTGATTAAGTCACTTGTGTCTTGGATATGTGAAGGAAGGGCCGTGACATGCGGTCTTAAATAGTCATCAATCAGTTGACTAGCAGGTTCAGTAAGACTTCCAATCCCTGATACTATTGGTCCACCTGGATTTTTATGGACCTTAGGTAACGCATATATAGTTGGCGTTTTGGGAATTTTTACATTTAGGAATTCAAATGTCTTCTTATCCATCATTCCTTTATAAAAAGCATCTGAAATTAACTGTCTAAACTTGATGATTGTTCTTTCCGAACAAGTCTCAGAGATCTTACGATACCAGTCTCGATTTCCCAGAATGTCCAAAACCATAGTCTCATATTTTACCGTATCCATAACTACCACATTCCCCCCTTTATCTGTTGATTTTATTATTATATCAGGATTATTTTGTAAAGATTCAACAGGTAGTCTCTGGGTTTTGTTTAAATTTGAAGTAGCGTATTCTTTCCATTTTATCTGTTTTATTTCTTTAATCACTTGTTGTGTAAAGGCCCATATATTGGGGTTGGCCTGCAATATGGGGAAGGATTGAGATTTTGGTTTGTAGAATTGTCTCATGGCAAAGGACTCTCTGAGGATCTGAAAAAAATAATTGTTGCTCTACATAAAGATGGCCTAGGCTATAAGAAGATTGCCAAGACCCTGAAACTGAGCTGCAGCACGGTGGCCAAGACCATACAGCGGTTTAACAGGACAGGTTCCACTCAGAACAGGCCTTGCCATGGTCGACCAAAGAAGTTGAGTGCATGTGCATAGTGTCATATCCAGAGGTTGTCTTTGGGAAATAGAAGTTTTGATTGCTGCAGAGGTTGAAGGGGTGGGGGTTCAGAATGTGAGTGCTCAGACCATACACCCCACACTGCATCAAATTGGTCTGCATGGCTGTCATCCCAGAAGGAAGCCTCTTCTAAAGATGATGCACTAAAAAGCCCGCAAACACTTTGCTGAAGACAAGCAGACTAAGGACCTGGATTACTGGAGCAATGTCCTGTGGTCTGATGAGACCAAGATAAACTTATTTGGTTCAGATGGTGTCAAGTGTGTGTGGCATCAGCCAGGTGAGGAGTACAAAGACAAGTGTGTCTTGCCTACAGTCAAGCATGGTGGTGGGAGTGTCATGGTCTGGGGCTACATGAGTGCTGCCGGCACTGGGGAGCTACAGTTCATAGAGGGAATCATGAATGCCAGCATGTACTGTGACATACTGAAGCAGAGCATGATCCCCTCCCTTCGGAGACTGGGCCGCAGGGCAGTATTCCAACATAACAACCCCAAACACACCTCCAAGACAACCACTGCCTTGCTAAAGAAGCCTAACCACTGCCTTGCTAAAGGGCACACAAGTGGATAGGCGGACGGACACATTGTTCATTACCAAATTTAAAGATTAGCACTGGGCTATAAAAAGGGCTATTCAAAAACATTGGCCAATTCTTAAACAAGACCCTGCTCTTCAAAGGGGGCTTCCTGATAAGCCTCAGGTGGTCTTTAGAAAGGCCAACAGTGTTAAGAGCATCAATGTCCCAAGTATCCAAAGCAAGCAACATAGGGCCAAGGATATGCCCACATTTCTTAACTTGACAAGATCCTACAGGTGTAAGTCCAGTAGATGTAAGGACTGTCAGTTCATGATACATGGCAAAAAGAGGTTTACCAATAAAGATGGTCGGGAGTTTGAGATCAAACAGTTTATAAGCTGCAATACCCAGTTTGTGGTCTATGGGTTAAGGTGCCCCTGGTGGCTCCTCTATGTGGGCAGAACTGTACGTACCATGCAGGAGAGATTTAGAGAACACAGTGTAACGCTCCTGTGTTTTACGTATGATGTGGATTTTCAGCTGCAGAAATATTCCACTTCAGTAGTCATGTAGAGAAACGCTGAGACACCAATCCCAACTCTCAATGACTCATCATGTGTGGATGATCTCAATTCAGCAAGTAAATACACACACTCAATAAGATGTTTCCTAGAGTGACTTATGTATATAGTAACACAGTGATGATAGGCTGAAGAGACAGGTTGGGTAGAGATGGTAGATGACAGACACTTGAAAGGAAATGTTCTTGAAAGTAAGATAGTAGCAGATGGGATGCAGATAGGTTTAGCAATCATGTATGGTAGTAGATGACAGAGTAGCAGGTGGACATACAAGAGAGATCAACCCAGTGCAAGAACAGGTGGTAGTAGGCTCAAGAGCTAGCAATCTTAGATAATGCAGATGTAGTAATAGTCCTTAGTATGCAGAGCTAGATAGTGTAAGCTTTAGTATAAAGGTTATAGAGGTTTCCCCTGTGGGGTACTTATCACTAATAGCAATGTAGCAGAGGAGAGGTTCGGCAAGAGCGGATGATCCGGTAGCGGGATACAGGGATCAGCGCAGCGTGGTTCCGACAGCGAGGTATGCTTGCAAGCATGAGAGCTTCAAGACAGGTTAGCATCAAGGCACAAAGCAGTTTGAACGAACACATGTGAGTGAGAGCCGGCGATCTAAATAGCCATCCAGTCCGGCGCTCAGTGATGACAGCATCAGTCTTAAAGGTGTATGCGCACCTTACCAAAAGAGAATGGTGGGGCGCATACACTTATGAAAGAGTAATTAGGGTACCCAAAGGTACCAGAACATTACAGTACCCCCCCCTTAAGGCCGGCTCCTGAAGGCCTCTGGAGCTGGTTTGTCTGGGTACTTCGCATGAAAATTGCGAATTAATCTAGAGGCATGTATGTCAGAGGTGTTTAGCCAGGTGTCGTCTTGGGGCCCATAGTTCTTCCATCGAACCAAGTACTGAAGTCTTCCTCTGTGGATACGAGAATCCAGAATCTCTTTTATCTCATATTCTTCTCCACCTTCAACTTGTACAGGAGGAGGAGGTGGGATAGTAGGCCTTATTCCTTGGTCAGGAACATGGGGCTTCAGTAGTGACACATGGAAAATAGGATGTATTTTGAGGTCTATTGGCAATGTAAGCTGTACTGCAGCTTTTCCAATAAGTTTCTTGATTGGGAAAGGTCCCAAGAACAGAGGTCCAAGCTTTTTGCTAGGGATTTTCAGTCTTAAATTTTTTGTTGAGAGCCAAACGAGGTCCCCGATAGCGTACTGAGGAGAAGGTCTTCTGCGAAGATCATAGTACTTCTTTTGTTGACTATGAGCGTGTGCAATGGTAGTATTAAGCAAACCCAGAGAGTCCTTTATTTGGGTAAGATAGTCTGAAGCTACTGGGTTATTTGAAGGAAGGATGCGTGGTGGAAGAATAGAGGGATGAAACCCATAGTTCAAGTAGAACGGAGTCTGCTTGGTCGTACTGTGGGTTGCGTTGTTGTAGGCAAATTCTGCCAGAGGGAGAAGATCCACCCAATCATCCTGTTGGTAAGAAGTGTAACAACGTAAATATTGCTCGATGCATTGGTTGACTCTTTCAGTCTGTCCGTTGGTGTGCGGATGGTAAGGAGAAGTGAGCTTCCGCTCGATCCGTAGTATGTGACATAGTTCTTGCCAGAACTTGGAAATAAATTGTGATCCACGGTCAGACAGAAGAGTTTTTGGGATACCATGTAACTTAAAGACATGTTTCATCAGGAGTTCTGCCGTTTGTTTAGACGAAGGTAGTCTGCGAATAGCAATGAAATGTGCCATTTTTGTCAGATGGTCCACTGACACTAAGATGGTATTAAATCCTTTGGAAGGAGGCAATTCCACTATAAAGTCCAAGGACACAACTTCCCATGGAGTTTGGGGTATTGGTAGACTGCATAGTAGATGGTCTCGTAGTGTCAATTTTGGACCTGGCACAGACATTGCATGAAGAGACGAATTTTTGTATAGATGTTTTCATGTCAGGCCACCAGAATTGCCTGGTAATCAGATTAAGAGTCTTTGTCATACCCATATGTCCTGCCATAGGCACATCATGCGATAATTCCAAGATCTTGGTGCGTATGGTAGGTGGTATGTAAAGTTTGTCGTTGTAGTAGAGGAAGCCTTCTGCATCAGTATTTAGTTGTGGTGGGGGTGAATCCAAACTTATACCATGCAAAACCTCTTCCTTCAAGGAACGGACAACTCCAATAATGCGTTTGTGAGGTATTATAGGAACGGAAGGGATTTCAAAGTAGTTTTCTTCAGTTAGTCGTGATAGTGCATCCGCCTTTTTGTTTTTATCTGCAGGTGTGTAGGTCACTAGGAAGTTAAACCTTAGAAAGAATAGTGACCATCGTACCTGTCGGTGTGAGAGAGTTTTGTTAGTCTGAAGATATTGGAGATTTTTATGGTCCGTGTATATAAGTATTGGTAATTGGGTGCCTTCGAGTAGATGTCGCCAATTCTCCAGAGCCAATTTTATAGCAAGCAGTTCCTTTTCACCCACGGGGTAATTTATCTCTGGACTGCTTAGGGATTTAGAAAAAAAGGCGACTGGATGAAGTGGTGAAGTGTGAGTTGGTCGTTGGGAGAGTATTGCTCCTACTGCCATGTTTGACGCATCTACTTCCAGAATGTATTGGAGGGATGGGTCTGGATGGCGTAGTATGGGAGCAGAAGTAAACCTTGTCTTTAACAGGTGAAAAGCTTTATTTGCTTCATCTGACCATTTGAATGGTTTTTTAATGCTAGTGAGCTGTGTGAGGGGTCTCACAATGGCAGAGAAGTTTCTAATGAACTTCCTGTAGAAATTCGAAAATCCAAGGAATCGCTGTAGCGCCTTGCGTGTGGTTGGTGTAGGCCAATCCTGAATGCAGGATATCTTACTCATGTCCATCTCGATTCCTGTTTTGGATATGATGTAGCCTAGAAACAGTACCTCTTCGTTATGAAACAAGCATTTTTTCAGTTTCACATAAAGGTTGTGTGCAAGCAATCTCGATAATACTAGTCTTACATGTCTTATGTGTTCAGACAGGGATCGTGAATATATAAGTATATCGTCCAGATATACCACAACACAGACATCTAGTAAGTCTCTGAAAATATCGTTTATAAATCGTTGAAAAACTGCAGGGGCGTTGCATAGCCCGAATGGCATTACAAGATATTCGAACAATCCATATCTGGTTCTGAATGCAGTCTTCCACTCGTGTCCATCACGGATTCGAATGTGATTCTGCATGGTACGTACAACCTCTTTAAACAGCACAAGAAATTGGTGCTGAAATCACTTAACCGGAAGTGGGACATAGCATCACTTCAGTCCCATATAGCACATCGCATTATTCCGAGGGGCTTGAGAGAAAGATTACTTCCAGCTCAGCACCTCCACACCCCCAGATTTCTGGAGGTGTGGAAAAAGGATTGTGTTGAAAGAGGGTTACATGTGATGCACCTAATTGTGGAAGAGGAGAAAACACAGCTGGGTGAATTACAGACAGAAATTGAAGCCACCACAGCAGCTCTAGAACCTTTTAAGGAAAAGGAGGAATTTCAGAGACTAAACGATAATCTGAAGAAAGAGGTTGAGAAAACCCAAAAGAACCTAAAACTGACCAAACAGAATAAGTTTAGACAAAACTTGGTAGATTGTGAAAGTGAAGATCTATTCAATCCCACAATCACTAGAAACCGTAGCAGATCTAGAAGTCGATATAATAAAAATAGGAAATCAAGCCGTCATAGGGGACAATCATCTGGTAGCGAATCTGATAATACTGAAAAGTCGGTGACTTTTTTAGTCCCGGGTTCAGACCAAACAGTAGGGGAAATACATACCCAACACACAGAACCACCGGGGGGATCGCAGAGAGGCAGGGGACACCCCAAAAGCAAGGACGGGGATATGCAAAACAACTTAGGCCCCCAAAGAGAAACCAGATCCAACACCTTGAGGAAACATCGCTAGATACCACATCTAGTGACCTCAGAGTGGTGAATCTCTCCACATTCAACTTACAGGAGAGACATATTAAATTACTCAGTAAGGGACTCTCTTTTGCACCTACCTCCTCCATGACTGAGTTCGAAGTCTATAAAGACATTTGCCTGTTCTTGAGAAAGGTACTCTTTAAGATGTGGCATAACAGGGAGGATGGCTGCTCTAACCAAAGTGCCCCTCCATCAGAAGAGGACGCTGAGATCTTGGAAATCTTGACTTCCCTTCTGTTGGAGGGTAATGAAATGGATGCAGATGACATATCAGATGAGCCTGTACGTAGGGATGCAAACCTTCGGATCAAGTCCAGAAAGATGCCCTCCCTTTCCAAGCACAAAAACATAAAGATATTCTTAGATTTGGTCCAACAGGACCTCACCAAAATAAAATGGACCAGGGAGGGACAAGATAACCTCTCTAAGGCGGAGAGGATAGCCCTTAAGGAATTGAAAGAAGCCACCGGTGTGGTGATTAAGGGCAGCGACAAGGGAGGCAACGTGGTCCTCATGGGTGAAGAAATGTACACCAGTGAGGTGTTCAGACAACTTAGCGATACCAACACATATTTAAAGCTCCAGGGGAATCCCTTTCCCTCCCTTGTCGCCGCCCTCAACCAAAAGATCCTCTTAGCCAAAGAGGCAGACTTGATCTCTAAGAGAGAGGCAGATCACCTGACTATAAAGAGTTACAACATTCCAACTTTTTATATCATCCCCAAACTGCACAAATCCCTGAATAACCCCCCAGGTAGACCCATCGTCTCTGCGATAGGGGGACCACTTGAAAAGATGGGCCAATTCATTGATGTACTGATCAAGGAGATGGTAACTAGCCTGCCCTCCTACGTACAGGACACCAGGGATGTCCTCCAAAAACTATCGCATACTCCTACCATGCATGACATTACCTTGGTCGGGATTGATGTAGAGAGCCTGTATACTTCTATCCCTCATAAGTGGGGTTTACAGGCAGTTACTCATTTCCTTGGTCAGCATCACTCACATTTGGGGGCGCACAATGAATTTGTCGTTGAGCTCCTGGAATTCTTACTCCAACACAATTATTTTCAATTTTTACAAAATTATTATCAACAAATCAGAGGGACATCCATGGGGGCACCGTGGGCCCCGGCCTACGCGTGTCTTCATTTGGGACTCTGGGAGGAGCAGGTGGTCTATCCATCCCCGATGTACCTCAGCCACTCACGTATGTGGCTGAGGTACATCGACGATGTCCTGCTCCTCTGGGGCGGTACCCAATATGAATTGGAGGAATTCATGCACGAGCTCAACGACAACGACCGCAATATTAAACTTACATTCAATGCCTCTCCTAGTCATCTCCCCTTCTTAGACTTGCTCATTTCTAATGAGAGTGGCAGGCTCAAAACAACTACATACCGCAAGGAGACTGCAGCCAATACACTCCTCGCGGCAAGTAGCCACCACCCCAGATCCCTGGTCCAGAGCATCCCAGTGGGTCAATTTCTCCGTCACAAAAGGAATTGCTCTGAACCAGAGGACTATCAGGTGGAAGCCAGACAGCTTCATAAGAGATTCCGTGAAAGGGGTTATACACACCAGACCATCAAACGAGCCCGCAAAAAAGTGGCTCTGAGACCAAGGACAACCCTCCTGGGCAATGGTGACGTTTCAATCTCTAAAAAAACTTCGACAGAGACAACTTGTCCCCGTATTATTACACCTTTCGGCACGCAATGGGAACAGGTCAGGACAAACACTGGCCAGTCCTCACGATTTCTCCTCCAATAGAACGTATTGTTGGACCACGCCCCCTTCTTACAGCCAAACGGGCACCGAGCCTTAGGGATAATCTTTGCCATTCAGAGTTCACACGCTCACGAAGAGAAGACAATTGGCTCACTTCACTGCCTAGATTAAAAGGCATGTTCCCATGCGGAAGATGCACAATCTGCAAATCGGTCTTGAAATGTAAAACTTTTTCAAGTTGTGATGGGCGGAGGGAATTTACCATAAACAGTTTCATTAACTGCCAAACAGAGCGCGTGATTTACGAACTTATCTGCCCCTGTAAGAAGTCTTACATCGGCAAGACAAAACGCCAGCTCAAAGTGCGGATTCTGGAACATATCTCCGACATCAGGAAAAAAGTGGATAACAGAACCGTGCCCCTCCATTTCTTGGAACATCACGGGGCTGACCCGGAGGGCTTGAAAGTTAGGGGGATATATGCACTTAAATTGCCAGCTAGAAGGGGTGACTTTGACAATGTCCTTCTTCAAAAAGAAAAGATGTGGATATACATGATGGGGTCTCGGGTACCCCATGGTTTAAATGTTGAATTCAATCTCCAGCCTTTTCTTAACGCATGAATAAAGCCCCCTGGTCACCCCCCAGATGTCCGAGATGGGAGGGGTACGGTTCTGTTTTCACCCGGCCAAATTCTCTATATTCCCTCTTTCTTACATGTAGATGCCTAACATTTATATCCACTACGTAATATACATCTTTGTGCACCCTTAATATAGTGTAAAACACAGACCTGTTTAATGATAAGCCAGTAGCTCTGTGATCTCTTCTCAGCTTGTCTAATCTAAGGCATCATTTATATTTCATGTGATATGGGTAAATTTCTTTTTTCCCCCCCTGTTTATACGAGTTCCCACGGTGATGGCAATTATATAAACTAACAACCTTTAATCATTGATTTTATATTTATCGCACAGTTCATCTGTATTATGCAGTATCTTTTATTGTTCATCATTATGAACGCCGACATTTCCTATGGTACCACTCCTTATGCTTGACTTAATCACCTTACTGAAAGACATGGGTATCTTCTATCCATTGGGGAGATAATATCCATAGATATCCCATATATGGGTTAAATGCCGTAACGGTGATGATATGGTTAATTTATTGCAGCCAATTAAGTCTAACATAAAGGCGGACACCTTGGATCACACCATCAGCTCTGAAGAAACCGACTGCTCGTCGGTGAAACGCGTCAGCGTTGGCGTTGTGGCATCTTACACTGTGTCCCCCTGTGCAGCATAGTCCATATTGCTCGCCATCTCTTTGGCTACTGTCAGCGGCTGTTCCCCTTACCAGGCACCCGGCGGATCGTACCTACCGGAAGTGACGTCTTTCACTCATACCAGGAAGCAACTGGATCCTCTATGCCGTGGTAGCCGATAACCGGGTTGAACGCCGCTCCGGAGAAGACAGCGGACCGATCTGCACAGTACAACAGGACCGGGACGGAGCTTTATACCTCCATGGATCCCATCTAGAGCACAGCCGGACCGCATACCCCCACAACATCTGCAGGTAAAGCTGCCTTTACTGTTATACCAGTGGAACATTTCCCCATGTTGGCTGTACCTCAGTTTTCTGTATGAGGACATCTTCACTTAATCGGTACATGCAGCAGCGGATCCGGAGCTCTACTGGACTCCAGCAGCCGAGTAGCACACTCCTCCATCAACTCCTTGTGACCTGCCCTCTGTCCCTTTTTTTGCAGTGAAGCTTATTCCTTCCCTTTGAGAGGACTGCAGGATTTCTTTGTGCCTCATGCATACACCTGCACGGACACGCTGTGAGGTTCATTAAGCACTAGTGAGCTATTGATTCTCATTAATTCACACAGGAGTACGTTCATTCACTGTGCTATCGGATGCATCCATAGAGGTCATTACATACCACCTGGCAAGTGTACCGACCACATGTTCGATACATGTCTGGTGGTATGTTAGGTCATACATGAGTTATTGGAACCATTATCTGATTGTTATTTTCCTATTCACCTAGGTGTATCCACAACTCCAGATTATCCATTGGTTTTTTTCTCATTTAACTATGTGACACGCTCCAGTCCCATTCTTTACATGTGTTTCATGCCACTTTTTATTGTATGTTTTTTTTTTTTTAACAGTGTCTAAGCCGTGTGTTCCTCCATTGCCTTGTATTGAGTCCTATTTTCGTATTTTCACAGGCATAAGTGCCTAAATAAAATTTAACTTTTTACATTATTTTTTGCTTGAGTATCCTTAGTTGGTTTTCTGTGGGAGTGCTCCATTTTGGGCCACCCCCACAATTTTTGTTTTTTCGAATCTGTATACTTACCCAACGGTTACTCCATGCTTCTTTCTCTAGCCTTCATATTGTGTTATCATACACAATCATGTAGCTAGATATAAATATCTGCTTCGGCATCTCTGAGGCCCATAACGGATTACCATATACCCTATTTATTTTTGTATGCTCCTTTCAGGTCCAATTTTGAAAAATAGGTAGCTCCACGCACCTGCTCAATGAGCTCAGGGATAAGCGGTAGAGGATAGCGATCTTTTATTGTAATAGCATTCAATTGCCTATAGTCGATGATAGGCCTGAGACTTGAGTCCTTATTGCGGACAAAAAAGAGTCCTGCTGCTGTGGAAGAAGTGGAAGGTCTAATAAAACCTTTTTCCAAATTCTCATCCAAATAGTCTTTGAGATGGGAAAGTTCATCCTGTGAAAGAGGATAAACATGACCGAACGGCAATTTGCTATTTGGGAGTAGATCAATGCTACAATCATAGTCTCGATGGGGAGGTAGTGCTTGAGCATTTTTCTCAAGAAAAACCTCAGAGAGATCCTGATAACATAGTGGTGCAATCTCATCTGTCACCACAGACAGGATCTTCCTGAAAGACTGGAGGTTACACGTACCCTCGCAATAGCAAGAGAGGAAGGTCAGGGTCTGTTCCTTCCAATCTATGGTTGGTTGATGTGTGTGCAACCAGGGAAGTCCCAAAACAATGGGAAAGTGGGGTGAAGGTATTAGATCGAAGGTAGTGGTCTCCATATGAGACCCGTTAGTAGTAACTAGGAGTGCCTGTGTCTGATCAGTGATCGGAACAGAGGATAAAGGAACACCGTTAATAAGACTCACTGAGACAGGTTTAAGTTTAGAAATAATAGGAACTTTATTTAAAGCAGCAAAACGTATGTCAATATAATTTCCACAAGATCCTGTGTCAATCATGGCCTTAGTAGTAATCCTGTTCTGGTCCCACTGTAATGTTAAGCAAACAGAAAGATAAGGGTTAGTGATTGAAGTTGTCAATCCCCCTAGGAGGACATGTGATCAGTAAGGTAGGTACGGGTTTTTAGCAAGAAAAGTAACTCACATGCGTTTTTAAATTTGCGAAATTTTTTGCGATCGCCTGTAAATACCAAAGGAGGATTTATTTTGGGTTCAGGGGACTGAGCAGTGGTAAGTTGTGTCAGTCTAATTACCTGCTGCGACAGAGCCTGATTGTCTTCTTTTAATTCAGCAAGTGCGTGTATTAACGCAGTTACTTGCTGTTTTAATTGTGTCATCTGAGTGGTTATTTCTGCTGAATCCATTTGTGGTTCGTTCAATCTGTAACGCTCCTGCGTTTTACGTATGATGTGGATTTTCAGCTGCAGAAATATTCCACTTCAGTAGTCATGTAGAGAAACGCTGAGACACCAATCCCAACTCTCAATGACTCATCATGTGTGGGTGATCTCAATTCAGCAAGTAAATACACACACTCAATAAGATGTTTCCTAGAGTGACTTATGTATATAGCAACACAGTGATGATAGGCTGAAGAGACAGGTTGGGTAGAGATGGTAGATGACAGACACTTGAAAGGAAATGTTCTTGAAAGTAAGATAGTAGCAGATGGGATGCAGATAGGTTTAGCAATCATGTATGGTAGTAGATGACAGAGTAGCAGGTGGACATACAAGAGAGATCAACCCAGTGCAAGAACAGGTGGTAGTAGGCTCAAGAGCTAGCAATCTTAGATAATGCAGATGTAGTAATAGTCCTTAGTATGCAGAGCTAGATAGTGTAAGCTTTAGTATAAAGGTTATAGAGGTTTCCCCTGTGGGGTACTTATCACTAATAGCAATGTAGCAGAGGAGAGGTTCGGCAAGAGCGGATGATCCGGTAGCGGGATACAGGGATCAGCGCAGCGTGGTTCCGACAGCGAGGTATGCTTGCAAGCATGAGAGCTTCAAGACAGGTTAGCATCAAGGCACAAAGCAGTTTGAACGAACACATGTGAGAGCCGGCGATCTAAATAGCCATCCAGTCCGGCGCTCAGTGATGACAGCATCAGTCTTAAAGGTGTATGAGCACCTTACCAAAAGAGAATGGTGGGGCGCATACACTTATGAAAGAGTAATTAGGGTACCCAAAGGTACCAGAACATTACACACAGACGGTTTGTCGAAAAATAGCACGATAAACACAGTGCACGATTTCTCACAGATACATGGAGGTAGCACACAGGGGCTGGAGCTTTTTGATGTAGAAGCTTTACCTAGAAATTATGCTTACAGGAAACCTTCTGGATTTTTACTCTAAACTCCATGTCACCCAGTGGGTTGAAGGAAGAGTTGGAAATTAACACACATTATATGAATACTGTTCTTCCGGGTTTCCTCTTACATTCTTGGGAAATATGTGTATATATATATATATATATATATATATATATATATATATATATACATATATATATATATATATATATATATATATATATATATATATATATATAGTGGGTACGGAAAGTATTCAGACCCCCTTAAATTTTTCACTCTTTGTTATATTGCAGCCATTTGCTAAAATCATTTAAGTTCATTCTTCTTCCTCATGAATGTACACATAGCACCCCATACTGACAGAAAAACACCGAATTGTTGACATTGTTGCAGATTTATTAAAAAAGAAAAACTGAAATATCACATGGTCCTAAGTATTAAGACCCTTTGCTGTGACACTCATATATTTAACTCAGGTGCTTTCCATTTCTTCTGATCATCCTTGAGATGGTTCTACACCTTCATTTGAGTCCAGCTGTGTTTGATTATACTGATTGGACTTGATTAGGAAAGCCACACACCTGTCTATATAAGACCTTCCAGATCACAATGCATGTCAGAGCAAATGAGAATCATGAGGTCAAAGGAACTGCCTGAAGAGCTCAGAGACAGAATTGTGGCAAGGCACAGATCTGGCCAAGGTTACAAAAAGATTTCTGCTGCACTTAAGGTTCCTAAGAGCACAGTGGCCTCCATAATCCTCAAATGGAAGACGTTTGGGACGACCAGAACCCTTCCTAGAGCTGGCCGTCCGGCCAAACTGAGCTATCGGGGGAGAAGAGCCTTGGTGAGAGAGGTAAGGAAGAACCCAAAGATCACTGTGGCTGAGCTCCAGAGAAGCAGTCAGGAGATGGGAGAAAGTTGTAGAAAGTCAACCATCACTGCAGCCCTCCACCAGTCGGGGCTTTATGGCAGAGTGGCCCGACGGAAGCCTCTCCTCAGTGTAAGACACATGAAAGCCTGCATGGAGTTTGCTAAAAAACACCTGAAGGACTCCAAGATGGTGAGAAATAAGATTCTCTGGTCTGATGAGACCAAAATAGAACTTTTTGGCCTTAATTCTAAGCGGTATGTGTGGAGAAAACCAGGCACTGCTCATCACCTGTCCAATACAGTCCCAACAGTGAAGCATGGTGGTGGCAGCATCATGCTGTGGGGGTGTTTTTCAGCTGCAGGGACAGGACGACTGGTTGCAATCGAGGGAAAGATGAATGCGACCAAGTACAGGGATATCCTGGACAAAAATCTTCTCCAGAGTGCTCTGGACCTTAGACTGGGCCGAAGGTTTACCTTCCAACAAGACAATGACCCTAAACACACAGCTAAAATAACGAAGGAGTGGCTTCACAACAGCTCCGTGACTGTTCTTGAATGGCCCAGCCAGAGCCCTGACTTAAACCCAATTGAGCATCTCTGGAGAGACCTAAAAATGGCTGTCCACCAATGTTTACCATTCAACCTGACAGAACTGGAGAGGATCTGCAAGGAGGAATGGCAGAGGATCCCCAAATCCAGGTGTGAAAGACTTGTTGTATCTTTCCCAAAAAGACTCCTGGCTGTATTAGATCAAAAGAGGGCTTCTACTAAATACTGAGCAAAGGGTCTGAATACTTAGGACCATGTGATATTTCATTTTTTCTTTTTTAATAAATCTGCAACAATGTCAACAATTCTGTGTTTTTCTGTCAGTATGGGGTGCTATGTGTACATTCATGAGGAAGAAGAATGAACTTAAATGATTTTAGCAAATGGCTGCAATATAACAAAGAGTGAAAAATGTAAGGGGGTCTGAATACTTTCCATACCCACTGTATATATATATACATATACATATGTATGCATGTGTGTGTGTGTATATGTGTATGTATACTAATCCTTTTTATATGTGGATATCTTTGTTCTCTGAATTCTTTTGTCATCAATTTTGCCTCCATCTGAGAAGGGAAGATGGTTATCAATTTAGCCTCCATCTGAGAAGGGAAGATGGTTATACACAGAGAGAGATAGAGGCATGCAAGTAGTTCATTATCACAAGAGGTTGTTCCTAATCATCAATTCTTGTCCCCTCCCTCCTCCTGTTATATTTAACTTTCATTTTCTACATATCTACATATGAAATACATATGTGCAATATATGGGAGAGGAAAGAGAATATGTATATATAATATTTTACCAAAATAAACTTTTTTTACTTTATATTTATATATAGCTCAGTTTGGTAAAATTGAGTATTAGTGAAAATGGGTGATTTACAGAGGTCAGTTTAGTGATCGAAGCATCATTTAATGGGAGTAGTATGCTCTTGATCCCTTAATTTAGTATAATTAAGCATATTCAAATTATTACCTTTTTTAACATATTAGTTTTTACTGGGAGCAGATACATCTTCATAAATTGTTTAATTGTTTTTATTACCACCTGTCAAGGAGTTTTTTTATGATGTTTGACTTATTTAGTTGGTATAGTCCCACCATTGTAACAAATGCCTATAAGTATTTTTGCCTCCCCTACCCCTGTGTCCCTTTAAGATCCGAGACAAGGGAGGCGTCTTCCCCTATAAATTGGCGAGTTACCATTAAGTGGGTGTGACCCAGGGAAGGAGGCCACGCCTCCAAAATGCGTTGTCATGGCAACTGTGCGATGTCCACACTCTTTTCCCACCTCTATCCTGCTCCTGTGGGTTTGTGTGTCTTCTGAATGCAGCGCTTGCTGTACCGGGCGCATGCTCATGGGATCTGCACGTTGAGCGTGGTGGTGGATAGCCTCGGATGTGCTGCCAGTATCCGGGCAGCTAGGTTAAATGTCCATGGCTCCCCCCTCCCCTGCAGGATCTTGAGGTGGTTTTAGGAGTGCGGCCACAGTGGGATCCTTGTTTATCTTCACACAATGTGAGTCTGCCCATTGTAGGGTTTTAACTTTGCCATATTAAAGCTTACACTAGGGTGGCTTTGCGCTCTCTTCATTTGTGTTTTCGTCTAGATGTGTTCCTGCCACCCAGAGGATCCAAAGAGAGCAGCAGCAGGCTTTGACTTGTCTAATTACCACCAAAAGCTAGAGGGCTATACTAAACTATTGATCAGCGCATCTGCTAGTTTTTTTCTTTTGTTTGTATTTTTTTAACTATCCCTGTCTGGTTTGTTCACATGACCAGGCATTCTCGGCTAGTAAATGAATGTGGCCAGGTGATATTGTCTCGCTACTATATATTATAGTTGAAGGAGAAAAATCTGCTACTAAATATGAAGTTTTGCTTCTGCTAATTGAGGTAAAATCTGGCAAGGCCCGAAGCAAAATTTTATCAAAACTTGTGTTTGGAGTGAACCAAGAGCTTTCATTTAAAGTAATTTTTATGTATCTTAGCTAAGAGGTGAAATATGGGCATGGTAGAGTATTTGGGGTCTAGCACTTCAGCTTCAGATTTTGACAATATGTATGTCACATCCCGGCTGTCCCCTTCCTCCCCACATCACATACATGCGGGGAGTCATGCAGCCACCACTTAGCCCCTTGCACACAATTTCTGCCACTCCACACCTTCTGTGGGCAAGGCATCATATGTCAGATCCCCTGCTGGTGTATTGATCTCCTTATACCAGCTAGAGACTTCCTTCCCCAAGGTGCCAGGGTCTGGCGGCAAAGCACACTCTTCTTCCTGCACTGTGCCCCACTGGAAAACAAAAAGGTCGCTCCTAGACACACCTGATGTGGCCATGCAGGAGGGGGTGGAGGCATTAACTTGCCTGGATCATGAGATTGGGCCCTGGCTCAGGTATATCTAGCTGAGCTGAGGGAAATGGTCCCACTTTTTTTTTTATGCTGCCAGCCCTGCATGCTATCTGTGCCTGCGAGGACCCTAGACTGAGGTCAGGCCTCTAGGAGTAACCCTCTGCCTCCCATTGCCCAGCTGCCTTTCTGCCTGTGCCTCATGCTCCTCTTTCTCCCTGGATCAAGCACAGGCACCCGAGACCCTGCCTCTACAGACCCCCCCAGAACAAAAAGTACCCGTCATCTAGACCACCTCACTAGTGGCTGCATGCTATCAGGCATCCAAACTTAAGTCCCTGAACTCTACTGCCCCTCTTTGCTGTGCCCTATTGTCATTTCCTGGACTGGTTACCCATGCTGTGCCACATTACTGCCCAGAGGATCATCACCCTTGCTGTGCCTTCTTGTCGCCCTGTGAACGGTTTCCCCTTTGCTGTGCCATATTACCACCCTGAGGATCATTCTCGTCTGCTGTGCTTTTGTGTTGCTCTGTGGACCATATCTCTCCTGCTGTGCCATCATACTACCCTAAGGATCATCTCCCCTTGCTGTGCTATATTGCCACTTTGTGAGCTATTTATCTGTGCTGTGATTCATTGTTGTCCAGTGGCCTCTTTCTCCATGCTGTGTCCTATTGTCGCCCCTCCTGTAAATGCAAGTTCATGCACCGGTTCCGTGTGATTTGCCTCCATGTGCTCTCTCCCTGTGCTCCTAGTCCATCACACACTGGTGGCAGTAGTGGGATGAGAATGCTTGAGATGTCACTTGAGAGTCTGCACATCAAGGACACAGATGTCCCAGAATAGGCAAGCTGCCTACAAGAAAAAAGCCGGAGTGTTGGGTCTCAACTACAGGGGACTTAATAAGGAACATCTGATCCAGATGCTGGAGGAGGCCGGCCAGCAGGAAGAGCCTGGCACCAATATGAGTCAAGCACTCCTTGAGAAAATAGCCCAGAGCTCCCAGTCCAGCCAGTAAGAACACTTGGGGCATATGGTATGAGGAAGGGACAACCATTCTGGAAGAGGATATCACAACGGAAAGGAAACTTGCAGCCATTGAAAAGGTGCAAAAGAGACAAAAAGAGTAGGAGGCTGCAAAGAAATGAGTGGCCACCCCTGTGCCAGTCCCTGTAGTGAGGGAGGCCCCAAGAGTCTCCAAGAAAGACATGAAGCCCTACCAAGAGCATACAGGAGATGTGTTAGGGTTCTTTCAGGAATTTGAACACCAGTGCGAACTGCTGTAAGTCCCGCCCACAGAATGGACCAGCTGCATGGAAGGGCTGCTAGATGGAGGGGCTGCTGAGGCTTATCGAATGATAGATTCCCTAAAAAAAGAGAGCCATAATGATATAAACAGGGCAGTGCTGGAATATTACGTGGTATCACTAGAGATAGTGCTCAGTTCCAAACTACACCCCACCAATGGCTAAAAGGGGAGAAACCATTTTACCCTGGGAAGATTATAAAAGCAATCCTAAAGGAGCAGTTCATATATACTAATTGGGGGTTCTAAGTAATTTTCTAGAAAAAAATACTGATTTCAACTTGTAAACAACAAATGTCAGAAATAGGTCTGGTCTTGAAGTGGAGTAGTTCCACTTTTACTGAGGAAAAAACAGTCCCTTTTGAGTGATTATTGTTAATTTCAGGGGATAAACTTTGTAGCAGATTTTTATCCATTTCTGTTCTTTTTTGAAAGTCCCCCCAATCTCTATCACTGGGTGTGTTAAGGAAACCTGCCACCCTAGAGGAAGCCACAACTTTAGCGGATAAGTTCTCCATGATTAATTCTCAATAGAAGACGACAGCCTCCGAGGTGCCCCGAGTTGCCAGAATGCCCAGCCCTCCATCTATGCCCTATATGCCTTTCCACCGCCGGATTAATTTCTAGGCAGCTCTGCCACCTTGGCTAATGCTCCCACACAATCTGCCCCCCCCCACAGCAGACGCTAAGGCCTACCTTAGAGCTGCTGTTTTGGCTGTAGGCAGATCAGTCAGTATCAGGCTCTCAGGCCCAGCCCTCCCAAGCTGATACATTAGGTTTGTCAGTACCAGGCTCCTGAGGACCTGTCTTAACCCCCCCTATGGACTGGAGCACCCCTGCTGCTGATAAAGAGAATCGAGGTAGAGGCCTTGGGTGTTTAGCCTACAACCTTTCATGGCCTCTATCTTAATCCTCCAAGGGAAGCATGTGCAGGAGGTTATGGTGGACGGGCAGAAAGCTGTCGTGTTTCAAGTTTTAGAGGCATTGGTGACTATTGTAGACCCACAAATTGTTTGCGCTAGCGCTCTCCAGCCCAGCCCTGGCATAGTGATGCAATTAGCTCAGGGTACCAAGCACTTCACCCCACTGGCTACCATCAAACTGGACTGTGGACTAGGGCCTAAACGCTGCAAAGTGGGAGTGATGGGAGGACTACCTGCAGACGTATTTCTTGAGAATGTGGACGACCTCCAGTGTCACTTTGTTGGAGCCATCACGTGAAGTCAAGCCAACCAGGGAGCCACCAAGAGGGACGAGGAACGCTAGCCTGTGGATAGATTTTTGCCGCCAGTGGTGAGTGACTCTTCCTTGTTTTTTGCTGCTATCAGGGTAACCTGGGATCAGGACCAGTTTAAGGAGGACTTAGCAACTGATCCTACTCTGGCAAGCTTCTTGACAAGAATGGGGCTGAGCAATCCATGAGCAGACAAAAAGATGCAGGAAAATTGGCTGCTGTACCGAATCGAAGGGACAGTTTTAGGAGGTGGACCCCAGACCTTTGCCAGACAGCTGATTTTAATGTTTCTGTCGCTGAACAATTCAGACGCTAGAAACGTTTTAATACTCAAACCTCTCAGGACTCACTTTATAGTGAGATACTCTGGTAAAGTGCATATATTTCCAGTACATGTTAATATCTTTCATAAATTATCTCTCAGGTTTATAAAACTAGCTAATTTAGTGATTATTATCATCCTTTGTAATATTCTGCAACACACTGACTGCATTCACCCACAGAGGATTAACAGCTGGATTGCATTGTGAGTGATTTTATCTTTCCTGTATTTTGCTATTGGCTATGACTGCAGTGGGGTGGATTTACTAAAACTGGAGAGTACAAAATCTGGTACAGCACTGTATAGAAACCAATCAGCTTCCAGTTTTATTTTTTTATGTCAAAGCTTAACCAAAAAAGTTGAAATTAGAATCTGATTGGCTACAAAACAAAGCTGCACCAGATTTTGCACTCTCCAGTTTTATTAAATCAACCCCAATACTTTTTTTTTATCTCTGGCTAAACTTGGTGTTATCCATGAATAGGGATATATATAGGTTTAGCGACAGCTAAAAGTCTTATATAAAAGCAGTATTTCTTCCTGCTGTCACTGTTTGCATTGGAAGGGCAGAAGCATTGGGTGTTTGCACCCACTGTGTCCCTAGGAACTGCTGACATCACCTAGAATCCCTAGCCATGTAAGGGAGGGACAGCAGTGATATCACAGCCCAATATCATTTGGCTATGAGTACTGTCGGGATCTGTCATATGTGCCTGATCTTTTTGTTAAACAAACAAACCTTTGGGTGTCTTTCTAAGTTACTTTTGTATGCTTGTGTGTCTCCCTCCTTTCCTGGCCAACCAGACTGCATGCTTAGATTAAGGGTTTGATATTCATTTTTAGCGGGACTGCATGCATTTTTTATTTTTATTTTTTTGCATTGACTCCATGGTTGCCAACTGTCCGTAAATGTATGGACAGTTTGTAAAAACTATCCAATTTTTACACTGTCCATAAAAGTCCATTATTGATGGCACTGGCTGTAAAAAATATGGATGTGGGCTGGCTTCAGAGTTGCGCATGTGCTGGCTCAGACTGGAGTCGGAGAGGGGACGGGAGGCCAGTGGTGACGTCATGGTGTTGCTAGGCTTGGTGCTATTGAGAATGAAGAGGAGCTTACTATTGGGAATGGGGGAATGCAGAGAGAGGAGTTGGGCTATTGGGAATGGGGGGATGCAGAGAGAGGAGTTGTGCTATTTGGAATGGGGGGATGCAGAGAGAGGAGCGGTGCTATTGGGAACAGGGGAATGCAGAGAGAGGAGTTGTGCTAATGGAAATGGGGAAATTCAGAGGAGCCGTGCTATATGGAATGGGGGAATGCAGAGAGAGGAGTTGTGCTATTGGGAATGGGGGGATGCAGAGAGAGGAGCGGTGCTATTGGGAACAGGGGAATGCAGGGAGAGGAGTTGTGCTATTGGGAATGGGGAAATTCAGAGGAGCCGTGCTATATGGTAAGGGGGAATCCAGAGAGAGGAGCTGTGCTATTGGGAATGGGGGAATGCAGAGAGAGGAGCGGTGCTATTGGTAATGGGGGAATGCAGAGAGAGGAGCGGTGCTATTGGTAATGGGGGAATGCAGAGAGAAGAGCAGTGCTATTGGGAATGGGGGAATGCAGAGAGAGGAGCGGTGCTGTTGGGAATGGGGGAATGCAAAAGGTGTGGTGCCATTTAGAATGGGGTAAATCAGAGAAAGGAGCAATGCAATTAGGAAAGGGGGAATGCAGAGATGAGCGATGCTATTGGGAATGCAGAGGAGCGGTGCTATAGAGATGCAGAGGAGTGGAGTTATTGGGAATGCAGTGGAGCGGTGCCGGTGCTTTAGAGATGCAGAGGAGCAGTGCTATTGTGAATGCAGTTGGGCTGTACCGGTGCTATAGAGATGCAGAGCAGCAGTGCTATTGGGAATGCAGTGGAACTGTGCTATTGGGAATGCAGTGGAGCCGCACTATTGAGAATGCAGTAGAGCGGTGTCGGTGCTATAGAGATGCAGTGGAGTGGTGCTATTGGGAATGCAGTGGAGCAAGTGCCAGTGCTAGAGAGGTGCAGAGGAGTGGTGCTTTTGGGGACACAGAGGAGCGATGGTATTGGATATACAGAGGAGCAGTGCTACTGGGGATACAGAGTGGGACAGTCCCACTCTGTATCCCCAGTAGCATACAGAGTGGGACTGTCCCAGTAACTTTTCATTTGAGAGATTTGGGGTTCAGCATTCAAACTTCTTTGAAGTTCGCCTAATTGCAATTTTGTGGGATTGTTTCTAGAAGGATTTAAAGTGCCAGCAATCACAAATAATGGGGGTAAGGATGGGGGTTTTAAAATGCTACTGACCACCAATGACTGTGGAATAATTTTGGAGGGATTTAACTGCTTCTGGATCGCTCGCTACACATTTACTGCAGCCGCCTGGCCCTCCTGCATGAACCAACGTAGCCCTACATCAGTTGCATGCTCGGTGCAGGGGCAGAAGGGATGCCGATGCACGGGGCCGTTGGCCGCGAATGCTGCTGGGCACCCGCCATCGCTCCCCGCTGAGAGAGAAGGACGGTCAGCTGTTGTAAACACAGCTGATCATTCTCTCTGAAATGATCACAGAGCGCCTGTGATCCTTCTATATAGGATCACAGGTTTCTATGGTCATTTCACAAGCCCCTCCCCCACCGTTAATAAACACTCCCCTAGGCTCACATTTAACCCTTTGATCACCCACTAGGTTAACGCCTTACCTGCCACTGTCATTATTACAGTAATAGTGCATATTTTTAGCACTGATTACTGTAGCAATGTCACTTGTCCCCCAAAAATGTCAGGGGTCCGATCTGTCCGCTCCAATGTCATAGTCCCGCTAAAAATCGCAGATCGCCGCCATTACTAGTTAAAAAATTTGTAAATAAAAATGACATAAATTTTTCTTTTACCAAAAATATGTAGCAGAATACAAATTGGCCTAAAATGATGAAAAATTTAGATTTTTATGGGGGTTTTTTGGAGGGGAATGATTTAGCAGAATGTGAAAAATATTGGTTTTTTTTTTCTGAATTGTCGCTTTTTTTGTTTTTAGCGCAAAAAATAAAAATCGCACAGGTGATCAAATACCATAAAAAGAAAACTCTATCTGTGGAAAAAAAGAACATCAATTTTATTTCAGTACAGTGTTGCACGACCGCACAGTTTTCCGTTAAAGTAATGCAATGCCGAGTCGCAAAAAATGGCCTGGTCATTAAGGGGGCAAATCCTTCCAGTCCAGAAGTGGTTAAATTAGAGTGGCAAGATCTCTAAAATAAAATCTTGGGACACCCTGCTAACCACACCCACTGGTAAAGGGTGTGGGGTAGGGTATTATCGTGGCATGCTGAATTGATTGATGAGGGTGGTCAAATTGTGCCTAATAGTGGGAGAGGCTTAGAAGAGAGAAAGCTAAGCCTACTCTGAGTAGAGACTGTGTAATGCACAGAGTTTAGAGGTAAGGGGTAAGTAACATACAGAATCCAGGGGTAGAGAATAACTAACTCCCAGAGTGCAGGGGTTAAGAGTAAGGAACTCACTGAATACAGGAGTCTATAGTAATGCACAGAGTGTAGTGGGCAGGAGTAGGAAACACACAGAGTGCAGGGATCAGGGTTAAGTAACACACAACAGTGCAGGGCGCAGGAGTTAGTTATGCATAGAGTACAGATATAAAGAGATAATGTAAAACATTTATCCCAAAAGGAAAGAAAAACACTGTAACTGATTACAAAGTGTGAGCTGGAGTTTAGCTTAAATTTGTTAGTGTATCTAAATCTGAAAATACATTTAACACTACCCTCCCCCCAGACTGACAATGCTGCTGTCTACTGTTCTCACTCATCCTGAGTTGTGTCACACTAATATGAGAGGTGTCTTACTGGCCAGTTCACCAGGTGAAAACAAAGGGGAAAAGAAAGCCAAAGAAAAGAAAACTGATGCGGCCACCACATCTAATGATTGATAATCTGCAATATAATGCATTTTTGGTTTTGGGTTTAATACCACTTTAACCCTATCTTAATGTAATCTGTTCACTATATCTGCATTTAGCATTCATTTTGCATGGCCAAAGAGACACATCAGACAGATATGCCCTTTGGATGTAGGACCGCCTTTAGACTGATTTGGAGGCTCTGCTGTCTGGCACTGCTATTGATTTTTAGTATCTATCATTCACCTGTGGGATTTGTAGCCCAGTCTCTCCTTTTTGGATATTTACAGGTACATCTTTATGAGAACGGTTTGTCATGTCTGTTGGTGCCTTGTTACTTCACTCTACCTGTAGGAAACTTTCTCTTCTCCCTGACCTCAGTGTTTGAATTTGATTTTTTTGCCCGCATAGAAACTGGCATACAACAAACACTCCATATTCTATGCACTTTAAATGTTGCACCAATCGGCCATTTGCTTAACCACTTGCCGCCCGCCCGCCGTCAATTGACGGCGGAGCGGTGCGACCATTATTCTGGGAAGACGTCATATGACGTGATCCCAGAAAACAGGGCAGGCGCGCGATCGTGTGCGCGCCGCCCTGCACTGCCGGTGTCGGGGTGTCCCCAGGACACCCCCCGTCACCGGCAGGGGGGAAACAGCCAATGGGCATGGCTGTTTCCCACGTGATCGGCTGTGTTCCAATGACACAGCCGATCACAATAGAGGAGCCGGAAGATGACCGCGCATGCGCAATCGGGAGCGCGCAGCGCGGTCATGTCGGTGGCACTGTGTTCCGTAGGAACACAGCTGTCACCGGCAGTAGTAAACAGTCACTGACAGTGACTGTTTACTAAGTGATCGGCTGTGAATCCATTCACAGCCGATCACAAAATGTAAACAAAGAGCAGTAACTCACTGTTACTAGCTCTTCTCCCCTCACACAGCTTCCAGTGTGAGGAGAGCAGAGCAAGAAATAGTGAGTTACTGCTCTGTGTACCTGTAAAAGTAAAATCACACCAATAAATGTCCCCACACAGTCCTCAGCCCCCCCCCCCCCAATTGCCCCTGTCACCCAACAGTCACCTCATCAGTGCCCAGAAATTGACACCCATAAGGCTACGTTCACATGTGAGCGTAGCGATCGCGGGCAGAATCATCGCGATTCTGCCCGCGATCCGGAAATCATTGCAAATTGTGGGACGCCTGTGCGTTGCCCGTGATTTGCCATAGCACCCCAAACGCTGTGCGATGCCACGATTTCCACCTGCACAAACAACGCATGACGCCCAAAAAAGGTACAAGAGCTTCTTTGGGGCGTCATGCGTTGTTTGCGTGATGTTTCCTCGATTCAGGCAGGCGGAAATCGCAGCAACATCGCACAGCGTTTGGGGTGCTATTGCAAATCACGGGCAATGCACAGGTGTCCCGCCATTTGCAATGATTTCTTGATCGTGGGCAGAATCGCAGTGATTCTGCCCATGATCGCTACGCTCACATGTGAACGTAGCCTAAAGTTCACCGGTCACCAGAGACTGCCATCAGTACCGCCGTGCACCATCGCCGGTCACCTGTCACCTATCAGTGACCATCGCCTGTCACCTGTCACCCCATCAATCACCGTCACCTGTCACCCCATCAGTCATCGTCATCTGTCACCCTATCAATCATCGTCACTTGTCACCCCATCAGTGATCGTCACTTGTCACCCCATCAATCATCGTCACTTGTCACCCCGTCAGTGATTGTCATCTGTCACCCCATCAATCATCGTCACTTGTCACCTCATCAATCATCGTCACCTGTCACCCCATCAGTCATTGTCACCTGTCACCCCATCAGTCATTGTCACCTGTCACCCCATCAGTCATTGTCACCTGTCACCCCATCAGTCATCGTCACCTGTTTGCCATAAGCATGCAATCACTGACCGCCTAACGACTATATGCGTCGGCCATTAAAAGCTAAATACTGGGGTTATGGCAGCAGATAGCTGCCATAACCCCGGTATTTTTTGAAACGGCGGGCGGTCGGCTTTCAGATAAGGGTGGTCCCAGTGGTGGATTCGCCGCGAAATTACCCTTACGGTGCAGGGGAAGAGGTGCCCCCCCCCCTCCTGCCGCGTCCCAAACATTTTCCCAGCTTACCGGACCCGCCGGCAGCGGGGAAAACTATCCGGTCCCGGATCCTCAGAGACAGGAAGTCGAGTGAGGGCAAGATGGACTCTATGGTCTTGGAGGACCGGAGCTACGTCAAAAGATGTTGCCTAGCAACCGGTTTAAAGGGCCACTTTTTTTTTTTTAGTGTAGTTGTGAGGTGTGAGGTCTTTTTGACCCCAGATCTCACAATAAAGAGGACCTGTCATGCCTATTTCTATTACAAGGGATGTTTACATTCCTTGTAATAGGAATAAAAATGATCAAAACATTTTTTTTTTAAACTGTGTAAAAATAAAAAAATAATAAATAAAATAAATAGGAAAAAAAAATTAAAGCGCCCTGTCCCCGTTAGCTTGCGCACAGAAGCAAACGCATACGCAAGTCGCGCCCACATATGTAAACGGTGTTCAAACCATACATGTGAGGTATCTCCGCGATCGTTAGAGTGAGAGCAATAATTTGAGCCCTAGATCTCCTCTGCAACTCTAAGCTGTTAACCTGCAGAAATTTTTAAAATGTTGCCTATGGGGATTTTTAAGTACCAATGTTTGGCGCCATTCTATGAGCATGCGCAATTTTGAAGCATGACATGTTGGGTATCTAATTACTCGGCGTAACATTATCTTTCACATTATGGAAAAAAATTGGGCTAAATTTACTGTTTTCTTATTTTTTTAGTTCAAAAAAGTGAATTTTTTTCAAAAAAATCTCATTTGGAAGACTGCTCCGCAAATATGGTGTGATAAAAAATATTGCAACGATCTCCATTTTATTCTCTAGGGTCTCTGCTAAAAAAAATATATAATGTTTGGGGGTTCTAAGTAGTTTTCTAGCAAAAAAAAATGATTTTAGCTTGTAAACACCAAGTGTCAAAAATAGGCCCAATCTTAAAGTAGATAAATGGACAACTTTGTGAAAAGTGCTACTTGGATGTTAGGCCTATGTATGTGGCCAGGCTGTGAAAAAAAGTGTTACACATGTGGTATCGCCATACTCAGGAGGAATAGCAGAATGTATTTTGAGGTGCAATTTTTGCTATGTACATGCTATGTGTTAGAAATATTGCATAAATGGACAGCTTTGTGTAAAAAAAAATGTGTTTTCATTTTCTTTCCACATTTTCCAAAAACTTGTGGAAAAAAATGACATATTCAAAAGACTCATTATGCCTCAAAAATTATATGTTGGGCTGTTTGCTTTCCAAAATGGGGTCATTTTATGGGGGTTTCCATTGTCCTGGTGCTCCAGGGCCTTCAAAAGTGCGATAGGTTGTCAGGAAATTATATGTGTAATTTGTGCTCCTAGAATGCCGGACAGTACTACTTGGATGTTAGGCCTCTGTATGTGGCCAGGCTGTGAAAAAGTCTCACACATGTGGTATCACCATACTCAGGAGGAGTAGTAGAATGTGTTTTGGGGTGTAGTTGCAAGTATACATATGCTGTGTGAGAGAAATAACCTGTTAATACGTCAATTTGTAAAAAAAATTGACGTATACCTCCGGATCTGTCTTGGCATTCTCTGTTTTTGTTTTTTTTTCCCCCCCTTGGGGTATCTCTTATGTATCTCCTATATATTTCCTGGGTAGTCTCCTAGGTTTTGAACGTATACAGTATTAGACCTCCTCGTTTCCTGTTCTTGCTATACTTAATGTCATAATGTATTGTGATTAACATACCTCATCGTACAATAGTCTCTTCTGCTCTTTTTTTTTCTCTTTTTTTTTTTTTTTTCCCTTTCTTTCCTTCTTTCTATTATTATTATCTTGCATCAACTTATTGTGTTTCTTATGTGATTGTTTTTTGTTGCGAAAACCAAATAAAAATTAATTGAAGTAAAAAAAAAAAAAAAATCTTCATTTTGCAAAGAGTTGTGGGAAAAAATGACAACTTCAAAAAACTCACAATGCCCCTTATTAAATACCTTGGAATGTCTACTTTCCAAAAAGTTGTCATTTGGGGGGTATTTGTACTTTCCTGACTTTTTAGTGTCTCAAGAAATGAGATAGGCCTTCAGTACATCAGGTGTGGTCAAGTGTGATCAATTTTCAATGATTAGCACCATAACTTGTGGACTCTATAACTTTCACAAAGACCAAATAATATACACTTATTTGGGTTATTTTTACCAAAGATAAGTAGCTGTATAAATTTTGGCCAAAATTTGTGAAGAAAAATTACTCATTTGCTAAATTTTATGACAGAAACAAAGAAAAATGTGTTTTTTCACAATATTTTCAGTCTTTTTTTATTTATAAAAAAATAAAAAACCCAGTAGTGATTAAATACCATCAAAAGAAAGCTCTATTTGTGTGAAAAAAAGGACACAAATTGTTTATGGGTACAGTGTTGCATGACTGAGTAATTGTCATTCAAAGTGTGAGAGCGCTGAAAGCTGAAAATCAGTCTGGGCAGGAAGGGGGTGAAAGTGCACTGTAGGCAAGTGGTTAAGGCTCTCAAGTCGTCATAATATATCTCTACTACCAAAATAAAAGGTCCTGAGGAAGCAGACTTTATGAAATGTGTCGACTTCTTGGATGTTATTATTAAGATATTTCAAATTTGAAATAATTCAAATTCAAACTGATTTTTTGTTACATATCTGAACTTCCAAATTACAATAGTAACAAATTTAAATGAATCCGAGACAACAAAGCTAAATTTTGTACAATATTCAAATAGTTTTAGAATCCGAAAACTATTAGAATTCGAAAACGATTAAAAAAACGAATGTATTTAAATTTGAATAGTTTTCAGATTTGAATAGTTTTCTAATTCAAATTTGAATAGGTTTCCAAATTCAAATTTGAATAGTTTCGAATTCTAATAGAGAATACCATAGAATAGAAAATAAAGGAATAGAATAAAAAAGAATAGAAAATAAAAGAATATAATAGAGTAAAACAGAACAGAATACAAAAAAAATAGAATAGGAAAAAAAGGGATAGACTAGAAAAGAATATAGTAAAACAGAACAAAATATAATTGAAAATAAAAGAATAAAATAGAATAGAAAATAAAGAAATATAATAAAAACTAGAATATAAAGAATAAAACCCTCTTCTGAAATTCGAATTTCAAATAAAATAAATTCAAAGTTGAATACAATAGAAAATAATTGAATAGAATAGAAAAACAGAATATAATAAAATAGAATAAAACTTTCCGAATTTCGAATAGATAAATTCAAATTCCAATAGAAAAGAATAGAATAGAATAAAATAAAAATAATAAGTTTGAATATAATAGAAAATAAAAGAATAGAAAAGAATAACATAGAAAAAAACAATAGAATAGAAAGAATATAACCATATTCCAAAATTCTAATTTCAAACAGAATCAATGCTAATTCAAATAGAAAAGAATAGAATAAACAATAGAAAAGAATATAACAATATAACTATGTAGAGTAAAATTAAAACAGCGCTAGCATTTCATATAAATTGTGAATGCAATAATATTAATTAATATATAAATATATAAAAACAAACATGTATTACAAAAATTGGTGAACAATCCTTATTAGTGATGTGTCCAATAAAGTGCAAGGTTATTAATTAATATAAATGTAAAACCAGCATATATTGCAACAAATTGATAAAACAGTCCTTAAATAATAACGTGTCCAATAAAGTGCTCAGGTGCAGAAACCGATCGTTCAAACGGTGCTCAAGTCAGTGGCCAGACCCTCTAGGTTCCCTACTTACCACAAATATGAGTCTCAAGCGCTTTGGGGAATAAATATCCAAAACATACTACACTATTGGTCCTTTTCTCTTTTATCTGGGAGTAACGGAGGCCTAATTCAGAGCGATCCCATAGAAGGCATCTATAATCTTGGAATTATCCCTACTAAGAGCCTGGTTGCCAAAGTCATCTATGATCATATCAAGCGCTTGAGACTCATATTTGTGGTGAGTAGGGAACCTAGAGGGTCTGGCCACTGACTTGAGCATCGTTTGAACGATCGGTTTCTGCATCTGAGCACTTTATTGGACACGTTATTATTTAAGGACTGTTTTATCAATTTGTTGCAATATATGCTGGTTTTACATTTATATTAATTAATAACCTTGCACTTTATTGGACACATCACTAATAAGGATTGTTCACCAATTTTTGTAATATATGTTTGTTTTTATATATTTATATATTAATTAATATTATTGCATTCACAATTTATATGAAATGCTAGCGCTGTTTTAATTTTACTCTACATATTTCTCTAAGATTAACTTAGATGCACAGCAGCTGCATTAATTAAATTTGTAACACAGATATTGAGTTATTTAGCACTAGTAGCGCGGGTTTTAAATGTAATTTATTTCATAGCAATATAACTGTTTTCCAAAATTCAAATTTCGAATAGAAAAAATTCTGATTTTGAATAGAATAAATTAAAATTCAAAGAGAATAGTAAATAATAGAATATAATAGATAGTATAGAACAGAAAAAAATAGAATATAAAAAAGACTAGAATGGTATGAAATTGAAAGAATATAACCATCTTCCAAAATTCAAATTTTGAATAAAATTCAATTCGAATTTGAACAGTTTTAAATTTTCCGAATTTGAGCAAATTTGGAAAATTTTAATCAATTCAAATTCGAATAAACTTAACGAATTCAAAATTAAATTAAGCAAATTTAACTAAACTAAATTATGTATATACTGAATAGTAACTAAACAAATTTTTCCATTATGCACATGTCTATTTGAGAAAGTGCTGTGCCTAGCATGAAATACATCTACCAGACCTAGCATTGTAAAATGATGCCGGCAGAGATGCTTCCTCCCTCCGGGCTGACTTCATATGACGTCTGCCTGTTCTCGCCGCTCCCCTGCACCCCTGGGGGCACGCAACGCGCCAATCGGAGGTGAGGCGTGTCTCTCGGGACACAGCCCATCCCCGATTAGTGTAAAGAGCCAATAAAAAATGTCTCTTTACCATGTGACCAGCTGTGTCCAATCACAGCCAGCTAGATTGCTTTAAAAAAGGCCTGGATTCTTTCTTAGGTGTACATAATATAAATGGGTACTAAATTTTTTTTTTAGGTAAAGTTGACCCAGGGAATATCCGATTGCCTCTCGGGGGATCACGAAGGAATTTTTTGTCCCCTGCTGCAGCAAATTGGATCATGCTTTGATGGGGTTTATTTTTTCCTTCCTCTGGATCAACAGCGGGTATAGGATTGTGTATATGGGATTGTATGGTTGGGTTTTCAATACTGTTTTTTTTTTTGAACCGGATGGACTTGTGTCTTTTTTCAACCTGACTAACTATGTAACATGCACTGTACTTGTGCAGAGCGGTGATCGGGGAAGGAAAGTGTCACTCTTACACAGTCCATCCCCATTGAGGGTAAAGAGCCAATGACATTACATGACTGGCTGTGTACCTGAGTACCTGCCACCAGCCCATCAGGTACTCTGATGACAGGTACTCGGGTACCCTGATGGGCTGGGGACAGGTTCTCGGGTACTCTGATGACAGGTACTCGGGTACTCCGATGACAGGTACTCTGAGTACATCTGATTGTCATTGGCGTGCCCGAGTACCTGTCATATTAACCGTGTACCTGTCATCGTATTAACTGTGTACCTGTCATCAGAGTACCCGAGTACCTGTCTCCAGCCCAGAGTACCCGAGTACCTGTCTTCAGCCTAGAGTGCCTGAGTACCTATCTGCAGCCCATCAGATTACCCGAGTATCTGTCTCTAGCCAGTCAGAGTACCTCTCTGCAGCTCATCAGTGTACCTGAGTACTAGTGATCGACCAATATTGTTTTTTCGTTGCCGATACCGATATTTTGGCGATCTCATATCGGTATCGGCTGATATTGGCCAATATTTTTGCACATTTAAAATTTTGCAAAATAAACACAAATTTCGACACAAATCTGTTACTGAACATGTTAATCTTTATTTATTAACATTTTTAATATTAAGGGCTCGTTCTTCACACCTTAAATGCATGAAAACTGATAGGAAAAGTGCAGTTGCAGGGACATCAGTTTCACATCATCTGATTGTGCATTAATGCATAATTAACTGCTGCAGTAGTGCACTCACTCACTGCAATAATTTTAGCGCAGTCAGTGCAAAACTGCTAGAAAAAAAGCTAGACAACAGCTAGACATTGGATTGGAGTCAGTTGACTACCTCTGCAGTAGGGCACTCACTGTAACTACTGCAGTCAGTGCAAAACTGCTAGAAAAAAAAGTTAGGCAACAGCTAGACAGTGGATTGGATTGGAGTCAGTGGACTACCTCTGCAGTAGGGCACTCACAGCAACTACTGCAGTCAGTGCAAAACTGCTAGGAAAAAAATCTAGGCAATAGCTACACAGTGGATTGGACTGGAGTCAGTGGACTACCTCTGCAGTATGGCAGTCACTGCAACTACTACAGTCACTGCAAAACTGCTTGAAAAAAACTAGGCAACAGCTAGACAGTGGATTGAATTGGAGTCAGTGGACTACCTCTGCAGTAGGGCACTCAACAGCAACTACTGCAGTCAGTGCAAAACTGCTAGAAAAAAAAGCTAGGCAATAGCTACACAAAGATAGGCAACACAACAGCTACAAAGCGGATTGGACTGGAGTAAGTGGAATACCTCTGCAGTCTGCAGTATGGCACTCAGTGCAACTACTGCAGTCAGTGCAAAACTGCTAGGAAAAAAAGCTAGGCAATAGCTACACAGTGGATTGGACTGGAGTCAGTGGACTACCTCTGCAGTATGGCAGTCACTGCAACTACTACAGTCAGTGCAAAACTGCTAGAAAAAAGCTAGACAGTGGATTGGAGTGGACACTACTACACTTATCAATACTCCCAGTTACAGTCAGGTCCATAAATATTGGGACATCGGCACAATTCTAATCCTTTTGGCTCTATACACCACCACAATGGATTTGGAATGAAACAAACAAGATGTCCTTTAACTGAAGACTTTCAGCTTTAATTTGAGGGTATTTACATCCAAATCAGGTGAACGGTGTAGGAATTACAACAGTTTGTATATGTGCCTCCCACTTTTCAAGGGACCAAAAGTAATAGGACAGATTAACAATCTTAAATCAAACTTTCACTTTTTAATACTTAATTACAGCCTGAAGTCTGGAACGCATAGACATCACCAGACGCTGGGTTTCATCCCTGGTGATGCTTTGCCAGGCCTCTACTGCAACTGTCTTCAGTTCCTGCTTGTTCTTGGGGCATTTTTCCTTCAGTTTTGTCTTCAGCAAGTGAAATGCATACTCAATCGGATTCAGGTCAGTTGACTGACTTGGCCATTGCATAACATACCACTTCTTTCCCTTAAAAAACCCTTTGGTTAATTTTGCAGTATGCTTCGGGTCATTGTCCATCTGCACTGTGAAACGCCGTCCAATGAGTTCTGAAGCATTTGGCTGAATATGAGCAGATAATATTGCCCGAAACACTTCAGAATTCATCCTGCGGCTTTTGTCAGCAGTCACATCATCAATAAATACAAGAGAACCAGTTCCATTGGCAGCCATACATGCCCATGCCATGACACTACCACCACCATGCTTCACTGATGAGGTGGTATGCTTTGGATCATGAGCAGTTCCTTTCCTTCTCCATACTCTTCTCTTCCCGTCACTCTGGTAAAAGTTGATCTTGGTCTCATCTGTCCATTGGATGTTGTTCCAGAACTGTGAAGGCTTTTTTAGATGTTGTTTTGCTACCTCTAATCTGGCCTTTCTGTTTTTGAGGCTCACCAATGGTTTACATCTTGTGTTGAACCCTCTGTATTCACTGGTGAAGTCTTCTCTTGATTGTTGACTTTGACACACATACACCTACCTCCTGATCAAGTGTTCTTGATCTGGCCAACTGTTGTGAAGGGTGTTTTCTTCACCAGGGAAATAATTATTCGGTCATCCACCACAGTTGTTTTCCATGGTCTTCTGGGTCTTTTGAGGTTGCTGAGCTCACCGGTGCGTTCTTTCTTTTTAAGGATGTTCCAAACAGTTGATTTGGCCACACCTAATGTTTTTGCTATCTCTCTAATGTGTTTGTTTTGTTTTTTTTCAGCCTAATGATGGCTTGCTTCACTGATAGTGACAGCTCTTTGGATCTCATATTGAGAGTTGACAGCAACAGATTCCAAATGCAAGCAGCAGACTTGAAATTAACTCTGATCCTTTTATCTGCTCCTTCTAAATGGTATAATGAGAAATAAAACACATCTGGCCATGGAACAGCTGAGCAGCCAATTGTCCCATTACTTTTGGTCCTTTAAAAAGTGGGAGGCACATATACAAACTGTTGTAATTCCTACACCTTTCACTTAAATTGAATGTAAATACCCTCAAATTAAAGCTGAAAGTCTGCAGTTAAAGCACATCTTCTTTGTTTCATTTCAAATCCATTGTGGTGGTGTATAGAGCCAAAAAGATTAGAATTGTGTTGATGTCCCAATATCTATGGACCTGACTGTAAGTAGAACAATATTATACTGCAGAAAGCAGAACATTTCAGCATGTCCATGGTCACCTGTTAAATGGCTTCTGTTTTGTTCATATAATGCTGCCACTTCATAAACATGCTCAGGAGGAGAGAGGAGCAGAGAGAGAGAGGTATCTTCTAGCATGGGAAGAAAGTCTTTTGTAGCATGCCTCATTTTCTTTCCACCACTGAAGAGGATGACTTCTTCTGTCAATTACGGGTTCCTTCAAATAGAGATGAAGTTCATCATCCAGGCTCATTATTGCAGATTCAGAAGAAATTGTATCCTCCACATGAGGCCCCAATAAAACACTGAAAATGCCCTGATCAATTCCACCACGATGAAGAAGATTCTCTTCTGTTCGTTGACGTATTTTTGGACATTTTTCTGTTTTTGCTGCATGCTGCTCTTTCAGATTATAAAAATAGTGTTCTGGACTTTTCGGTAGGAACCTCCTGCACCTCCTGTTTATTATCTTCTGTCAGCCATTGTTTTGCCTTAGCCAATACATCATCAGAAGAGAAAGCATGGTTCTTGTATCGGGATTCAAAAGTCTTGCAAGCACAACATTTTTAATTTCTTCATGCTTCTCAAAACATATATCAATTAAAGCTCTGACAGACCATCATTTGAAAGTTGGAGGGTGTTTTGTGCCATGACACTGAGGTCTGACATATCAGCAAGCCTCATTCCTTTCTGCAGGTTTGCTCCAGTGTCTCGAAGTAGCACACGCATCACTCAGTCTTTGTTGATTCCCCAGTCTTCAAGCATACCTAGAAACATTACTCTACTGTACTCAGTGTGGGATCCTTACATCACTTTTGTATTCAACACCAATTGCCTTTTTGTCCATCCGCTGTCAATGAAGTGGCATCATTAGTGACTCTGACTCTGTTTGTCCTGACCAGCAGTCACTCGTGAATGAGAGTGAGTTGCCAGCACTCTCTGGTTGCAGCATAGCCTTTACTTTGTCAATGACATTTTGGTGAATCTTTCCCAGCATTTCCGTTCAATAATACTTCTCACTCTTCAGTGTGTAGCTTGGCTCAAGTATGGACATCAACCGCTTAAATCCTGAGTCAGACACCATTGTAAATTGCTGGTTATCAGTGACATTCATCTCTGTGATTACTCTGTCCAGCAGTTGGGATCTTCCATCTGACAGTGACACCTGTTTTTTTTTTTTCAGAAACATATCTGTTATTGTTGCCTGGGATAGTGGAGGAGGTATTTCAAAATTAAATTGATATTCGTTTTGTTTTTTCTGTGCTGCATGATATAATTCAATATGATGAACTTTTAGATGGGCACAAAGATTTGAGGTATTTTTGTTTTTTGCAGTTACTGATCCCATGCTTATATTGTTTGTGCATGTGTTGCACACTGCTGCTTTTCCTGGAGAAGGTTGAGACGAAAAATAGTCCTAGACCACACTTTTACTTTTTCTCTGCTCATCCATCTCCATTGCAATTTGAAAGAGACAAAAAATAAAAAAAATGGCTTGCTGGCACCCTGTTGTGGGTCGGTCGGTGGCTGAAGCCTGGCAGTGTGGGTTGCTTGCTGGCACCCTGTTGCGGGTTGGTGGCTGACGCCTGGCAGTGTGGGTGGCTTTCTGGCACCCTGTTGCGGGTTGGTGGCTGACACCTGGCAGTGTGGGTGGCTTGCTGGCACCCTGTTGCGGGTTGGTGGCTGACACCTGGCAGTATGGGTGGCTTGCTGGCTGGCACCCTGTTGTGGGGTGGCTGGCTGCTGTCACCTTGTTGTGAGTCGGTGGCTGATTCCTGGCAGTGTGTTTGGCTTGGTGTCACCCTGTTGTGGGCGGGGGGGGCTTGCTGGAAAACTATGGTGGGGGGGCTTGCTTGGTGTCACCCTGTTGTGGTTGGCTGGCTTGCTGGAACACTGTGGTTGGTGGCTGGCTTGCTGGAACACTGTGGTGGGTGGCTGGCTTGGTGTCACCCTGTTGTGGGTGGCTGGCTTGCTGGAACACGGTGGTGGGTGGCTGGCTTGGTGTCACCCTGTTGTGGGTGGCTGGCTTGCTGGAACACCGTGGTGGGTGGCTGGCTTGGGGTTACCCTGTTGTGGGTGGCTGGTTTGCTGGAACACTGTGGTGGGTGGCTGGCTTGGTGTCTCCCTGTTGTGGGTGGCTGGCTTGCTGGAATACTGTGGTGGGTGGCTGGCTTGGTGTCACCCTGTTGTGGGTGGCTGGCTTGGTGTCACCCTGTTGTGGGTGGCTGGCTTGCTGGATCACTGTGGTTGGTGGCTGGCTTGCTGGAACACTGTGGTGGGTGGCTGCCTTGCTGTCACCCTGTTGTGTGTCGGTGACTGACGCCTGGCAGTGAGGGTAGCTTGCTGAGTTGCTGGCACCCTGTTGTGAGTCGGTGGCTGACGCCTGGCAGTGTGGGTGGCTTGCTTGCTGGCACCCTGTTGTGGGTCGGTGGCTGACGCCTGGCAGTGTGACTGGCTTGGTGTCACCTTGTTGGTGGGTGGCTGGCTTGCTGGAACACTGTGGTGGGTGGCTTGCTTGGTGTCACCCTGTTGTGGGTGGCTGGCTTGCTGGAACACTATGGTTGGTGGCTGACTTGCTGGAACACTGTGGTGGGTGGCTGGCTTGGTGTCACCCTGTTGTGGGTGGCTGGTTTGCTCAAAAACTGTGGTGGGTTGCTGGCTTAGGGGTCACCCTGTTGTGGGTGACTGGCTTGCTTGGAACACTGTGATTGGTGGCTGGCTTGCTGGAACACTGTGGTGGATGGCTGGCTTGGTGTCACCCTGTTGTGGGTGGCTGGCTTGCTGGAACACTGTGGTGGGTGGCTGGCTTGGTTTCACCCTGTTGTGGGTGGCTGGCTTGCTGGAACACTGTGGTGGGTGGCTGGCTTGGTGTCACCCTGTTGTGGGTGGCTGGCTTACTGAAACACTGTGGTGGGTGGCTGACTTGGGGTCACCCGGCTGTGGGTGGCTGACTTGCTGGAACACTGTAGTGGGTGGCTGACTCGCTGGAACACTGTGGTGAGTGGCTGGCTTGGTGTCACCCTGTTGTGGGTGGCTGGCTTGCTGGAACACTGTGGTGGGTGGGTGGGTGTCTGGCTTGCTGGAACACTCTGGTGGGTGGCTGGCGTGGTGTCACCCTGTTGTGGGTGGCTGGCTTGCTGGAAGACTGTGGTGGGTGGCTGGCTTGGTGTCACCCTGTTGTGGGTGGCTGGCTTGGTGTCACCCTGTTGTGGGTGGCTGGCTTGCTGAACACTGTGGTGGGTGGCTGGCTTGGGGGTCACCCTGTTGTGGGTGGCTGGCTTGCTGGAACACTGTGGTAGGTGGCTGGCTTGGTGTCACCCCGTTGTGGGTGGCTTGCTTGCTGGAACACTGTGGTGGGTGGGTGGCTGGCTTGCTGGAACACTGTGGTGGGTGGCTGGCTGGCTGGCTTGCTGGAGCACTGTGGTGGGTGGCTGGCTTGGGGTCACCTTGTTGTGGGTGGCTGGCTTGCTGGAACACAGTGGTAGGTGGCTGGCTTGGTGTCACCCCGTTGTGGGTGGCTTGCTTGCTGGAACACTGTGGTGGGTGGGTGGCTGGCTTGCTGGAACACTGTGGTGGGTGGCTGGCTTGCTGGAGCACTGTGGTGGGTGGCTGGCTTGGGGTCACCTTGTTGTGGGTGGCTGGCTTGCTGGAACACAGTGGTAGATGGCTGGCTTGGTGTCACCCCGTTGTGGGTGGCTTGCTTGCTGGAACACTGTGGTGGGTGGCTGGCTTGCTGGAACACTGTGGTGGGTGGATGGCTGGCTGGCTTGCTGGAACACTGGTGGGTGGCTGGCTTGGGGTCACCCTTTTGTGTGGGTGGCTGGCTTGGTGTCACTCACCCTGGCCTGTTGTGGGTGGCTGGCTTGCTGGAACACTGTGTGGTCACAGTGGTGGGTGGCTTGCTTGGTGTCATCTGGGTGGCTTGTTTGCTTGCTGGAACCCTGTTGTGGGGTGGGTGGCTGGCACCCTGTTGTGGGGTGGGTGGGTGGCTTGATGCTGGCCTGGCACCCTGTTCTGTTGGGTCGGATGGCATACGGCTGGCACCCTGTGATGGGTGGCTGAGGCCAGGGCCTGTGGGTGGATGGCTGCCACCGTGTGCACCATGACCAGACTGCAGCTGGCTGCACACAAGGCTGTCCGAAGCGTAAGAGGCGGTCTTAAGATCGAGAACGTGTGCAGTGCACGGTGAAATGATGTCACGTATGGGCCGCGCATGAGTGGGAGGTGGTCTTAGAAGACAGAACGTGTGCAGCGCAACATATGCAATGATGTCACGAAAATATCAGCAATATCGGTAACTTCAGAGGCAGATTCCGATATATTGGGGAAAGTGCATACCGACCCCTGATATATTGGTGTTGCCAATAATCGGTCGATCCCTACTGAGTACCTATCTGCAGCCCATGCCTCATAGATTATGTGTTGGAGTGTTTGCTTTCCAAAATGGGGTCATTTTGTGAGCGTTTCCATTGTCCTGGTGCTCCAGGGCCTTCAAAAGTGTGATAGGTTGTAATGCAATTGGATATGTAATTTATGCTCCTAGAATGCCTGAAAGTGCTTCTTGGATGTTGGGCCTCTGTATGTGGCCAGGACGAGTAGCAGAATGTAATTTTTGCTATGTATATGCTATGTGTTAGACATATCTTATAAATTGACAACTTTGTGAAAAAAAAAAAGATTTCATTTTCTTTCCACATTTTCCAAAAACTTGTGGGAAAAAAATGACATGTTCAAAAGACTCATTATGCCTCATAGAATATACGTTGGGGTGTTTGCTTTCCAAAATGGGGTCATTTTGTGGGTAATTCCATTGTCCTGGTGCTCCAGGGCCCTCAAATGTGTGATAGGTCGTTAGGAAACGATATGTGTAATTTTTGCTCATAGCAGACCTGACGGAGCTCCTTGCATGTTGGGCTTCTGTATGTGGCCAGGCTGTGTAAAAGTCTCACACGTGGTATTGCCACACGTGGTATTGCTCAGGAGGCGTAGCAGAATGTATTTTGGGGTGTAATTGCAAGTATGCATATATGGTGTGAGAGAAAAACTTGTTGTTATGACAGTTTTGTTTAGAAAAAAAATGTATTTTTTTTTTCAAATTTTTCGCTCTTTTTTTACTTATATCGCAAAAAATAACAAACCCAGTGGTGGCTAAAAGAAAGCTCTTTTTGTGTGAAAAAAATGTGATTAGGGTACAGCCTTACATGACTATCATTCAATGTGTGAGAGCGCTGAAAGCTAAAAATTGGTCTGGTCAGGAAGGGGGTGAAAACAGAAAATTTATATCAATACTTACCGTAATTTTCCTTTCCTGATGGACTCCATGGCAGCACACGTATGGGTAGGCTCCGCCTCCTCTCCTACCCTATAGGACCCCACTCCCATAAATCTTTGCTCCATACCAGGAGCCGTGTTCCATAAATAGACTACTCCAGCAGATGGGAGGGGACTCCTGCTGCCATGGAGTCCATATGGAAAGGAAAATTACGGTAAGTATTGATATAAATTTTCAGTTTTCCTGACAGACTCCATGGCAGCACACGTATGGGAAATAACTAGCCATACACACCCGGGCGGGTAACTGCTGGTTTAACAGAAAATAGGTTTAATTTGCACCGTCAACAGACAAAACTTTTAAACCAAAATTGACCAAAGACAAAGAAGCCGGTTCAACACAGTGATGCGACATGAAGGTATTGATTGATGACCAAGAAGCCGCTCTGCAAATCACGTCAGGAGCTACATGAAGAGAAGCTGCCCATGATGTAGAGATCCCTCTAGTGGAATGAGCCCTCACTACCTCTGGAGGAGCCAGTCCCTTGGCTCTATATGCCCACTAGATGGTCTGAACTATCCAACTCACTATAGATCTTAAAGGAAGTTTGTTTGCCTTTGTTTTTCTCGTGGATGAGGACAAAAAGATGGTCTGACTGGCGAAAAGGAGCCGTGGTCTCCAGATATAGCCGTAAAGTTTTCCCCACATCCACAGGATGAATAGAATTTTCATTCTGAGATTTGAACGTAGGCAGGGCAATCTCCTGGTTGACATGGAAGACCGACGTTACCTTTGGATTGGAGCCAAGCATCGGAACCAATACTACCCGGTCAGGAAAAAACGTAAGGAATGGTTCCTTGTAGCCCAAGGCACTGAGTTGGGAAACCCGTTTGGCTGATGTAATAGCCACTAGAAAGGCAGTCTTCATTGAGATATTTTTAAGGAAGAACAGATCCTCCTGATTCAACGTGACTGAGGAAAGAAAATCCAAAACCGTAGGAAGATCCCACTTAGGAAACCTGGGTTTTCTAGGAGGTCTTAGCCTGGTAGCACCTCTGAAGAACTGGCGAACCAGAGAGTGTTTCGCCCATGCAGTCCCAGTAAAAGCCGAAATGGCTGAGATTTGGACTCGAAAAGAACTTACTGCCAATGACAGAAAGGCTGGACAAACTTAACACAAACAAATCACCAGGCCCGGATGGCGTACATCCGAGAGTACTCAAGGAACTCAGTAAGGTTATATCCAGACCACTGTTCCTGATCTTTGCGGACAGTATTAGGACAGGAGATGTACCAGGGGAGTGGAGGAAAGCAAACGTGATTCCGATATTCAAAAAGGGTCAGAGGCATATACCGGGAAATTATAGGCCGGTCAGTCTGACATTAGTAGTATGTAAACTTCTGGAGGGGATGATAAGGGACTATATCGTAGAGTTTGCTAAGGACAACAGCATCATCAGTAGTAACCAGTACGGGTTCACAAATGGGCGTTCTTGTCAAACCAATCTCTTAACATTCTACGAGGAGGTGAGCTGCGAGCTAGATAGGGGCAAACCAGTGGATGTGGTGTACCTAGATTTCGCTAAGGCGTTTGATACAGTTCCCCACAAGCGCTTAATTTATAAAATAAGGTCTGCAGGTATCGACAGCAGGGTTTGCTCTTGGATATGGAACTGGCTAAAAGGGCGTGTCCAAAGGGTGGTAATAAACAGCGCATACTCAGACTGGTCTGAGATAGTAAGCGGGGTCCCCCAAGGCTCAGTCCTAGGACCAACCTTGTTCAATTTATTCATAAACAGCATTGAGGACGGGATCAGTAGTTCGATATCAGTTTTTGCTGATGACACAAAATTAGGCAGGGCAATAACTGCACAGCAAGAAGCAGATATCCTACAGAATGACCTGGACAAAATAACGGAGTGGGCAACGACTTGGAAAATTAGGTTTAACGTGGAGAAGTGTAAGGTTTTGCACTTGGGGACTAGAAACATAAAAGCACAATACACGTTAGGAGGGGAACCCTTGGGGGAATCAAAAATGGAGAAGGATCTGGGAGTCTTGGTTGATGATAGACTAGGCAACAGCATGCAATGTCAAGTGGCGGCTACCAAGGCTAGCAGAATATTAGCATGCATAAAGAAAGGGATGTTTTCCAGAGATAAGACTATAATCCTTCCACTTTATAAAACTCTGGTCCGACCTCATCTGGAGTATTCTGTCCAGTTCTGGTCGCCAGTCCTCAGAAGAGATGTGTTGGAGCTGGAGAGAGTACAGAGAAGGGCAACTAAACTAATTAGGGGATGGGAGGACCTTGATTATGAAGAGCGTCTCCAATCGCTTGATTTATTCTCCCTGGAGAAGAGACGCCTGAGGGGGGACATGATAGCAATTTTTAAAGATCTCAATGGGGATCTCAGCTTAGAAAAAAAGCTGTTCAGTCGAAGCGATTGCATGAGGACTCGGGGCACACAATGCGATTAGAGGAGAAGCGTTTTAACCTCAGGCAACATGGGGGGTTCTTTACTGTTAGGGCTACAAGACTGTGGAATTCTCTACCACAAGAAGTGGTTTCTGCGGGTAGTATGGTGGCTTTCAAAAGACTATTAGACGTACATCTCAAGGATCAGAACATTTAGGGGTATGTGAGATGATTACAGCCACACACACCTACACAGGTTGAACTGGATGGACTATTGTCTTTATTCAACCTCACCTACTATGTAACTATGTAGATCCAGCCCGGACTGGAGAAAGCCTAAAATATCCTAGATTCCTGGGTCGGTAACAGAACCAGGTCTGCTATCCACATAATCCTTAAATTTGGACCAGATTCTTTCATAAACTTTGTTGGTGCTGGGTCTTCTGGCACTCATCATTGTAGAGATCGCCTCGTTTGGACAACCTAAAGCTTTGTCTTTCCCTTTCAAAAGCCATACCATGAGATGAAGCTGTGCTGGGCAGGGATGAAGAATAGGCCCTTGGGACAGAAGGTCCGGTCTGGCTGGCAGAGGTACCGGGTCCCGACAGCTCAGCTGGAGCAACAGAGGGAACCACTGTCTCTTTGGCCAGAAGGGGAGAATCGCTACGATCTCCACTCTCTCCGTCCTGAGTCTCTGAAGAAACTTGAATATGACTGGCACTGGGGGAAACGCGTAAGCTCTGTGAAAGCTCCAATGATCCATCAGGGCATCTACCCCATAGGCCTGGGGATAACACCACCTCGTATAGAATTTCTCTAGTTTGGCATTGCTTGGAGATGCGAATAGATCTACCTCCGGACGGATCCTAGAGACATGACCCACCTGAAGGTCTCTGGATGAAGTGACCACTCATTGTTGTCCAGAACAGACCTCGAAAGGAAGTCTGCCTGGACGTTCTGGACACCTGGAAGGTAGGCGGCCGACAGGTTGGATAGATGTCTTTGAGCCCAATCCATAATTGGTTTCACTTCTTTCAGAAGAGAAGAACTGCGGGTGCCTCCTTGTCTCTTGATGTAGGCGACAGCTGTCGTATTGTCCAGTCTTAGGAGGACCGAGGCATCGGTCGCCAGATGCTGAAAGGCCTGGAGAGCACAGAACGCTGCCCGAAGCTCCAGTACATTCGAGACCACCCCGTGGGCAGGGAAATCCCAACTGCCCTGGGCCACCTCCGACAGGCAGTGCGCTCCCCACCCCGTCCTGCTGGCGTCCGAAGTCACGACCAACCAGGATGCTGGAATGATCGAATGGCAATTTAAGAGATTTTCCCGCTGTAGCCGCCAGGTTAAGCTTTCCCTCATGGACGCTGTTATCCAAATGAGGACTTCTGGACTCTCGAAACTCCACTGTTGGAGGAATCCCATCTGAAAGGGCCTCATCCTCCACTGTGCCCACTTCACCATGGGAGCCGTGGAGACCATGGTCCCAATTATCTTCATGCACTGGGACGCACGGAGATGAGAGGCTGATAATGCCGGACGAATCCTGCTGCGAATTATCGAAATCTTCCCCAATGGAAGGGAGATAGTGCCTCTGGAAGTGTCAAAGAGGGCCCCTAGGAAGACCAACGACTTAGTGGGTTCCAGATGGCTTTTTTCCAAGTTCAGGAGCCACCTGAACTCTTGAAGGGTGGAAATTACTTGAGCCTTGTGATGCAGAATTTGATCTTGGTGTCTTGACAGAAGAAGCAAATCGTCCAAGTAATGGTAAAGACGAATCCCTTTTGCTCTGATTAGGGCTACCACAGCCAGTAAGATCTTTGAAAAGAATCGAGGTGATGTGGTAAGCCCCAAAAGGGAGACAGGTAAACTGAAGATGCACCTGACCCACTGCGAATCAAAGAAATTTCTGCATTTCTGTTGCGACTGGAACGTGAAAGTAAGCATCTTTCAGATCTATGAATATCATCCAATCCTCTGGCTACACCACTTGACGAATTGTGAAAAGTGTCTCCATCCTGAACCTCTCTTTCTTGATGAAGGTGTTTAGGTGTGTTAGATCTATAACCGGCCTCCAAGAGCCGCTTTTCTTCAAGACCATGAAGAGCGGAGAGTAAATGCCTTAGAACCTTTCCTCGGTTGGGACAGGCACTGCTGCACCCTGGGCAACCAGGGATTCTACAAATGATAGAAGAGTCCACTTCTTTTCTTCTGAACGGGGTAAGGCCGTAGGAATGAAACAAAGAATAGGACTTTTGTCGAAGATCCACACATGCCCGTGTGATACGGCTCTGACAGTCCACTGATCTTCGACCAAGGCTGCCCAGACGTGCGCAAATTGAAGTAAGCGTGCGCCTACCCGCACTGTCTGGACAGGCTCGATATCAAAAGGATTTAGTTGCCTCTCGGCCTCCAGAAGATTTCCCTTTGGAGAATTTTTGCCCCGTAGACTGAGGGCGCTTCCAGTTCTTCCTAAACTCACGGCCAGGCCTGTAGAAACGAGCCTCTCTGGTACGATTGGGATTTTGCCTGTTTTGAGGTCTTCTCTGGTCTATCAACCAGCGATCCTGGGGAAGGAACCACGATTTACCACCAGTGGCACGGGTAATAGCACTGTCCAGTTTATTACCAAAGAGAGAAGAACCCTCAAAGGGGATTCTACACCAAGCCTGTTTAGAGGCAGGATCAGCCAACCAGGGACGCAACCACAAGGCGCACTTGGCCGTGACAGAGGACAGCATGACCCGCGCCACCAAGCGGATGATATCAATGGATGCCTCCCCCAAGAAAGCCATTGCCAGCCTCAACTCTTGAATGGCCGAGCTCCTTGCCACCTCTTTGGAGACACTCTGAAGTGTAGCCTGCACGTTGTCCACCCAGGCTTCCATCGCCTTGGATGTGGCTGCCAATGCCAGGGCCGGCTTACAAGCCATACCTTCGGAGAGATAAATCTTTTTTAAGATCTGTGTCGATCCACCTGTCAAGAGCATTTTTGAAGGAAACTGAGTCTTCTAATGGTAAGGTCACGTGCTTCACCAACCTCATCAAGGCCGCATCCACCGTGGGAGCAGAATCTAGATGTTTCACTTTATCATTCTTAAAGGGATACATCCTGGAGATCTTGGATGACAGAGAGCTTCTTTTTTCAACTCCCTGCCACTCATCTGTAATATTTTCTCCCAATTCCCCCAGAAGAGGAAAATGGGAACGCTCTTTCTTAAGATGCTTGAAATATTTATTTTGCTTAGCTGGGGACTCTGCTGGATCTTCCCACTTTAGTGCCTCCTTAACCGATTTAACTAGCGGTGGGACCATTGCAGGTTCAAAACCTACATTCTGGTCTTCCAAATCATCCTCGCTGTCTATAGAATCTTCTGAAAAGTGACTCGGTTGAGAAGTACCTGGCTCCAATTCATCTCTTGGAGGGGGCCCAGGAGCCTTTGAAGAGTGACCAGACAGCCTACCAGGATCCTAATCTCTGAGGGATTCCTGTACGATCGGCCTGACCATAGACTCCACTGGTTGTACAGTGTCTTGCTTCTCCTTTAGTACCTTGGAATAACAGGCATCACATAAGGATCTATCCTCAGGGACACGGGCTCTGCAGCCCCAGCATGACTTCCCTGAACCGCGGTCAGAATGGCGGTGCGACTGAACTGGTAGTGTCTGCATGACGCTTAGACCTATGACCAGATTTTGATGAAGAGTGTCGGTGGACTGAAGGAGATTGATCCTTTGATCCAGAAATGGGACGTTGGTCAGACCTAAAGGGGCTGAATAGAGGAAAAAAACAGGGAAAACACACTTAGGCTCCACACACAACCAGCCAACGCAAGCAGGTAAGGGTAAGGTAACTAGCTTACCTGTTGCACAGGGACTGGCCACCGGGGGGGAAGCATCCATTGCAGATAGAAGCACAGCCTGCAACAGGAAGAAAGTAAGCATACATGTACTAACTTTTGTCTTCACACCAACCCCCCAAACCCCAAATAGCCACTGGTTCAAAGCATGACTCACCACTAAGGAGCAGACAGACAGCATGGGGAAGCCACCGCAGCGCCACAGACATCCCACTGAAAACAGCTTTGACAGCTGCTTAAATCTCCCGGGAGCCGCGAAGCCACGCCCCCATCGACGCAATAGCGTCATAGGAGATCAGGAGCAGTGCGCGCGCATGCGTGAACGAAGCCAGAGCCAAGCCTCATCCTGGACGACCCATCGGAGGTCCGGAGAAGCAGGGGGAGGAGCCTAAGCGGCGATCTGGAACGCAGGAGTGCTCCAGCCGCAAACAAACAGGAGATACAATGACCAAAGAAAGTTTTATACTTTACCACCATGATGAAAGCCGAACAGTCTCAGGCCTGGATAAATACACGTGTGTGTGACAGGGCATCAGGGCCTATCCGCTAAATAGCAAGGATGTATTGGCCAACAATGCAGCCCACCTCTCATGCAGGATTTACGGCATCTTCAGCATCAAGACAATATTCCCTGGGTCCACCCGATAAATATCGAGATTGCTGGACATAAAACAGGAGGCATCCGACAACAGGAAGGTCCACAAGCCACCAGGTCGCCTGAAACCGATAGGTATCCTATAAGGTAAGACTTCCTTCTTGCAGGAGGAGGACAAAAAAGGAACACGGCTCCTGGTATGGAGCAAAGATTTATGGGAGTGGGGTCCTATAGGGTAGGAGAGGAGGCGGAGCCTACCCATATGTGTGCTGCCATGGAGTCTGTCAGGAAAGTGCCCTTTATGGAATTGGTTAATAAAGGTACATTACTAATTTTCATCTCGGTGCATGGTGTTCCTTTTGCTGGCACAATTGATATTTTCAGTGAGAAAAGTCCAGCCACCACCTGAGATGTACAGTAATTATGGAGCCTAATATCACCAGGAGGAGCATGTGGTATGTTTAACCACTTGCCGTCTGCTCACGTTGAGCCTACTGCGGCAAAGTGGTTCGTTATCGTCTGACGACGTAGACCCACGTCGTCAGAGACTCCCCTTTCTCGGCGGCGCGCGCGCGCCGCCGGAGGCTCGCCCCCGCTGTATTCAGTCACAGCAGGAGTCGGGCCAGGGGAGGAGCAGCGGCGATCGCCGCTGCTCTTCCCTGATCGTCAGGGAATCGAGTGTGGAGATCCGCCCACCTGTGTAAACACAAGCGGGCGGATCTCTGAAGTGACAGGCAGGGTCAGATTGCAGGGTTCAGCATAGTTGAACCCTCGATCTGTCCTTGTGTCACACAGTCACCTCCCCCCCACACGTTAGTAAGCACCAGGCATACATTAACCCCTCCCTCTCCAATAATATTAACTCCTTCCCTGCCAGTGTCATTTTTACAGTAACAGTGCATATATATAGCACTGATTACTGCAGTAATGTCACTGGTACCCCCAAAAGTGTCAAAAATGTTAGTCAAGGGTCCGATCTGTCCGCCGCAATGTCGCAGTCCCGCAAAAAAAATCGCCGATCGCTGCCATTACGCGTTAAAAAAAAAAACACAAAAAATGACAGAAATCTTTCCCTTTGTTAGTAAACGCAATAACTTTTGCGCAAACCAATCAAAATACGCTTATTGTGTTTTTTTTACCAAACATAGGTAGCATAAAACAAATTGGCCAAAAATTTAAAAAAAAATTGATTTTTTCATTTTTTTGGGGGGGAATTTCATATAAAAAATTTGAAAAATATTGTTATTTTTTCAAAATAAACGCTCTTTTTTTTGTTTATAGCGCAAAAAGTAAAAATCGCACAGGTGATCAAATACCACCAAAAGAAAGCTCTATTTGTGGGAAAAAAAGGACGTAAATTTTGTTTGGGTACAGCGTCACACGACAGCGCAATTGTCTGTTAAAGTCGCACAGTGCCGAATCGCAAAAAGTGGCCCAGACGTAAGACAGCAAAATCCTCTAGTGGTAAAGTGGTTAATACAAGGTGGACATGTTGAAATATTATCATCAGGGACAGGGATACTCTGGCGACCTGATTTTCATTTGCTTCAGTCCAGAATAGAGTGTTGTTTTGACAGTGTTTTTTGTTTTTTTTCTCATGGGTTGTGGAAGTGTTTAAATATGGTTTTAGTGCATTTATCAATAAAGTTTATTTTTCTTTTTTTCTTTTCTACTTTAGTCCCGTTAAACTTTTTCAAACCCCATGGATGTTTTGCCATTTGCAAACCGCTAAATACACAAAATACAGTACATATCTGTTCCCTTTTTTTACATCTCAAAATGATTTGTATTACTGTACAGCTAATCTTGTGTTTTACACTGCACAGCTGTCCGCTGTATATATACGTTTTGTGAAAAGTCTGCATTGACATACTATCTTTCCTAGCTACTCCCCCCACATCCTTTTAGGCATTTCCACCTTCACTGTGAGAGAAAGTGAAATCATCTTGGATTTTATATGGGTCTAATTATCATGTAAACTATACATTAGAAAAAAAGTTAAGTCCACCTAAAAGTGATATTATAGTTCTAATTGTTGCCCGATGATGGGTTATTTTCTTTCTTCCTATGCAACTTGAATTTTCTATCAGTGGAATCTCTATGCCCTAATTCCTACATTTGTTCTTTTCCACCTGGGAGTTGTGTATTCCTCTACACCCAGACCTGTTCTATTTTCATTCTCCATAATTTATAATACATTAAAACTCCAACATTGAAAGTAAAATCTATCATTGCCCACAGCAGAAGTGCAAACCCATGAACTCAAATACAGGGATCCCACAATAATCTCAGAAGCATAGATAATTTCACACAATGTAACTCTCAAAATCTGCAAAAACTGAAATGTTTTTAGGTTGTGTAGCACCCCCTGAACTCCAGGAGACATGGTGATACTGCCAGAGATAGGGCAGGCTGACATTTTACCTCATGGTGCAGATTTCTAAGAATATAATAAGAAATCTGAACAGATGGGCACCAGTCATTTTCAGATGAAAATAAAACAGTGTATTGCTCACACTCAAAACTCAAGGGAGAGAGAGAGATAGGGAGTTCAGAACACCCATTTTCTGGTCTGCAGACTCAATAACACAATAGACTCCAGTACAGGAAAAGGGCCCTAAGCTGAAATGCAGCACCTGTATTGATGATCCCATCTTGATGCTTTCCCAGACCTTCTTTGAATCCTTCACCCAGGACCTCAAGTGGCAGAGTGACCTCTGGTACTTCATCTCAGACATCATCTTCTCCTCTCCTGTCTCCTGAGAGGATCCCTGAGCACAGGGCCTCAAACAACCCCACACACTGGATATGCAGGCTCCTTCAGCTCCAAGCACATGCACAGGCCTATAAGGCTTAGCCTAATCACTCAATGGCTCTTCGCACACTCTTTCAGATTAGATCCTGGGAAGAATAGAGAGAACACCAAGCCCTCTCCATGTATTCTCTCTCACCAGCATGCACCAGTGGCAAGGAAATTCCCACTGGCTAGTTAGAGCAAGCATGAATATTCATAAGTCCGCTTTACTGTAGCTTCTTATATTAATACCAAGGGTACCAGTAACACCTACTGACAGAAGAGAGAAGCCACAGCTACACTGAATTTAGGGGAAAAAAATAATTAACAAGTAGACTATAAATCAGCAAGGTTGTTCTAGCAAGAATATATTTAGAAATTAGTCCCTGTTTAGGACAGGGTGGCTACAGTTGATTGCCTTTTTAATTGCTTACATACATACAATAGAATATGTTTACAGTTCTAATAAAGTAATTTTTGGAAAATAAATATAGTAATTTCTAGTCATTTCTGTTGCAGGTGTTGTGTTCAGCCGGGACATAAGAGTCACTGTGGTAAGTCAATTTTGTATAGTAATCTTGTAGAAGTAGGAATAATGTTAACATTAATGTCTTTCTCTGAAAAATGGGCAAAATAATTACACAATTTAGGGTTTGTGCAGTTTCTTCTGCTACATATGGTTAATTAATTGCTACTGTAAGGCAACCAAAAATGCAAATGTCTGATTTATGGAGCCCTCCTTGCAACTTTTGACATGTAGCTGCTTTATGAAAAATGGAATAACTTACAAGATATAAGTCTGTTACCCATAGCAAACAACCACGTTAGCTTCTACTATCTAGTAAACAATGAAATGATATCTGGAAACAGCTTGAGGTTGGCAACATTTATACTTCTCAGTATTTTACAGGTTGCCCATTTCCCATTTTTAAAGGGTAACTCCACCTTTTCAGTCCAAATTTTAGTTGTCTAATAATTATCTGATCTTTACTTGCATGCTGTAAGTTTTTTTCTTGACAGTGTTGACCTCCCTGGTGGTATTCCCAAGTGTGGCTCGAGGTTATTCTACAGTGCCAAAAGCAGTAACCCCGAGCCACACTCAGGATTACCCCACGATCAAACTTACCTTCCGCTACGAGCGCCCCCCGCCGTCCTCCTGCTGCCCTCCCGCCGTCCTCCAGCCATCCTCCTGCTGTGTGCTCTGGCCGATGGGGGCACTTGTTTTCCGGTTGCCTTCCCTGCAAGCACCGTGACGCAGGGGGGTGGAACCGGAAATTCAAAAAATAAATAAAACAAATTACATGATACAGTGTAATCTGTTAGGATTTCAACTTTGTATCAAGCCATTTGACCACAGCTTTTCACCTAGTGACTTTTCCAGTGCCCTGCCTGTACTTTTGCGGTTCTTTATGCCTGTAGAATTGAGAACATCCATGGTGTCCAAAAAGCGTTCTTTTAGCTCAAAAGCTCTTTTAGACGAACTGGGAAACAGAGACAGTGAATCGAAATTATTTGAAGAACTGAGTGATAGTGATTTGTGGGAAAATTCGTCATCGGGTACTAAAAGTGACGACAGCCATGATTCAGCGATGTGAGAACTTGGTGCTCTATTGACTGCAGGACGGATCGGGCAGTGCCACCAAGATCCCCATTTACTGGAGCACCTGGTATGAAAGTTGACGTTGACCATGAAAACACCTTTGCATACCTACAATTATTTCTGACCAATGAGGTTATTGAAAAAATAGTTACTGAGACAAACCAGTACAAAGAGCAACAATTGGCTACGCATCAGAAGTTTGCAAGATGCAGAAAGTGGGAACCAGTGACCAAAGATCACATTTGCTAGAAGGGGCACTCATCTAGGTAGAGCGAGGTGTTATAAGGCCAAGATAAAAGATCACATTTGGAAATTTCTGGGCCTAATAATTCTTCAGGAAGTGAGGGGGAAATCCCTGCAGAAGTAGTATTGGACAACCAATACATTACTTTACTTGTCAAATGGGAAGCTGTGCTACAAAAATTGATACACTGGAAAATAAATCAGCAATGATTCAAATGTTCATAAAATCATATGTATAGTCCAGGCAGATGACACAAATTAAGCCTATACATTCAGGTAGGATAGTCCAAGAATAGAAGATTCCAAAGTGCAGATGCAGAGTTGGTAAATCCGCCACCAAAGATCACCTCTATCAGCCGCAGTGAAGCATGCTAGGGGTATGCGCTTACCAGATGGGAAAGGGTTAACAGCATTCTATACTCTCTAGATAGCCAGCTGCAATGGAAAACTCCTCTCCTGACCGGGTCCTGTTGGATACAGGGATCCGCAACGTCCAGCAAGCACAGAACACCAGCCACCTCGTCCAAATCAATGGTTAAGCATACATATGCAAAGAAAGAAGGGGCCACAATAGTGCAGATGGTCTAGGCAATTTAATAAGTCAAAACAAAGAAATACACTCACAATTGTCCGATGGATATAAGCGCTTGTCATAAAATTCAAAGCCGCCGCCGCCCGACTTCCGGATACACAGTGGTGACATCAGCACGCCTTCCCTACGCACGTTTCGTCACAACTGACGTCTTCCTGGGGATGCGGGCGGCGCGCTGAGTCACCACTTAAGTATCGTAAGAGGCATCCGCCCCTTCCGGAAGCTACGGAGGCGATCGGCACCATATTGGACCCTGGAAGGCCCTGACATCAAGTAAAGGAAATGTACATATAGCGGCAGCGGCGTCTGAATCGAAAGAAGCCGCGGGCGCCATCATTAATCAGGGAAATAGCCAAACAACTGAGAACAATTTAATATACAATAAAAATAAACTAAAAATCCAGCCAGAGTTGCCTCCAAAGGGATCCGCTTATGTAAACCAAAAAAATACTCACTGAATATCAGCAACATCTGAAGGTTATATTATATGTCAACATGTGGTAGATATTATCCGCCCATGTTAATTAATCAATCATATGAATTAAAAAGGTTGGTAAATTAATTATTGAAAAAAGGATGTTATAATTCCTGCAATACGAAGTTGCAAATAGTCACAAAAAATAATAACATTAACATAGAAATAAAAATATTATGTAAAGGAACATAGCCACCAAAAATGGCTCTAAAATGGCAAATAAGACGCAGAGCCTAAATGGATGCAACTCACTCTGGATAGGAGTACAAAACACCTAATTGGTATAATTTTATTCCAAATATTATATAAAAAAGTGACATAACCACCAAAAATAGCAAATTAGTCGCAGAGCCTAGATGGATGCAACTCACTCCAAAAAAAAAGTGTAAAAACACTAGCTAGTATAGTATCAAATTCACGAATATGAATAAAAAATATGAATAAAAAATATATAAAATAGCACAAATTAAGAGTTATCTATGAAGGCATTTACATCCGTGTCTATATTCAGACCGAATGGGCTAAAACATTTATTCCTGTAGATCCAGGACATTTCCAACTTGGAGAGTCCCCTAACAAAGGGTTCTCCTCTCCAATGTGAAACAAACTTGTCGATCCCCATAAATATAGTATTATGGGGGTCCTTATTGTGTTTTAACCGATAATGGTTAGACACGGAATGTTTTCTGAACCCTTTTTTTATGTTAGCTATGTGCTTGTTACACCTAACATATAGGGGTCTCTTGGTCCTCCCTATATATTGCAAGCCACAAGGGCATTGCAAAAGGTAGACGACACCAGTCGTGGAGCAGGAAATAAAGGGTTTGATTTCAAATGTGATGCCTGTACTCATGGACAAAAATTCCTTAATATTCCTCTTTTTGCATTTATTAACTGAACAGGTCTGGCAGCGGTTGCATCTGTAATAACCTGTGAGTTGATTGAAAAAAGTGGGTTTGGGCCCAGGAGGGTTCAGGACATTGGGAGCTAATCGATCCCTTAAAGTAGAAGCTCCTCTAAATATTACTCGGGGTTGTTCAGGTAGCACATGAGATAAATGACGATCACTCTTGAGGATGTGCCAATGCCTGCGAATAAGATTTTTTATACTTTTATGTTGCGTTGAAAAAGTAGTAACAAAAGGGGCATTGTAAGGGGCGTTCGTGATTTTAGGACTAACTGCAGTGGACAGCATATTGGATCTGTCCTTCTTATCTACTTCCTCAAGTGTGCTCATAAGAAAAGAGCTATCATAGCCCTTATCAAGGAACCTACAAGTGAGGACTTTGGCTTGTTTTTTAAAATCCACTTCATTAGTACAGTTTGTCTTGATTCTCATATATTGTCCCTTAGGGACAGCGCGGAGCCACGGGGCATGATGGCAGCTGTCCGTAGGGATATATGAGTTCCGATCTGTCACTTTAAAATAAGTATTGGTGATAAACTTATTTTCGTCACGCATGATAGTCAGATCAAGAAAATTAATGGATTCTTGGCTGGCCTCAAAGCTCAATTGTATACCTCTATCATTATGGTTGAGTTCCTCCATAAAGAGCTCCAAGTCTGACCTAGACCCATTCCAAAGGAGGAGGACGTCATCAATGTACCTGGCCCAGAGCATAATCTGGGGCCTAGCACAGCCATAGATGACGTCCTCCTCCAACTGGACCATAAAAAGATTGGCCAAGGAGGGGGCATACTTAGCCCCCATTGCCACTCCTCTGTCCTGGCGAAAGTAATGTCCCTCAAACCAAAAGTAGTTTGATCTAGTCGCGAACCGCAAGAGTTCCATAATGAATTGGATTTGGCATCCAAGGATCATAGAATCACGAACCAGTGAATCCTCCACAGCTTTGAGGCCCAAATCATGGGGGATAACGGAATGCAAGGATGCCACGTCTGCAGTGACCATCCATAATCCCTCAACTGGAACGAGCGAAGCCAATGTATTTATAACATGCCGCGTATCTTTAATATACGAGGGAGTTAACTGCACCAAGGGCTGGAGGTATGAGTCAATATACTTCCCCACCCAGGACGTCACAGAGTCAATGCCACTGACAATGGGACGCCCCGGTGGGGGGAAGTAAGACTCTTGTGCACCTTTGGCAGGTAGTATATGATCGGCGTCCTAGGGCACTTAGGTATTAGAAAGGCCTTCTCTTTCTTGTTTATGATGTTTAAAGCGAAGCCATTAGAGACAATCCTGTCTAGCTCCTTTTTGTATTGGGACACCGGATCTCGAGGGAGAGGGGTATAGGTGTGCGTATCGCAGAGAATGCGATGCATCTCAGCGAGATAGTCAGACCTATCAAGCACCACTATACCCCCCCCCCCCCCCTTGTCAGCAGGCCGGATGACTAGATCCTTATTTTGACATAAGGAATCGAAACCCTTCACCAGGTCTTGGTTCATCCTATTTTTCCGCACCTGTATTTTATCCAAATCCCGAATGACAACATCTCTGAAGACCTTCAAAGGTGCAGCCAAAGCACCCGGAGGATTAAACAGAGATGCATTTGAGAGATTCGAGTGTTGAAAGCGTGTGGATACAATGCCATTATTGCTAATGGGGTTGCTCAACAAGTATTTCTGTATATTGATTTTTCTCACAAATTTGTGTATGTCCATGTATGTTTGAAATTTGTTGAGACATCTGGGAGGGGCAAACTTGAGGCCCTTGTCCAATATATTCTGTTCAGATTCGGAAAGGACCTTATGACTTAAATTCAAAATTCCTACTCCACCTAAGTTCTTTTTCTGTCTCTTAGATTGTAGCCGCCTCCCCCCTCTAGTTCCTCTGGGTTTTCTAACGGTCGTTTTAGCCCTTGTTTGGCCGACGGAAAACCCCAACCCAGGTTGCGAGGCCTCAGCTTGGGGTGGCACCTCTGTTATTGCTGAGCTTCTCGATTCCAAGGGACCCTGGGAAGGAAGGGGTCTTGGATTTTACTGAGTCCCTGGATAGTTATCCCTCAGGTGTTGATTGTCCCTCAATGGAAAAAACTGATTACTGGTGGGAATGTTGTATTGATAATCTGACCTTGATCCATCACGCATACCAGACCCATTACGTAGAAAGCTATTTTTTAGAACCTTGATTCCAATCGTTATTGTGTTGTGGACCAGATCTCCATTGTGGAGTTCGCCCACCTCTTTGGCCATTCCGTTGGTTGGCCATTCCGTTACTTTACTTACCACTCTATTCTTTGGCACGGTCATGTGAGAGTACAGATTTTCCCTCATAATGCAATATCTCCTCTTCGAAAACAATGAAGAATTTGATGAAACTACTCATCCTGCACCAAAACTAAAGAAAATTTGGAAAGTATATCAAATTTTTCCACAGAATTTCCAACGGCGCTATGTGCCAGAAAGAGACCTCAGCATAGATAAAAGTCTAATGGCCTACAAGGGAAAGCTCAGCTGGGTGCAATACATTGCATCAAAGAGGGCACGATTTGGTGTAAAATCCTACAAACTATGCGAATCGTCAACTGGCTACATTTGGAATTCAGTGATATACACTGGAAAAGGAACACAATTTGATCAAAAATACAGAAATTAGGGAATGGCAACATCTTCTGTTCTTTCACTAATTGTGCCATTGCTAAATCAGGGCTATTGTGTAACAATTGGCAACTTTTATACATCTCCTGAACTTTGAGGTTCTACTGCAAAACAAAAACGATGCCTATGGAACCGTAAGGGCTAACCGGTGCGACATGCCGCCAATGTTTGGCAAAAAGAAGCTCAAGACAGGAGAAATGGTTTCCTGGCAGAAAGGCAAAATGATGGCACTGCGATGGTGGGACAAGAAAGATGTGTGCGTAATGAGTACAGTGCATAATACCTCCACTGTTATGGTACGCATGAAAGGTGGGAAAGAAGTCACAAAGTCACAAGTAGTGATAGACTACAACAACACCATGGGAGGTGTCGACAGAGCCGACCAAGCAATAACATTCTACCCAGCAATGAGAAAACAGCAAAATAAGTCTTCAGTAATCATCTTGAGTAATGCTTGTGGAATGCCTGCATTCTGCTCAAAAAAAGAGTGACAAGACTGTGATTAATTTGGACTTAATTTGGAAAGTTGCCCAACATATCTTTCTGAATCACCAAACACCATGAATGGCTGTGAATAGATCTGGACGTTGCGCTGTTGGCGTTGTCAACCCAGAAAGCCTGACTGGTCGTCACTTCATGGACTACATCTCACCAACTGTGAAAAAGTCAGCACCTACAAGGATGTGCATGGTTTGTTGCTCGAAGAGAGATGACAGTGGAAGTAAAATAAGAAAGGAAACCAGATTCTATTGTCCCGAATGTGACGTCGAACTTTGTGCAGTCCCATGTTTCAAAATCTTTCATACCCGAGATGTTTACTAAACCATTATTACAGTGACTAGTAATATCACACCCCTTGTTTGTACACATTTCAGTGTTTTTGGTTTGATTAGATTATTGAATAAAATGTATTATTATTATTATATTATAATTTATGATTTAGTGTTTCAAACTTTATCATACCTGGGATGTCTACTAGACTCTTGTTTGGACAGATTTAAGTGAGTTTTTCCTAAGAATTACAGGCCTAAGATAAAAAAACAACAGATTTCCATGCAAAACAACGTACCGATTTGAGATAAAAAATTCTGACATAATCAAACTGCCAGGGAGGTTAATGTAGCCTGAGTCTGCTCACATCAAGGTCTTCTGCATAGGATCTGTATAATTGCCTAATAAGACCGTTCCAGATCACTTGCTATTAGAGCCTGCACTGTATGGTGACTGGTCTCAACTTGAAATGCTGTTATCTCAACTTGAAATGCTGTTTACACCTCCAAGTGTGAGGAAAACAGATTTGGTCATTGGATCGCTCCACATGTTTGACTTACAAGGCTCTTCCTACTCTCCCTGATGTCGTGGATTTACAATTCATAACTGGAGTCAGGGTAACCCTTTCCCCCAAAAGTTGTGGGAAGTTGTCATGACCAGTGCCAGCATGTCGGACTGGGTAGGAGGCCTGGATACACTCTTGGTGCAACAAAGGATGCCCATCTTTCTATTAACATCCTAGAAGTAAGTTCAGTTGTTTCTTCATTTCATTCCCCTCAGTTCTGAAGTAACCTGACCAAGATCTAGTTGGAGAATGTCACAGCCATGGCCTATATCAACTACTAAGAAGGCCCCAGAAGTCATGCTGCTGTAAAGAAGGGAAGACTCTTGGGCACAACTGCACATTCCCACCCTATTTGCCATGCACAAAAATTGGTAGGTGGACTTTATCTATTTAAATATTTGAAAGTCCCATAGGTGGCACTTAAGTGCTACATTGCGTAATCTAACACACTGAACCAACATCTACAAAGGGGATTTTTCAGGCACCACAACTAGAAATGTACACATAAATGTATATATAAAACATTTCTAAAGTTTATTCAACAACTTCTTCAACATAAAATGACAAAAAAATGAGGTTGTCACGGGGCTTACCTTTGTTGGAGTCTGTAACGCAGAGATGTACCCTTGCAGATATCCACAGTCCAAGGTGACCAGGTAAAAAAGCCACCTGGGCTGTGAATCTGTGCACAGGGGCTTGACAGGGAAGGTGCTCCAATAAGCAGGTCCAGCAGGAATACAATGGGAAGGGAAGTCCAGGAATAACTGTAGTCACTGGATGACACGAATCCGGATAAGGATCAGGAGATGGGAGGAAGATAAGGTCGCAGGAACAACACGGAGCGAGGGTAAGGATGAAAGCTGGAGTCAGTCTGGAACACACGCTCAGGAAACAGGAACAAAGTCTGTCAAACAGGAACAATCTGGAACTAAGATCAGCAATGAACTGACACTGCTCTAAGCGAGAGGCAGTGTTTTATAGCTTGCTTAATTGAGCAATTCGCTTCAGGTGGACAATGAGAGACAGGAGCATACTCAGGTGAAGTCCAGCCCCCTAGTGCTGCAGGCAAGATCAGATTAACAAGACTGGATCCATATGAGCTGAAGTGTGGCTCAGAGGCAGGATAACAGGACAGAACATCAAAGTACCCAGGTTCAAATCCCATGTTAGGTACTTAACGGCAGCCAGGCCTGGCTGTCTGTAAGGCATGATAAGAGCCGTGAAAGAGGTATAAGCCGTAACTTAGAAAAAAAAGGAATTTTGAATACCACTCTGTACTATCTCTGATAGCTGACAAACAACTTACATACATACATGAATAGGTTGAAGGTATAGATCTTCAAACTACCGCTTCTTCAGGAGACTAGTATGGAGGGATCTATAACAAATGTTCATTGATAAATATTCCAATACAATAAATAGTAAAATAGGTATCTAAATTACAGCAATAATATACATGATTATAACAAAAACAATAAAGGGAAGAAAACCCATAAACGTTTGCAATATGATTACTCTTACCACAGCTTTACTAAAAACTCAGATGTGGATTGTTGGGCCCAAAGAGGCAAAAGTGTGCATCCAAACCTCCAAATTTCCTCCATATGTGTTTCACTGGAGCAGATTATGGGGTGGTGACAATTCCAAACACACAGACAGATGATAAAGAGGGACTGTAGCATGTTAAGACTAGGAAGTGTAAGTATGGACCATATGTATTGTGACAGGAAGTCAGGTAAATCTGTGGATGTTGTCACAGACAGGAGATACACTTATGCTGGGTTTAGACAATTCACCAATTACTATAGGGTGTCGGCTGCAAAGGCAGCAGGAAGGTGTAAAGAAGTTGAAAGGCCTTCAGCTGTTCGGAATGAGGAAGTTAAGGCCTCTATAATTTGTCCAAAGGAAGTCCTATTGATTGCTGCCTCCTGACACCGTGTGGGGAGAGGAGGACAGTCAGATGTGTGCCTCCCGACGCTGTGTGGGCATGGGAGAAGGGATGCCCCCTGAAGCTGTGTGAGCATGGGGAAGACCTCCTGAAGCGATGTGCGCTGAGGAGGGTAACAAGTGTGAAGACTACTCAAGGTGAGGTCTTGGATCGTTTCTATGTGAAAAGAAACCAATGGACATTTCCTGTGTGAAGGGGAAATTAATTAAGACTGAAGACTACTCAAGGTGAGGTCTTGGACTATTTCTATGTCGAAAGAAATAAATGCACTGTTTGCTATGTGAAGAGACAAACAAAGGAATGTGTTCTATGTGAAGAGAAAAGCAAAGGCACATGTTCAATGTGAAGAGGAAAAGGGACATGATCAATGGACATTTGTTGTGTGAAGAAAAAACATGGACTATTGAGTGCCTGCTGTAGGATCAGAAAAGTTTGCCCAACAGTAGGTTGGAGACAGACTCCGTAGGTAGGTTCCTGTATGTGAGAAGGTAGCCGCCCACAGTGGCAAGGAGTTATTTTGTGTTTTATTTTTATTTTGATGTTTTTGAGGCTTGCACTTGTGTGAAGTAAATTGCAATAATAAACCAAACTGTTGTTTGCAACCACTTCTCGGCTATCTCCCTGTGTAAACGCACCCCCCCAAGGGGTCATCCATACCCGCCACCGAGCTAATCTCTCACATATGGTGGAGGTATGCATTGGGCAGAAGCAGAGATCCCTGCAAAGAAGTGTATATGTTCTATGAATTTTGGTGCATGAGATTGCACAATCTGTGTGTGCAGGAGAGAAGATCCTGAAAGAGGAAAAACTACTTGTTTTAAAGAGACAGTGGTCTCAAAATTGTTGATGAACTTTGTCTGGTGCATGAGACTGCACAAACTGTGTCTGCAGGAAAGGAGATCCTGCAAGAGAGAGAAAAGCTACTGGCTTTAAAGAGACAGTGGTCTCAAAATTTTTTGCTGGACTGTGAAAAATTTATTGTGGAGTTATTGAAGATGGGGCGATCAAAACGCCTGAAAGATGCAAAGATAGCTGAAATGAGAGACCGGATTCTATGGATGGAGGGGATGTTACCGCCTGAACGAGCCCCATCCAGGCCTGAACAGAATCTGCTAAAGAGAAAGGTTGTTGTCCCTAGCAACACTGAGGCAAATGCAGCTCAACAGCAGGCAAATGCGGATTTTCAGCGGAGCTTTGCAGCTCAACAACAGGCTCACCAAGAGAGCATGGCAGGCTGGAAGCAGAGACGCCAGCAGCAAATGGAGGTCATCGGTTTGGAGGAAACCGAGTATGTGTGCAGGGCTGAGTTGGATGCCTTGCAACGGAAAATGGAAGAAAAGGAACAAGCCCTGGAGTTGCTTAGGATGGAGCATAGAAACGTGCAGGCTCAGGTGTTCCAGTGGGAAGAATCCACTGCTCTTCTTTTTTCCAAGTTGCACAAACGTAGAGAGACTATAATGGAGAAAGATACCATCCTCATGGAAAAGGAAATTGAAATTCAGACTTTGCAGAAGCTAAGTATGGGTGATATGTTGGAGTTGCGTAATCAGCTGAAAAAAAGTCTTCAGTCTTTAGAAGCTACAAAAATAGACCTGCAGGATGCGCAGGAACAGAATGTCGCTCTGAAAACGACATTGTCTCTCAGCTACAAGGAGAAAAATGAGAGAGAGGCTAAATTACTGAGTACTGTGTATGAGCTCACCACTTTGAGCAATGTGGTAGATGAATTACGTACGGACTCTGAAAGTTGGAAAGAGGAAGCCCAACGTGTCCAGCAGCAGCTAAAGGAGAAAGAAGCCTGTGTGGCAGAATTACAGTCTCATTCCCAGAAACTAGCCAATGAGGTATAGGCTCTTATGCAGGGAAAAGGAGATTCTGAACACAAGAGGAAAAAAGTAGAGGCACAGCTGCAGGAATCGCAAGTCAAGGTGTCAGAAGGTGACCGATTGTGTGCTAAGCTGTTAGAGAAGGCAAACCGACTGTAGGTTGAGTTGGACAATGTCACAAATCCGCTTTCTCAAGCAGACAGCAAATCTAGAGAAATTGCCAAAGATTTCTCTATCTTGGAATCGCAGCTGCAAGACACTCAGGAGCTCTTACAGGAAGAGAGGTGTCAAAGGCTGAGTTTTAGCACAAAGCTCAAACAAATGGAAGATGAGAAAAATGGCTTCCTGGAACAATTAAAAGAGGAGGAGGAAGCAAAGAAAAACCTATCAGAGCAAGTCGCAACATTGCAAGCTCAGATAGGAGATATGAAAAAACGCATGGAAGAAAGCGTTGGTTCATTAGAAAATGTTGAAAATGTGAAAAAGAAGTTTGATCAGATGCTTGGTGAGGAGAAGACTGTGTCTGCAAAATATGCAGAAGAACGCGACCGTGCAGAAGCGGAGGCGCGTGATGAAGAGAGCAAAGCCCTGTTCTTGGCTCGCTCCTTGGAAGAAGCTCTAGAGCTTAAGGATGAACTAGAAAGAGTTAACAAACAGCTGTGTACAGAAATGGAAGATTTGGTCAGCTCCAAGGATGATGTTGGGAAAAGCGTTCAGGAGCTAGAAAAGTCTAAGCGAGCCTTAGAACAGCAAGTAGAAGAAATGAAGATTCAGTTGGTAGAACTTGAAGAGGATCTTTCCCAAAGAGGGGATAGTGTGCCTGATGCAGTTTATAAAAGGATCAGTGTTTTGGGGTCTGTCCTGAGTGAGCATCAGAAATTTGATGACATGTTGTTTGAATCACCCCTCTGGAATAAACAGTTCTTTCAAAAGCTTCAAGCACTGGAAAATGTATCATTAGAACTTCAGCAAACAAAGGAGCTGTGTAAGAAATGTGATGATTTCTCAGTTCAGGCTGAAAGTCTAGTGAAAAACGCAAGTGATATAAAGCTTGGAGAAACAAGCAAACACCACCTAGTGGAGAAAACTAAGGCAAGTGATATAAATCTTGGAAAAAAAAAAGCAAACACCACCTAGTGGAGAAAACTAAGGCTGTTGGTGAAAACGTGAAGCAAATGAATAAGTGTCTTTCCGGGAATATTTCCAAAATGAAACTGGTGAAAGACAGGTGGCAGAAGTGTGATCGTGATCTTGAGATACATTCCAAGTGGAATTCAGATAAAGAAAAGAAACTACAAGGGAAAAGTAGTACAATTGCAGAAAGTGCATTGAAGAAACCTGTAATAGACTGTGTTGTTGCCTTTGACCCATATGATGGTGGAAGGAAAGTTGATGAGATCGCTGGAAAAATGAACAGGGGTCACTTTGAAGAAATGTGTGACCGCCTGTTGTCGCAAATGGAAGGCCTTCTGCACAGCATCTTAGAGCAAGCCAAGCTCAAGAAGGCATTTCTTGGAATAAAGCCAAGTGAAGCAGAGGTTCTCAAAGTTTTGTGGAAATCATTTATTGATTGCAGAGAGAGGCGGCTCAAGAATGTTGAAGACTTTAAGACTAGCACAGTTGAGTTGCCTATGGATCACGGTCCTCCTTGGTGGATAGAACAGATGGTTATGCAGGACAAACCTGAGAAGGAGCAAAATGATGCCAAAAATGCAGTTGAGGAATGTGTATATGAGATGAGGGACAAGTTGTCTGACATTTATGAGAAATCTGTCAATGAAGATGACAGAAACAGTTTCATCCTGAAGCTTGAAGATACAGAGAATTGGCTATATGAAGATGGAGAGGATCAGCCAAAACAAGTGTGTATAGACAAGCTAACGGACTTAAAGAAAGAGCCACCCCTACAAGCATTTCAACAAAGGTTAGCAGTTGTTAATGAACTGGGGAGGGAAGATACTAGGAGGCTTATCAGTGAGAGTCAAGAGCAGTGCCTGACACATGCGTGCCTGGAAAACTGTGTCCCAACCCTAGGGTTGAAACAAGAGGGGAAGGGGGGTATGTGACAGGAAGTCAGGTAAATCTGTGGATGTTGTCACAGACAGGAGATACACTTATGCTGGGTTTAGACAATTCACCAATTACTATAGGGTGTCGGCTGCAAAGGCAGTAGGAAGGTGTAAAGAAGTTGAAAGGCCTTCAGCTGTTCGGAATGAGGAAGTTAAGGCCTCTATAATTTGTCCAAAGGAAGTCCTATTGATTGCTGCCTCCTGACACCGTGTGGGGAGAGGACAGTCAAATGTGTGCCTCCCGACGCTGTGTGGGCATGGGAGAAGGGATGCACCCTGAAGCTGTGTGAGCATGGGGAAGACCTCCTGAAGCGATGTGCGCTGAGGAAGGTAACAAGTGTGAAGACTACTCAAGGTGAGGTCTTGGATCGTTTAGTTACATAGTTACATAGTTGCATAGTTAGTGAGGCTGAAAAAAGACACAAGTCCATCCAGTTCAACCTATGATGTGTGTGTGTTTGCTTTTAACCGTACATTGTATACCCCTGTATGTTGTGGTCTTTAAGGTGTCCATCCAATAGTTTTTTGAAACTATCAATGCTCCCTGCTGATACGACTGCTTGCGGAAGAGAATTCCACATCCTTACCGCTCTTACAGTGAAGAACCCCTTACGCACTTTAAGGTTAAACCGCCTTTCCTCTAGTTTTAGTGAGTGGCCACGTGTCTTATTGTATTCCCTTACTCTAAATAGTTTGTTCCTTATGCTAGGGTCGCCAGTACAGTATTTGTACATTGATATCATATCCCCCCTCAAGCGTCTCTTCTCCAGAGAGAATAGGTTCAGTGCTTGTAGTCTTTCCTCATAGCCGATGTCCTCCATTCCCCTAATTATTTTTGTTGCCCTTCTCTGGACTTTCTCCAGTTCCAGCACATCCTTCCTGAGGACCGGTGCCCAGAACTGGACAGCATACTCCAGATGTGGCCGGACCAGAGTCTTGTAGAGTGGAAGAATAATCTCTTTATTTCTGGAGTGAATCCCCTTTTTTATACAACCCAGTATTCTGTTGGCTTTGCTTGCAGCGGCTTGGCATTGCATGCCACTTCCAAGCCTGTTGTCTACCAGTACCCCCAGGTCCCTTTCCATCCTAGACTCACCCAGAGGTTCCCCCCCTAGTGAGTAGCTTGCTTTCTGGTTTCTGGCCCCCAAGTGCATTACTTTACATTTTTCTACATTAAATCTCATCTGCCATGTAGTTGCCCACCCCGTTATTTTGTTCAGGTCTGCTTGCAAGATTTCCACATCCTGCATAGAAGATATTGGCATGCCTAATTTAGTATCATCTGCAAATACTGAGATTGTACTAGATATCCCCTCCTCTAGATCATTTATGAATAAATTAAACAGGATTGGTCCCAGGACAGAACCCTGGGGGACCCCACTTTCCACACCCGCCCAATCCGAGTACTCCCCATTAATCACCACCCTCTGTACTCTCCCCTGGAGCCAGTTCTCTATCCAGGTACTCACCTTATGGTCCATACCTACCTTCCTTAGTTTGTACAGTAAGCGTTTGTGGGGAACGGTGTCAAAGGCCTTTGCGAAGTCCAGATACACCACATCCACAGGCTTACCTTTATCTAAGTGGCAGCTCACTTCATCGTAGAAGGTTAATAGATTGGTTTGGCATGAACGATTTTTCATGAATCCATGCTGATTACTACTTATAATACCGTTTTCATTACTAAAGTCTTGTATGTGGTCCCTTATCCCCTCCAAAATTTTGCAGACTACTGATGTTAGGCTGACCGGCCTATAGTTACCCGGGATATATCTCGGCCCCTTTTTAAATATTGGTACCACGTTGGCTTTTTTCCAATCAGCTGGCACCATACCTGTCTGTAAACTATCCTTAAAGATCAAGAATAATGGTCTGGCAATCACCTGACTGAGCTAATTTAGAACCCTTGGGTGCAAAGAAACCAATGGATATTTCCTGTGTGAATGGGGAAATTAATTAAGACTGAAGACTACTCAAGGTGAGGTCTTGGACTATTTTTATGTGGAAAGAAATAAATGCACTGTTTGCTATGTGAAGAGACAAACAAAGGAATGTGTTCTATGTGAAGAGAAAAGCAAAGGGACATGTTCAATGTGAAGAGGAAAAGGGACATGATCAATGGACATTTGTTGTGTGAAGAAAAAACATGGACTATTGAGTGCCTGCTGTAAGATCAGAAAAGTTTGCCCAACAGTAGGTTGGAGACAGACTCCGTAGGTAGGTTCCTGTATGTGAGAAGGTAACCGCCCACAGTGGCAAGGAGTTATTTCGTGTTTTATTTTTATTTTGATGTTTTTGAGGCTTGCACTTGTGTGAAGTAAATTGCAATAATAAACCAAACTGTTGTTTGCAACCACTTCTCGGCTACGGCTATCTCCCTGTGTAAACGCACCCCCCCAAGGGGTCATCCATACCCGCCACCGAGCTAATCTCTCACAGTATGTGTATAGCAGTATTGAGTGGGGGGGGGAGGAGGCCAGTTCTTTTTTTTTTTTTTATGTTTTAAGGCTTCCAGCCCACTTTTTTTTTTTTTTTATTTAAAATTTTGCATCAAACAAAGAAAACGGAAATGCGTGATACAGAAAACCAAAAGACATTTTTCATTTAACATACAGTGGAGAAACTAGGGGGGGGGAGGGGGCACAGGGGGGGAGGGGAGGCCAGTTCTAATTATAATGAAAGACTGTATGGCTTAAAGGCATCAATTGAAATACATACTAAATATCAAAGTAGTACAATTAGTAGATGCCAAGAGAGTAACGAGATTAGACTAAATCTTCAAATATATAAATATTTAGCTATAAATAGTTACCCCAAATATAATATAGTAGAAAAAATATTCTAAATTGAATACATGTATCTTACCTCCATATCCCAATATATGTCGGGCATCAGCGTTTTCTTCCTTTTTCTGAGGGCGAGGAGCATTCTCAATTCATGGTATTACCCTTTGGTCTTGCGATTAGAGGAGAAACGTTTTAACCTCAGGGAACGTGGGGGGTTCTTTACTGTTAGGGCTACAAGATTGTGGAATTCTCTACCACAAGAGGTGGTTTCTGCGGGAAGTATGGTGGCTTTCAAAAGACTCTTAGACGTACATCTCAAGGATCAGAACATTCAGGGCTATGTGAGATGATTACAGCCACACACACCTACACAGGTTGAACTGGATGGACTATTGTCTTTATTCAACCTCACCTACTGTGTAACTATGTCTTGCCTCAGCTCCTCGGGTGTTCACAAAAGTGTTGGGCCCGGTGTTGGCCTTGCTCAGGCAGAGGGGAATCGCAGTACTGGGATACCTGGACAATCTCCTTCTGCTAGCAGAGTCTCCGTGTATCTTACAAGACGATTTGGACATCACTGTGCGAACTCTGCAAGAGTTCGGCTGGAAACTGAATTTTCAGAAATCAGCTCTGACTTCGTCCAACAGACTGGATTACCTGGACCTGACTCTGGATTCAACCTCAGCCTGAGTGTTTCTTCCGGAGACAAAAATCCAGAAGTTGCAGGATGTGATTCGGCTCCTGTTATCCAACCGTCGGTCATCGCTCAGGACTTGCATGCAAGTGCTGGGCTTCATGGTCTCCACCTTCGCGGCGGTTCCATTTGCTCAGTTCCCTACCAGGCCCTTGCAAATGGAGATTCTTGCCAAATGGGACAAGAATCCACAATCTTTGGACAATCTGATCTTGTTGAGCCAGGGTACCAGGGGATCCTTGATATGGTTGCTTCATTCCCCGGAGCTTCGACAGGGAAAGTCCTTTCTTCCCCTGTACTGGACGGTGGTTTCTACGGATGCCAGCCTGTCCGGGTGGGGAGGTGTCTTGGGCACAGATTCAGCTCAGGTGGTTTGGACTCGGGAGGAGTCCAGTCTGACAATCAATATCCTGGAGATTCGGGCGATCAGGATTTGCCTGTCCCAGTGGATGATTTATCTGCAAGAGGGCCCGGTAAGGATAGAAACATAAAATGTGTCGGCAGATAAGAACCATTTGGCCCATCTAGTCTGCCCAATATATCTGAATCCTATGAATAGTCCCTGGCCCTATCTTATATGAAGGATAGCCTTATGCCTATCCCATGCATGCTTAAACTCCTTCACTGTATTTGCAGCTACCACTTCTGCAGGAAGGTTATTCCATGCATCCACTACTCTCTCAGTAAAGTAATACTTCCTCATATTACTTTTAAACCTTTGCCCCTCTAATTTAAAACTGTGTCCTCTTGTGGTAGTTTTTCTTCTTTTAAATATGCTCTCCTCCTTTACCGAGTTGATTCCCTTTATGTATTTAAAAGTTTCTATCATATCCCCTCTGTCTCTTCTTTCTTCCAAGCTATACATGTTAAGGTCCTTTAACCTTTCCTGGTAAGTTTTTTCCTGCAATCCATGTACTAGTTTAGTAGCTCTTCTCTGAACTCTCTCTAGAGTATCTATATCCTTCTGGAGATACGGCCTCCAGTACTGCGCACAATACTCCAAGTGAGGTCTCACCAGTGTTCTGTACAGCGGCATAAGCACTTCTCTCTTTCTACTGCTTATACCTCTCCCTATACATCCAAGCATTCTGCTGGCATTTCGTGCTGCTCTATTACATTGTCTTCCCACCTTTAAGTCTTCTGAAATTATTACTCCTAAATCCCTTTCCTCAGATACTGAGGTCAGGACTGTGTCAAATATTCTATATTCTGCCCTTGGGTTTTTACGCCCCAGGTGCATTATCTTGCACTTATCCACATTAAATTTCAGTTGCCGGAGTTCTGACCATTCTTCTAGTTTTCCTAAATCCTTTTCCATTTGGCGTTTCCCTCCAGGAACATCAACCCTGTTACATATCTTTGTGTCATCAGCAAAAAGACAAACCTTACCATCGAGGCCTTTTGCAATATCACTTATGAAGATATTAAACAAAATTGGTCCCAGTACAGATCCCTGAGGTACCCCACTGGTAACATGACCTTGTTCTGAATGTTCTCCATTGACTACAACCCTCTGTTGTCTGTCACTCAGCCACTGCCTAATCCACTCAACAATATGGGAGTCCATGCTCAATGACTGCAGTTTATTGATAAGTCTTCTATGTGGGACAGTGTCAAAAGCCTTACTAAAATCTAGATATGCAATGTCTACTGCACCTCCACCGTCTATTATTTTAGTCACCCAGTCAAAAAAATCTATAAGATTTGTTTGACATGATCTCCCTGAAGTAAACCCATGTTGTCTTTCATCTTGCAATCCATGGGATTTAAGATGTTCCACAATCCTATCCTTTAATAGGGTTTCCATTAATTTTCCTACTATTGATGTCAGACTCACTGGTCTATAGTTGCTCGATTCCTCCCTACTACCTTTCTTGTGAATGGGCACGACATTTGCCAATTTCCAATCTCCCGGGACGACTCCTGTTACTAATGAATGGTTAAATAAATCTGTTAATGGTTTTGCCAGCTCACCACTAAGCTCTTTTAATAATTTTGGGTGTATCTCATCAGGACCCTGTGACTTATTTGTCTTCACTTTAGACAGCAATCTTAGAACATCTTCCTCTGTAAAGACACATGCATCAAACGATTCATTAGTCATCCTTTCACGTGGAGGTCCTTCTCCTTCTTTTTCTTCTGTAAAAACTGAACAGAAGTATTCATTAAGGCAGTCGGCTAGCCCTTTATTCTCTTCTACATACCTTCCGTCCTTTGTTTTTAATTTAGTTATTCCTTGTTTTAATTTCCTTTTTTCATTTATATATCTGAAGAATGTCTTATCCCCCTTTTTCACAGACTGAGCTAGTTTTTCTTCTGCCTGCGCTTTAGAAGTTCTTATAACTTGCTTGGCCTCTTTCTGCCTAATCTTGTAGATTTCCTTAGCTTCATTGCTCTGGGTTTTTTTATAATTACAAAATGCTAGCTTTTTATTTTTAATGATTTGGGCCACTTCTGCTGAGTACCACAGTGGTCCCTTCCTTTTTTTGCTTTTACTGACAAGTCTAATGCAATTTTCTGTTGCCTTCAATAATGCACCTTTTAAGTAGTCCCATTTCTCCTGGACTCCATGTAATCCGTTCCAGTCTGATAAGGACTCATTTATGACTAATTTCATTTTTGAAAATCTGTTTTTCTAAAATCTAAAACTTTTGTTTTTGTGTGGTGTGACTCTTTCACAGTTCTTATATTAAACCACACTGACTGGTGATCACTAGATCCCAAGGTTTCGCCTACAATGACATCATATACTGAATCCCCATTTGTGAATACCAAATCCAAAATGGCCTCCCTCCGGGTTGGCTCCTCAACCACTTGTTGCAGAGACAACCCCAGTAGGGAATTTAGAATATCTGTACTCCTGGTAGAACTTGCTATTTTGGTTTTCCAATTTATATCTGGAAGATTGAAATCTCCCATAATGATAACTTCTCCTTTCATTGTCATTTTAGCTATTTCTTCAACTAGTAGATTTAGTCAGACAACCCTAGCGGCCAGAGAAATGGCCAGCATTCTAAGGTGGGCAAAATGTTTTGTTCCAGCCCTCTCTGCTATGCACATTCCAGGGGTGGAAAATTGTCAGGCGTACTACCTCAGTCGACAGACTCTGGATCCGGGCGAATGGTCTCTTCACCCGGAAGTGTTTCAAAAAATGTGTCTCCGGTGGGGGGGGACTCCCAACGTGGACCTGTTGGCCTCTCATCTCAACCGGAAGGTTCAGAGGCTTGTTGAAAGGTCTCGGATCCTCTGGCCGATGCCTCTGACGCTCTGGTAGCCCCTTGGGGCCAGTATCGACTCATATACGCCTTTCCTCCATTACAACTTCTGCCGAGACTTCTGCGCAGAATCGAGGCAGAAGGGATTCCAGTCATTCTGGTGGCTCCAGACTGGCCTCACCAGTCTTGGTACGCAGGCCTAGTAAGGTTGGTAGCCGATGCCCCTTGGAGACTCCCTCTCAGAGAAGATCTTTTGTCTCAAGGACCAATCTTCCATCCTGCTTTACGGTCGATAGCTTTAACGGCATGGCTATTGAAAGCCAGGTACTGAAGGACAGAGGGTTGTGGGATTCGGTAATTCCTACAGTGTTAAAAGCTAGGAAATCTACTTCAAGGAAGGTTTATCATCGAGTTTGCAGGGCGTACATTACTTGGTGTGAGGCTTGGGGGGTTTCTCCCTGTTTCTTTTTGATGTCACTTTTGTTGAAGTTTCTACAATAAGGTGTAGATCAGCGTTTCGCCCTGGGCACCATCAAGGGTCAGATTTCCGCCTTGGCAATCTTTTTCCAATGGCCATTGGCCTCCAATTCCTTAGTTCACACTTTAGTTCAGGGGTTGCGCTACCTGACTTCCTCTGCCTACCCTGTCACAGAAGGTGGCCTTCTTGGTGGCTATCACTTCTGCATGCAGGGTGTCGGAGCTGGCAGCATTGTCCTGTCGTTCACCCTACCTGGTAGTTCACAAGGACAAAGTGGTGCTTTGCCCCTTTCAGTCATTCCTCCTTAAGGTCGTCTCGGGCTTCCATTTAAATGAATACATTGTGTTGCCTTCCTTGTGCCCTAATCCGAAACATCCTAAAAAAATTGCTTTACATACCCTGGATGTGGTTCAGGCAATCAGGGTTTACCTGGCGGTGACTGAGTCATTCCGAAAATCTGATTCCTTGTTTGTCCTTTTGCATAGATCTCGTAAGGGGCAGGCCGCATCTGCGGCGACTATTATCAGATAAATCAGGCAGACGGTGGTGCAGGCCTATTCCATTACAATCAGGTTCCTGCTTTCCCTGTTAAGGCACATTTTACGAGGGAGCTTAGTGCTTCTTTGGCCTTCTGTTATCAAGCGTCAGTGGTACAGGTTTGCAAGGCGGCCACCTGGTTGTCTGTACACACATTCACAAAATTTTACAAGGTGGATGTATTAGCATCTGTGGATGCTGCGTTTGGTCGGTTGGTCGGTTTGGTTGGTTGGGTTCAGGCTGCTGTTGCTAAGACTCCTGCCTATTGAGTGTGTATTTTTTCCTGGTAGGTGAGCTCCAGTTGTTCCTGGTTGAGCTCCTGGTTTACCGGGTTGGCTAAATTTAGCCCTTTTGGGAAATATGTTTATTGCTGTGTTTTTCCCACCCCTCATGTTGACACTGCTTTGGGACGTCCCAAGGGTCAAAGACGATATGGAGCTGTGTTCGACAATAAACGAAAGAGAAAACTGGATTTTTGTCTTACCGTAAAATCCTTTTCTCTGATCTTCATTGACGGACACAGGACTGACCCCTCTGTTGAGTTATGTTTTGTATTCTTCTGACACTGCTTGTTACAAAATTATAGCCTTTTATTAGGAAGTGCTTCCAAACTATAGTCCTATAGCAGGAAGTCCCCCTGGGACTGCCCTATAGGCATTGTCAATTATTTTCCACCTAGTGTCCTATTCCTAAGGAGAGCAGCATAACCCAAGGGTCAAAGAACATATGGAGCTGTAAATCAATGGGGTCCAGATGTTTGAGTGGAATGTAGAGGATAAGGGATCAAGGACATGGGAGGGAAAGGTGATCAAACACACCTGGGCGGCAGAGGATTTAATTGTGCCATATAAATGTACAAACAAAAAAGATAATTTAAACAAATCACAGTATTTTATTAATGCATAGACATTCAAATATTCACCTTAAAAACAAAGAAGATATTCAGACAATGGTACAAAGTATACACATGCATATAAACAATATGTAGTCAGGTTTACTGGTGGATCAACGCGTTTCTGCTTCCTCAGGACCCTTTAAAAACACAAATTTTTCTATTTGTTTTTCAAGGGTCACTTATCACCATCACTCTGCATCACTTTCTTTGATATTTATGGAATAGCACTTATATGTTTTTCCTCCCCTGGTTATTTGATATATAGTTTACAGTCAGGTCCATAAATATTGGGACATCGACACAATTCTAATCTTTTTAGCTCTATACACCCCACAATGGATTTGAAATGAAAAACAAACAAGATGTGCTTTAACTGCAGACTTTCATCTTTAATTTGAGGGTATTTAAATCCAAATCAGGTGAAAGGTGTAGGAATTACAACCGTTTGTATACGTGCCTCCCACTTTTTAAGGGACCAAAAGTAATGGAACAATTGGCTGCTCAGCTGTTCCATGGCCAGGTGTGTGTTATTCCCTCATTATTCCATTTACAAGAAGCAGATAAAAGGTCCAGAGTTCATTTCAAGTGTGCTATTTGCATTTGGAATCTGTTGCTGTCAACTCTCAATATGAGATCCAAAGAGTTGTCACTATCAGTGAAGCAAGCCATCGTTAGACTGAAAAAACAAAACAAACCCATCAGAGAGATAGCAAAAACATTAGGTGTGGCCAAATCAACTGTTTGGAACATCCTTAAAAAGAAAGAACGCACTTGAGCTCAGCAACACCAAAAGACCCGGAAGACCACGCAAAACAACTGTGGTGGATGACCGAAGAATTCTTTCCCTGGTAAAGAAAACACCCTTCACAACAGTTGGCCAGATCAAGAACACTCTCCAGGAGGTAGGAATATGTGTGTCAAAGTCAACAATCAAGAGAAGACTTCACCAGAGTGAATACATCACCACAAGATGTAAACCATTGGGTCTCAAAAACAGGAAGGCCAGATTAGAGTTTGCCAAAAAACATCTAAAACAGCCTTCACAGTTCTGGAACAACATCCTATGGACAGATGAGACCAAGATCAACTTGTACCTGAGTGATGGTAAGAGAGGAGTATGGAGAAGGAAAGGAACTGCTTATGATCCAAAGCATACTACCTCATCAGTGAAGCATGGTGGTGGTAGTGTCATGGCGTGGGCATGTATGGCTGCCAATGGAACTGGTTCTCTTGTATTTATTGATGATGTGACTGCTGACAAAAGCAGCAGGATGAATTTTGTAGTGTTTCGGGTAATATTATCTGCTCATATTCAGCCAAGCGCTTCAGAACTCATTGGACGGCGCTTCACAGTGCAGATTGACAATGACCCGAAGCATACTGCGAAAGCAACCAAAGAGTTTCTTAAGGGAAAGAAGTGGAATGTTATGCAATGGCCAAGTCAATCACCTGACCTGAATCCGATTGAGCATGCATTTCACTTGCTGAATAAAAAACTGAAGGGAAAATGCCCCAAGAACAAGCAGGAACTGAAGACAGTTGCTGCAAAGGCCTGGCAGAGCATCACCAGGGATGAAACCCAGCATCTGGTGATGTCTATGCGTTTCAGACTTCAGGCTGTAATTGACTGCAAAGGATTTGCAACCAAGTATTAAAAAGCTTGATTTATGATTGGTAATCTGTCCCATTACTTTTGGTCCCTTAAAAAGTGGGCGGCACATATACAAACTGTTGTAATTCCTATACCGTTCACCTGATTTGGATGTAAATACCCTCAAATTAAATTCTGCAGTTTAAGCACATCTTGTTTGTTTCATTTTCAAATTCATTGTGGTGGTATATAGAGCCAAAAAGATTGGAATTGTGTCGATGTCCCAATATTTATGGACCTGACTGTATATAGTAGGACAGCCTGGGCTTTCGACACTTGATGGATGGTTTATTGCCTTTATTTCCTCGAGTTTTGTTTTTAAATAACAGGTAAGGTGATTTATACCTGATATGTCCATATGGTTGCTTTTCCACCTTGCCTTCCCTCTCCCCCCTCCTTCGACTTCGGTTGAAGCTTCTCCCCCCGTTTAGTCTTTTGCATCTTTGACTCTCATCCTTCCCACCCTCGGTTTGTTTTTCTCCTTTTTTGTTTTTTCCTCGGTTCTATTAATGTCCTCATATCTTCACATGGTTTTTTGGCTATTTAGTAATTTTTTTATTTTATCTTAAACCTGCTAAGATATATTGTATAAAGTTTGGTATAGTGTTATTGAGTAAACTATGTTTTCTATATTTCTTTTTCAATAATATTTATGTGTTGTATACGAATTTATATACATTTTGATTTTTAGAGAATAGGATATTATACACAACTGCTTTAAGAAACTACTGTTGGGTCCTGAGGAAGCTGTTTCTGCAAAACATGTTGATCCACCAGTAAACCTGACTACATAATGTTTATATGCATGTGTATACTTTGTACCATTGTCTGAATATCTTCTTTGTTTTTAAGATGAATATTTGAATGTCTATGCATTAATAAAATACTGTGATTTTTTAAATGATCTTTTTTGTTTGCATGTATATATGGCACAATTAAATCCTCTGCCGCCCAGGTGTGCTTGATCACCTTTCCCTCCCATGTCCTTGATCCCTTATCCTCTACATTCCACTCGCACACCTGGACCCCCATATTGGGGACAGTGCCGTGTTATTCAATCAACCAACCTTTCTCCACATAAACTCTATAAGATATGGAGCTGTGTCCGTCAATGAACAATCTAGTTTCTCAGCACTGTCAACATTTTTACCATATTAATTCGTCCCATCCATGAGAGTGGTTTTGTTATTTTTTTTATCTCTTCTCTAATTTAATTTAGTGGTAGTGGTATATAATTTTATTCTATGGGTGTGATCCTTGCGCTATCATAGGAAAATTTAATTTAATTGTACCCCTGATGCTGCAGGTACAGTAACTGGTACCTCAAACAGTCTAATGAAACAATTAATATAGGGGGAGTACTGCGCTTCAAGGGTGATAGATGCAAATCGGTATATCATATAAATATAAGTTTCTAGTTTCAAGTCAACAAATTCTAATGTTTAGTTCATAAATAAATAAGTAAATAAATATTGTTCTTATTCAAGAGGGAGATAGTGCTATTGTGCAATATTCAGTTCATCAATCTTAGTGTTAAAACTTAAAGTATCTAAATCAATGATCAATAATAAGATAAAAATAATAATATTAATAATAATCAGAAAAATATACTATATGTGCAAAGTGAATTATTTGTGCAAATCAATTACTAACCAATAAATACAAAGTGCTTCTGATGTTTTGTGGATTTGTGCAACTATCCGATTCTTTATAAAGTGCAAGTACATATATTAGTGCAAATAAATCAATTGGTGTACTCTTTACGAATATATAGTTTTCCAAAGCATTCCATCAATTAAAATGTGTTCTAGTGTCCAATTTATGAGTTATAATTTCCCATTATTTCTTTGTATTCAATCGCTTTCACACAACTCCTCCACCTCAGGAAATCATGAGTAAGGGTGTTCTTCAGTGATGGCACTTCTAGGTGCACTAACCGCTCACCTCAATTTTGCAAATAATACGCATGTTTTAAAATTTATTTTCCAAAAAAACATAGCCCTCTTACATTTAAAATTACTCCAATCTGTACGCTCGTGGAGCCGCGGAACCTGGTTCCTGCGTCCCGTAACGTCACTGCCGGTATTTTGCCTCTGTGTATGCCCTACGCGTTGCGTCACGATACCAAAGGAGGTGACATTCCTTATATAATCAAGGAGCCGGAAATACTAAAGACACTATTTTGGAAAATCTTCTTATGGTTAGATAACCGGATCATCTCAAAACGCCATTTTAGAAAATCCGTCTATAACACTAAGCGTTAGGCCGGAGACACGGTGTCAAATAAAAGGGTTTTAAATAGTTAGTCACCTGTACAGTAATTAGAAAAAAAAATATATGAGTGTGAAATCCATGGGTCCCATTTATTAGTGTGAAATTTAATAGAGTTGTAAATAGTATGAAAATTTTTTTCCATAATATAGATCGAGTTTATTCTTGTTTTAAGTTGTGAAACCGGAAAAGAGTTTGATTTCCAATGTATAGCAATCAGCCATTGTATAGCAACTGAGATAGTGTGAATTAATCTAGTGTGAGGTATGGATAAATTAATAATTGGTGAAAAAAGTAAGCAATTAGATAGAGTGAGGGTGATGTTCGTATCAGCGATTTTTGAAGAAAAAATTTCCAACTGGCGCCAGATGAAAGAAATTTTATCACAATACCAAAATATGTGGGTAAGGGAACCAGGAGAGGAGCAGCCTCTGAAACAATTTGAGGGAGTGGAAGGGAAAATGGCATGTAGTTTAAGAGGTGTTAAATACCATCTCGTAAGCAATTTGATCGGTGTTTCTCTAATAGTGAGGGATCTTGTACATTTCCTGAGATTGTCAATATTCACATACCAATCTTCTATGGATAGAGTAAGCGAACATTCACTCTCCCATTTGAGCATATATGTGAGCTTGTTTGGGGGATTGGTATTAATTAAGTTATTATAAATTAAAGAAATAAGGCCTTTGCCTCTAGGGTCTTTGAGGCATATATTTTCATAAAAGGTAGGGGCATCTAGGTTGGAAAGTGGATAATATTTATGAAAAAAATGTCGAATTTGTAGAAAGTTGCAATGCTCCGAATTCGGAAGATTGTATTTTGAATGTAGGGAAGAGAAATCAACAAAACTCGAATCTGTGATGAATTTAGATAAGGTCATTAGGTTTTTACTAATCCAAGGAGAGAGGATACTCGTATTATAGAGACCTAATGGGAATTTTGGGTCACCAAGGAATGTGGCATTAATAGGAGTTGTAGAGGACAAATGGAATTTAGAAACATATGTTCATATGTTTAGAAACATATGTATCTCTTTCTGCTCTGTACCTATAGCCAGGAACTATATTCTCGATACCCTTGTTGTTATTTTGATATCAAATTCCCATTTTGAATAGAGTTAACTTGAAATGACTTAAGATTGTTATATCTCTGTTTACTCTATGTGATACCAATATTTGTCATATTATTGTACCAATTCTCTTTGTACCACCATCTTCTGTTTCCTTTCAATAAAAGTTTGTATACAAAAAAAGAAAATCCATCTAGCGTTTATTATTTCAAATGTGTTTCCCAATCTGGATTATTTACTTTTTTACACTGATCATATATTATAACTGCTCCTTCTCAAATTCTGAGTATATATTTTCTATTTTCTACCAGAAGTGAGGTATAGAACGGCCTCATAACAATACATAAATACTGCATATAATCGCATTGCACATGTATACTAATTAAATACATAAATATATACATCCTTAATATGCATCGTATCATATTATTTAGCAGTAATATATTTAAAAGAAATAAAAGATATTTTCTCTTACGTCCTCCGACAGTCGCCGCCTCTTCATATTCGTCACTAATGGGGTTATTGACCTTTGCTCCGTAGGAGTAGCTAGGCAACAGAATATATTAATATCAAAGCTTTTAGCATATCCCACCCCCAGGGGGTGGTCCCCTCAGTCAATACCTCCCTGCTTCCTGCATTTCCAACTCAGTTTCTAATGCCTAGCTCAGGAGTAGGTTGGGCTGTTCCTGTGCTGGGGCTTTTAGTCTCAGCTTCTTTTCTCTTTTTGATTTTATTTGAAGTTTTTTCTCTTTCTTTTACTTAGCTGTTTATTTTCAGCGTTAGTTAGCCTCTTCTGATGAAGATGTTCGTGCGGAGCTGGGTCTCAGTCTGGCCACCCTGGATCCCAGGGCTCAGGGCCAGGGGCTTCCCAGCCTGCCATCGAGCGTTCAGCTTAGGTTTTGCCCTGGCACATTGAACGACCCATCCCTGTTCGCTGCAGGGATGCTATCGGTGAGGTGGCTACCTCACTGGACGCCATTGCGGTTTCGCACCGCAGTTCCGCTGCGTCATGCTTGCGACACTCCCTGTCCTCAGTGCAGCGGTTTGGTCGCTGGAGCAGGCTCCCCACGCCATCCGGACTGGTAAGTGTAACTCTATGTGGGGACCTGTCTATTTGGGTGTCAGTCTGGGACTGTGTGACCCCGCATGTCTGTGTGGCTGCTGTGCTCCCTGTCAGTTCCTGTGTGGACTTGCTGCCTGTGTGTGGGCTGTGAAGGGGGGGGGCTCTCCCGCTCTGCTGGGTGTAAGCATGAAGCAGTCTGATTTTAGGCATGCTGTGCGGCGATCGATGCGGCGACCCGCCATTTTTTTGAGGCAAAATCATGGTGGCCGATCCTGTGTGGTAATGCACGGCGTTTTTGGTGCCAAACGCCGCCATTTTGGCGGCGATCGATCAGGCCACATGTCGGGGCCACGTTCTTTTTGCCCAAGGAATCCTCAGCCGAGCGGCCATGTTTGTGTAGCCTTGCATAGGCTTCATAGGGACGGTCAGTGTTGCATCACTTCCTTTTGCTCTGGGACAGCGATCGGTGCAGCAGCCTGTGTGATCTCTCCAGGTTTTTATCTTTCCTTTTTTCCTGTATTCCTTGCCCAGTTTCTTGTCCCTGTAGGGGTCGGTGTATTCAGTGGGTGCGGTGGGCTACGCTCGCCGCGATCTTAAAGGGGCAGTACCCCTTTCTTACTTATTTTGCTGGGGCATGGATTCTCAGGATTGCAAGTTTCCTCCCACCTTGGTGGGCGGCCAAGGGGCTGCTGCTTCCCCTGAGGGGGCTGATCTGGCCACTATTGTGGCAAACTTAGCTGCTCAAGTGCAGATGCTGGTGGCTGATCGATCCACAAAACGGCCCAGAGTGTCTATTTCCTCTGATTCAGAGGGCGATGGGGCTGCTATGGCTGGAGTGCCCTTCTCAGGGTATCACTTATCCCTAGACCTTGTGGGGTCTGACGGGGAGGCTGAGGTGGAAGGGGTTGATCATTCTCCCCCTGGCTCATCTGAAGAGCTTGCACTCATGGATGAGTTGGTTGCTTCTATCAAGCAAACGCTGCATTTGCAGGATGAACCATGTCCTCCTGTTTTGATGTCCTCTTATGGGATGCAAAGGAAACGCAAAACATCGCAGGTTTTTCCTTGCTCTACAGAATTTCAGCGCGCGGTTGATGAGCAATGGTGCAATTTAAAGAAGCCTTTTGCTGTGCCGAGTAGGTTCAAGCTGCGTTATCCCTTTACACCAGCTACTGAGGAGCGTTGGTGTGTGCCGCCTCAGGTGGATCACGCGGTGGCGATTTTGAATAAATCAACTGCGATCCCTGCTGAGGATACCCCGGTGTTCCGGGACCCGACGGACAGGAGATTGGAATCTCTGGCCCGTCATGCTTATACGGTTGCTGGCTCTATGCTGAAGCCTATTTTTGCTTCCATTATGGCAGCCCAGGCTATTGCGGATTGGACGCAGGTGCTCAGGCGCACTCTGGTGGCTGACTCTGCCCCGCCGACAACTTTGGCTAATATGGATCAAATTCATCAGGGTGTCATGTATTTGTGTGATGCGGACTTGGATTTAGTCCCTTTGGCTGCGCGTCTTTCTAGTGTGGCGGTCTTGAACCGTCGCCTGATATGGCTGAAATGTTGGTCTGTTGACCAATCTTCCCGCAAGACTTTGGCTAATTTGCCCTACGCGGGATCTCGCCTTTTTGGTGAATCTTTGGATACTCTGATAAAGGGTATCTCTGGGGGAAAGAGCACTCTCTTGCCCCAATCTCACAAGAATAAGTTTGTTCGTGGTAAGAAGAATACCTCGTTTAGGCCCTCTCAGGGGTCCTTTCGTGCCTTTCGGTCGCACTATAAGGGCAAGCCCTTCAAGGGCCAAGGCTCCCAGAAGAAGCCGTGGACGGGTAAGCAGAAGTCCGGCCAGTCTGGACCCGCTGCCCATAACAATGCGGCCTGAAGGGACGCCCTCACCCGGTTCTGGGGTGGGGGGACGTTTGCTCGGTTTTCTTCAACCCTGGCTGGACCGCATTCGGGACAGATGGGTTCAGGAAATCGTTCGATCTGGATACAAGATCGAGTTTCTTTCTCGGCCGGCGGGCAGATTTTTCCCCTCAAACCTTCAGCTGACTCGGGAGCGCTTGCAGGATCTGCACCTGGCGGTGCGGGACCTGCGGGCCCAGGGAGTGGTGGTTCCGGTACCTCATCGGGACAGATTTCGGGGGTTCTATTCCAATCTGTTCACTGTGCCCAGAAAGGAGGGCAAGGTACGTCCGATTCTGGACTTGAAAGCTCTGAACCGCTTTGTGCGGGTTCGCAAGTTCCGCATGGAATCCCTGCGATCAGTGGTGGCTGCCCTGGTTCCGGGGGAATTCATGGCCTCCATCGACTTGAAGGATGCGTACCTTCACATCCCCATTTTCGAGGGTCACCAGAGGTACCTTCGATTTGCCATTGCGGAGGATCATTATCAATTTGTGGCGTTGCCCTTTGGTCTCGCGGGTTTTCACCAAGGTGTTTGCGCCGGTTCTGGCCTTGTTGAGGGCGCATGGCATTTCTGTCCTGGGGTATCTGGACGATATCCTGATTCGGTCCGCGACCAGTCAGGGCCTGGTGAACGACCTGTCCATCACGATGCAGACTCTGCAGGAATTCGGTTGGACGATAAATTTTCCAAAGTCAACTTTGTGTCCTTCGGTTCGTCTTCCCTATCTGGGGATGATTCTGGACTCTGTTCAAGCGAAAGTCTTCCTGCCGGAAGACAAGCTTCGGATAATTCAGAGCGAAGTCAGGTCCCTCAGGGACAATCAGTGCTCGTCCCTCCGGACGTGTATGAGGTGTCTGGGATTGATGGTTTCGGCCTTCGAGGCGATTCCCTTCGCCCAGTTTCACACACGGGAGCTTCAGGCGGAGGTCCTGGCCAAGTGGGACGGGCGTCGGCAATCTCTGGATCTGCGGCTGTCGTTGAGCCGTCTCACCCGCAGGGGTCTTTTGTGGTGGCTCCAGTCCCCGGCGGTGTCGGGGGGAAAGTCCTTTCGTCCTTTGTCGTGGACGGTGATCACCACGGATGCCAGCCTGTCGGGCTGGGGTGGTGTTCTGGGCGTTCTGTCCGCCCAGGGAACTTGGTCGGAGGAGGAATCCTCCCTTCCGATCAACATTCTGGAATTGCGAGCGATAAATCTCTGTCTTCTGCGTTGGACGGACAGGCTTCAGGGCTGTCCAGTTCGGGTACAGACGGACAATGCCACAGCGGTGGCCTACATCAACCACCAAGGGGGCACCAGGAGTGCCCGAGCGGCTCGGGAAGTAGCCAACATTCTGTCTTGGGCCGAGACGCACATCCCGGCGATATCTGCAGTTTACATTCCGGGGGTGGAGAACTGGCAGGCGGATTATCTGAGCCGTCAGACCCTGGACCAGGGAGAATGGTCCCTTCACCCGGATGTCTTCCAGTTGTTGTACGCGAAGTGGGGGTCCCCAGATGTGGACCTGTTTGCGTCTCGTCTAAACAACTAGGTGGAAAGGTTCGTGGCAAGGACGCGCGATCCTCGGGCAGACACATTAGTGGCGCCCTGGCATCAGTATCGCCTGTTGTATGCCTTTCCACCGATTCAGCTGCTGTCCAGGCTCCTTCGCAGGTTGGCCTCGGAACCGCACATGGTGATTCTGGCGGCACCAGACTGGCCTCGCCGGTCTTGGTACTCAGACCTCGTGAATCTGGCGGTCGACGAGAAGATCTCCTATCTCAAGGACCGATATTCCATCCTGCTTTACAGTCGCTGGCTTTAACGGCCTGGCTGTTGAAAGCCAGGTCCTGAAGGATAGGGGTCTTTCCCCTGAGGTCATTCCCACCTTGATCAAGGCTAGGAAGGCTTCTTCTGGGAAGATTTACTACCGTACTTGGAAGGCTTACTTTGCCTGGTGTGAGTCCAGGGGGTATTCCCCTCGCTCGTACTCAGTGTCGAGAGTGTTGGATTTCCTTCAAACGGGCGTGGACCAGCGTTTGGCATTGGCCACAATTAAGGGTCAGATTTCTGCGCTGGCCGTTCTCTTTCAACGTCCTGTGGCGTCTAACTCTTTGGTTAGCACCTTTGTTCAAGGGGTGCGGCATTTGGTCCCTCCTAGGAGGGAGCCTTTGCCTCCATGGGATTTGAACCTCGTTCTGTCCGTGTTGCAACATGCTCCTTTTGAAAATATCAGGGAGATCTCGTTGTTTCTGTTGTCCAAGAAGGTTGCCTTCTTGGTGGCAATCACTTCGGCTCGCAGGGTGTCGGAGCTGGCGGCCTTGTCCTGCAAATCTCCGTATTTGGTGATTCACTTGGATAAGGTGGTCTTGCGACCTAACCCGTCTTTTCTTCCGAAGAGGATCTCGGAATTTCACCTCAATGAGGAAATTGTTTTGCCTTCGCTTTGCGCGAAGCCTAAGCATCCGAAGGAGGTGGCTTTGCATTCCTTGGATGTTGTTAGGGCGATCAGGGTTTACCTGTCATCGACAAAATCCTTTCGCAAGTCGGATTCTCCCTTTGTCCTTCCTGAGGGACCTCGGAAGGGCATGGCGGCGTCGGCTGCGACCATCACCAAATGGATCAGACAGACGATTGTGCAAGCCTATGCTTTGAAGGGGAAGGTTCCTCCTTTTCCTGTGAAGGCGCACTCTACCAGGTCTCTGAGTACGTCTTGGGCCTATCGTCATCAGGCTTCTGTGGCCCAGGTGTGTAAGGCGGCGACTTGGTCGTCCGTTCACACCTTCTCAAAATTTTACAAAGTGGATGTTCAGGCATCGGCAGATGCTTCCTTTGGCCGTAAAGTTCTTGCGGCGGTGCCTTAGGGTCCCTTGTTTGGGCCCTTGGCTGTTGGGGTGTTTTTACCCCTAGGTTACTTGTCTTTCCTGGGTTGTTGCTCCTGTTGAGCACGTTTTCCTGTTGCCCAGTTGGTTCTCTTACTTTGGTAAGGTTCCTTTCTCTGATGTGGGTACTGCGTTGCCTTAGGCGAGGCTGCTTTTTTCCCACCCCTCATGTCTACACTGCTATGGGACGTCCCCATTAGTGACGAATATGAAGAGGCGGCGACTGTCGGAGGACGTAAGAGAAAACTGAATTTTTGTAAAATCTTACCTGTAAAATTCCTTTCTCTGAGTCCTCCGACAGTCGCCGCCCCCGCCCCTCTTTTGGGGTTTGTTTATGTACTCTACTGCTATGCTACTGAAACTGAGTTGGAAATGCAGGAAGCAGGGAGGTATTGACTGAGGGGACCACCCCCTGGGGGTGGGATATGCTAAAAGCTTTGATATTAATATATTCTGTTGCCTAGCTACTCCTACGGAGCAAAGGTCAATAACCCCATTAGTGACGAATATGAAGAGGCGGCGACTGTCGGAGGACTCAGAGAAAGGAATTTTACAGGTAAGATTTTACAAAAATTCCGTTATTATAACCTCAACATGGTTCTAGGGGGATAATCAAGGGAGGATCTCTTAATTACAGATCTCTTTCCAAATAAATATATCATATATATACACTAATACACCTATATATAAGACTTTGGCTTGTTCAACAATACTTTTAATCTATATTGACGAGGTAGATTATATATTAATTTTATGAGAGGATTCATAATAAAATTAGCTGATCATGATATATTTTCCAAGAAAATTTAAATATCTTGAGTAAAAAAGGCCAATTAATTTAATAGCTTATTTAATTAAATCTTAATAAGGCAACCTCTTTTTAATCGGGTAAATATTTAAAATATTAGAGAGATATCTTTAATTCATCAAAATATATATTAAATCTTTTGAAAATAAAAAAATAATTCTGTAGGTAAAATCTTATGGATAAATATTAAATTGAAAATTTTAATTATTAAATTAAATATTCAGGGAAGACATATAGGGATTAAAACAAGAAGTATACAGAAATGTTAAAAATCACTAATAAAGCAGTTAAGATCAAATTCTACATTGAGGCCTTTTGGTGCGAAAGTATCCATTTAAAAAATCCATTGGGATTCTAGTTTACTTAAAGTGCGGACCTAATGGCTTCCTCTCCAGTATCTTTTAAAGGGCTCTATGCCCCAGAACTTCAATTGGGGGGGATCTCTCTGATGGTATTAATCAAAATGTCTTGAAACACTGTGTTTATCATAGCCATTTAAGATATTTTGTATATGTTCTTTTACTCTGATCCATAGCAGTCTTTTAGTCCTTCCAATGTATTGCAATCCACAACTGCATTCAAACGCATATACAGCTCCTTCTGTATTACAACTTATGAAATCTTTATTCTTGTAGGTGGATCTATTGCTTTTTGATGTGAATTCAAATATTTTTTCTTTGGGCGCCAAGTTATGGATGGCTTTGTAAGTTATGGTTAGTAACTTGAATTTAATTTGTTGGTTGAGTGGCAGCCAATGGAGGGATTGGAAAAGAGGGGTAGCAGACACAGAGCGGTTTGCAAGGTGGATGAGCCTGGCAGCAGCGTTCATGATGGACTCAAGGGGGGATAGTCTTTTTAAAGGTAAGTCAATGAGAAGGGAGTTGCAATAATCGAGACGAGAGATGACCAGGGAGTGGATTAGAAGCTTTGTGGTATCATTGATTAGGAAGGGACGTATCTTGGAGATGTTGTGGTGGTTGAGGCGGCAAGCTTTGGACAGTGACTGGATGTGTGGCTGAAAGGATAGTTCAGAGTCCAGGTTTATACCTAGGACCTTGGCATGGGTGGACGGGTTGATAGTTGTGCCGTTGATGTTGACAGAGAAATCAGGAGAGGAGGACCTTGGGGAGGAAATATCATGAGCTCGGTTTTGGATAGGTTGAGTTTGAGGAAGTGATGTGACATCCAGGCTGATATGTCTGTTAGTAAGCTGGTGATGCGTGAGGAGACTGATGTAGTGAGCTGAGGGGTGGAGAGATAGATTTGGGTGTCATGAGCATAGAGATGATATTGAAAGCCATGGGAGGCAATCACCTGATCCAGGGAGGAGGTGTAGATTGAGAAAAGGAGTGGTCCAAGGACAGAACATTGGGGGACCCCGACAGAGAAAGGAAGAGGAGAGGAGGTAGTAGAGTTGTAAGTAGCACTGAAGGTGCGTTGGGATAGGTAGGATGAGAACCAGTGAAGAGTATGGTCACGGAGGCCAAAGGAGTGAAGTTTTTTGAGGAGGAGGGGGTGGTCTATTGTGTCAAAGGCAGCGGAGAGGTCCAGGAGGAGTAGTACAGAATAATGTCCATTGGTGTTTGCTGTTAGTAGGTCGTTTGTGAGTTTAAGGAGAGCAGTTTCAGTGGAATGTTGAGGGCGAAATCCAGACTAAAGGGAATCAAGAAGATTGTTCTTAGTCAGATGGTCACTCAGTTCAAGGAGTTTGGAAGAGAAGGAGAGTAAGAAGATGGGGCGTAGATTGTGAAGGTTGGTGGGGTCCAGTGAGGGCTTTTTAAGGATGGGAGTGACTAGCACGTGTTTTAGAGAATTAGGGAAGATGCCTGTAACGGACCGTTTCAGCAGACAAGGGGTTAAAATCCGTTTAGGCGATATGCCCCTTTCTGAGAGACAGGCACAGCTACTTGCAGGACACCAAACTCCCGAACTGGATACAAAATAGCACTCCAACCTGGAACCTCACGAATAGCTGCTAGCAGACGAACAGGAAAAGCATACATCAGCTTACACTCCTAGCAATCAGTCTCCAACAGCATACAGTGAATCCCCCCCAAGAACGAGACAAGGCTCCGTGTTGTGGGTCAAGCAGTGGTCTGTCTATTGAGGGCTACCTGCCCCTGTATTTATGCAGGTCTCCCACCTGGTGGACACTCCCCTAGGGGACCAAATGGAAGACTGTGACACAGGCAGACATGTATCACATTACAGACTCACAGAAGCAAAACATCCCCAGATAGCTCAGGTCTGCACATTAACATGTTTATCAATAGTCTCAGACCCAACCAACACACTGTCCCACTCTAGACAAAAGCACTCAGTTAATCAGTAGACATTCCTCAGGAGGGGGCTGCTGGAAACAACCCCCCCCCTCTCTCTGCAGCTAAAGCTAGTTTTCACAGTGACCTCTATCCTGGAGACAATGGAAGATATAATTAGGTTTAGCTTCCAGGATAGAGGCAAGACTCCATTACACACATGGGGACCCAAATACAGTATTATGCTTTAAAATATATAAAGTTACTTTTTATACATTAAACATAGACATGTTACATATCCCCAGATAGCTCAGGTTTGAGTGCACATTATTAGGTGAATGGCACTCAGACCCCACGAATACAGTTTAATCGCCATGGAGCCAAAGTCTTTTAAAGTCTGGTCCATAGTCCAAAGGCAGCAGGCGGGCAACCAGGCTCCTCCAATGCAATGGGGCGAGATTGGTCTCGTCACATCTCTCCCCCTTTCCAAAAAGACTAACAGGGTATCTGACCTCCTGCCGGTCAGTGCCCTTGTTAGTCCAGCAGCCCACCCATAAAGCAGAAGAAACAGTACAGCCCACCCACAATAAATGGTTACTACACCTGGGTAGAGGAGAAGCTTGTCCATGTCCAGGTGCCTCACCACGGCTGTGTAGGGGACTGGTAGGCTGCCTTGGTGGGTTGCTGAGTGGGCAAAGACCAGCGGTACTCTGTCCTGGTGCCAGCACTACCACCGGAGTAGTCCGGTTGGAGCCTGGTGGCTGGAGACTGTCTCCCCCTTGGATACACAGCTCTGTCGTGGGGGGGTAGGACCGACCATCCCTACCCCCTGTGTGGTAAGTGCAGATACCACGGTCCCATCTGCACCGGTGGGGTGCTTACAGTCTCCCCCTGGTACATTAAGCTGCCGCTGGGGAGAGGGGGTAACAAGCTCCTCTCCCGATAGAACACTCTGCCCATTAATGATCCGCTGCTGGGGAGAGGTGGTAACAATCTCCTCTCCCATACATACTTCCAGTCTTTGCGGAGGGAGACCGACTGTCTCTCCTCCCAATACAGAGTTCTTCTGCTGGGGAAAGGAGACTGGGCTCCCAATTACCAACAAATAACACTGCCGCTGGAGAATGGAGACTGGGCTCCCAATTCCCGGCACATCACACTGCCGCTGGGGAATGGAGACTGGGCTCCCAATTCCCTGCTGTATCTCCCGCTGGGGAATGGAGACTGGGCTCCCAATTCCCAAAAAATCACACTGCCGCTGGGGAGGGAGGACACTGCTCTCCTCTCCCTGCACTTCACACTGCCTTCCTGGCATATCACTCTGCTGCTGGGGGGCAGGAACAACTACCTCTGCCCCCTGTAACTCAGCCAGCCGCTGGGGAGGGAGGACGCTGCTCTCCTCTCCCTGTACTTCACACTGCCTTCCTGGCATATCACTTTGCTGCTGGGGGGCAGGAACAACTACCTCTGCCCCCTGTAACTCAGCCTGCCGCTGGGGAGGGAGGACGCTGCTCTCCTCTCCCTGCACTTTACACTGCCGCTGGGGAATGGAGACTGGGCTCCCAATTCCCTGCAGGACCGGTGGAGAGACCTCGGTCCCATCTCTACCGGCCACCTGGGGTTCTTCCCAGTAAAACTTTACCATCTCGTCCCCTCTGAATGGGTCTGGCTCTGGGTCTGTCCTGCTGCTCTCCTGCTGAGCCTTCTCATAGTATTGGAACAGCTGCTGGTAGCCCTGTTCTAGCTCCATCTCCCGGGTCACCAGGTGGACCAGGTCTTGCTCAATTTCGTGAGTGTCGTCCCAGTCATACCTGCTCTCTCTCCACTCCAAGAGATCACTGAACCGGGCTTGTGTAGGGCTCCCAAATTCCAGCTCTGAAAAAGACCCCCATAACAAGCCAGGACCATCAAACTTCTCTCCCTCTGGCTTGTCATGCTCGACTGTCCAGGGCAGGTACTGTGCCCCATACCACCAGAGTGCCTGGTAGGCATCCTCCAGCCACATCTCCTGCCATACCCGGAGCTCCAATTCCTTTACCCATTCCTCCAGGGGCTGCTCTCCCAGGAAGGGCATCCGCATTCTGCAGTCGCTGGTCTTCCTTGGGGAGTCTCTCGCCCCGCTGGTATTCCACTATACCCAGTGCCTGGTACCAGATGCCTTTACGGACTGCATCTCGGTCATCCATGGCACCCTCATATAGTTACATAGTAGGTGAGGTTGAATAAAGACAATAGTCCATCCAGTTCAACCTGTGTAGGTGTGTGTGGCTGTACTCATCTCACATACCCCTGAATGTTCTGATCCTTGAGATGTAAGTCTAAGAGTCTTTTGAAAGCCACCATACTACCCGCAGAAACCACCTCTTGTGGTAGAGAATTCCACAATCTTGTAGCCCTAACAGTAAAGAACCCCCCACGTTGCCTGTGATTAAAACGCTTCTCCTCTAATCGCATTGTATGCCCTCTAGTCCTCATGGAATCCCTTCGACTGAACAGCTTTTTTTCTAAGCTGGGATCCCCATTAAGATATTTATAAATTGCTATCATGTCCCCCCTCAGACGTCAGGGAGAATAAATCAAGCGATTGTAGACGCTCTTCATAGTCAAGGTCCTCCAATCCCCTAATTAGTTTAGTTGCCCTTCTCTGGACTCTCTCCAGCTCCAACATATCCCTCCTGAGGACTGACGACCAGAACTGGACAGAATACTCCAGATGCGGTCGGACCAGAGTTTTATAAAGTGGAAGGATTATAGTCTTATCTCTGGAATACATCCCTTTCTTTATGCATGCTAATATTCTGCTGGCTTTGGCAGCTGCCGCTTGACATTGCATGCTGTTGCCTAATCTATCATCAACCAAGACTCCCAGATCCTTCTCCATTTTTGATTCCCCCACCCTCATCGAACTCCACTGCTGGTTCCATGCTTGTGCTGTCAGGTTCGCTGTACTGGGACATGCGTTGCCCTCAATTGTAAAATCCAGAGCAATGGTGTCTCCTGTAGCTGTCCTTCTGGCTGTAGGAACGATCCCGCCGCTTGCCACCAATTGTAACGGACCGTTTTAGCAGACAAGGGGTTAAAATCCGTTTAGGCGATATGCCCCTTTCTGAGAGACAGGCACAGCTACTTGCAGGACACCAAACTCCCGAACTGGATACAAAATAGCACTCCAACCTGGAACCTCACGAATAGCTGCTAGCAGACGAACAGGAAAAGCATACATAAGCTTACACTCCTAGCAATCAGTCTCCAACAGCATACAGTGAATCCCCCCCAAGAACGAGACAAGGCTCCGTGTTGTGGGTCAAGCAGTGGTCTGTCTATTGAGGGCTACCTGCCCCTGTATTTATGCAGGTCTCCCACCTGGTGGACACTCCCCTAGGGGACCAAATGGAAGACTGTGACACAGGCAGACATGTATCACATTACAGACTCACAGAAGCAAAACATCCCCAGATAGCTCAGGTCTGCTCATTAACATGTTTATCAATAGTCTCAGGTCCAACCAACACACTGTCCCACTCTAGACAAAAGCACTCAGTTAATCAGTAGACATTCCTCAGGAGGGGGCTGCTGGAAACAATCCCCCCCTCTCTCTGCAGCTAAAGCTAGTTTTCACAGCGACCTCTATCCTGGAGACAATGGAAGATATAATTAGGTTTAGCTTCCAGGATAGAGGCAAGACTCCATTACACACATGGGGACCCAAATACAGTATTATGCTTTAAAATATATAAAGTTACTTTTTATACATTAAACATAGACATGTTACATATCCCCAGATAGCTCAGGTCCGAGTGCACATTATTAGGTGAATGGCACTCAGACCCCACGAATACAGTTTAATCGCCATGGAGCCAAAGTCTTTTAAAGTCTGGTCCATAGTCCAAAGGCAGCAGGCGGGCAACCAGGCTCCTCCAATGCAATGGGGCGGGATTGGTCTCGTCACAATGCCAGAAGAGAGGGAGAGGTTGAAGATGTGAGTTAGAGAGTGTAGAATATAGTCAGAGGGTGAGCGTAGCATGTGCAAGGGAGCAGGATCCAGGGGGCAGGTGGTTAGATGGGTGTTAGATAAAAGTACAGCAACCTCGTTAATACTAGTAGGGTGGGACGAGGGAAGTAATGATTGTACCTGTGGATATGGGTTGTTAAGTGGGGGAGGTTTTTGCACATTGGAGATCACTGTTGCTGTGGATTGCAATACATAGGAAGGACTAAAAGACTGCTATGGATTAGAGTAAAAGAACATATACAAAATATCTTAAATGGCTATGATAAACATAGTGTTTCGAGACATTTTGATTAATACCATCAGAGAGATCCCTCCCAACTGAAGTTCTGGGGCATAGAGCCCTTTAAAAGACACTGGAGAGGAAGCCATGAGGTCCGCACTTAAAGTAAACTAGAATCCCAATGGATTTTAAACCACTTAAGCCCCGGAAGATTTTACCCCCTTCCTGACCAGGGGGTATTTTGCGATTCGGCACTGCGTGACTTTAACGGACAATTGCGCTGTCGTGCAATGCTGTATCTAAACGAATTTGGCGTCCTTTTTTTCCCACAAACAGAGCTTTCTTTTGGTGGTATTTGATCACCTGTGCGATTTTTTGATCACGCGCTATAAACAAAAAAAGAGCGTAAATTTTGCAAAAATAGCAATATTTTTCAAATTTTTTTATATGAAATTCCCCCCCAAAAAAATGTAAAAATCAACATTTTTTAACATTTTCGGCCAATTTGTTTTATGCTACCTATGTTTGGTAAAAAAAATCGCAAAAAGCGTATTTTGATTGGTTTGTGCAAAAGTTATCGCGTTTACTAACAAAGGGAAAGATATTTGTCATTTTTGTTGTTTTTTTTTAACGCGTAATGGCGGCGATTTGCGTTTTTTTTTTGCGGTACTGCGACATTGCGGCGGACAGATCGGACCCTTGACTGACATTTTTGCCACTTTTGGGGTTACCAGTGACATTTCTACAGTAATCAGTGCTATACATATGCACTGTTACTGTAAAAATACACTGGCCGTGAAGGAGTTAACTTTTTTTGAAAGGGAGGGGCTATGTGTGTCCCTAGGGGCGTGCTTTCTACTGTGATTGGCTGTGGCTTCAGATGTATGAAGAGTGATCAACGGTTCTACATAGTAGAACCGTATGATCATCCTTCATACACAGGGCAGAATGACAGGCAGCTTGTTTACACAAGCCGCCTGACTTTCTCCCTCTCCCCCGCCGATCGCAGAGTGACCGGCGGACATCGGGTCCGCCGGTCACGCGCGCGGGGGGGTCCGTGACCACGCGGGAGCGGGAGCGCGCCTCCGGCGGCGCTCGCTCCCTAGACCCTCACAAGCTAGTGACATAGCCCTACGTCACTTTGCCTGTGAGGGGCTGACCGCCGACGTAGATAGTCGTGCGGCGGTCGGCAAGTGGTTAAAATGGATTCTTTCGCACCAAAAGGCCTCAATGTAGAATTTGATCTTAACTACTTTATTAGTGATTTTTAACATTCCTGTATATTTCTTGTTCTAATCCCTATATGTCTTCCCTGAATATTTAATTTAACAATTAAAAAAATCAATTTAATATTTATCCCTAAGATTTTAACCTACAGAATATTTTTTTTATTTTTTAAAAGATTTAATATATATTTTAATAAATTAAAGATATCTCTCTAATATTTTAAATATTTACCCGATTAACCACTTGCCGACCGGCGCAAGTACATATACTGCGGCGGTCAGCCCCTCCTGGGCAAAGTGACGTATCAGTACGTCACTCTGCCGCGAGACAATAGGGGGCGAGTGCGCGCCGCCGGAGGTACGCTCCCGCCACAGCTCGTTCACTGCCATCACCGCGCGAGTGACCGGCGGCTCCGATGTCCGCCGGTCACTCACGATCTCCCGCTGGAGAGGGAGAAAGGCAGGCTGCTAATGTAAACAAAGCCGCCTGTCATTCTCCCTGGTGTAACTGCAGAGATCATACGATCCTGCTATGTAGGATCGTATGTCTCTGTGGTTACATCAAAAGCCACACCCCTTGACAGTTAGAAGCACGCCCCTAGGGACACACTTAACCCCTGGATCTCTAATAAAGTTAACCCCTTCCCTGCCAGTGTCATTTTTAAAGTAACAGTGCATATGTATAGTACTGATTACTGTAGTAATGTCACTGGTACCCCCAAAAGTGTCAAAAATGTCAGTCAAGGGTCTGATCTCTCCGCGGCCAAGTCGCAGTCTCGCAAAAAAAATTGCAGATTGCCGCCATTACTAGTTAAAAAACAATAAAAATTACATAAATCTTTCCCTTAGTCAGTAAACGCAATAACTTTTGTGTAAACAAATCAAAATATGCTTATTGCGATTTTTTCCACCAAAAATATGTAGCAGTAAACAAATTGGCCTAAAATGTTAAAAAATTTAGATTTTTACATTTTGGGGGGGGGGGGGGTTCATATAAAAAAATGTGAAATAGCGCAAAAAGTAAAAATCGCATAGGTGATCAAATACCCCCAAAAGAAAAAAAGGACGTCAATTTAATTCGGGTACAGCGTCGCATGACCGCGCAATTGTCCGTTAAAGTAACGCAGTGCCGAATCGCAAAATAGGCCCTGGTCTTTGAGCAGCCAAATCCTCCGGGGCTTAAATGGTTAATAAGAGGTTGCCTTATTAAGATTTCATTAAATAAGCTATTAAATGAATTGGCCTTTTTATTCAAGATATTTTAATTTTCTTGGAAAATATATCATGATCAGCTAATTTTAATATGAATCCTCTCATAAAATTAATATATAATCCAGGGCTCAAAATTTAAAGTCCTGATGTCAGGTACTCAGACGCCGCTGTGCAGCCTACGATCCATCTAGGCGAGTGCGTATGTGCGTGCGTCATGATGCACATTGTACCAACCCAGCCTCCTCTTAAGGATCACTCACCCTCTCATCCAGTGCTGGATTATCGTAAGCTTCCTGTTTCCTGTTGCCTGTTTCCTGTTGTGACCTCAGCTTGCTCCACGGACTTGTCTCTGCCTGATAACCTGTGTACCGACCCCGGCTTGCTCCACGGACCTGCTTCTGCCTGATAACCTGTGTACCAACCCAGGCTTGCTCCACGGATCTGCTTCTGCCTGATAACTTGTGTACTGACCCCGGCTTGCTGTTACTTGGACTGACCACATGTGTATGACCCCCGGCCTGGCATTTACCACTGCACTGCTTGCTTTCACTGGAGCTTCTCAGAAGGGACCCAGATATCCCTCTCAGCCATCCACCTGCACCACCACAAGCATCCAGTGCTACTTGGGTCACGTCACCTCCTGTCTCACTTACAGGGGTGATTCGCACCGAGCTGCAAGGGAAGCCCTCTCAGCACTTCGGCCTCCACCCAGTGATCTGACACCTGAGCTACTAGCCAGGCTTTAAGGGTTACTCGCCACCAGTTGCCCCACCCAACTCCTAACCTGCCCCACCCCTAGTTCCGCCCCTAAACACTCCCTCATAAATTATCTCATAAAATTACACTGTTAAATGTTTTTGCATTAATGCAGAAGTTACAAAAATAAATATTAATAACAACATCTTCAGTGCCCATCAGTGCAGCCTCATCAGTGCCCATCAAGGGTCTGGAAGGCGGGGGGGCTGAAGAGCACTAAGGGGCTAGAGGGGGAGGCTGATGAGCACTGGGGGGCTGGAGGGGGGCTTAAGAGCACTGGGGGGGCTGAAGAGCACTAAGGGGCTGGAGGGGGAGGCTGAAGAACACTGGGGGGCTAGAGAGGGGGAGCTGAAGAGCACTGGGGGGGGCTGAAGAGCACTGGGGGGGCTGGAGAGGGGGGGCTGTACATCACTGGGGGGGCCATCAAAAAAAAAAAAATAAGTTGGATAGGAGGGGGATGGGGCGGCTGCATAAAGAGGAATTGATCCTTCCATATACCTCCTGCAACCGCTGAATGCCTGCAGAGAGAAGAATCAGGCATCCAGCGGCTGCAGGAGGAATATGGAAAGATCAATGCCTCTATATGCAGCCGCCCCCCTGCTCCTCCTATCCAGTCACACAGGGAGGCTGCTCAATCCTTGAGCACTCACCTTCTTCCAGCCCCCACGAGCAGTGCAGCACAGACCGAGGGAGCAGATGATGACCGAGAGGAGATGATCGGTGCGAGTACCGGCTTGACACCGCCCGCACCCCCCATTGGTATGCCACTGCTGGCCGATAATGACAGAGCGCGGATCATCCCACTGTAACACCTTTAATTGTAATTGGCGGGTGCTCACCGACAAACACAGTCCCGCCTCCTAGCCCGGCTTCTTTGATAGACGTCACACATCCTGGTTGGCCAGGTGTTCTGTCTATCAAAGAAGCCGGGCTAGGAGGCGGGACTGTGTGTGTCGGCGAGCGCCCGGCAATTACAATTAAAGCTGTTACAGTGGGATGATCCACGCTCTGTCATTATCAGCCAGCTTTCCTCTTCTTCTCGCTCTCTTCCCCGGAGAAGCCCCGCGCTCGCCCTACATCATTTTCCACTCGCAAAATGCGAGCAGGCGAGTGGAAAATTTGAGGGCTGTATAATCTACCTCGTCAATATAGATTAAAAGTATTGTTGAACAAGCCAAAGTTTTTTATATAGGTGTAATAGTGTATATATGATATATTTATTTGGAAAGAGATCTGTAATTAAGAGATCCTCCCTTGATTATCCCCCTAGTACCGTGTTGAGGTTATAATAAATAATATCTTTTATTCCTTTTAAATATATTACTGCTAAATAATATGATACGAAGTTCAGATATGATGCATATTTTGGATGTATATTTTTATGTATCTAATTTATATACATGTGCAATGCGATTATATGCAGTATTTATGTAATGTTATGAGGCCGTTCTATACCTCACCTCCGGTAGAAAATAGAAAATATATACTCAGAATTTGAGAAGGAGCAGTTATATTATATGATCGGTGTAAAAAAGTAAATAATCCAGATTGGGAAACACATTTTAAATAGTAAACGCTAGACGGATTTTCTAAAATTGCGTTTTGAGATGATCCGGTTATCTAAACATAAGAAGATTTTCCAAAATAGTGTCTTTAGTATTTCCGGCTCCTTGATTATATAAGGAACGTCACCTCCTTTGCCGGTTATCCCCTGAGGAAGTCACGTGGTATCGTGACGTAACGCGTAGGGTGTACACCGAGGCAAAATACCGGAAGTGACTTTATGGGACGCAGGAACCAGGTCCCACGGCTCCACAATCGTACAGATTGGAGTAATTTTAAATGTAAGTGGCTACGTTTTTTTGGAAAATAAATTTTAAAACATACTACACTATGATGGCCCCATTATTTTACTGAGATGTAAAGATCACATATGAGGCAGAGAAATTAATACCCTGTTTGAGGAGAACCCACAGTCCCCCTGAGAATCTAGAGCAGTGCCACGCTGAGACAGGAGTGGAGGAGTTATACTTACCCTGGCAATAATACTACAGGCGTATTATTTGCAAAATTGAGGTGAGCGGTAAGTGCACCTAGAAGTGCCATCACTGAAGAACACCCTTACTCATGATTTCTTGAGGTGGAGGAGCTGTGTGAAAACGATTGAATACAAAGAAATACTGGGAAATTATCACTTATAAATTGGACACTATAACACATTTTAGTTTATGGAATGCTTTGGAATACTATATATTCGTAGAGTACACCAATTGATTTTTTTGCACTAATATATGTACCTGCACTTTATTAAGAATCGGATAGTTGCACAAATTTACAAATCAGGGTTACATTAGAAGCACTTTGTATTTATTGGTTATTAATGTATTTGCACAAATAATTCACTTTGCACATATAGTATATTTCTCTTACATCCTCTACAGTCGCAGCCAACTCATACAGTCCTCACTTATGGGTATTGGTCTTATCCACAGGAGTATGCTAGGCAGAAGATTTTGTTAGAAACATTCACAAAACTTTGCATAGACACACCTACAGAGGGCTGTCCCTCTGGTCCAATACCCCCGGCTAGCCTCATTCCCAATTCAGTTTGTCTTTTGCCTACAGTGCCTTGTGAAAGTATTCGGCCCCCTTGAACTTTGCGACCTTTTGCCACATTTCAGGCTTCAAACATAAAGATAAAAAACTGTAATTTCTCTTACGTCCTGCGACAGTCGCCGCCCACTCACAAGTCTTCACCAATGGGTATTGACCTTTGCTCCGTAGGAGTAGCTAGGCAACAAGAATTGTTAATACAAAGCTTTTAACATAGACACACCCCTAGGGGTTGTCCCTTCAGTCAATACCTCCCTGCACCAGCATTCCCAACTCAGTTTGATCTTGCCTAGCTTAGGAGTAGCTGGCTATCCTGTGCTGGGCCTCAGTCTCAGCCTTCTACCCTTTCTTTGATTTTATTTCAAGTATTTTTCTCTTTTCCTTGCTAGCTGTTATTTTGTCAGCCTTAGTTTAGGGATCTTCTGATGAAGAATCATCATGCGGAGCTGGGTCTCGGACTGGCCGCCCTGGTTCCCAGGGCTGAGAGCCAGATGGATCCCCAGCCTGCCATTGAGCGTTCAGCTTAGGTTTGCCCTGGCACATTGAACGACCCATCCCTGTTCGCTGCAGGGATGCTGCCTGTGAGGTGGCTGCGGTCCACAAGCGTCCTGGCTGCGGCACTCCCTGTCTGCCCTGATAGCGGTTTGTCGCTGGAGACGGCTCCCCACGCCATCTGGTACTGTAAGCACCTTCTGTGTGGGGACCTGCTGTATGGGTGTCAGTCTGTGGCTGTGTATTACCCTTCATGTCTGTGTAACTGCGGGCTCCCTGTCTGATCCCTGTGTGGCTGCACTGCCTGTGGGCTGCGAGGGGGGGGGCCATCCTGCTCTGCTGTTTATTATGCTCTGGGTGCAGTTTGTGTGCAGACGTGTGTGTGCGGCGATCGCTGCGGCGATCCACCGTTTTATTTGCCTGTATACTGTAACCGGCCCTGTCCCTATGCAGCGCCGTGTTTTGGCGCCATTCACCGCCATTTTGGCGTGCGATACTGCTCAATGCACATGGCGGCGCCATTTTATTGTAGCCTTTTTCTCTCTGCCGAGCGGCCATTTTGCTGGAGCCTTCAATAGGCTATATCAATCAGTCAGCATTGCATCACTTCCTCTTTCCCCGGGAACAGCGATCGGTGGCAGCAGTCTGGTGTGCTCTCTCCAGGTTTTTACCTGTCTGTCCTGTCATTCCTTGCTCAGTATTTGTCTATCCCTGAGGGGTCAGTGCATACAGCAGTGTGCGGTGGGCTGCGCTCGCCGTGGTTTTAAAGGGCCAGTACCTTTATTGCTTTTCTGTACTGGGGCATGGATTCTCAGGATAGCAAGTTTCCCCCCTCCCTGGTGGGGGACCAGGGGGCTGCTGCACCCTCCGAGGGGGCCGATCTGACCACTGTAGTGGCTTCCTTGGTGTCTCAGGTGCAGATGCTGCTGGCTGAACGATCCGCAAAAAGGGCCAGGTTATCCATTTCCTCTGATTCAGAGGGCGATGTGGCTGCTGTGGCTGGCGTACCCTTCTCAGGGTCCCGCTCATCTTTGGACCTTGTGGGGTCTGAGGGAGAGCCTGAGGTAGAGGGGGTTGATGTTTCTCCCCCTGGCTCGCCTGAAGAGCTTGCACTCATGAATGAGCTGATTGCTTCCATAAAGGACACCTTGCACCTGGATGAGCCTACTCCTCCTGCTAGGATGTCTGCTTTCGGAACACAGAGGGCTCGCAAATCGGCACAGGTTTTTCCCTGCCCTGCTGAATTTCACCATACGGTTAATGAACAGTGGCGCAATTTAAAGAAGCCTTTTACTGTGCCAAATAAGTTTAAATTGCTTTATCCGTTTGCGCCTTCCACCGACGAGCGTTGGTGTGTGGCGCCTCCGGTGGATCACGCGGTAGCCGTTTTGAACAAAGCTACTGCGGTGCCCTCCGAGGATACCCCGGTTTTCCGGGACCCTACAGACAGGAGAATAGAGTCTCTTGCCCATCATGCTTATATGGTGGCTGGTTCTATGCTGAAGCCTATTTTTGCTTCCATTATGGCGGCACAGGCTGTTGCTGATTGGACCAAGATGCTCAGACACACCTTGGCGGCTGATTCCGCTCCGCCTACCACGTTGGCTATGGTGGACCAGATCCATCAGGGTGTCATGTACTTGTGTGATGCGGACTTGAATTTAGCTCCCTTGGCTGCGCGCCTGTCCAGCGTGGCGGCACTGAACCGTCGTCTGATTTGGCTGAAGAATTGGTCGGTCTACCAATCTTCTCGCAAGACGCTGGCGGATTTTCCCTACGCGGGGTCTCGCCTTTTTGGCGAGGCTTTGGATACCCTGATAAAAGGGGTTACGGGGGGCAAGAGTACTCTCCTGCCCCAGTCTTTCAAGCATAAGTCTTTCCGTGGGAAGCGGAATTCCTCGTCTAGGCCCTCTCAGGGGTCCTTTCATGCCTTTCGGTCGCAGTCCAAGGGCAAGCCCTTCAAGGGCCAAGGCTCCCAGAAGAAGCCGTGGGCAGGGAAGCAGAAGTCCGGCCAGTCCGGTTCGACTTTCCATACCACTTCCGCCTGAAGGGGCGCCCTCACCCGCTTCTGGGGTGGGGGGACGTCTGCGCGGTTTCCTTCAACCTTGGCTGGCCCGCGTTGGCCGGCGGGCAGATTTGTTCCCTCAAACCTTCAGCTGTCTCCGGAGCGCTTGCAGGATCTGCACCTGGCGGTGCGGGACCTGCGGGCCCAGGGGGTGGTGGTCCCGGTGCCTCATCGGGAGAAATTTCGGGGGTTTTACTCCAATCTGTTCACTGTGCCCAGAAAGGAGGGCAAGGTGCGTCCGATTCTGGACTTGAAAGCTCTGAACTGCTTTGTGCGGGTTCGCAAGTTTCGCATGGAATCGCTGCGCTCAGTGGTGGCTGCCCTGAGTCCGGGGGAATTCATGGCCTCCATCGATTTGAAGGATGCGTACCTACACACCCCATCTTCGAGGGTCACCAGAGATACCTTTGATTCGCCATTGCGGAGGATCATTACCAATTCGTGGCGTTACCTTTCGGTCTCGCTTCGGCTCCGCTGGTTTTTACCAGTGCTGGCCCCGGTTCTGGCCCTGTTGCGAGCACAGGGCATTGCTGTCTTGGGATATCTGGACGATATCCTGATACGGTCAAACGCCAGTCAGAGCCTGGTGACTGACCTGTCCACCACGATGCGGACTCTGCAGGAGTTCGGTTGGACCATAAACATTCCGAAGTCGACTCTGTGTCCTTCGGTTCGCCTTCCCTACCTGGGAATGATTCTTGACTCTGTCCAAGCGAAGGTTTTCCTACCGGAAGACAAGCTTTGGACTCTTCAGGACGAGGTCAGGTCCCTCAGGGACAACCGGCACTCGTCTCTCTGGACATGCATGAGATGTCTAGGTCTAATGGTCTCGTCTTTCGAGGCGATCCCTTTTGCCCAGTTTCACACGCGGGGTCTCCAGGCGGAGATTCTGACCGAGTGGGACGGGCGGCCGCAATCCCTGGATCTGCGGATCTCGTTGAGCCACGACACCAGAAGGGATCTTCTGTGGTGGCTCCAGTCCCCGGCGGTGTCGGGGGGCAAGTCTTTTCGTCCGTTGTCGTGGACGGTGCTCACCACGGATGCCAGTCTGTCGGGCTGGGGTGGTGTTCTGGGCGTTCTGTCCGCCCAGGGAACTTGGTCGGAGGAGGAATCCTCCCTTCCGATCAACATTCTGGAATTGCGAGCGATAAATCTCTGTCTTCTGCGTTGGACGGACAGGCTTCAGGGCTGTCCAGTTCGGGTACAGACGGACAATGCCACAGCGGTGGCCTACATCAACCACCAAGGGGGCACCAGGAGTGCCCGAGCGGCTCGGGAAGTAGCCAACATTCTGTCTTGGGCCGAGACGCAAGTCCCGGCGATAACGGCAGTTCACATTCCGGGGGTGGAGAACTGGCAGGCGGATTATCTGAGTCGCCAGACCCTGGACGAGGGAGAGTGGTCCCTTCACCCGGATGTCTTCCAGATGTTGTGCGCAAAGTGGGGTTCCCCAGATGTGGACCTGTTCGCGTCTCGTCTGAACAACAAGGTGGAAAGGTTCGTGGCAAGGACGCGCGATCCTCGGGCAGACGCCTCAGACGCGTTGGTGGCGCCCTGGCATCAGTATCGTCTGATGTATGCCTTTCCACCGATTCAGCTGCTGTCCAGGCTTCTTCGCAGGTTAGCCTCGAAACCGCACACGGTGATTCTGGTGGCGCCGGACTGGCCTCGCCGGTCCTGGTACGCAGACCTCGTAAATCTGGCAGTCGACGCTCCGTGGTGTCTGCCACTTCGAGAAGATCTCCTGTCTCAAGGGCCGATATTCCATACTGCTTTACAGTCGCTGGCTTTAACGGCCTGGCTGTTGAAAGGTCCTGAAGGATAGGGGTCTCTCCCCTGAGGTCATTCCCACTTTGATCAAGGCTAGGAAAGCCTCTTCGGGGAAGATTTACTACCGTACTTGGAAAGCGTATTTTGCCTGGTGTGAGTCGAGGGGGTGTTCCCCTCGCTCGTACTCGGTGTCGAGAGTGTTGGCTTTTCTTCAAACGGGCGTGGACCAGCATTTGGCGTTGGCCACGATTAAGGGTCAGATTTCTGCGCTGGCCGTTCTCTTTCAACGCCCTGTGGCGTCTAATTCATTGGTTAGCACCTTTGTTCAGGGGGTGCGACATTTGGCCCCTCCTAGGAGGGACCCTTTACCTCCATGGGACTTGAACTTGGTTCTGTCCGTGTTGCAACAGGCTCCCTTTGAAAAGATCAGGGAGATCTCGTTGCCTCTGTTGTCCAAGAAGGTTGCCTTTTTGGTGGCGATCACTTCGGCTCGCAGGGTGTCGGAGCTGGCTGCTTTGTCCTGCAATTCTCCCTACCATGTGGTCCACAAGGATAAGGTGGTCCTGCGGCCTAACCCATCTTTTCTTCGGAAAAGGATATCGGAATTTCACCTGAATGAAGACATTGTCTTGCCTTCGCTCTGCGCGAAGCCTAAGCATCCGAAGGAGGTTGCCTTACATTCCTTGGATGTTGCCCGGGCGATCAGAGTTTACCTGTCGTCCACTAAATCTTTTCGCAAGTCGGATTCCCTCTTTGTCCTTCCTGAGGGACCTCGGAAGGGCATGGCGGCGTCGGCTGCGACCATCGCCAAATGGATCAGACAGATCATTGAACAAGCCTATGCCTTGAAGGGGAATGGTCCCTCCCTTCCCTGTGAAAGCGCACTCCACCAGGTCTTTGACTTCGTCTTGGGCTTTCCGGCATCAGGCTTCTGTGGCTCAGGTGTGTAAGGCGGCGACCTGGTTGTCCGTTCACACGCTCAAAATTCTATAAGGTGGATGTTCAGGCATCGGCTGATGCCTCCTTTGGCCGTAAAGTTCTCAGTGCGGCAGTCTCCTAGGGACCCTTGTTTTCATGGGCCCTTGATTGTTGGGGTGTTTTACCCCTGGGTTACTTGTTTTTCCTGGGTTGTTGCTCCTGTTGAGCACGTTTTTTCCTGTTGCCCAGTTGGTTCTCTTACTGTGGTAAGAGATGTGGGTACTGCGTTGCCTTTCTACGGTTGCGTCTCCCACCCCTCATGTCTACACTGCTTTGGGACATCCCATTGGTGAAGACTTGTGAGTGGCGGCGACTGTCGGAGGACGTAAGAGAAAACTGAATTTTTGTAAAATCTTACCGTAAAATTCCTTTCTCTGAGTCCTCCGACAGTCGCCGCCCCCCGCCCCTCTTTTGGGGTTTTTGTGTACTCTTACTGCTATGCTACCAAACTGAGTTGGGAATGCTGGTGCAGGGAGGTATTGACTGAGGGGACAACCCCTAGGGGTGTGTCTGTTAAAAGCTTTGTATTAACAATTCTTGTTGCCTAGCTACTCCTACGGAGCAAAGATCAATACCCATTGGTGAAGACTTGTGAGTGGGCGGCGACTGTCGGAGGACTCAGAGAAAGGAATTTTACGGTAAGATTTTACAAAAATTCAGTTTTTTTGTGAAGAATCAACAAGTGGGACACAATCATGAAGTGGAACGAAATGTATTGGATATTTCAAACTTTTTTAACAAATAAAAAACTGAAAAATTGGGCTTGCAAAATTATTCAACCCCTTTACTTTCAGTGCAGCAAACTCTCTCCAGAAGTTCAGATGAGGATCTCTGAATGATCCAATGTTGACCTAAATGACTAATGATGATAAATAGAATTAACCTGTGTATAAATGCACCTGCACTGTGATAGTCTCAGAGGTCCGTTTAAATCGCAGAGAGCATCATGAAGAACAAGGAACACACCAGGCAGGTCCGAGATACTGTTGTGGAGAAGTTTAATGCCGGGTTTGGATACAAAAAGATTTCCCAAGCTTTAAACATCCTAAGGAGCACTGTGCAAGCAATAATATTGAGATGGAAGGAGTATCAGACCACTGCAAATCTACGAAGACCTGGCCGTCCCTCTAAACTTTCAGCTCATACAAGGAGGAGACTGATCAGAGATGCAGCCAAGAGGCCCATGATCACTCTGGATGAACTGCAGAGATATACAGCTGAGGTGGGAGACTCTGTCCATAGGACAACAATCAGTCGTATACTGCACAAATCTGGCCTTTATGGAAGAGTGGCAAGAAGAAAGCCATTTCTTAAAGATATCCATAAAAAGTGTCGTATAAAGTTTGCCACAAGCCACCTGGGAGACACACCAAACATGTGGAAGAAGGTGCTCTGGTCAGATGAAACCAAAATCGAACTTTTTGGCAACAATGCAAAACGTTATGTTTGGCGTAAAAGCAACACAGCTCATCACCCTGAACACACCATCCCCACTGTTAAACATGGTGGTGGCAGCATCATGGTTTGGGCCTGCTTTTCTTCAGCAGGGACAGGGAAGATGGTTAAACTTGATGGGAAGATGCCAAATACAGGACCATTCTGGAAGAAAACCTGATGGAGTCTGCAAAAGACCTGTCCAGGTGTTAGAATGGCCAAGTCAAAGTCCAGACCTGAATCCAATCGAGAATCTGTGGAAAGAACTGAAAACTGCTGTTCACAAACGCTCTCCATCCAACCTCACTGAGCTCGAGCTGTTTTGCAAGGAGGAATGGGCAAAAATTTCAGTCTCTCGATGTGCAAAACTGATAGAGACATACTCCAAGCGACTTACAGCTGTAATCACAGCAAAAGGTGGCGCTACAAAGTATTAACTTTAGGAGGCTGAATAATTTTGCACGCCCAATTTTTCAGTTTTTTATTTGTTAAAAAAGTTTGAAATATCCAATAAATTTCGTTCCACTTCATGATTGTGTCCCACTGTTGTTGATTCTTCACAAAAAATTAGTTTTATATCTTTATGTTTCAAGCCTGAAATGTGGCAAAAGGTCGCAAAGTTCAAAGGGGCCGAATACTTTCGCAAGGCACTGTAGTTGAGGAGTAGGCAGGCTTCCCTTAGTTGGGGCTACAGTCTCAGCCTTTTCTTCTGTTTTATTAATTTTTATTTCTGCTAAGTGTGTTTTCTTTACTCTGATAGCTTTTTATTTGTTCCTGCACTTAGTTAGTCAGACTTCGGAAGACTACAGCGTTTGCGGAGCTGGGAATCGGACTGGTTATCCTAGAGCCTTACGGAATCCCAGCCCGCCATCGAGCGTTTAGCAGGCTATGCGTACGCCCTGGCCTCGCAAAAGACCATTCCCTGTCCTCAGGGACAAAGCCCGCAAAGTCGCTACTTCGCTAGGATGTCAACTGCGGTACGCCGCGTGTTACTATCGTCCTGTTTGGCTGAAGGCACCCCCACCCGGGGTGGGAGGCTTCCTGTCCCAGAGTGGCACCCATGCCTTCATTGGTTCGGTGAATACCATGCTACCCCCTCTGTCTATAGCATTGTATGTCAGGGGGTGTATGTGGGGCCTCTGTCATGGGGATGGCAGTCTGTTTGGAGTCTGTGATATCCCCCTCATGTCTGTCTGTATGGTTCCCGTGTGTCCCTCACAGTCCCTGCGGGGGGCGCTATTGCGGTCATGCCGTGCTGTGGGGGGTTTGCGGGGGTCCCTGAGTCCCTTGGTAGTGCTTGTGCAATTTTTGGGGGTACAGACATGGTTGTGGGGTCCGCAGCGGTGTAAAAATCGCGGGGCTGCCATTTTGGGTGTGGGCAGGCTGTTCGGCTTCATGTGAGGGCATCAGCAGCCATTTTCCCTGTAGTGTACTGGCGCCCTTTCGGGTGCCATCTTTAGTGTGGGCACTGTATTTTCCCATGTGCTTGGCGGCCATTTTCCCGGAGCCTCCCCCATAGATTTGCATTGGCAACCATTTTCTTTTGTTTCAGTCCTATTTTGGCCTCTAGCGGCAGACATCATTTCCTTTCTCCAGGCATTCAGATTGAGCTGAAAACGTGGTATTGTACAGATACACTTCTGGGGGGCTTTCTGCTATGTTTTTGGGATAATATCTTGCTGGCAGTTATATTCTTCAGTATTTAGTAGCACAGGCTAGCGGTGCATCGTGGTGGGATCTGCTGCTATCGCTGATTTAAAGGGCCAGCGCCATAAATTTTTTAAGTGTGTTTTATGGAGTCCCGGGACAGCAGGGGAGGGCTGGCAGCCTTAGGCCTGGAGGGCAAGTCTACTCAAGTGGCCCGTTGAACCACTGAATCAGCTCTCCATCCATGCCCACCTGGTTTTATATTGGGTATTGATGTTATGAAGCAAGACATATATGACATGGCATGACCCCGATCTGTTGAAGAGCCAATGCAGCAACTCATTATGTGTCCAATCACAGCCGATCACGTGTAAATGTGGAGAGCCAGATTAGCAGCATCCTCGCAGGGGAGACCTGTACAGGTAATCAGAGCACAGCATTACAGTGCAGCCTCAGCATTGCCCAGCAGGTGACGCCAGTCTGTGTCTATCAGTGACACCAATCAGTGCTGCCTTTCAGTGCCCATCAGTGCCTGCTCATCAGTGCTGCCCATCATTGCATCAGTGCAAAACAGTACTGCTTATCATGTGGAAGAAATGGACTGGATGGCGGCACTCCAATCATGCTATGACTAAGCACCAGCTTGGGTGTGAAATGCGTTAGCTGCCAGTGTCATCATCTCCGCTATGGTATGATCATCCTTCATGTATTTTTGTATCTTTTTTTTCTTCAATAAATGGTTCATTTTTTTGGAGTGCCACTATCCAGTCCATTTCTTCCATATGCTTCTGTTGAAACCAGGGCGTGCACCTGAATTTCCTTTCTGAGGCTGAACTTTGAACGGAGGCTTTTTGTCCTGGAGCAACACAATGTCTTGCTAGTACTGCTTATCAGTGCCGCCCATCAGTGCGGCATATTAATGCCTCCACATCAGTGCTACCTATCAGTGCCTATCAGTGCCCATCAGTGCGGCATATTAGTGCCTCCACATCAGTGCTACCTAGAAAAACATTTTATCCACTTCTGGACAGGAAGGTTTTGCCCCCTTAAGGACCAGGCCATTTTTTGCAATTCGGTACTGTGTTACTTTAACTGACGATTGCGCGGTCGTGCAATGCTGTACCCAAATACATTTTTTGTGCTATAAACAAAAAAAGAGCAACAATTCTGCAAAAAAAAATAAAAATGTATATTTTTCACTTTCTGCTATATAACATTCCCAATTAAAAAAAAAATTAAAATCAAAATTTTTCATAATTTTAGGCCAATTTCTATTCTGCTACATATTTTTGGTAAAAAAAAATCCCAATTAGCGTATTTTGATTGATTTATGCAAAAGTTATCATGTCTACAAACTAGGGGAAATATTTATGTCATTTTTATTTGTTTTAATTTTTTTACTATTCATGGCGGCAATCAGCAATTTTTAGCGGGACTGTGACATTGCGGCGGACAGATCGGACTCCTAACTGACATTTTTGACACTTTTGAGGGGACCAGTGACATTACTACAGTAATCAGTGCTACAAATATGCACTGTTACTGTAATAATGACACTGGCAGGGAAGGAGTTAACCCTGGGGCGATCAAAGGGTTTAGTGTGAGCCTAAGGGGTGTTTTCTAACTGTTAGAGGGGATGGTATTGTGAAATGAACACAGAGACCTGTGTTCCTAAAAAGGGGGATAATAGGAGCTCTGTATTGATTTCTGAGAGAACAACGGTCTGCCGTGTTACAACAGCAGACCGCCGTTCTCTCTCCAAGGGGAGTGATTGCGGGCGCCTGGTGGCAATTGTGGCTGCTGGCCCCCATGGATTGGCTACCCTGCTGGCGAGTGGGCACACGTCCCCAGGATCGCTCCTGTGGACCGCCGTACATGGTAACCTGCTGACCTGCCACCGTATAAATGTGGCGGCTGGTTGGCAAGTGGTTAAAAACATTTTTTTTTTTTTTTTTTTTTAAGCAAACATCACCAACAGAAAGCTTGAATTGTGTGTGGGGGAAAAAAAATGATAAAACTGTCATATAGGTACAGTGTAGCATGACCGCGCAATTTTCATTCCAAGAGGGACAGCGCTGAAAGCTGAAAATTGGCCTGAGCAAGAAGGGGGTGACAGTGTCCAGTAGGCAAGTGGTTAAACAAGGCTGGGGGAGAGGTATTCTGTAGAGATGGAGTGGGAAGAAAGAGTAAAGAGGGGAGAGTGTGGTCACAGCTCACTCACTTGTACAGTCCCAGCAGCAGCCTCACTGGCTCAGTCAGCAGATTCATGTTTAGGATGTGACTGTCGGATGCCTCATGTTTAGGATCTGAAGTTTCCAGCGTGCACAGGGAGAGAGGGGCGGGAGAAGACAGAGCAGATCTGTTCTCCCATTTGTGTAGAGGAGGGGGAAAGGGCTGTGCTCTGCAGGGATACAACACTCTCAGCCCTGTCACAGGACGATCGGCTCGTAGCTGCAGTGAGTGAGAGAGGCGTTCTGTCACTGCTCCTCCACTCTGTTAACCCCGCGCTGGAGCCGCCCGAGCAGTAGCACACCACCAGTACCGGACATGTGCAGCTCTGCGCTGCCAGCACAGCGGCCCATTTACAGTGAATCCAGGCGGCCCAGGGGGAAATTGCCACCTTTCCCCCCAGGCCAGTCCGCCCCTGCGGGACAGCAAATTCCCCCCAGCTCTGGTGGAGGGTTCAGGTATGCCTGAATCCTCTGCGATAGGCTCCCTTACTGCTGCACTTGCGACTTTAGCGTCTAAAGTGGTTCTGTTGATGTCTGAGCGGGCTTCTAGAAAAAAACCCAGGTTTTCTCAATCTTCTGATTCAGAGCTAGATATGGTTGCCATGGACAGTCTCAGTCCTCTCAGTTGGGGGGAAGTAGGGGGAGGACTCCCCCTCTGGGTCGGCCAGTGAAAGTGCTGCGATGTCTGCGCTCATTAGTTCTGTTAAAGATATGCTACATTTAGTGGATGAGCCCCACCCCCCGGGTAAGTGGTCTTTCTTTGGGACCCACAGAACCCAGAAGCGGCTCAGGTATTTCCCTGTCCTGCTGAAGTTTCACGAAACGGTGACCATGCAATGGCGCTATTTAAAGCGCAACCTTGTGGTACCTTAGCGGTTTCAGTGCCGTTATCCTTTTGCATCTCCAGTGGATTCGCACTGGACTGTGGCCCCTAAGGTGGACCAAATGGTATCCAGATTAAACAAGGCCACTCTTATTCCTACGGAGGATTCTCCGGTGTTTAGAGACCCGGCGGAGAGGCGGGTGGAATCTCTTACCCGCCACTCCTATCTGGTGGCAGGTTCCTTGATGAAGCCTGTGTTCGCCTCAGTAATGGTCTCTTAGGCTGTGGTGGAGTGGACTAAGGTGTTCAGACGCACCCTTGAGGCTATATCTGCCCCTCCTTCTACTTTGGAGATGGGGGACCAAATTATTCAGGCTGTTTATACCTGTGTGATGCGGCCTTGGATGAGGCCCCTTAGTCTCACGCTTATCTGCTGTTGCAGTGATAGTCCGTCGCATTGTGGTAGAGCTGGTCGGCCGACCAGACTTCAAGGAGGACGGTGTCTGACATCCCTTATGCAGGGAATTGCCTTTTTGGGGACTCCCTGGACGAGTTGGTTAAGGGGGTCACTGGGAGAAAAAGCATGCTGCTGCTCCATGTGTCCAAGGGTAAGTTTTTCCGCGGTAAGCGGGCCCCTTCCTTTAAACCTAACCAGGGCTCCTTTCGTGCCCTTAAGGCACAAGACAAGGGCAAATCCTTCAAGGCCTCTGGTGGCCAGAAGAAGCCTTGGGCGGGCAAGTCAAAAGCTGCCCACACTGGCACGGCGGCCCAGTCCGCCTCGACCTGAAGGGGCGCCCTCACCCGTTCAGGGGTGGGGGGATGTCTGCACTGTTTTCCCGAACCTTGGCTGACCCGGATTCAGGACAGGTGGGTTCAGGAACTCATTCGGTCGGAATACAAGATCGAATTTCCGATCGCGCCCAACAGACAGATTCTTTCCCTCAAATCTTCATTTGACCCCAGATCGTTTTTGCGATCTTCAACGAGGAGTTCAGGATCTCCTCGCCCAGGGGGTGATCGTCCCGTTGCCACATCGGGACAGATTTCGGGGGTTTTACTTGAATCTGTTTCGCGGTGCCCCGGAAGGAGGGCAAGGTGCGTCCGATTCTGGACTTGAAGTTTCTAAACCGCTTCGTGCCGGTTCGAAAATTCTGTATGGAATCCCTTCGATCGGTGGTGGCCTCCCTGAGCCCAGGAGATTTCCTGGCTTCCATCGACCTCAAGGATGCATATCTACACATCCCTATATTCGAGGGTCATCAGTTCTTGGCGTTACCTTTCGGTCTCGCTTCGGCTCCATGGGTGTTTACCAAAGTGTTGGCTCCTGTTCTGGCCCTGTTGCGGGCGCAGGGGATCGCAATCCTTGGATATCTGGACGATCTCCTGTTACAGTCGAGTTTCAGTCGATCTGTCAACCACGGTTCAGGCGCTCCGGGAGTTCGGGTGGACCATCAATTTCAGAAGTCGGCGTTGTCCCCTTCTGTTCGTCTCCCTTACCTGGGAATGGTTCTGGACTCCGCCCATGCAAAAGTTTTCCTGCTGGAGGACAAACTCCGGACTCTGCAGGACGAGGTCAGGTCCCTCAGGGACAACTAATCCTCATCGCTCACGACCTGCATGCGGTCCCTGGGATTGATGGTGTCAGGCTTCGAGGCGATACCGTTTGCACAGTTCCACACATGATCTCTGCAAGCGGAGATCCTGGCCAGGTGGGACAGGAATCCTCAGTCCTTGGAAAGGAGGATATTTTTAAGTCACCAAGTCAGAGCGAATCTTCTGTGGTGACTCCAGTCTCCGGCTCTGACGGAAGGCAAATCCTTCCGGCCGTTGTTATGGACGGTGATCACCACGGACGCCAGCCTGTCGAGCTGGGGTGGCATTTTGGGCAGGGCACTTGATCGGAGGAGGAATCCTCCCTTCCAATAAATGTCTTGGAACTGCGAGCGATCAGACTATGTTTTGCTCCATTGGTCGGATCATCTTCAGGGCCGCCCTGTGCGTGTGCAGACAGAAAACGCAACTACGGTAGCTTACGTCAATCACCAAGGGGGCACCAGGAGTGCCAGGGCGGCCCAGGAAGTGACCAAGATTCTGTCTTGGGCCGAGACGCAGGTCCCGGCGATTTCGACAGCTCACATTCCAGGTGTGGAGAACTGACAGGCCGATTATCTGAGCCGTCAGACCCTGGACCAGGGGGAATGGTCCTTACACCCGGAGGTGTTTCAGATGCTGTGTGCGCAATTGGGCTCCCCGGACGTGGATCTGTTCGCGTCTCGTCTAAACAATATCTGCTGTCTCAGGGGCTGATCTTCCATCCTGCTTTACAGTCGCTGGCCTTCACGGCGTGGCTGTTGAGAGCCGGGTCTTAAGAGGTCGGGTCTCTCGTAGGCGGTCATTCCTTCCCCTGCTCAAGGCTAGGAAGGCTTTGTCTGGTAAGATATATTACCTTACCTGGAAGGTTTAATTCGCCTGGTGTGAATCGCAGGGTTTCTATCCTCGCTCCTTTTCTGTGGCGAGGGTGTTAGTCTTCCTGCAATCTGGTGTGGTCCAGCGTCTTGCGCTGACCACTATTAAGGGTCAGTTGTCGGCGCTGGCAATTCTTTTCAAGCGCCCTTTGGCGTCTAATTCCTTAAACTGTACATTTATTCAAGGGGTGCATCATCTGGCTTCCCCTGGGAGGGCGCCTTTGCCTCCTTGGGACCTGAATTTGGTTTCTGTCCATTTTGCAACGTCCTCCATTTGAGGTTGTTCATAGGGTTGTGGTGGCCTTGCGACCTCACCAATCTTTCCTTCCAAAGGCGGTATCCGATTTTCATCTTAACGAGGACATTGTCTTGCCTTCGCTGTGTGCGAATCCTAAACATCCTACGGAGTTTGCCTTGCTTTCCTTGGATGTATTCCGGGCGATCAGGGTTTACCTGTCGTCTACTGAATCCTTCAAAAACAGTCAGATTCTCTTTTTGTCTTTCCTAAAGGGACCTCGGAAGGGTATGGCTGCTTCTGCGATAACCATTTCTGAATGGTTTAGACGGAAGGTTGTACAGGCTTATTCACTTAGCAAGCGGGTTCCACCCTTCCCTGTCGCGGTGCACTCTCCCGAGCGGTGGGTGCGTCTTGGGCCTTTTGCCCTCAGGCGTCGGTGTCCCGGGTGTGCAAAGCGGCGACCTGGTCGTCCATGCACACCTTTCCGAATTTTGCAAAAATTTGCAAACTTGATGTTTGGGCATCGGCAGATGCCACCTTTGGCGCAAAGTTCTGAGTGCGGCAGTACTTTGGGGGAGACATGGCGTTTTCAGCCTGTCCCCTCCTGTTGGGGTTTTTTTCCCCCTTGGTTATTTTGCCTTCCTGGGTTTGTTCTCTCCTGTTGAGCTTTCCTGTTACCCAGTGGGTTATCTTTCTGGTTCAGATATGGTTCTTTTATCTGACCTTGGGTGCTGCGTTGCCTTTGAGATGGTTGCGTTTCCCACCCCTCATGTCTACACTGCTTTGGGACATCCCATAAGTGAAAACTGTATGAGTGGGCGGCGACTGTCAGAAGACGTAAGAGAAAATAGAATTTTTGTAAGAACTTACCGTAAAATTATTTTCTCTGAGTCCTCTTTTGGGGTTCATGGACTATCTACTGCTTGCTACCAAACTGAATTGGGAATGAGGCTAGCCGGGGGTATTGGACCAGAGGGACAGCCCCCTGTAGGTGTGTCTATGCAAAGTTCTGTGAATGTTTCTAACAAAATCTTCTGCCTAGCTTACTCCTGTGGATAAGACCAATACCCATAAGCTAAGACTGTATGAGTGGGCAGCGACTGTCAGAGGACTCAGAGAAAATAATTTTACGGTAAGTTCTTACAAAAATTCTATTTTTTCTGATTATTATTAATATTATTATTTTTATCTTGAATTATTGATTTAGATATTTTAAGTTTTAACACTAAGATTGATGAACTGAATATTGCACAATAGCACTATCTCCCTCTTAAATAAGAACGATATTTATTTACTTATCTATTTACGGTATTCATGAACTAAACATTAGAATTTGTTGACTTGAAACTAGAAACTTATATTTATATGATATTCTCATCTATCACCCTTAAAGCGCAGTACTCCCCCCCCCCCCCCATATTAAGTGGTAAAAAATTTGCTTGATATACAGTATCTCCCAAAAGTGAGTACACCCCTCACATTTTTGTAAACATTTTATTCTATCTGTTCATGTGACAACACTGAAGAAATGAGACTTTGCTAAAATATAATGTATTGAGTTCTACAATATAATGTATTGAGTGTACAGCTTGTATAACAGTGTAAATTTGCTGTCCCTCAAAATAACTCAACACACAACCATTAATGTCTAAACCGCTGGCAACAAAAGTGAGTACACCCCTAAGTGAAAATGTCCAAATTGGGTCAAAAGTGTCAATATTTTGTATGGCCACCATTCTTTTCCAGCACTGCCTTAACCCTCTTGGGCATGGAGTTCACCAGAGCTTCACAGGTTGCCACTGGAGTCCTCTTCAACTCCCATGACGACATCACAGCGCTGGTGGTTGTTAGAGACCTTGTACTCCTCCACCTTCGGTTTGAGGATGCCCCTCAGAGGCTCAATAGGGTTTAGGTCTGGATACATGCTTGGCCAGTCCATCACCTTTGGGGTTTGAGGATTTGTTGGTTTGGGGCTCTACCACCTTGCACAAGCCAAGTTGTGCAGGAATTATGGATTATAATAATCTTAAAATAGTATTGAAAGTGCACTGTGCTCAAAAAGCAAAGAATGTGCAAGAAATAAACAGAAAGTGCTTTGTGCTGCTGAAAGTAATCTTTTTACTATTCAGATATATTGAACCAAAATTAAAGTGCACTTGTGCTATGTAAACCAATCTGTGTGCCAGTTTACCGGATGCAGATTGTAAAACAACCTGCTAGTGCTACTTGCTATAAGTGTCAAAGTGCTATAAATTAAGTGAATGAAAAGTTATTGCTATAAATACATTTATTGTGGTATCCCCAAATTGGGGGTGAAAACTTGTAATTGTGACCAAAGAAGAAATACGATTCCAATCTATGCGTGAGTGGTGCCTATTTGGCGCGTGCTGGAAGTGCAAGTGCTAGTACCCGTGGTAAAGCACTTACCAGACTATCTACCTCCCTTGTTCCAAAAGCGCTCGGTTGTTACTTCTCCCGCTGTATCACTTTGCCTGTTTTTTATCCTGCTGCACCTATGGAGCTCATGTATTAGGCTCGTCTGTTTGCAGTTGCTCAGTGATAATCGTTGTTAGGAAGTTCACAATCAGCTCATCGGGTGACCCCAGGTGTTCGGCCGTCCGGCGCTTCCGCGTTCCACGGACCGAAACCACCTAACCGGAAGTGACCATTGATGCTGTGTTGCCACTGTACACGTTTCGTCACTGCAGCGTCATCTGGGGCGGTCCATCAACTTTACCCTCAGCTTCTTTAGCAAGGCAGTGGTCATCTTGGAGGTGTGTTTTGGGTCGTTATCATGTTGGATTACTGTCCTGTGGCCCAGTTTCCAAATGGAGGGGGATCGTGCTCTGCTTAAGTATGTCACAGTACATGTTGGCATTCATGGTTTCCCTTAATGAACTGTAACTCCCCAGTGCCGGCAGCATTTATGCATCCCCAGACCATGACACTCCCATCACCATGTTTGACTGTAGGCAAGACACACTTGTCTTTGTACTCCTCACCTGGTTGCCACCACACACATTTGACACCATCTAGATCAAATAGGTTTATCTTGGTCTCATCAGACCACAGGACATGGTTCCAGTAACCCATGTCCTTAGTCTGCTTGTCTTCAGCAAACCGTTTGCGGGCTCTCTTGTGCATCATCTTTAGAAGAGGCTTCCTTCTAGGACGACAGTCATGCAGACCAATTTGATGCAGTGTGTGGCGTATGGACTGAGCACTAACAGACTGACCCCCCACCCCTTCAACCTCTACAGCAATGCTGGCAGCACTCTATTTCCTATACATCTATTTCCCAAAGACAACCTCTGGATATGACGCTGAGCACGTGCACTCAACTTCTTTGGTCGACCATGGCGAGGCCTGTTCTGAGTGGAATCTGTCCTGTTAAACCGCTGTATGGTTTTGGCCACCGTGCTGCAGCTCAGTTTCAGGGTCTTGGCAATCTTCTTATAGCATAGGTCATCTTTATTTAGAGCAACAATTCTTTTTTTCAGATCCTCAGAGAGTTCTTTGCTATGAGGTGCCATGTTGAACTTCCAGTGACCAGTATGAGAGAGTAACACACCTGCTCCCTATTCACACCTGAGACAATGTAACACGAATGAGTCACATGAAACCGGAGAGGAAAAATGTCTAATTGGGCCCAATATGGACATTGTCACTTAGCGGTGTACTTACTTTTGTTGCCAGCGGTTTAGACATTAATGGCTGTGTGTTGAATTATTTTGAGGGGACAGCAAATATACACTGTTATACAAGCATTACACTCATTACATTACATTGTAGCAAAGTGTCATTTCTTCAGTGTTGTCACATGAAAAGATAAAATACAATATTTACAAAAATGTGAGGGGTGTACTCACTTCTGTGAGATACTGTAGATTTTTTCTGAGGTTAAATTTATTCGAAGATATATCAACTGCCCCCCCAGTAAAATGGTAATTATTTTTGCAAAGCTAGTTCTTCTTTCTTATTCATATTTATGTTTAGAATTTCAGATTTTACAGGATTGATTTTAAAGTTTGATAATACTCCATATCTTTTCATTTCTTTTATTTATTAAGTTTACGAGTGTAATTCTTGGATTGGTTATGTTAAACAAAATATTATCGGCCGCAACTTTATGCTCTATGTCTCCAATCTTTACCCCTCCTATATCTGTGCTATTTTGTATTGTAGCCAAAAATGGCTCCATTCATAGCACAAACAAGAGGGGAGAGGGGGGGGGGGGGCGCATGCACGGAGGCGGCTGAGGCAGTAATGTCTGGCTGAAGCTCCACTCCTGACAGGTAGATAACCGCATAGATAACCTACTGATCGTAAAATTCAACTCAATTTGCCCTAAAAGGTAGCTAAAACAGTCAGGAATAAGGCAGTATGGTTTTAGTTGGGAACCGGCACAAAATGAAAACGAAATCCCTTAAAGTGACACTGTCCCGCTCTCCCTAAAATGGCGGCTATAGATAATACTCAGCTGCTGCAGGTGTGTCTGTACGCCCTGTGAGGCCTGCCCAGTGTTCCATTTCTCCTCAAATTTCTGGGTCACTCTCTCATCAGTTTAACCACAATTTATCCTCACAAGGAAATGTAAACATTGTGACAGAATCTCCAGCACTGTTACAACAGATGGAAAATATGTTTAAAAAACTATTATCCCAAATGTCCGACCACATCACAAATAGCCTCACTAAGGAAATTAGAGATTCAGGCTTTAGGATATCTGACCTTAAAACCAGAGTGGATGATATAGAAAACGATACCCAAACTTATACTGCAAAAATTGAATCTTTTAAGGTGGAAAATCCTTCCCTACAATATCTCCTGGAAGATTTTGAAAATAGGGCTCGGTGCTATAATCTGCGCATTAGGGGCATTCCTGAATCTGTCACTGACTTACAAGCCACTATGTTGGCACTTTTTCAAGAATTACAGCCCACTATTCCAGCGGACCACTTGGAAATGGAGTCCACCGTGCACTTACACCCAAAAAACCTGATGGTCCGTCTCGCGACATTATTGCTAAATTCCTCTTTCTCTATTGTTCATTGACGAACGCAGTTCTCTCTGATTCATATCAGTAGGGTAATACTGCCCCCTACAGGAGAAGGACACTAGGCAGAAAAAAGTTCTGGCTACGCCTGTGGGCAGTCCCGGAGGGTATACCCTCGCTCTTCCTGCATAGGATGGCAGTTTTAATCTTCCTAGTTAGGAGTAAGGACCTAGTTACTTGCTGGGATCTTTGGTCCTGGCACAGAAGTCGTTTTTTTAATGTAGATTTTTTTTAGCTAGTCTTTTTTTTTCCAGATCATTTTTCCTGTGGGATCTTCTAGCAATTATGCCGGGCTGGGCGACAGACTGGACCCTACTTCGGTGGCGTGGGGTCCTGTCATGAGATGGTGCCCGCCTGTGTTCCCAGTATGGGTTGTAACCTTCCCCCCCTTCCCTGGTGGAATTTGGGGTGGACGTGGGCCCTCTCTGGGATGGTTTGGGCCTACCTGAGTGGGGAGTGCGCCAGGGGAGTGCGCTGTCTGCTGTACTCGACCGATCCTGCAGGGGGGGGCCCTTGGTGGGGTTTTCTGCTGTTGATGGTGTGGATGGTCGTTTGGGGGATCCCCCTGTTGTAGCCTCTGTCTGCTTCTATGGGAGCGGCCATCTTGGTACACCCGTTTTCGCCCATTTTGTGGTAGATTTTTTGCTGCGGAGGCTGGTGGGAGTGCCTAGAGGACAGTGTGTTATGAGGGTAGTCTCTCCCTCTCTGTGGGGGTCTGTTAGCATGCGCCTGACCTCCGGGGGGCGCTGTAGCGCTGTGGGGCTGCTTTGTGATTTTTTTTTTAAAGTTGCGGGTTCCTCAGGTTCAGTATGGACCCTGCAGGCCATTTGTTCCCACCTGACCCCCTCACGGAGGCCGCAGGGCCTTCCGGATCTCCACTGTCCGTCAATGCTTTTTCAGCAGTTCGGGAAGCATTTGGGCACGGGTGAAGGTGGTAGGTGCGCTGAGACGTTTCTCCGCCTACCCCTGCCTCATCTTATGTCTCAGAGTCTGAGTCTGGCTCAGCCGCCACAGACGTGGGGCCTCCCTGCCGGGTCTGTTACCTCAAACCCTGTCTCCTTGGATGATGAAGATGACATTTCTACCTCCCCTGCCTCGACAAGGGCTGGTGGATGCACTGGCTGTTTCTGTGCGTGACACCCTGCGATTTGGGAGTCACATCGGCGGCTGTGCCTGGGGTGCAGGTGGCATACATCCCATCTGGAGCTGCTCTTTTTGCTGGCTGCTCATGTAGGAGGGGACCGTCCTGAGACGTTCCCCTGGGGTGTCTAAGCGGCCGTTAGACGTTGCCCTTTTGGGGAGTCCCTTTTACATAGGACTGTTTCGCCTTTGGTGGACGTACGGTCTCTAGCTGACTGGGACTACCGTTGCTCCAGTGGAGGAATCCCCGTCCTGTAAGGACTTGAGGGATAGGATGGCGCGGGCTGTGGCCTGCGATCTGTACTCCCTGGCGTAGTCTGCACTTGGAACAGTGTTTATGTTTTCCCTTGCCACGCAGACTCTGCCTGATGGGCGGAGCTCCACCGCTGTGACTTGGTGTGGGGCATGTCCCTCTTGCCCTAGGGGAGCTGTTGGACCAGCAGGTGCAGGGGCCGCAATTTGTTTGCGATGCTGTGCTGGTTGAGGCTCCCTTGTATGTGTCACCTTGTCGTTTTCGGCTGTGGTTATCCAGCGTCTACTTGACCGTAGTGTTGGTCTTCGGATCAAACTTCTACGACGGTCTTAATGGATCTCCCTGTTCAGAGGGATTGCCTGTTTGGCGCTGCCCTGGATGACATTATATAAGGGTCTCACGGGGGAAGACTGTTTTCTTCCACAGGCTAACAAGGGTAATTGCCTTCGTTGAAGTCAGGGTTCTTCCCTTTCAGCTTGCAAACAATTTCTTCATATCTCAGGGACGGTCGATGTGGCGAAGTCCTTCCAGATACACCTACAGGGGGATGTCCCTCTGGTCCAATACCCCCCTGCTAACAGCATTCCCAATTCAGTTTGTCTTTTGCCTAGTTAGGAGTAGGCAGGCTTCCCTTGGCTGGGGCTGCAGTCTCAGCCTTTTCATAGTTACATAGTTACATAGTAGGTGAGGTTGAATAAAGACATTAGTCCATCCAGTTTAACCTGTGTAGGTGTGTGTGGCTGTAATCATCTCACATAGCCCTTAATGTCCTGATCCTTGAGATGTAAGTCTAAGAGTCTTTTGAAAGCCACCATACTACCCGCAGAAACCACCTCTTGTGGTAGAGAATTTCACAATCTTGGAGCCCTAACAGTAAAGAACCCCCCACGTTGCCTGAGGTTAAAACGCTTCTCCTCTAATCGCATTGTATGCCCTCTTGTCCTCATGCAATCCCTTTGAATGCTTTTTTTCTAAGCTGACATCCCCATTGAGATATTTATAAATTTCTATCATGTCCCCCCCCCAGGCGTCTCTTCTCCAGGGAGAATAAATTGAGCGATTTGCAGCCGCTCTTCATAGTTAAGATCCTCCAATCCCCTAATCAGTTTAGTTGCCCTTCTCTGGACTCTCTCCAGCTCCAACACATCCCTCCTGAGGACTGGTGACCAGAACTGGACAGAATACTCCAGATGCGGTCGGACCACAGTTTTATAAAGTGGAAGGATTATAGTCTTATCTCTGGAATACATCCCTTTCTTTATGCATGCTAATATTCTGCTGGCTTTGGCAGCTGCCGCTTGACATTGCATGCTGTTGCCTAATCTATCATCAACCAAGACTCCCAGAACCTTCTCCATTTTTGACTCCCCCAAGGGTTCCCCTCCTAACGTGTTTTGTGTTTTTATGTTTTTAGTCCCCAAGTGCAAAACCTTACACTTCTCCACATTAAACCTCATTTGCCATGTCGTTGCCCACTCCGTTGTTTTGTCCAGGTCATTCTGTAGGATATCTGCTTCATGCTGTGCAGTTATTGCCCTGGCCAATTTTGTGTCATCTGCAAAAACTGATAACGAACTACTGATCCCGTCCTCAATGCTGTTTATGAATAAATTGAACAAGGTTGGTCCCAGGACTGAGCCCTGGGGCACCCCGCTTACTACCTCAGACCAGTCTGAGTATGCGCTGTTTATTACCACCCTTTGGACACGCCCTTTTAGCCAGTTCCGTATCCAAGAGCAAACCCTGCTGTCGATACCTGCAGACCTTATTTTATAAATTAAGCGCTTGTGGGGAACTGTATCAAACGCCTTAGCGAAATCCAAGTACACCACATCTACTGGTCTGCCCCTATCTAGCTCACAGCTCACCTCCTTGTAGAATGTTAAGAGATTGGTTTGACAAGAATGCCCATTTGTAAACCCATGCTGATTACTGCTGATGATGTTGTTGTCTTTAGCATACTCTACGATATAGTCCCTTATCAACCCCTCCAGAAGTTTACTACTTTTTTAAAACTCTTTGGAACTTTATAAGGACCAAATACCCACGAGCCCCGACGTTTTATTCACTACCTAAAGTCCACAAAAATGAGAAAAACCCACCAGGAAGACCTATCGTGTCGGGGAACGGCAGCATCTCAGAGGGAATCAGTGAAGTAATCGATGCCTATCTACGCCCTCAATCACCATGCATCTTTTACAAATCTTGGATAACTTGACAGTTCCCGAAAACTCGATACTCATCACAGTGGACGTAGAAGCCCTATATAATAACATCCCTCATGACAAAGGAATAGCGACTATCAGTAAAATCCTGAGAGAACAGAGCCTGGATGATGCAAATTTTAACAACTTCATTATCAATATGTTAGAGTACATCGTGAAAAGGAACTATTTTACATTTGATGGTTTATACTATCTGCAAGTATGTGGGGTGGCGATGGGCACAAGCTGTACACCAAGCTACGCGAATCTTTACCTAGGAACCTAGGAACCTGGGAACAGGAATTCCTGAGTAATGACCAGAATAGACCTTATACAGACCACATATTAATGTGGCAAAGATTCATAGATGACATATTGATCGTGTGGACAGGCCCAGAGGAATCTATTAAAGATCTGAGACGAACACTCAATGACAACAACTACAACATGTTTTTTACATTGAATTATAGCAAAGAAAAGATCCCATTCCTCGACACATGGATCTGTAAAGAGAAAGACGGAACACTCAAAACAACACTCTACCGGAAAGAAACTGCGGGGAACTCCATCCTGCATGCTACCAGTTTCCACCCGGCTCCTTTGAAACAAGCAATACCGTACAGCCAATTTTTAAGGATTAAACGCAATTGTACCAATCACAACGACTTTAAGAAAGAAGCAGACGCGCTAACCAACAGGTTGATGGAGAGAGGATACACCAAGACCTCCCTGAGGAAGGCATACAATAGAGTCACAACCAAAGACAGAAAAGAGATCCTATTCAAGAAAAAGGGAAAGGATCCCAAACCAACGGAACAAAAAACAAGACTTATTATGCGATACACCAATGAGAACAAGAGAATTAGAAACATCTTACAAAAGCACTGGCCAATCCTCAATGAGGACCCAACGGTCAAAAAGTTTGTTACTGACTGCCCGCCAATTACATATAGGAAGGCAGGAGCAATTAGAAACGATCTGATAAGAAGCGAATTTCGTGAAGGGAACCGTAAGGACCCATGCATAGCGAAGGGCACCTACCCCTGCGGAACATGCGATCAGTGCAGGGTGATAAAGAAGTGTTTAAGAACCACCCTACCCAACGGTGAGGACTTCAAGCCAAAGCACTATGCAAATTGTCGTACTAGGGGCATAGTTTACTTGATGAGATGCGACTGTAATGCCTTCTACGTGGGAAAAACCAAGCAGGAGTTTGGGAAAAGAATAAGCCAACACATGAATAGCATGGAATTATGTAACTTTTATCTGCCCTTAGGGCGTCATGTGGCGTACAAACATGCTTACAGAATGCCAAATGTATCTTTTATGGCACTAGAAAGGGTACACATCCCAAGTAGGGGAGGCGACTGGAATAAGACCCTATTGCAACTCGAAATGAGGTGGATTCAACGCCTCAAGGCTACTACACCCCCGGGGCTGAATGAATCTGAGAGCTACAGACCGTTCCTAGAAGGTTTTTCCTCTGGGAAGACGGACTGAGACAAGACAATATGAGTGATGCGACACACTCACTAACACTTTGGCCCACACACAATGGGTAAAAGAGTCTATACTTTATTATAGACTCTCCTTGTCCCCTTCCTCCCCTACCATGTTCAGTTTTTTAGTTTTTTATTCACTCTCAAAAACTCCCCCCCCCCCCCCCCATATATTACTTCAATATTCTTTTATTTTATTATTATTATTTTATTATTTATTAATATTTTTTTATTAATTTTTTTATTTTATTTTATTTATTTTTTTTATTTTATTATTTTGTACCTTTTATGTATTCTTTCACTTACACTTATTTTCATTTTTCATTTTTATATTTAATTTTATTTATCATTGTTATTATTATCTCTATTATTATTATTTTTATCTTTATTTTTCATGAAATTATTCCTTTATTAGACATTAATTCGCAATTGGGGCTTTACCCTTGCTTACAATCCATGTCTTTATCCACTATTACCACCTTTTCATTGCATATCGGATAATTAACGGTCTGAATTACCGTCCCCAGTGAAGGTCAAAGATACCAGTAAATAGGCAATCCCCGATTCCAATCCGATTAGAAATTCAGGCCACCAACCCCGAATTCATCTCTCTCCCCCCCATTTTTGCCACTCCATATGAACCCACGTTTTTAAGTATATTCTGCTGTTAATACTATCCAAATACTGTATACGTGTACAATTGACATTGATTATTTATTACTCATTATTTTGTGACAAACCCACAAGAGTGTTCTGTAAACCATGATTGGTATGTTCATAGTAACCCCTCAGAGCACCCGGCACGGTAAAGCCCCTGTTGTTTTTTATAATGACGGCAGGGGCACATAGATGCGAGGAGGCTACAGACATCACGCCCCCTCCCGAACTCACGGGAGCTCGCACGCTTCTCCGTGTCGGCGGCCGTGCTGCTATCCTGGATGATGGAGGGTAGGGTGCGCGCGCAATCCGCGCACGCGCCCTACATACCAGCGTCAGCTGAAGGGAATCAGCTGGAGAGACGTGCGGCGCGATCTGCCTGACCCTGAGGCATTGCTTTTTTATATAGACAATATCACATAAGATGATCATATATGTTTTTATATACCATACACTATACAATATATATTACATATTTTACATTTTTTTACCTTATGTGGATCACAATAGCCCTACTGGCAACCCGGATCATAATAGCCATTTTGGCAATTTGGATACCCCAGATCCTTGGGAGCATCCATACATACTTCACCCCTGTTACAATTAATCCCTGCAATTGTCATCCTCAGTGACCCAAGCAGCCTGATCTAGGAACGGACCCTAGGAAGGACGTACCACAAACGCTTGGAACAAGGTATAGGACAATACAAGTATTTCGCACATGTATCAGGATATAGCCATACATATGGACTAATCCTGTTTTATATATATCTCTACAGCAAGTGATCAACCGGGGCATAACACACAACCTTGAGGGTGCACCTGTGTACACGGACATATGTGTATGTAAGCATATATTTGAATACATACCCCACCTTTGCGGAATAAGGAACTCCACAAGGTATATACCTGGAAAGGGTTCAAACATACTTGATGTACCAATACGTTGATCTTTAGAATTTAACATATATATACCCACACCTCCAGGCTGGACACACAGAGTTCCAACCTGAGTGGAATACACCAGATACCAGAGCACCATTCGGATGGGACTATCTGACGTTCCATCTGGGAAAAGGGGCAGCAAAAACCTATAATACTTTCAGTAAGTTCAACCCCACTAATCACACACATCACCCTCCAGGATGAATACAATCTATTGAAACCAGTCAATACTTTGCAGGTTACAAGGCTCGTGCTCTCGCTGTTTTGAGGGATCAACATCACCGCTCATGGCAAAATAAGAATGTATGTATCAATTGTTTTTCGTAAATACCATAGTTTGATCTAACAATCAAATGGTATTTACTATCTGATAACTAAAACTATCTATATGATTATTGCAGAAAAAAGTTTTGAAAGCCCTTGAAAAAGGCTCCAGGTTCGAGCCGAAACGCGTTGGAACACGAACATAGGAAAACTCTCTAATCCCATAGAGAAGTTTCCCATCTAAAAAGTCACAACTTTCACAACTGTCACTTCTTCATTACTTTATCACTTCTCCTCACTTAGGGGTCTACAACCCCTCACCTATATCGTTTTGCACTGTATGTAAAATGATATTAATACAGTAAACAAACCTTATTATTTTTACTACCTGTATTTTGATTTACTTCTTGCCACATTGCCCATAAAGTCCCCCCCTCTTTTCTTAGGCCTGAGGTACCTACCCCATATACGAGAGTCAGGCAAACAAAAGGAAAATAAAAAAAAAAATAAAAAAGGGCAATACACAGAGACATCGTCAACTTGCAAAGATTACCCATAAGTAGTCATTGTAAGAAAGCAGTCATCCTTGCTAGAAGAGTTCACATGCGGTATACGGCGCCAGGAATAGGACCTCCATGCTCACACGCCCCTCCAGTTACTCAGTGGGACGACTATGGCCCCCCAGTAGCACAAGTGTCAGTCATAGCAACCCAGTCGCCCCAAATCTTATGAAACTTATGCGGGCAACCCCTGGCTTCATACGTTAATTTATACAACGGAAGCACTTGATTAACCATATTTTTCCAATTATTCAGAGATATACCAGTAGTGCCGGTCCACTGCATCACAATATTTTTCCTGGCATAGAACAGTAAAAACCTCAAAAATTGTTTCTGACCAGAACGCAGGCCTATATCTTCCAAGATACCGAGGAGGCACCATTTCGGGTTGCACACATTGGGGAGATCAAAGTGTGTGGATATAAAATGGGTAACCTGGGACCAGAAGGGTCTGATTGTATCACAACCCCACAGCATATGAAGCAGATCGCCCATCACTTTACTGCACTTGTGGCAGTCTGGAGTGGACCTGTGTAACATGAGGAACAACCTATGGGGAGTATAATATGTTCGATGAAATATTCGTAGCTGTATCAGTCTGTCTCTAGCGGAGATAACCGTTGTGAAATATGAATCAAGTAGTTCCTCCCAATCATCCTCTGACAAGTCCGGAACATCTTTCATCCACCAAGCCGTAATGGCATCTAGTCGTGAGGGCACATTACGGATCAGAATGCTATAATAGGAGCTGATCAGTTTAGTGTGAACATCATACAGCAATTCCTTTTCTAGTAAAGAATTAGCCAAAGACACCGGGGCTGCACCAAACTGGGCCGCAGCCGCGTGCCGTAACTGCAAGTATCGGTAGTGCCAAGAGCCAGGCGTCTGAAAGTCCAGCTGAAACTGCTGAAATGTTTTAAAGACTCCATCAGAGAACAGCTGGTGGGCATACTTAAGACCCCTGCCTGCCCATGCAGCAGCATCCTGTGAGTCACAAAAGTGTGGAAGACTGGGATTACACCATAGAGGCTGATTAGGGGAGAACCGCACCTCGGGTTCCTGGACCAAGGAGGTACATCTAATATAAATTTTTATGGAAGATTCCAGGAGGGCCGTACCCTCAAAGGGAGCCACGGAGCGACGGTAAATAAGATTCGTTAGCATCTCAAAAGAGGACACCACTGCCGCCTCGGCAGCCGTGGCCGCATTGTCCCTCTGAGGGAAGAGCCACCCATGGACATACACCAATTGTGCCGCATAATAATAAAGGCGCAGATTCGGCAAGGCCAGGCCTCCAAGAGTTACAGGCTGTTGAAGTGTGTTAATCGAAAGCCTGGGCGTCTTAGGGTACCATAGAAATGCAGAGATAAGAGAATCCACTTCCTTAAAAAACTGGTTTGGGATAAAAAGGGGGCAATTGGCCAGGATATATAAAAATTTGGGGAGCATAACCATTTTAAACAGATTCACCCTTCCGGTCAGAGACAGCGGCAGATGCTTCCAGTGCTCCACTTTAGATTTAAACAGGGTCAGGCAATGAGTAAGGTTATTAGAGACATACATTGAGAGAAAGAATTGCAAAAAAAGTTGGGACCGGCGCTGCCACTTATAAAACGTGCATGTGCAAAATAGAAAGTGCATATAGTGCTAAAGGTGCACGCAATGAATATAAATATATATATAAAGTGCTACGTGCTGTTTATAGGCTGTGCCTTGTGTACCATACTGTAAACATCATATGTTATGCATATACTTATACAAATAAAGTGCCGAGTGCTGATATTGCCAAAACCCGTGTAGTGATTAAGAAATCAAACAAAGTATGGTGTCGGTAGGTGATTCACCGAAAACACCGCTGCTTACCACATTCTTTTGGCCGATACCTCGACACTTCTTCGGTCACTAAAATAAAGGATAAGCCTCCATTGCGTAGCATATGTTATGTCCAGACAAACAAACGTAGCATCCACTCACAGTTAGGGAGTTCACTATCAGCTTGGAGAGGTGTTCGCCGGACCGCTTCCGCGTTCCACCGGCTCAAACCACCGTTCCCGGAAGTGACGTATTGACGTACGTGAACCACGCCCTACGCGTTTCGTCATACGACGTCATCTGGAGCGTGCCGTCCATCTCTACTCCCGGTCTTTTTATAGGCTGGGATGGCGCCATCTTGGTGTACCTACTTTGCGACCGAACACGGCGGCCATCTTGGTATACCTATCCCGTAGCCTAGATAATATTTACTCATCATGTGAACTCCCTTCATGCTGTGTTTGCCGTACTTGTCGTTTTAATAAAGATTATTGTTTTATAAGTACGGCAAACACAGCATGAAGGGAGTTCACATGATGAGTAAATATTATCTAGGCTACGGGATAGGTATACCAAGATGGCCGCCGTGTTCGGTCGCAAAGTAGGTACACCAAGATGGTGCCATCCCAGCCTATAAAAAGACCGGGAGTAGAGATGGACGGCACGCTCCAGATGACGTCGTATGACGAAACGCGTAGGGCGTGGTTCACGTACGTCAATACGTCACTTCCGGGAACGGTGGTTTGAGCCGGTGGAACGCGGAAGCGGTCCGGCGAACACCTCTCCAAGCTGATAGTGAACTCCCTAACTGTGAGTGGATGCTACGTTTGTTTGTCTGGACATAACATATGCTACGCAATGGAGGCTTATCCTTTATTTTAGTGCCCGAAGAAGTGTCGAGGTATCGGCCAAAAGAGTGTGGTAAGCAGCGGTGTTTTCGGTGAATCACCTACCGACACCATACTTTGTTTGATTTCTTAATCACTACACGGGGTTTTGGCAATATCAGCACTCGGCACTTTATTTGTATAAGTATATGCATAACATATGATGTTTACAGTATGGTACACAAGGCACAGCCCATAAACAGCACGTAGCACTTTATATATATATTTATATTCATTGCGTGCACCTTTAGCACTATATGCACTTTCTATTTTGCACATGCACGTTTTATAAGTGGCAGCGCCGGTCCCAACTTTTTTTGCAATTCTTTCTATTTTACTACCTCAGAGGTAGGTTGGAGGCAGCTTACACCACCTTTTTAAACCTTTTAAGCCTGATTCAGTATACGGAAAACTCCATAGCGCTGGTATACATTCCTTTTTTCTATACATTGAGAGAGGCTGCTGCACCACAACACCCAGATATCGAAAGGACATAGTAACCCGTAAGGGGCACGCGGCGGGCAAGGAAAGAGGCATATCCGGGTCCACTGGGAACAGACTGGACTTAGACCAGTTGACCTTAAACCCTGAGAAGGCCCCAAAGTCTTGAATAAGACCCAGGACCTTCATCAGCGTCTTACAAGGATTTTATAAATAGAGCAACATGTCATCAGCGTAAAGCGACACATGTTCCTCCAGACCGCCTATGCACATACCCTGGATGTCTGTGGAGTTACGCAGGAGCTGGGCCAGAAGTTCTATAGCGATCGCAAAAAGGAGGGGGGATAAAGGGCAGCCCTGTCGTGTACCTCTACGGATGTGCAGGGACTGCGACACCGAGCCATTCACCCCGAACACGGGCCAGCGGTTGACCGTAAAGAATCCTCACCCAGGTGAGGAACACCTCACCAAAACCAAACTTCTCCAGTGCATAGAACAGGTACAACCACTCAACTGAATCAAAGGCTTTCTGCGTATCAAGCGACAACACCACTCTAGGCAGAGGAGAAGAAGACGGGACCTGTAAATTGGTGAATAAACGACGAATATTGGAGTAGGTGGAGCGTCCCGGAATAAAGCCCGTTTGATCCACCCCCACTATGTTGCGGACCACCTTATTGAGGCGCAGAGCAAGAATTTTGGATAGAATTTTAAGTTCTAAGTTAATTAAAGATATCGGGCTATAAGAATCGCAATACTTCAGATCTTTATGTGGTTTGGGGATCAACACTATAAGGGCTTCGCGTAACGATTCAGGCAAGCGACCCGCGTCGTATATTGATTTATAAAGGGCCAAAAGGTGAGGTAGCAGCAATTCCCCATGGAGCAGATACCACTCGACTGGAAAACCATCGGGTCCCGGGGTTTTGTGTTTAGGAAAAGTTTTTATTGCAAGTGCGATCTCCTCCAACGTGATGGGTACATCTAAGCTGGAGCTCTGACTGCGCGTTAGGGTGCGGAAAGGGATCGAGTCCACATACTCGTATAGTTCAGGAGGTGTGTAGTGAGCCCTGGAGGTGTATAGGTCAGAGTAATATGAAAGGAATGCCTGGAGTATGTCCTCTGTAGAGGAGCATTGCCAATCATTGCCGTCATATATCAGGGGTATAGTAACGGGGTCCGGGACCTGTCTCGCCAAATACGCAAGCAGGCGGCCATTCTTGTCGCCCGATTCAAAAATGCGCTGGGATTGGTACAGAAGCCCCTTCTGGGTCCTATCCGTTAGGGCCAACTCATAGGTTCTTTGGGAAGAGCGCCACAATTGGTAATTGGCAGGAGTAGGGTTCAACACATATGTCTGCTCTGCTCTACTTAAAGCATCTGCCGCATCCTCAACATTGGCCGCAACGGCCCTTCTGAATCCTGCAACACCCTTCATACAGGCCCCCCTCGGGCGCCATCTTTAGTGTGGGCAATGTGTTTCCTCATGTGCTTGGCGGCCATTTTCTCTGAGCCTCCCCCATAGACTTACATTGGCAACCATTTTCTTGTGGCTCAGACCTATGGTCGGCCTCTAGTGGCGTGATATAATTTCCTCTTTCCAAGCACGCAGATCGAGCTGGCAGCGTGGGTACAGTACAGACACACTTCTGGGGGCTTTTCTGCTATTTTTTCTGGTTATATCTCTGCTGGCAGTTGTTATCTTTCAGTGCTTAGTAGCACAGGCTAGTCACTCATTGCGGTGGGAACCACCGCTATCGCCGATTTAAAGGGCCGGCGCCATTTAATCTCTAAGTGTTTCTGATGGAGTCCCAGGATAGCAAATTCCCCCCAGCTCTGGTGGAGGGTTCAGGTACTCCTGAATCCTCTGCAATAGTCTCTCTTGTGAAATATGTATGAAAGGAGGTTGTAACGGCGCTACCTTAAAGTGAATAAGTGCTTATTGTATGTGCCAACTTAAAACAAAGTGCCAATAAAAATTGTGTCATAAAAAACCATTTAGTTTAAAAATAAAGTGCACTAGTGATTTGTGGTGTGACCAAGTTAGCTGGTTAATAAACTGGGCCCATAAGGTGCAACTCAGTAAAGTGCAAGTGCTGTGCTGCATATACTAGACGAGTAAGAAATAATGGGTTCCCAATGTGCATTTATTTTATAATAACAGTTGACAGAAAATAAGTTAAATTCATAAGTGAAAAATCGCATAAAACAGTGAACATAAATTCATCCGTGCTGTGCGTGGAATTTGTAATACCACTTAAGTGAAAAAAGTGCTAAATTGAATAAGAGAAAGTGATAAATAAAATTGGGGTTGCAATTTTGTTGTACATCCACTAGATGTCGCCCCTAGATATACGACCTGTACTTAAGGAAAAAGATGGTCGGTTTCTTCCGGGGTTCTCCAGTGGGTCGAACCAGGGTTTTTAGTACCTCAGGTTAGAAGAAAGAAACCCCATGATGTAAAGTATATCTGTAGCGTGGAAGAGAGAGCATAAAGACTCACGTTTGAGGCTGTCTAGGATCAGCGGTGATGGCCGGGAAGCTTCCGCGTTCCACGGCCCAGGCTCCGAAACCGGAAGTGACGTAATGACGTTACGACTCCGCCCTACGCGTTTCGTCATGTGGCGTCTGCTGGAGCGGCGTCAACGTAACAAGCTTCCGGCCTTTAAATAGCGTGTCCGTCTCCTGGCAACCAATCGGCCTCCCCCGCCGCCATATTGGTGCGCGCAAACTGAAGCCGGACGGAGGACACATTGGGCCTCCCTGCAATGCCTCTTCAGATGCCGGAGCGGAGAGACAGCTATTTTGGAACATCATTTCCTGACAGCCTATGTCTGATACCGTAGTGAGGTTAAAACATGACATTTATTAAAAATCATTAAAAAAGAGGAAAAAACTGAAAAAATGTCTTAAAAATGAAAAGAAATTTAAAAAATTAATTAAAAATAAAAAATAAATTATAAAAATAAAAACCGTGCAACGATTCATAAAAAACATCATATAGCGGAGATTTCATTAAAAGAGCACCAAGGTCAAGAAGTGAGAAAATAAAAGGTGATAAAATACCATATGCCCAGAGGTTAAGTACATATTGTAGTGATCATGGACTAAAAAAGGTGGAATATACATAATTTATGGATGTAAATCGAGCGTTGTTTTAAAGGGTTATAGTATTGCAGAATAAAAGATAAAAAAGGTGGAAGAATTATGAAAAAAGTGGACCAGATGGTCGAGAAGAAGGAGATGGGGTTTTTTTAAAATTAAGTTGCCCATAAATAGAGAGGCTCTAAGGACAGTCATTCGTTCCTGTTGTGTTTAAGAGGGCTACTCGGGCCCCCCAAAATACATAACAATCCGGATCAGGGTGTGAAACAACTCTTTCCCCATTGTGATGTTGGATGAGAAGGCCCCATAATTAGCCCCTAATAAAAAAGAAGTTTTGTGGTGTTTAAGAGGTTGTGCTGTAAGCAAACCTCATACAAGTGTGGTGGGTAACCCCGAACCTTGAGAATCTAAAAGAAAAGTTTTTTTATATAAATGTGTTGAGCTTAACAGATGGTATGCTCAAAACGCCGTGTAAACTACACGGATATAGAGTGTGTAAACAATGTGAATGGTCTAGATTAAAAGCACAATATTCTTGGTGATGCTGGATGAGAAGGCCTCAAGGCAATGTTGAATAAAATGAATGGCGTTGGATGGTAAAATTGATCAGAATGTTTCTTTTGATGTAGGAGGTTATGGCCAGGTGTAAAAGTTTAAAACTATTATAAAATAGCAAACTGTACACCAAAAAACTACATAAAATCAACCAATCATAAATAAAATCATTTCAAAGGATTGTTTCAAGGCAAATTTTCTGTCCCAAAAGAATTACATAACAACATTAAAAAATTTTTTTAAATAAAATTAAAAAGTAAGAACATCAAAAAATGAGAAAATCACAGGAAAAAAGGGGTGTTAAAAGGCCATAAAAAAGAGCCATAGCAAAAACCAATAAAAACATCAAAAAGGCCTTTTTAAAAAATATTTTTAAAAAAACATTTTTTAAAAAACTTTTGAAAGAAAGGGACTAAGAACTTGAAGGTGAAAAAACAGGATAGAACGGAGGTGTTATTGTTTTCCTGGGAGGAGGTTTTCATGAGACACAAACAATTTATGTGTCTGTGATGAAACAGTTAAGATCAATGTCTACATTCAACCCATCAGGGCGAAGAGATTGCATCAAAAAAATCCATTTTGTTTCATTTCTAGAGATCATTCTTGTTTTATTTCCTCCTCTCCAATCCCCCTTTATTCTATCAATGCCATAAAAAATTAGTCCAGAAGGATTTTTGGAATGCACCTCTTTAAAATGTCTGGGAAGATTATGTTTATCAAAACCCTTTTTGATATTTTTTATATGTTCTCTGATTCTTACATATAGGGGTCTGGTTGTTCTACCGATGTATTGTAAATGACAAGGACACTCGATGACATAGGTGACATGTGTACTGTTACACGTGATGGTGTCCTTTATTTTGTATTCAATACCGGTAGTTCGAGATTTAAAATTGTTTTTTCTTCTTGGCTGGTTCCTATTGTTTCTGCAAGGTAGGCACTTCCCACATCTAAAAAAACCATTAATACTTGTAGGTAAAGAAATGGTTTTTGGTGGATTTATCACATTGTGTACCACCTTATCTTTTAATGTGGGGGCTCTTCTATACACAAAGGATGGTTTATTTGGTAGGATTTTCTTCAAAGTCCTGTCCGCTGTGAGTATAGGCCAATGTTTTTTGAATATTTTTTCTAGCTCTTTATGTTGCCTGTTATATCCCGTAATAAAAGCAAACTCATGTTTGTTCTGTTTTTTCTTCTTCCCATTTTCTTTTATAAGATCATTTCTATCGGTGTTCTTAATTGTTTCTTTTAGGTGCTCCAAGTTTTTTCTTTTGTAGCCTTTTTCGATAAATCTCTGTATCAGTATATCCGCCTGGATTTCAAAGTCCTGGATATTGCTGCAATTTCTTCTTATCCGTAGCAACTGTCCCTTTGGGATGTTCCCTAACCACTGTGGGTGGTGGCAGCTTCTGATAGGGATATACCCATTTTTATCTGTTTTCTTAAAATATGTTTTGCTTGCCAGTTTTCCTTCTTGTTTGAATAATTCTAGGTCCAAAAAGGCTATTTTTTGTTTATCCCAATTTCCTGTGAAGGTAATTCCATATGCGTTACCACTGATTTCGTCAAAAAAACATTGTAACGATTCTGTGTTTCCTTTCCATATGAGGATAATATCATCAATGTATCTCTGGTAGTAACGCAAATTTGGTCTTTCCACACTGTAAATCTGTTCCTCCTCCCATTTTTGCATGAATATGTTAGCCACACTCGGGGCATATTTTGCCCCCATGGCTACTCCCTTGGTTTGTGCGTAATATCGTCCTTTGTGCCAAAAATAATTCGAATTCATCGCCATCTTGAGGCCTTCTAAAATAAAGTGCATTTGTGCTTGCTTCAAATCTGTATGTTTAAAAAGTGCCCATTCAACACTATCCAACCTGTCCTTCTGCACTATGTTGGTGTATAGTGAGTTTACATCAATGGTTACTAATATATCATCCTCCGTCACTTCTAAGTCCTGTATGTCTGAAAGCAATTGCTTGCTGTCTCTAAGATATGATTTTCCCTTTAGAACCAAAGGCTGTAAGTATTTGTCTAAGTATTCTCCCAAACGGGAGTGGACGGAGTCTATACCACTCACTATTGGGCGGCCTGGTGGCTTTTCTTCATTTTTATGTATTTTGGGTAGATAATATATAATTGGGGTTCTTGCTGCTTCTATGTGTAGATATTTGGCTTCCTTGTTGTTCAGAATGCCGAGGTCCTTCCCTTTTTTTGATGTACGTCTTCAGGTCCTTAGTGAATTTCTCTTTCGGGTTTCTTGGGAGTTTTTTGTAGGTATCCTCTGCACTAAGGAGATGTTCCAATTCTTCATCGTAGTCCTTCTGATTTAGTATCACCAGGCCCCCCCCTTTATCTGCTGGTCTGATTACGATGTGCTTCTTTTTCTCTAATTTTTTGATGGTCTCCCATATATCCTTCTCTTTCTTCTTTTTAATTTTCAAATTTCTGATTTCCTCCTCCACCATCCTTTTGAAAACTTCTAAGTTTTCATTTTGTGGGTTCTTAGGGTTAAAGACCGATTTGTTCCTTAGTTCAGTATGTTTAAATTCTGCATTGGTTATGGGTGCTCGTTTGTCTTTTTTAATTTCAAAATGTTTCTTGATATTGATTTTCCGAATGTACTTTTGTAGGTCTATGTAGGCTTCGAATTTGTCGAGGTTCTTGTCAGGTGCGTATTTTAGGCCAAGATCCAGAAGTCTTAATTCGTCTTCCTCCAAAACCGCACTACTCAAATTAAAGATACCTTTGCCTAGTATCTTTATCTAGTATCTACTAGGCAAAGGTATCTTTAATTTGAGTAGTGCGGTTTTGGAGGAAGACGAATTAAGACTTCTGGATCTTGGCCTAAAATACGCACCTGACAAGAACCTCGACAAATTCGAAGCCTACATAGACCTACAAAAGTACATTCGGAAAATCAATATCAAGAAACATTTTGAAATTAAAAAAGACAAACGAGCACCCATAACCAATGCAGAATTTAAACATACTGAACTAAGGAACAAATCGGTCTTTAACCCTAAGAACGCACAAAATGAAAACTTAGAAGTTTTCAAAAGGATGGTGGAGGAGGAAATCAGAAATTTGAAAATTAAAAAGAAGAAAGAGAAGGATATATGGGAGACCATCAAAAAATTAGAGAAAAAGAAGCACATCGTAATCAGACCAGCAGATAAAGGGGGGGGCCTGGTGATACTAAATCAGAAGGACTACGATGAAGAATTGGAACATCTCCTTAGTGCAGAGGATACCTACAAAAAACTCCCAAGAAACCCGAAAGAGAAATTCACTAAGGACCTGAAGACGTACATCAAAAAAGGGAAGGACCTCGGCATTCTGAACAACAAGGAAGCCAAATATCTACACATAGAAGCAGCAAGAACCCCAATTATATATTATCTACCCAAAATACATAAAAATGAAGAAAAGCCACCAGGCCGCCCAATAGTGAGTGGTATAGACTCCGTCCACTCCCGTTTGGGAGAATACTTAGACAAATACTTACAGCCTTTGGTTCTAAAGGGAAAATCATATCTTAGAGACAGCAAGCAATTGCTTTCAGACATACAGGACTTAGAAGTGACGGAGGATGATATATTAGTAACCATTGATGTAAACTCACTATACACCAACATAGTGCAGAAGGACGGGTTGGATAGTGTTGAATGGGCACTTTTTAAACATACAGATTTGAAGCAAGCACAAATGCACTTTATTTTAGAAGGCCTCAAGATGGCGATGAATTCGAATTATTTTTGGCACAAAGGACGATATTACGCACAAACCAAGGGAGTAGCCATGGGGGCAAAATATGCCCCGAGTGTGGCTAACATATTCATGCAAAAATGGGATGAGGAACAGATTTACAGTGTGGAAAGACCAAATTTGCGTTACTACCAGAGATACATTGATGATATTATCCTCATATGGAGAGGAAACACAGAATCGTTACAATGTTTTTTTGACGAAATCAGTGGTAACGCATATGGAATTACCTTCACAGGAAATTGGGATAAACAAAAAATAGCCTTTTTGGACCTAGAATTATTCAAACAAGAAGGAAAACTGGCAAGCAAAACATATTTTAAGAAAACAGATAAAAATGGGTATATCCCTATCAGAAGCTGCCACCACCCACAGTGGTTAGGGAACATCCCAAAGGGACAGTTGCTACGGATAAGAAGAAATTGCAGCAATATCCAGGACTTTGAAATCCAGGCGGATATACTGATACAGAGATTTATCGAAAAAGGCTACAAAAGAAAAAACTTGGAGCACCTAAAAGAAACAATTAAGAACACGGATAGAAATGACCTTATAAAAGAAAATGGGAAGAAGAAAAAACAGAACAAACATGAGTTTGCTTTTATTACGGGATATAACAGGCAACATAAAGAGCTAGAAAAAATATTCAAAAAACATTGGCCTATACTCACAGCGGACAGGACTTTGAAGAAAATCCTACCAAATAAACCATCCTTTGTGTATAGAAGAGCCCCCACATTAAAAGATAAGGTGGTACACAATGTGATAAATCCACCAAAAACCATTTCTTTACCTACAAGTATTAATGGTTTTTTTAGATGTGGGAAGTGCCTACCTTGCAGAAACAATAGGAACCAGCCAAGAAGAAAAAACAATTTTAAATCTCGAACTACCGGTATTGAATACAAAATAAAGGACACCATCACGTGTAACAGTACACATGTCACCTATGTCATCGAGTGTCCTTGTCATTTACAATACATCGGTAGAACAACCAGACCCCTATATGTAAGAATCAGAGAACATATAAAAAATATCAAAAAGGGTTTTGATAAACATAATCTTCCCAGACATTTTAAAGAGGTGCATTCCAAAAATCCTTCTGGACTAATTTTTTATGGCATTGATAGAATAAAGGGGGATTGGAGAGGAGGAAATAAAACAAGAATGATCTCTAGAAATGAAACAAAATGGATTTTTTTGATGCAATCTCTTCGCCCTGATGGGTTGAATGTAGACATTGATCTTAACTGTTTCATCACAGACACATAAATTGTTTGTGTCTCATGAAAACCTCCTCCCAGGAAAACAATAACACCTCCCTTCTATCCTGTTTTTTCGCCTTCAAGTTCTTAGTCCCTTTCTTTCAAAAGTTTTTTAAAAAATGTTTTTTTAAAAATATTTTTTAAAAAGGCCTTTTTGATGTTTTTATTGGTTTTTGCTATGGCTCTTTTTTATGGCCTTTTAACACCCCTTTTTTCCTGTGATTTTCTCATTTTTTGATGTTCTTACTTTTTAATTTTATTTAAAAATTTTTTTTAATGTTGTTATGTAATTCTTTTGGGACAGAAAATTTGCCTTGAAACAATCCTTTGAAATAATTTTATTTATGATTGGTTGATTTTATGTAGTTTTTTGGTGTACAGTTTGCTATTTTATAATAGTTTTAAACTTTTACACCTGGCCATAACCTCCTACATCAAAAGAAACATTCTGATCAATTTTACCATCCAACGCCATTCATTTTATTCAACATTGCCTTGAGGCCTTCTCATCCAGCATCACCAAGAATATTGTGCTTTTAATCTAGACCATTCACATTGTTTACACACTCTATATCCGTGTAGTTTACACAGCGTTTTGAGCATACCATCTGTTAAGCTCAACACATTTATATAAAAAAACTTTTCTTTTAGATTCTCAAGGTTCGGGGTTACCCACCACACTTGTATGAGGTTTGCTTACAGCACAACCTCTTAAACACCACAAAACTTATTTTTTATTAGGGGCTAATTATGGGGCCTTCTCATCCAACATCACAATGGGGAAAGAGTTGTTTCACACCCTGATCCGGATTGTTATGTATTTTGGGGGGCCCGAGTAGCCCTCTTAAACACAACAGGAACGAATGACTGTCCTTAGAGACTCTCTATTTATGGGCAACTTAATTTTAAAAAAACCCCATCTCCTTCTTCTCGACCATCTGGTCCACTTTTTTCATAATTCTTCCACCTTTTTTATCTTTTATTCTGCAATACTATAACCCTTTAAAACAACGCTCGATTTACATCCATAAATTATGTATATTCCACCTTTTTTAGTCCATGATCACTACAATATGTACTTAACCTCTGGGCATATGGTATTTTATCACCTTTTATTTTCTCACTTCTTGACCTTGGTGCTCTTTTAATGAAATCTCCGCTATATGATGTTTTTTATGAATCGTTGCACGGTTTTTATTTTTATAATTTATTTTTTATTTTTAATTAATTTTTTAAATTTCTTTTCATTTTTAAGACATTTTTTCAGTTTTTTCCTCTTTTTTAATGATTTTTAATAAATGTCATGTTTTAACCTCACTACGGTATCAGACATAGGCTGTCAGGAAATGATGTTCCAAAATAGCTGTCTCTCCGCTCCGGCATCTGAAGAGGCATTGCAGGGAGGCCCAATGTGTCCTCCGTCCGGCTTCAGTTTGCGCGCACCAATATGGCGGCGGGGGAGGCCGATTGGTTGCCAGGAGACGGACACGCTATTTAAAGGCCGGAAGCTTGTTACGTTGACGCCGCTCCAGCAGACGTCACATGACGAAACGCGTAGGGCGGAGTCGTAACGTCATTACGTCACTTCCGGTTTCGGAGCCTGGGCCGTGGAACGCGGAAGCTTCCCGGCCATCACCGCTGATCCTAGACAGCCTCAAACGTGAGTCTTTATGCTCTCTCTTCCACGCTACAGATATACTTTACATCATGGGGTTTCTTTCTTCTAACCTGAGGTACTAAAAACCCTGGTTCGACCCACTGGAGAACCCCGGAAGAAACCGACCATCTTTTTCCTTAAGTACAGGTCGTATATCTAGGGGCGACATCTAGTGGATGTACAACAAAATTGCAACCCCAATTTTATTTATCACTTTCTCTTATTCAATTTAGCACTTTTTTCACTTAAGTGGTATTACAAATTCCACGCACAGCACGGATGAATTTATGTTCACTGTTTTATGCGATTTTTCACTTATGAATTTAACTTATTTTCTGTCAACTGTTATTATAAAATAAATGCACATTGGGAACCCATTATTTCTTACTCGTCTAGTATATGCAGCACAGCACTTGCACTTTACTGAGTTGCACCTTATGGGCCCAGTTTATTAACCAGCTAACTTGGTCACACCACAAATCACTAGTGCACTTTATTTTTAAACTAAATGGTTTTTTATGACACAATTTTTATTGGCACTTTGTTTTAAGTTGGCACATACAATAAGCACTTATTCACTTTAAGGTAGTGCCGTTACAACCTCCTTTCATACATATTTCACACTTTAACCCCCTGTGGGTTTGGTTGTTGGCAGCTTACACCTTCACTATTGTCTAAGGTCTACACTCCATAGCGCTGGTCACCCCTACCTTTCTAATAGTCTCTCTTACTGCTGCACTTACGACTTTAGCGTCCAAAGTGGATCTGTTGATGTCTGAGCGGGCTTCTAAGAAACGGCCCAGGCTATCTCAATCTTCTGATTCTGAGCTAGATATGGTTGCCACGGACAGTGTACCCCCTGAGGGATCTCAGTCCTCTCAATCAGATGGGGAGGAGGAGGAGGATTCGCCCTCCGGGTCGGCCAGAGAACGCGCTGCAATGTCTGCGCTCATTAGCTCTGTTAAAGACACGCTACATTTAGAAGATGAGCACCACCTGCCGGGTAAGCGGTCTTCCTTTGGGACCCGCAAAACCCAGAAGTCGGTTCAGGTGTTTCCCTGTCCCGCTGAGTTTCACGAAACAGTGAATGAACAATGGCGCAATTTAAAGCGAAATTTTGTGGTGCCTAAGCGGTTTCAGTACCGTTATCCCTTTGCGTCTCCGGTGGATTCGCGCTGGACTGTGGCCCCTAAGGTGGACCACACTGTATCCAGGTTAAATAAAGCCACTCTGATGCCCGCGGAGGATTCTCAGGTGTTTAAGGACCTGGCGGATAGGCGGGTGGAGTCTCTCACCCGCCACTCCTATCTGGTGGCAGGTTCCTTGATGAAACCCGTGTTCGCCTCATTAATGGTCTCTCAGGCTGTGGTGGCGTGAACTAAGGTGCTAAGACGCACCCTTGGGGCTGATTCAGCCCCTACTGCTACTCTGGAGATGGTGGACCAAATTATTCAGGCTGTTTTATACCTGTGTGACGCGGCCTTGGATAAGGCCCTTTTAGTCTCATGCTTATCTGCAGTCGCAGTGACGACCTGTTGCATCGTGTGGTTGAAAAGCTGGTCGGCCGACCAGTCTTCCAAGAAGACGGTATCTGACATCCCTTATGCAGGGAATCGCCTTTTTGGGGACTCCCTGGACGAATTGGTGAAGGGGGTCACTGGGGGTAAAAGCACGCTGCTACCCCAGGTGTCCAGGGGCAAGTCTTACCGCGGTAAGCGGGGCCCTTCCTTTAAACCTAACCAGGGGTCCTTTCGTGCCTTCAAGGCACAAGACAAGGGCAAATCCTTCAAGGCCTCTGGTGGCCAGAAGAAGCCTTGGGTGGGCAAGTCAAAAGCCGCCCACACTGGCACGGCAGCCCAGTCCGCCTCAAACTGAAGGGGCGTCCTCACCCGTTTCAGGGGTGGGGGGGACGTCTGCGCTGTTTTCCCGAACCTTGGCTGACCAAGATTCATTTGACCCCAGATCGTTTCCAAGATCTCCAACGGGCGGTTCAGGATCTCCTCGCCCAGGGGGTTTTGGGGTTTTTACTCAAATCTGTTCACGGTGCCCAGAAAGGAGGGCAAGGTGCGTCCAATTCTGGACCTAAAGTTTCTGAACCACTTTGTGCAGGTTCAAAAGTTCCGCATGGAATCCCTCAGATCGGTGGTGGCCTCCCTGGGTCCAGGAGATTTCCTGGCTTCCATCGACCTCAAGGATGCGTGTTTACACATCCCCATCTACGAAGGTCATCAGAGGTACCTCCGATTCGCAATCGCGGAGGAGCACTATCAGTTTGTGGCATTGCCTTTTGGTCTCGCTTCGGCTCCAAGGGTGTTTACCAAAGTGTTGGTTCCTGTCCTGGCCCTGTTGCGGGCACAGGGGATTGCAATCCTTGGTTATCTGGACGATCTCCTGTTACGGTCGAGTTCCAGTGCCACTCTGTTGCACGACCTGTCAACCACTGTTCAGATGCTCCAGGAGCTTGGATGGACCATCAATTTTCAGAAGTCGACATTGTCTCCTTCTGTTCGCCTCCCTTACCTGGGGATGGTTCGGGACACCGCCCAGGCGAAGGTCTTCCTGCTGGAGGACAAACTCCGGACTCTGCAGAACGAGGTCAGGTCCCTCAGGGACAACGAGTCCTCATCGCTCAGGACCTGCATGTGGTCCCTGGGATTGATGGTGTCAGCCTTCGAGGTTATACCATTTGCACAGTTCCACACACGATCTCTGCAAGCTGAGATTCTGGTCAGGTGGGACAGACATCCTCAACCCTTGGAAAGGAGGATTTCTTTGAGCCACCAAGTCATAGAGAATCCTCTGTGGTGGTTCCAGTCTCCGGCTGTGACGGAAGGGAAATCCTTCCGGCCGTTGTTGTGGACGGTGGTCACCACGGACGCCAGCCTGTCGGCTGAAATTTTCCAGTCTATGTTAGGATCATTCTTTGTTTACACCGGCCGGTAATTGTCATTATTTTTTGTTATATGTCAGTTTGTCTTGTCTTCTGTGTTACATGTCGCTATTTGTATAATCTTGCTATTGATGGTTATGTAATTTATATTCTATTTAATAAATAATATTGAGGTAATTGCTATCAAGATTCATTTCCATTGATATCCACCATAAACCTATCCTTTCTTCCACATCCTATGTGGAATACTTGTAGCCCATGCAATCTTTTGGTTAGGTGGATTATCCAATTTACTATACAGCAAGTGCATTTGCATACCCGGCAATGACTCTATTTAATTTTTAGCATCCTCAATTTCCCTCACCAAAACTACCTTTTTCGATAATATTCGATGAGCGTTACTACTTTCCCACATTGCTAGAAAGAGACACATCCCCACTTGTCTCCTATCTTTAGACATTAAAAAAGCTTTTGACTAGGTCTCCTGGTCTTACATCGATTTTGCCCTACGTAAATGGGGTTTTGGCCCTCATTTTTTAACATGGGTGGCCACCTTATACAATGAACCTAGAGCATGCATAAAATACGCTGGCTACAAATCTGAACTTTTTCCTGTGAAAGGGGTACACGACAAGGTTGTCCCCTGTCGCCCCTACTTTTTGCCTTATTAATGGAACCACTCGCCCAACTCATCAGACTAAACCATTTTATCAAAGGGATCGAATTGGGGGGCCATCACCACAAACTATGTTTGTTTGCAGATGATGTTCTTCTATTACTCTATTCCCCTCATAACTCTGCACCCAACCTGATTCATACTTTGCACAAATTTAGTAATATTTCAGGCCTACATGTGAACCTTCATAAGTCTACAGCATTGAATATTTCCTTATCCACAGAAGAACTCCACTTGACACAGTCTGCATTACCCTTTTCCTGGTCCTCACACCACCTTCCTTATCTTGGAATCAAAGTTACAGCTGACATATCTAGTTTGATCTCGGCCAACTACTACCCCTTGCTGTAAAAGATTAATGATTTCTTTAAATATTGGACATCTCTTCCCCTCTCCTGGTTTGGAAGGATTGCAGTTATTAAAATGTCAATACTTCCTGTATTTCTGTATCTATTCAGAGTCCTTATGATACCAATACCAGCTCATTTTCTACTTATTTTACAATGGAAAACTTTGAATTTCACTTGGTGTGGTACTAGACCGAGGATTGCTAGTAAGACTTTATTCCTTCCAAAAATTTGATGTGGTTTAAGGTTCCCTGACCTTAACCTTCCTAGCGGTATTCCCGAGTGTGACTCGGGGTAAGATTTTAGAGCCAAAAGCGGTAACCCCGAGTCACACTCGGGGTAGCGCTAGGAAGATCGCTGGATGCTGGAAGAGGTTTTACTTACCTTTTCTCCGGGATCCAGCGAAGACTGCGAGCATTATGCGGCGGCGGAGCTCTCTCCCGATCGTCTGCGAGCCCCGGCTTCCGTCTCCGGCGATGTGACATCCGCCGGGGGGTGGAACCGGCGGCAAATTCGAATGTAAAACACACCAAACACACTGATACCATTCAAAATAAAAAAAATTCACATTACATTGCCCCTCAGTGCCCTTTCCTGCAGTTTTACTGTACTTTTTATGTAAATATATGTATATATATATATATATATACATAATTCTTGTGAATGAGCAGCCCAAACCAACTGTATACATATTATATATATATATATATATACGTATATATATATATATATATATATATACATAATATATGTATACATACATATATATATGTATATATATATAATATATATATAATAAATGTATACAGTTGGTTTGGGCTGCTCAATCACAAGAATTACATGCAAAATAATGGTACCGCTTTCAGCACCTAAAATGCAAAAGAATCATACCGCCAGGGAGGTTAATACCCACTATATAGCTGCTCAGATTGCACCAGTGACCAAATACCACGCAACACAGGAAATATCATTGTGGGTTGCTATTTAATCTACTGAAATTGATCCTCGCTCGATCTCCAATCTTATATGGTTAAAACCCAAATTTCGTTCACCTATTGACAACCCTATTATCAAACACACACTTTCAATCTGGGACAGAATGAAAACACCATACGGCCTCCAATCAACACATAACCCTTTGCTTTCCTTTCTTAGAAATCCTTCCTTTTACCCAGCCTGGGTATCCCCGTCATCTTTCCGCAACTGGGTCACATTGGGACTAACTAGACTTTGCAATTTGGTCTCTGCATCCGATTTCATATCTTTTCCGGATTTAAGTGCTTCCACTTCTTTCCCTTCCTCTGAACTTTTTCGATTTTTACAAATTAAAAACTTTTTTCCCCCATTTACGTCTGGAACTGGCCCTCTGAATCAGCTTTCGTCATTTGAACGAGTTTGCTATAAAGAACCCCACGTTAAGGGCCTTATTTCGCAACTATACTTGCAACTTCTTGTTAAACCTGAAGAAGGACCCCCTGATTATGTAGCAAATGGGAATCTGATATGGGTCGCCCTTTGAATAACACAGAATGGTCTGATATATGGTCTAATACAAAATCCTCTTCCACCAACATTATTGCGTTAGAGGCTTCTTATAAAGCATTCATGCGTTGGTATTTGGTGCCCTCCAAAATGGCTAAATTTGCTCCTCAACTCTCAGCACTCTGTTTACCTGGCTGTTCGGAGGTTGGTACCCACTTTCACACCTGATGGCTATGCCTGATTGTTTCCTCTTTTTGAGGAGAAGTCTTTCGACTGGCCTCTAAACTGTTTTATATGCCACTACTGCCAGACCCAACGATTGTACTTTTAAATGCAAAACCAGACATTCTTACACACACTCAGTTTAAACTCTTTATGCAACTCTTAACAGCCGCTAAACAGACTATTGCCAAAGCATGCAAATCCTCATCCTTAAACTTTTGTGAAACTAAACAACGAGTGAACATTTCAATGATACATGCCAAGATGTCGGCCTTGGATAATGGCACTTTGAATAAATTCGAGATTCTTTGGAAACCTTGGATTTCCAAGATGCTTCCCCCAGACTTCAATGAAGCTGTTTTACTTTCTTGGTAACATTCCTACACGTCCCATTATATTGTTTCCTTCTGCCTTGCCTTATTCCCGATAATTGTTCCTACTTTTTTTCTCTATCTTCCACTCTTTTTCCTTTCTGGCATTTTTGCCTTCTGTTTTCTTCTCCTTCCCTCTATTTATTCTTATTCTTTTGTTATTATTTGGTTTCTAGCAATCTTTCGATACAACAATTTACTTTCTCTACTAGATTTGAGTCCTCGTTTATTTTGAACAATTGGATGACTATGTGCCATGCTATATTAGGCTGTTCTTCATATATTTTATGAGATACTTTTATTAGTCAAGATATGTAACTTTTTTGAAGATCCTTTATTTGTGGAAGGTTCCCATTACCTGTTCTCCTTCTGGGTCACAGCTTGAACCCAGTCGGGTAACAAGTCATAGTCGGGACAGTTTACACTGGCAGGTCAGAGCTTGTCTGAGGATTCTGCTTCTACCTCCTGTTATTGCCTGACTCATCTTCCATTGCTGACTTGGCTTGTGACCCGACTATCCTGTTGCCTGCCATCTATGCCTGATCTGCCCGAACGTTACCTACCCACCTTGCCTGACCCTGCATCCTTCTCAACTAGCCTGCTACAGCTCTTCACTCCAGAAAGTTCACATCTGGTTCGGTTCCTGCTTCCTGCTGCATTTTCACAGTCTGCCACCAGCCAAGCTCCATGCCAGCTTATCTGCCACCAGCCTGTTCTGCTGCCACATCCACCTGCTGACTGCTGATGCCACGCAGACTGCTGGAATGATCACAGTTTTACTTCATTCCACATCAGCCCTAAAGGATACTGCCTGGGTTCCTTACTGGACTAAGCCTGAGTGACCCTTACACAGTACTGTCTAGGGGTCCATTCCGTCCGGTAAGTGGAACATCCTAGGGGAGAGGATATTCACAATATCACATCACAGTGCCGGCATGATTTTGCACAGATTCCTCAGCACTTAAGCACTTTCTGTGGACTTTCTTTCACTGGCCACTTGCTGAAGCACTTTTTTGGGATTTTATATGAAACTTTATGAGGAACTTTTTACTTTATATATTTATTATTGTATTTATGTTATTATTTAATGATTGGAATTACTACACAGATTGCACTGTAAACTTGATGAATTTATGATCTTGGATGCACTTTACTCAGTCATTGATTTTATATCTATTATTATTATTATTATTTTTATGATTAGTCACAACCTTTTTGCACTGTTTTATTTGCACTGTCACTTTGAAAAATCCATTTGATTTTTTGCACAGTAGCATTTTGAGTTGTTTACCATCACCATAGCGCAGCATTAATTCTTTTGTTTTCAAGGAAATTTTAACACCTGCCTCTCTCAACTGGTTAAGCACATGTCTAATCTCTTGGATATGCTTTTCAAATGAGGTGCTTTTCAACAAAATATCATCCACATATGTCAAATTTCGGTAACATCAGGCATAGCCTTATGTAAGAACACAGCAAATTCATGACCTGCATTTATAAAACCAAACGGCATACGATTCCAGGTGAACTGTTCCTTGCCAAATGTAAATGCTAGTTTATATTGGTCACCAGGACTTACCTTGATGGTTCAATAGCCTTGGGCACAATCCAGTGCAGTGAAAATTTTGGCTCCTTGCATTTGTGCCAAGCATTGGTCAATATATGGCACAGGCCAGCCGGACATATTCACACGTTTATTGAGCTGTCTGAGATCAGCACACAAACGCCATTGACCATTGGAATCTTTAGCAAAGATATCCTGACACTCCATGAGAACCCCTTTTAATCTTTGGCACTCTGCGTCATTAGAGCATCCATCAGCTAAGGAGATTTCCTGCTGGACCATTTCTAAAAACCCTGGAAAAGCTTCAGGTTGACCTATTTCATAGGCTTCTTCAAGTTTGTCAGTGAAGTCATGACTTGGCTTATTAGTATCACCGATAGACACACTATATTCCTTTGCTTCCTGCTCATTAAGTGGATGATAAAAGGTAAGGGAAGATTCCTCCACCTGGCAGGTACCTTTTTCAGGATCAAAAGGATAAATTGAATTAATGGTGAACAATCCTTCAGGGGAGGAATTAAATGTTTGTTTGACCATTTTCTCCTCGGTGAGATATTGTTCAGGAATTAGGCCGATGACTACATTTTGAAATCCAAAAGTATAATAATCTGAATCTAAATCCAGACCAATTACAGTGTCTTTTGACAAAGGGATTTCATTGGGAGTACCATTATTAACAATTATTTGGGATTTGGATTGGTGGATATTTACCATGGGGACATGACTTACTGAAATTCCCAGTTGTTGCATCCTATTTGAGAGGCATATTAATGCATCAAGGTTATTTAATTTTTGGCCTTTTTGTACCTGAATAGGTAATAGGAAATTATTGGAACCTGGAGGAATGACAACATTTTGTGGTACTAATACCTTTACTGCATATGGCAGTATCTGGGATGATCTGAGGGCCTCATATTCATTCATGAAAGCACATGGTTCCTTTTTTTTATCTAGTCCACAATATGGAATTCACCACATCCACGTGTATGGCAAACCTACGTAATATATCGTTGCCAATGTACATTTGACACCGGGGCTCATTGAGTACCAGGAATAAATGAGTGGCTGTTTTACCCCCAATGGAAAAAGATAACATGCATTTTGTAATGACATTGTGACTATCAGAGTTATCATCCAATTCATGGACCCAATTATCTTGAGGGTTAGAATACCTAATTACTTTAGGATTGGCCACTTGTTTTAGCAGACCCCTACTAATGTAACTGTGCTCCTGGCGCAGATCCAGTTTAGCCCTTTAGTTCTTCCCTGGTCATTAACCTGTAGGGGAAAGAACATGTCATCCATCATTCACCTTTTCAATTCCTGCTAAGAATTGTGTATGATCACTGAACCCAGTAGGGTCAGGATTTCCAGGATGAAGGTGAATGGTCAGAACATCACTTTCCAAGCAAACATTTTTAACTCTTTCTGGGGACACACATATGGTGTTATCCTCCTGTCCACCTACTGTAGAGGTGGGTGTTGCTTGTAGGAATGAGATATCTGGAACTTGGGAATTCCTAAAATGGATCTCAATAGAGTCCGGTCTTTCCTCAATCACATGGCAGTTACGTTTACTGTGATAGGACTGGGAGTGCTCATAATTAATGGGCATTTTTGCTTCGGATCAAATGACCTTATTGATGAAATCCACAATGGGATTCAATCTCTTAAGGAG